>NC_088888.1:96166219-96862752 GCF_037157495.1 Lathamus discolor
ATTAATAATGTTATAATTTTCCTGAAAGAAGCTGTGGTTCTGTTACGGAATTGAGTTGCTGCCAAACCCTACGCTTCTGATAATTCTGCAGATAATTCTTTCTCTGCTGGTTTTAAGGCAGTAAGGTTACCTGTAGGGAGGTACGTTATATTTAGGTGTTGCAATGGCAAAGAAATCACACAAAGAAATATATAGGCTTTGCATTTTGTATATTTGTGGTTAGTGGCTGCTTTATTTCTTGCTGGGTTTGGTGTCTGTTTTCTTGGAGTCCTTGCACTGGCTGGAAGGAATCAGTTTAGTGCTCTTGGGAGTTCCAGCAAGGCAGACGTAGCCCTTCAGCTTGGGAGAGATGGATCAAGTGAACTGCACCCACATTACTTTGCCGTTTTCTTTATGAGTGACTTTAACTGGGTTATTTACCTGTTTGCTAGATGCTTGAGGTTTCTTTTATCACATTGTATAAGAACAGGAACTTTTTCCATGTCCCTAAAGAAAATTCTGCTTTGCCTTCTGCTTTGATAGAGGGTGAATGTCCTCAATACCACAGTTGTCCGTAATTCGGTACGCTTCATTTTGGTATCTGTGTCAATGTGTACATGTGAAGACCTAACCAAAGGGCTCGGTGCAAGAGCTTGTCGTCTTTTTGTTGTCCTTGTTTGCTTTTTTCCCCAACTATATAATACTGATTGATAGCCACAGAGTACTCTTGCAAGTCCTGGAAACTCCCATGTTTTAAGTGTCTAAACTCAAGCCAAGCTGTCCTGTTGAAGCTACTTGTGTAACTAATAAAGGATCGAATGCGTGATTTGCAAAGTGCTTTGCAATCTTTTTGGTAGAAGGTGGTGATAAATGTAGGATACTGTTAAGCTGATTATAGTGATTAGAGTATTTCGTAACTTCTATATTTCATAACTTTTTGCATTTGTAGTATATTTCAGTCTGAATGCATGTGGATAAATTAAAAGAGTACTTATGTACAGGGGAGGTGGTGTGATGGTGGGGAGCTGCTTTTTGTGGGTCTTTTCTTTAAAATAGAATTATTTATTTATTTTAAATTATTACCAGTTCATTACAAAATGGATCTGGAATTACTTAAGAAAACAAAAACCTTCCTTCTCTCTCCACCAGTCTGCAGTAAATGAGTGTTGGGCTCACACTGGAAAGAAAACTGTTTGAGCTGCTTTACAAAGCAGGTTTAAACAATGTTAGCTTGAACTAACTTGAAAGATGAAGCGTATGTTTTACCAGTACAACTGAAACATATTGTCTAAGCTGGGAGGACAGCGTTTTCTACAGGTGTCCCACTTTCGCCTGTGGGCAGAAGTCCAGGTCATCTTGGAGCTTTCTTGTTCCCAGCAATCTCAAAATGCTCAGAGTAAATGTTAACTTTTTTTTTTTTTTTGTACACTACAACATAAAGGGAAAACTGATTTCCCTCATCCCTCCTTTTTTTCCTCCCTAGTCATCTGCTGAGTGTGTTTCAAGCTAGTGTCACAGGTTATTTCAGCAGTAATCAGGCTCTGGGCTTCCCTTCTCAGAAAAAATACGCTGTCAAACTGATTGGAGGACCCTTTGACCATTTTCCTTGTGTAGTCTGTAACGAACTAGCAGCTTTTAGGTGATGTTTTCAGGTATACTCTGAGAACAAAGACACCTTTTGAAATCTTTGGAGGAAAGAGGTGTATCCTTAATTCACATTTTCTAGTTCCACGTGGGCTCTGGAACTAGAAACAACTACTAGAAACAGCAGCTGGAGCAGATTGCGGCTTGGTAGTATTACATAGGATGTGCTAGAGGTTTTGTAGGTGGCAGCCTAGCAAGTGCGTGTAACTCTTTCTAGGTTGGATTCAGAGCATGAGTAGGACAGTTGTGCCCTTAAACTGGTTTGCCTCTTCATATAGGCTGGCATAATCCAGCTGAGTTTGATCAAATTAATCCTGATATACACTGAGCGTGAAAGAGATCTGAATTAGGTTTCTGGGCTTTCTGTATTGGCTAATCCTTGCAGTGCACTGAATCAGAATATGAACCCTGTGAAACTGTAGCAGCTAATTTTGAAGAACTTTAGGAATGTTTTTTGTGTGTTCTAACAGGTGGCTTTTTTTTTTTTCCTTTTTTTTTTTTTCCCTTATGATCCAAGTAAAAGACCCGTGTTGGTTCTTCAGAATGACTCTCTCTACTCTCAGAGGCGTCCTTACACCAGTGAAGATGAGGCCTGGAAAACCTTTCTTGAAAATCCCCTTACAGCAGCTACCAAAGCTATGATGAGCATCAATGGTGATGAAGACAGCGCAGCTGCCCTGGGACTGCTCTATGATTACTACAAGGTAGATTGGCGTGGGTATGCTCTGTCAGCCACAGGAGCTCTTGTTCCGCCTCTCATTTGCTAGAGGATTTTACAGAAGCTATGAATAGATCATGAGGACTTTAAATTATGTGGGCTTTAAAAGGGAAAAAAAAAATCCACGTCCCTTTTTCTGAAAATTAGTTTATTTTTAGCTCAGGAAAAGAAGATCTGGATCTTAATGTAGTGTGTCAAAAGCTTTGGTAGAGCTTTGCCTGTCAAGTCCAGGTTCTGCAGGTGGCAGTATATTAATACAAATAGTGATGAAGAATGAGACTTGGGGAAGCATGTCTGTCTGAATATAAATACACATCAAGAAGAAAACTCTTCTTTTTCTCGTGTGATCCCTGTTCTGGTGGGACTGTTTGCTTTTGCTGAAGCTTTGATGTGCTGGCTTAGTCTCAGCTGATACTAAGCTATAACTACAGAGCTTTGGTGGAGTGTGGGGCAGAAGTGTGTGCTTGAAGGAGTTGCTGTTTGCGTTCTTCTAACCTTCAGCTGCTGTAATCTGTTAATCCTTTGACAGTTGTGGTTGTCTTCCTCAGCATTCACAATCTTCTCAGAGACGTGTGCCTTAGTAGATGCTCAGCGGTGAATTGAACAGAGTCAGATAACCTTTGTGTTTGCATGGAATACATTTTGCTGAGCTTTCTTTCCCAAATGTCAGGGTAGTTATCTCCAGTCCATGTCCAAGTCAGTGGAGACGAGTGGCCATTTCTAGGCAGGCAGGCGTCCTGCTCATGTTAGATACCTGTGTTAACGGTGGCCTGGCTCACTGGGTGGAGATACCTGTTTTTCCTTTGCTGAGCGAGCAGGGAGGCCACGAGGCTGACTTGGCTTGTGTGCCTGACACTTTAGTTGGTGTCTTCTAACAGTAGTGAATGCAGTTGCCAACCGCAGTGTGTTCTTTACACGCTAGGAGAGGTTTCGTTGTGCATCTAAAATCCTTGCCTTGCCCTTTTAGGAGCTGGACATGTCTTAAGTATTGAAATATTCTTGTAATGCTTAATATGGAGATTAGCACTCTGCACAGACGACAGAATGCCACAGACTCACTGACGTGGATGTTATTCAGCTAGTTTTGTGGGAAAACTGGCTTTCTGCTTTGTGTCTGTGCTTGCTATGATATGGGGGGGGGGGGGGCGGGAGGAGGAATGGGGGAACCAACACCAAACCCCAAACACTTTGACCAGGATGATTTTAATCCACAAAATCAGTTTTGATTTCTAAGCATGTAGATTACAAAGAGAGCGTTTATGTTGATCCTTCATGCTTGGCAAAGCAGAAGGGATTTGCTGTACATTATTGTCTAATTTGGGGTTTCCTCTTCTGTTTGGGTGTCAGTGGGTGTACAGAAAAATTGGCATAAGAACAGGTATGCTGCATGCTTTGGTGAAGCAAAATGGTTTGAGCTTGAAAGATTTATTGAGGGCTGTTATGAAGTAATGCTATAGGGATGATGTCTAGGCATTTCTAATACGCCCCCTCTGCAGTACTAAAGGCACCTGATGAGATCACCTTTGTATTAAAGAAAACAGACAACAAAAAAAGAAACGACCAAACAACCCAAACACAAACAACTCAAGGTTTTTTCTGTATGTCTAATGGGCTGCTCAGCTCATCATCAGTCACAGCTCAGCTGTGATTAACCAGGCCTTGCAGAAACCCATTTTTGATCAAATTCTGTTGGCCAAATGCAGCTGGGAAGACCTTTATTTTTCAGTGACTGGTTAGTGTTGGCCTCCTAACAGTCTCCAGCTACAGTAAGCAGCTAACTTTTGCTGCTTACCGTGGAAAGCCCAACAATTCTGATATTATTGGAGATTCCAGGTTATGTGGAAGAGCCAGGACTTGGGTTTTATTCGGGGAGAATATTATTTAGAGAAATAATGCTGTTCATGCAGGTATGCCATCACCGTTTGAGTTAGCAGTAAAGTGGTGGCTCCCTGCATTGCACCCGGGTTACCTAACACAGGCAGTATCTAAGCAGGCTTCAGTGAAGGAAGGTGGTTGGAGTTTACTCCTCCTTAAACCAGAAGGTGTTTGCTTTCCTCATTCAGGAGGTGTGTTAAGGGTGACAAAAGTTTTGGGCACTATGTGTGGGTTTGCAGAGGAGCTTGCATGGACTTGCTGTAGAGTCAAGGTGGACCTGAGCACCGTGGGCTTGTGCCAGTGGTAGCAAGAGCTGTTTGGGTTGCTGGAGTGCTGGCTGAGTGCTCCAGTGAAGCAAGCTGCCACAGGTCAAAGAGCTCACCATCTTCTGTATGGCTTCTGAATGCTGTGTGCAGTGTCTGTGTATGTATGAGGTGGCTTGTGTTATCAGTGTTGTGGTATGTGGTGATTTCAGGGCAAATCCTATTCATGGTGTAAAATTCAAGGAGCAGTACTGAGCTATCTGAAATCCAGACCACTGGTACTTATTTTTTGTTCATAAAAGTTCTAATACAGTTTGGGCCAGTGTATTGTATGTAGCCATGCACAGAAATGAGCTGTAGCATCTCAATACGCTTAATGAACCTGGTCTCCAATGAGAAAGAAGAGCCTTGAGTGGTCTTTGAGGAAGTGGCCTAGAGAGCACATGTTCCTGGGGAATGGGCCATGGGGCAGCCTTGAGCTGCACAGGAATTCACGGAGTATTGCCTGGCATCCCAAAGCTGTTTGAGCATCTGTAATGCAAATAATGATGGGTATCAGGCAGCAATGCTTAATTTGACCAAATGGCGCTGTTTTGAGGAGGTAGTTTTGTTGTTTGTTTGGGTTTTTTTGTAAGGGAGGAGGAATGTAATTATAGTATGTCTTGTATTTCCCAGGTCCCAAGGGAGAGGAGATCTTCGACAGCTAAACCAGAGGTAGAACATCCCGACCAAGACCATAGCAAAAGGTATTAGTTTTCATTGTGTGTCTGCTTATCTCCCTTCCTCGTAAACCCCTGAAGCTGCTGAAAGAAAGTAACTTGTTGCACTGCGGTGTTGTGCTGGAAGAGAGAAATTGTTTGCTTTTACTCTGTGCCCCTTTTACTGTGCCCTTTTCTTTTACTCTTGTGCTGCCCCAGGAACAGGGTGGGGATTGGACCATAATGTGGAGAGCTGAGGCTAAAACTGCTTCTCATTGCCATCTGCCTGCTTTCTATGTACAGCTGTTGTACAGTCAGTGTAGCAAAATCTGCTCTCTTTAATACCAGGCTCGGCCTGGTAGCACAAGCACCCCTTCTGAAGGTTGCAGAGGTGACTAGCAACCCTTTTTGCATGTGGTTGCTGCAGCTGCTCGCTGCTGCTTTTGTTCTTGAGTACCAGCAGCATTGCTTCTTCATGCATGGACTGATAAGGAAGGAGTTCAAAGTGCTTATGATTTAGTTTTGGTTTTGTATTGTTTGGGGACTTCTTTCATATCCTCTAGAACTCCTTTCTTCCTCTTCCTGCCTTCCTTCTTTTGTGCCTTCTCAGCAGAAGATGATACTGCTTAGGTAAATATTACAAATGTGAGGTTCATTCAAGCCAGGCTTCCAGTCCTGCCATCCTCTTCCTTTAGACAGACTAGAATGCTTTAAGGACTCGAAGTGGGGTTTTGTGGTCTGGCTGAACTGATTAAACAGCTTGTTTTGAAGTGCAGTCTGGTTCTCAGTCATGTGTTCCCACTGCTCCCCTTGTACCAGCTGTGGTGTTGCACTGACCCATCACCTAGCAGGTAAAAAAAAATGTGGCTAGTTTTCTGCCAGTGGAACAAGCCAAACTGGCTCACCAAGGAGATTGGGGGAGCGTCAGAATTGGTGCAAAGGAGAGGGCAGGACCACGTTGTGGGGAGAGAGAAAGGGAGGGCTGGCTTAGTGGCTACTGGCTGTGAGGTCAGCTTAGCCACAGATCTCAGTGTTGTCCTGGCAGAAATGAGTTAATGGGCTGGCAAGTGGCAAGTTATGCAAAGCACTCCCAGGAGTCTCGGTGTGGATTTTCTTGGGGGCTTGTGCATGAAAGAGGGGTGTAATTTCCCTATTAGTGGTTCCTGGGTAACATGCAGTCCCAGGGCAGAGCATCAGCAGCAGCCTTGCTCTCCATCCACCAAAGAGCAGTTTCATGGAGCTGGTGTGTGTCAGTACATGGTAGGAAGGACCTTGAAGCGCTTAGCTGTGGACCACTGTTTTCCAAGCAGTGAGGATCTGGGCTATGAGCCCTCACTCTTTGCTCTGGGGTAATTCATCTCCAAGGTGGGGTTGTTAGCAGTGGGTGAGGTGTTTTTTTTAATGAGTTTCTCAGCTTTTCAGGTTAGGATTGAGCTGCTCTGCAAAAGCAGGAGAGTTGGTGTTGGCTCGCCTTTTCCAGAAGGCTGAGAAGTATTTCTAGGTCTTATTTAATGAGAAAGTGAGCTGTATAATTTATGCGCTGTTGTTTTTTCTTTGCTCTTTAAAGGAACAGCATCCCCAATGTGACGGAGCAGTCACTCATTTCTGCTGGAGAAAACAGAGTCCAGGTTCTGAAAAATGTGCCTTTCAATATTGTCCTTCCACACACACCCCAGATGGGCATGGATAAGAGAGGCCACCTTACAACACCGGACACGACAGTCACCGTTTCAATTGCCACCATGCCCACCCATTCCATCAAGACGGAGACACAGCCCCATGGCTTTGCAGTGGGCATCCCACCAAGTGTCTACCATCCCGAGCCCCCTGAGCGGGTGGTTGTCTTTGACAGGAACCTCAACCCCGACCAGTTCAGTTCCAACACCCAGCCTCAGAACTCCCAGAGGCGAACACCAGATTCCACCTTCTCAGAGACTTTCAAGGAGGGCGTGCAAGAGGTACCAAGAGAGGCAGTCACTCTGTATGTGTGCGTCTTGATCTGGATGGAGAGATCCAGTTCCATCTTTAATTGTTGTGCTATGTGAGCCAGAAATGTGTCCAGTGATTGAGGAATAGAGGACTTTCTCAAAAAGATGCATGACTGAGCAAATAAAACCTTCACAATATGAAATAGTTATCAAAAGCAAATGACTAATCTCACTAGTGACAGAGCCTTTGGTCTGCAGAGTGTGGAAATAGTTATCTTGATCCATGGTGCTGTGCTAGGTTTTGCAAGAGTTCAGCACTCCATGGTGCCTTTGTGGGTACTGAAATGAAGTGACTATGTCTGTAAGCTTCCTTACTGCCAGTTTCTAGGTGTGGTGTGTGTCAGTGAGAAATAGTTGGTTTATTTAGGGGCCTTGAGTGAGAGTTAAACCTGCATGAAAATCTATAGGTTTTGTGCTAGGGTACCAACTGGAAACAACAGCGTAAGAATGTTTTGATTTTTAAAAAGCCAGACCTGGAAGAGCTTTGTTGCTACGTATTTTCTTTGAGATTTGGAAGAACTTTAAAATGTTGCCCCAAGTTGACTCAGAAGGTTTTTGAGATGTTGTGCTTAGTTGACACCCAGAAGTTTTGGAATAAAACCCTGCTCAAGTGTCCTGTTCGTACAGACTAAAATACCGGTTGTTATTGGATGATGAATTTGCCTGCCAGAAGTTCTGTGGTAGCGAATATCTGTTTTATCTTGACTTCTCTTGTTGCTGCTGTGTTAATTGATGCATTGCTTTGTTTTGTGTCTGCCCCAGGTGTTCTTTCCTACTGAACTGAATCTCCGGATGGCCAACATGAATTCAGAAGATTATGTTTTTGACAGCATTTCTGGGTAATGCTTTATAAAGCCCCTGTTCACTCTTACCCTCCCGTTTTACAGTTGTCCATGAGCAAGCAGTACAGATCATGCCTTTGTGTGCTAAGTCTGTATCAGGCACTGGAGGGGCTGTGGATCTCAAAACCACAACAGTGTTTGCTTATTTGAATTTCACAGTTGAAAATCCTACCTGTATCTTTAAGGAAAATTACTTTCAGGAAATCTGCCTGCAGGGTTGGAAATGCCACCCAGTTCCAGTTGTTGTGCTGTACCAGCTCCCTGTCCCAGTAGATGATGCAGTGCTGTCCGTCAGCTCTGCAGTGGTCTTGGAGATGGCTTCCAGCTGTGTCCCTCTCCCTGGCCTGCTTGTCTTGCTTTCTCCCTGCTGGAAATCCACAGCAGAAATAGGAAGCATGAAACTCACTTGAACCCCTAAGAGAAGGGAATAAACTAGTTGTTTGGTTAGTTGCAACTGACCAAGAGGGAAGAAAAGACCTTGGCTACTGAATGGCTTATTAGCTTGTGAATTTAATTTAATTGCTAATAGATACTTTTCCGTGAGAGCAGCTTGCTGCTCTAAGCCTGAATAGGGAGCTTACAGTCTTGCCTCCTGATACATCTCAGGATTTAGCTTGCCAAGAACTTCTCTTAAATGTTCATTTGTGAAGGAAATGGTTGAAAAAGGGGCTCATCCTGTTTTCCAACTTCCCTGTCTGTTAATGGCTTAGTGAGTCAACTAATGACTTTGGAATTTCTCCAAATTAAATGTGGAACATTTAATCAGCTTTCCAGGAAAATGCCTTAGAAATTGTTGCCCTCTTTGCTTCGTAGGAATAACTTTGAGTACACTCTGGAAGCCTCCAAGTCCCTCCGACAGAAGCCTGGGGACAGCACGATGACTTACCTGAATAAAGGTCAATTTTACCCCATCACACTGAAAGAAGTCAGCAGCAGTGAAGGAATCCATCACCCCATCAGTAAAGTCCGAGTGAGTGGCAGCTTTTGTGGTTTCTTAGGAAAGAGGGTGTGTACAAGGGTAGCCTTAAACTCTCACAAAGTGCAGTAATCTAAACCAGAGCATCAGCACTAAGGCCAGCTTACCCACTCTCTTACGTCAGTGTTCATTCCTTTGCTGTCCACCTACTTCCAGACCAACCCATCCTGGCTCAGTCTGTTAAGAAGTGGTGTCAGCACTTGTGTAAAGGTGATGCAACACCTGGAATGAGATCCTTGAACTGCAGTTAGGAGAGCAGTTCTGCTCATTGATGTTTATGACCCAGAAAGCTCTGCTGTCTGCCTTCATGTTTGGCAGCAGCGTGCAAGGTATACTGTGGTGCATCAAGTTGAATCTGCCTAAAGCGGAAAACGACACCAACAAGAACTTCCAACACAGATGTACTCTCTAGCCTTTTGTTTCATGTGTTTGCATGTTTAGCTTGTGTTTCTTGTTTGATGGTGTTTTTAGTTTGGTTGGTTGCTTTTTTTATCTTACCCTTTCCCCCCTTCCTTTCAGAGTGTCATCATGGTTGTGTTTGCTGAAGACAAAACAAGGGAAGATCAGCTCCGGCACTGGAAGTACTGGCACTCAAGACAGCACACAGCCAAACAAAGATGCATTGACATAGGTAAGGAGCACTGTCATTGCTGATGTCAAACTTCAACCCTAATTCTTTGGCAAGGCTTGGTTTTGGCTAATTCTTTGTTATTTTAAGGAATCTCTGGATCACACTCTCTGCTGCTCTGATGAAAGCCCAGAGAGAGCTTTTGATTGCTTAAAACTAATGCTATAGTTTTCAGAACTCCTTAGAGAGGCCGATTTTGGGAGGATTTTGGTTGGTGAGCACTCTGAGTTTAGGGTTTTGCACTGGGAGATCTAGCACTCCCCTCCAGACCACATTGCTTTGGCATATCCTGGTGCTTGTAGCGAAATCATAGCTTATAGACTCTGTGGCTGTCCTGAATACTGCATTTATTCAAAGGACAAGATCCTTATGGAAATACCTGGACACTACTGATCCTCCTCACCACAGCTTCACTCGCAACTGGTGTTTGGTACATGTAAAAAACAAAACGCTGCAAATCTCCACTTGCCTCCAGACAAGGCTGGGGCTGGCTGGCTTCCAGCCTTCTGGGGCTGAAGGCTGGGTTGTACTCCTTGTCCCTTCCTTCTGTGAATAAGAGCAGGAATTAATCACTCGGCACTTAAAGCAGACGCGCATGCAAATCTTTGTTATTGAAGGAGTTGTATGGCAGAGGCATAAGCTCTTAATAAAGGGTAGAGTTTCCCCAACATAGCTGGGTTATGGTACAGGACATGCGATATTTGGTATATCTGCTTTCCCGACTGGAGTTTGTAGTTTGGAATTTCTGCCGAGTCCTGTTTTTGTCCTTCCTCCTGTTTGTTGGTGTGGGTTTTGTTTTTGTACAAGAATAATTTCCAGCCTTTTTAATGATCCTTTTTAAAGTATAGTTCAGCTTCCTTTGCCCCCAAGGACTTGCTGAGGAGTTGCAGTTTCTGGCTGCCTTGTGTGATTTAAGGATTCCAGATGGTATCGTCTCTCCCTCATACATATTTCTTTCCATCAGCTGACTACAAGGAGAGTTTCAACACCATCAGTAACATTGAGGAGATCGCGTACAACGCCATATCCTTCACTTGGGACATCAATGAGGAAGCCAAGGTATGTGACCATGATTCTATTTCCTGTCCTTTCAGCAGATTCGGGGGCTGGGGGAGGGGAAGGGTGTGTGGCCTACCCGGTGATTAGCATGTAACAAGTTTGTTTATGCTCTGACATTAGGCAAAACCTTCTGGCTATTTCTTAAGAGGGTTTGCATGTGCAACTGCGGAGAGCTCAGCAACTGCTGTAAGGTTCTTGGCAGAGCTGCCTACCTGACAGACAAGTACTGACAAAAGGAAGCACGGAGTGTTTCCAGAGCAGGTGAAGTGGTGTGGGAGGTGTGATGGAGCGGAGCTGGGCTTGGCAGTGAGCTCAGTCTGCTGGAGGATCCCTGTGGGAGACTGGGGGCAGCTTCTGAGGGAGTTAAGGCTGTGGCAATGAGCTCACCTTTAGCAGAAGAGGGAGTAGCTGCTGCTGTTGAGCTTCCAAAGCATGTGTTGCTGAAACTGCGGATCCCAACACCCAGTGACCTATTTCAAGCTGGTGCAGCCTCCTGGTGAACTCTGTTTTTCAGAACTGTGGGCACTGTGGTAGGTGTGTAAGTATGGACAGCTTCCCTAACTAGCAGCTAACTGCAGCTGTTTAAAGCCCTCCAGCTTTTGAAAAAGGCCCATGCATCTTCTGGGTACAAGGACAGCAGGTCAGAGTGCAGTCACCTCAGTTCCAAAGCATTTCCACCAGTTTGTTGCTGGAATCTAGGTGCAGGAATTTTCTTCAGAGAGTTTCATTACTGCCTGGATTTTTATTAAAAGTTGAGAATGGTTTCCTTCAAGCTCGGCAGACTGGCCTTACTAGTTGCCAACATCATGGGTGAAAACTACCAATGGCTTCCTACCTTGGGGGACTTTGGAGCTCTGAACAGAAAAGAAATGTCCTTCTCTGGAGCTGTGTGTGCCACTGTATGCTGCAGGAGGCACAAGGGATCATGTCACTGCACAGAGCTCACTGTCACCACGAGGTTTGCCCTGTGTTGCACAGAGGGGCTATGGAGGAAAGAGACAGGGAGAGGTTGTATGGGGACTGCTGCCAGGTTTCAGCTCTGTGGGAGAAGTTCAGGATGCTTGGCAGGTGGCAGCGAGGAGCTGTGTGTGCTGCTGATGAAAGTGCCGCCCTGCAGTATGTGTGACACTACTTATGAAGCTGGTGTTGTGTGCCAGGCTTCCCTGTTCGCCAGATTTGGGTTCAGTCAGGTTGAGAGGGATGGCAGGAAGGCCCTGCCTGCTAGAGGATGCTAAAAGGCTGAAGATCTCTGAAGCATGAAGTGCTTCGCTATGTGAACAAATAGATGAAGCTTCAGAAGGGCTGTCAAAAGGAGGTGCTAACCCAGGAGCAGGTTTTAGAGCTGGTGTGAGAACCCTGTGGCTGTCCCAAGGAAAACCATCCCTTCCCACCAGGTGACAGACCCCAGGCCTGTGAGGCGGGTGGTTATAGCCCAGATACTTTACAGACCCCTGAGTGAGTAGTCTCAGTCTATAGTGAAACTGCACCTTGAAAAGGTCTAAGGACCCTTAGGGTGATATTTCAGCTCAGGACTGAACTTAGTGGGATGAGGTGGTGTGGGGAGGTGTGAGCCAGACTGGTTTTGTAACTACAGAGACAAATTTGCTTCCAGATTCTCAGTCTTAGTATGTGAGATACATATACTTCGAGTACTGGTTTATATGAACCTGCAGAGTGGACTGTTAATGCCAAGAATGCAAGCCTTGGCTCCTGGGATCAGAATCATGTTAAGACAAAAATACTCTAGACTTCAGTGCTCAAATAATTGGCATTTTTAGCAAGTGCTCTGTGTGTTTAAGTGTGTGTTTTAACTTCTTTTTTTCCCCCTGAGTGGATGTGTTTTGTCAGTGGTTGGATTTCTCACCAGTAGAGCTGCAGTTCTTTCTCAACTCTTGTGATCTTATCAGGAGATGCCTGAGCCAATTTCAACAATTTTTATTGCATGGTTCATTTACCTTGCATGCTCTCCCTCTTTTATTTTCCTTTTTTTTCCTTTGCTATGTTTTCCCCTCCCCCAACCAAAAAAAATCCCAAACCCAATAGTCTTGAAGTATACGAGGAGAGCAGGGAATAAAGAGAGCTGAGTTTCTGATGCACAGAAAGTCCTTCACACTAATAAATAGTGTGTTACATTTAATAACAGCAGCGGTGCTGCATACATGGTGTATTTAGCCAGCCAACAAGCCTTGATTATTAGGAGTATACTTCCTGAGCCCTGGAGTTACCTGGTCCAGAGCCAGGTGATTCTTCTGAGGTTGCTGCTTCTCCCGTTTCCCTCTTGCTTCCAGTTTGCGGCGGAAATTATTTGATCCTGTGCAGCAGTGTCGCATGGAAGGTGATGGGGCTCTGTGCCTGGGGTTTTGATGTAATTATTCATTTAGGCACCCAGGGCTCTGTGTGTGTATTGTATTTAACACAGAAATAGCGTATTAGCAGAAGCTGCCCCTAGCAGCTCTGGGGCCAGGTACTTGCCCTCTTTGTGCTAGCCCTCATTGTGGGGATGTGCAGGAATATCATACATCTGCTGCTTTGTCTGTGCAGGAGGGTGTTACCTGCCTGAGAGAGTGCTTTGCCAGTCCCCTTGAGGCATTTGGGGATTTTGTAAAAGACTTCTTAGGTGAAGAAATACGGTTTTCAGGCAGTACAAGTCATGTGCTCCCTCTGTAGTAAGGGAAATGTGCAAGGGAATTTTGTAGCTGCAGAGCTGGGGGATGGAAAGGATGTTCAGGTGTCCTCAGCAGCTGGTATGTCCCAGTTGTGTTGTGCTGGGAGAGCAGAAGACAGCGTTGGAGCTTTGGGCTCTGGAAGCACCAGGCAGGCCTGGCTCTGCATGGGTGGAATTGGCTGTGTTGCTGTGCTGTTTGTGAGCACGTGCGTGAAGAAACCAGAGTATTTCGTGCATGACAGGCACTTCCCACTCTAGGATCAGGCAGTGTCCGTGGGTTTCAGAGCAAATGTTGCGTGCTTCTTTCTGGCAGCTCCTCTCTGCCCTCTTCTGTTGCTTTGGAACATCACAGGAGCTTCTAGAAGCAGCTGCTTTTGTAGAGGAGTGGTGGGACCTTTGCAAGAGTGTGTTCAAGCTAGAAAAGAGCCTAGGATTCAAAGCATCTCTGCTCTGAGACAGTGAAGGGAGCTGAGGATGGGGAGGAAGGCCAGGATTCGAGAGGGTAGGATGGAGTCCTCTGAGGTGGTTCTTCTGAGGTTGGAAGGAGGGCAAGGTCAGGGTTGGAAAGTTTGACAGGAGATACTGCACAGTGAGGAAGCAGTGATTTAGGTGGGCTTCCAGGTGCCTGTGTTAGAGGTGAGGTCTGCCCCCATCACCTGACAGACCAGGGGAGTGGAACAAATGGATGAGGAGACCACCATATTTTGGAGAAGAAAAGGGGAGATGGTGAACTGGGAAGTTAGTTGATGAACTGGTGAGTTGTGAATGGGATGTTTAGGAAAGCCAACACAGCTACTCAGTCAGGAGCCATTCTAGTTGGGTGGAAGCATGGTCTGATGAGTGTGACAAAGATGTGTAACTGATACTCACTTGCATGCAACAGCTAATGCTGGAGTTACCCTGAGGCTTGTGGAGACTTCAAACGCTTTCCCACCCCATCCTGGGTGTCTGCTGTGTTGAGCAGACAGTTGAGGTGGGGTTCCTCTGCAAAGAAGCTTTTAGATGTCTGAACACAAGCTCGTCATCTTTTGCTTCTGTGACTTCATTAGCGGTGGAGTGTCTAGAGCTGGGATTGAGCTTTCTCTGGAGGTGCCTGCTCCTCCTTGTTGACTGAGCAGGCTTGGCCATCTTTAAAATCAGGCGTTTTTAAAGCTAGGGGAGAGGTGTCCCATCCTTGCAGCCCTTCTTGTGTCTTGGACCTCCATATATCAATCAGGAGAAGCATATGTAGGTTTAGGTCATGAGGTTTTGAGGCAGGGAACTACATCTTCCCAGGTCTGTACAGTGTGCCCAGTTTTCCTTCTCTGGGCTTGTATCCATTAAAGGTCTTCTAATGAAAGCTGCCAGTATACACATGGTTAAATGTACATTTCTTCTGAGTGTTTTCTGCTGCTCTTCATGGTGTTGGCTGTTCTGTTACTTCTGTTGCGTTACCCGTTAGTCTATGAAGCAAATTCTCTATCCCTTAACTCTGGCCCGAGGACATGGCCTGCTCTCAGGTCAGTGGCAGTTGAACAATCTGGACAGATTGGTTTCCCCAGGGTTAACTGGCTCTGCTGGATCTCGCTTTGCTCAAATCCTGTCTTGAGCTCCTGCCCTGTGGAGCAGGAGGGTTGGGGCCTTATGTCTAAACAGGGGAAGTTGTTGTCTGTATGGTGATTGCAAGAGCCTCCTTGCCCTGTTTTTGTAGTCCTTACAGTTGCAGGACCCTGCTGTTGTGCCGGGGCACCCCTTCTACATTTGCCAACGTGTCCCTTCTGAAACATAGTGCTGCTTCCAGCAGCAGCCAGAGAGGGGCCCCTGTGGAGGTCTTCTGCCTGGCTTGCTTTAGGCTGCATGGTGGGACTGTGGCCAAAAGTGATGTCACTGCACATTAAGGGCTCTATTGTCCTCCCACTCCTTCCCTCCAAAAAAACCCATTGTAAGCCAGATTCTCGGTGTGAAAAACCCTTACTGCTAAAAAAGGATGCGTGATGAGGGTGTAAGGGGTGCTTCAAGCTGGAGAATGTCATGGTAGAGCTTTTTGCTGCCTTTTCACCAAAGGGAAGGTGCTGTGGTATCTCTTTAAGGGACAACCTGAATGACAGAGTAATTAGAGTGCCTCTTTTTTTTCTTCCTTTTGTTTTTTTTTCTTTTGTCTTGGTCTCTTTTGTCCAAGAAAGGTGCAACAATCCTGTGTTAAGGTAATTTGCAGCTGATTTGGGTTGCCTTTTGAAATAGCAGATTGGGCAACAAGGGTGGTCCTTTGGCAGAGCCTTGTGTGTGTTGAATGAACTTCTGGGGCAGGATTTTTTTGTTCATGTTTTGTTCAGACCAGCTCAATTTTTGGAGTGGGTGGATCCCTCGCTACAACTTGAAGTAAGGCTGGGTGTACGCCGCTGATTTGTTTTAGGAGTTTATTCTAGCATAATCCTCACTTGGTGTTCACTGTAGAAAGAATTTCGTCTTTTTTGATTGATGAATATTGCGGGCATTTATATGGATGCCATTGTAATGAAGCAGCAGTCATATGCCTCATTAAAGAAGGTGTTGCCACCTTCAGTAGCATTGACTAGGTACAGGTTTGGCTAGTTGGAAATGAAACTATGAAATATGATGAGTCAAACATACTTAAAGGAAAGAGATTGGTTTGAAGCCAAGGCTGCAGACCACAAAAACTTTGAGGCACAGGTACACACAGCCTTAGGAGCAGTGACATAGGAAAGTCATAGCAAGTATTGCTTACCTGTCTCTTAATGTAGAGCTCTCCCTACTCCGTCCTGGGTTTTCTTAAAAACAAGCAGGTGTTGCCCTTGATATTACACATTGCAAATTAGAAGCAAGTTTTCAACTCAGTTCTTCAGAACTTGGTGTCCTAAATGCCACATTTCCCTCTGGTCTCCCAACCAACTATGGTGATCACAGTCTAGTTCTTAAAAAAGCTTAAAGAAAAGTCTTCCTGATGTCAATTTTTCTATGGAGAAAACTGGGAGATGATTTTTCCCCCCGCCTTTTCTCCATTCCTTTTAAATCCAATGGCAGTGTTTACTTTTCAGCTACTTTTATGCCTTTGTAGACAATTCCTTCAGGTTTGTGGGGGGTTTGTTGGTTTGTTTGAGGGTTTTGGTTTGTTTGGTGGGGGGGATGTTGGGTTTTTAGGTGGGTGGTTTTTTTCATGTTTGTTTTTATACATGTTGCCACTTTTTGCCAAACTGCTGCTTTTACTTTCTCTCCAACCAGCGTAACAAAAGCTGACACCTGGCCCTGCACATTTATCTTATCAGTGTGTGGGGCTGGAGGAAGGAAGCATCAGTAGGACTGGGAACCTCTATTCCTAGGTTTCCCACGTGTTGTAAGTGGAGACATTCCTGTATTTCCTTGCCTCAGAACAGATTGGAATAACAAGGAGTGTTGCTCTTTGAGCAGGAATATGCATTTTCCTTTCATTACCATTCATTTTTGTTTTGTTGATGGAGTGAACTTGCTAGGAGGATGTTCTCTTATCCGGGGCTGGGTCCTGTTTCCCACCCGGCATTCCTTGGCGTGGCTTGGGGCCCACGATGTGCTTTGTGTCAGTCACCCAAATTTGGGTTGGTTTGAATGCAAATTGACTCCCCTGGGCTGGAGCAGGGATGATGCTGGGGCTGGAACGGATGCGGCCCTATCACGCATCTGCCAGACGAGCCTTATTTGGAGCGTCCGATCCCAAAGGCAGGAGGAGGCTCGGGAGCCCACAGGTGCATGAGTTGCCCAGTTTTTATCATCTCTGTTTCCTGGCTCGCCTCCTGCTGATGCAAAACCTGTGGTGCATGTGGGAGGTGAAGAAATGAATGTGAGAGCAGTAAGATCAGCCACCTCTCAGGTGATCTGTACTGAAGTGTGGGGTTTTTCTTCCTCCTCCTTTTCAGGACAGAGCTATCTTCCCAGCACTGCGTTCTTAGGATGTGCCTTTGCGGATGTGTGCGGGCAGACCTGTGCTTGTCTTGCCTGCACTCCAAGCTGCCTGGCCCCGACCCAGGGCCAATCCTGGAAGCCATGCAGCTGCATTAGGGCAGCACAGTGCCTGGGCTGACAGCTCTGCCTCTCGGAAGGTCTTAGAGCTGTGTTGGTGTGATTTAAAAGGCTTTTGGGCTGGAGGTGATTTGCATCCAGGCAGCTCACAGCATGGATGAAGCACATGTGGACAGATCTTTAGAATAAAGACCCTTAGTTTTTCCCTTTTATGACTGTATTTGCGTAAGTCTTTAGAGAAGCTGTATGCTCTCAGCCATCGGCATTGAAATAACAACCTTTGAGCTTCTGGGTATTTTTTCTTTAGCAGAGGTCTGATGATGAGTTCTTTGTGGAATCTGGGTATAGGGCTGTTCCTTCAGCTAGCCAGCGAGGAGTGCTGTGACCACATGGCTACATACCCCTGACCTGCACAGGCATCTGCAGGAGACCAAGCAACCTGGTGCCTGCTGGCTTTTCCTTGACATTCACAGAATTCCTGCTGGTAGCCAGGTTGGGCTGCTCTCTAGTGTTGGTGCATGCCTTAGTTCTCTGAGGAACACTATGCAGGCAGAGGAGGAGAGAGCTGGTTTGTGTCTTCAGGTCTATACCCAAGTCCTTTTATTTAGGTCTGAGTCCTTTACTCATTCCTCTGGTTTTTAATCAGCTCTTGTAGCCTCAGAGGCTGCTCTTCACATCAGGTTGGTTGAGGGTTTCTATGATCCCTTGTCCTGCAAAAAGTGAAAATAACTTGTAGATCAGGTCAGCTGTGCAGTGATTTCTGTCCTCCTGGCCAGAGACCACAGGAATGGTTTCTTTGCTGCTCCAAAGAAAAGCAAAATATAAGGAGCAGTGTAGGTCCAGTTGTGCAAGGGCTGCCCATAGCCTCAGGCTGATCGTTGAGTAGGATGTCTGATGATCTGTCTTTTGTGTGGGGAAAATTGTCCCAGGACGCACCGGAATCCCTTTGCCTACTGTGTCCTGGATAGAATATTGAAATTATTTGACCAAGGTCACGAAAAAACATATCCAACTGTATTCACTGGGGAAAAACTGCATCCAGCTGCATTTCCTTTTCCCTGCTTGTTGTATTGTAGGCTCCAAACTCTGTATTCTATACTAACACAGTAATCCAAAATCGAAAGCATCCTATATCGAACTTAAAAGACGGTTTTAAATTGAATGTAACATTAAAATGAGAGGATTTTCCTACTAGTGCTAGAAAGGAGCTGAAGTTCTTTATCTGAATTTTCAATAGAGAAAGAAATATCCAGTAGACTTGGATTATTGAGTGATGTCTTCATCCTCTGGGTACAAAAATATAATGGAGCATAAATAGGAGGTGAATTCAATTTAACTGTCTTCTGTTGAAATGAAAACCATGCGGAGCAAGGTGATCAGACTGGAATAGTTCCAAGTCCATCCATACAGGGTCTTATCCAGGAGGATGTACAAGACTGCAAGATGAGGAGATATGTTACATGGCCATTGCGGTCTTACCCATACCTGCGTTTGCTGGGGACTGGCCAGAGTTTATGGTGTGCTAATAGCCACCTGAGTTGCTTGCCATTAGCTATGGCAACCCCAGACATTGCTGATGTGTACCTACCTATCATTCCTCTTCAGCTTCGCTTTGCAGTGAGTCAGAAAAGGCTGTACAAGGTGACATTTCATATGCTCCTGCATATGTAGCCTTTGGCCTAATCAAAATTGCTGGTGCTTTTTGTGTGACAGAGCACAGCGTCCAAGATAAACTGAGGAGAAGAGATCTGGGTATGCAAGCCTTCATTTAGAAAAGGCATCTTTCATCTCGCTGACAGCGAGGTTCCTGCAGCACTTTGATTGCCCTTTAATTATGTCTGTTTTTCCTGGTTTGTTTGAAAGGCAGATCTTGTTAGAAAAAGGTGCTGTGTGGAAAGAACTTGGCTGTCTCTGCTGCCCTTCCTTGAGGGCACGCAGGAGAGCTGCTGGATTAATTCTTTTTTCCTGCATTATTAAAATGGGAGGTTGTTTCTTGTAGATGTGGACATAGGATGGTGTGTTCCTCCATTAGGCAAGGAGGGGCACAAGTGGTCGGTGGTTAAAGCAGACCAAGAAGTCATGAGGTCTGGCTTCTTCCCACACTGACTTCCAGTGTGATCCTAAAGGAGGTGCTTTAATCCTTCTGCCTTTGGTCATTCGCTGTGTGCTGCTGGGCTGCTGCTTGCCTGCATCAAAGGCTGCAGGAAACCCAACCTGGTGTGGGGTGGGGGAGGCTCTGTAGCCTGTTGGGGTGAATGTCATATGGGGGGTGCAGTTAGCAGCTCGTACCAGGTTTCATGTTGTTTGGTGTTTTATGTGAAACCCTGCCACTGTGGAGCCACTTGTCTCAATGAGAATCTCAGCTTTCAGTAATAATAATAATAACAATTAAAAAGGCATGAAAAAAAATCAACAAAAAAAGAAAAGGAAAATAAAGCTTGGCTTTGGTTGGAGAGAAAAGCCTGGAAGTAGGATTCAAATACAGACTAAAGGCTTAACGGCCAAACAAGCAAAGTAACTTGAGAACGGGTTTCTAATCCTTTTAGAGATCTGTTTTACAGAAAATCTGCGTAGCTTTTGGGGGTTTGACTCAAGGTTTGTAGGTGCTCAGGCTCTATTTTAAGTGCTGTCTTCATGTCGAATCTTGGGAGGTGAGATGAAGGTTTTTTTAAAAGTAACAAATCTTAATATAGCTGAGAATGCGGAACTGCCTCGGAAAAATAGGTTGGACACATGAAAAGGAATCTTGCTCAGCAGGCTGAAGATGCAGAGCAACCTCTGCGGTTACGTTTTTCTTTCTTCTGGCAATTTTGGGGTGGGGATGTAGCTGGCGCAGTCACTGGGCCTTACGCTTCTTTTCGAGCACAAGTCAAATCTTCCTGAACAGAAACCACACCTGGCTGAAACTGTCGTAGCCCCGGCCGGAGAAGCTGTTCACTAAAATTCTGGTTTTGTGGCACTTGAGGCAACCTGAAGCTGCTCAAAAGTGGGAGTTAGAGGATGGGTAGGGAGAAGTAGGCGATCCTTTTGAACTGAAATGGCTTTGTACGGACAGGAGAAGACAAGCTGGCTCTCTGTTGCTTCAGAGAGGTGATTAGGTTTTAGTTGTCATCTCCTGCCTGGAGTCCTGAAGACTTAAATGGCATGAAAATGAAGTCAGCTGTGTAAAGCCAAAGCTAATCAAATGAGGAGACTCTAAAGTAGGAGGATAATCTTTGTTATCTAACAGGCAATCCCAAATTCCCATGGGATGCCCGTGCAGCTCTGCTGTAGTAGCATGTGTCTTGTCATGCTGAGACCAACCCTTCTACCTTCAGCCCAGTGTGTGCTGCGTGGGCTTTGCAAGGCTCATAAGCCATGAAAACTGAAAACCTGCATTCCCAGAAGAAAAGTGGAACTGCGCGGTGGTTGATGCCGCACATAGAGTCCGCTGGTGTCCAGCGGTGTGAAACTCAGATGGGGGATTTCACAGAAGTTGGGAGGCCGTGGTGGACCTGCTGGCATGGCTGCTCGGGCAGGTTTTCTCAAAGAACAAGGTCATTTCTTCATGCAGAAGTGAGGGCTGGGTGTGAATATTCAGGATGGGCAGATACATTTAAAATGTAATATGTAAAAATATGCAAATACCAGAGTTGATGCTCTTTTAAAAAACAACCCCCCTGCTCAGGGAACACAATTATTCAGGCTGTGCATACATCTGATTACCTAGCTCCAAAGTGCCTGGAAGCAGCTTCTCAAACTCTGTGAAGCTTTCCCCCTGGCGTGTTCCAGCGCTGCAAGCAAAATGCCCTTGTAAAGCTGAAGGCAGCAGAAAGTGAAGGAGATGGATAAAAGCTAGCAAAGCCATCACTGGGGTTAGTCTGGGCAAGGTTCAGAAGAGCTTATTTGAAAATCATTTTCCTGGCTATGATTTGTGAGGTACTTCATGTTTTCAAAAATGTCATCTCGGCACAGCATGGGTTTGGGATGCTGGGATACAGGCATTGAGCGAGGACTTGCCTTTGGCACTGATGTTATAGAATCATAGAATAATTACGGTTGGAAAGGCCCTTAAGATCATCTAGTTCCAATCCCCTTGCCATGGACAGGGACACCTCACACTGAACCGTGTCACCCAAGGCTCTGTCCAACCTGGCCTTGGACACCACCAGCAATGGAGCATTCACAGATTCCCTGGGCAACCCATTCCAGTGTCTCACCACCCTCACAGTGAAAAACTTCCTCCTTATATCCAATCTAAACTTCCCCTGTTTAAGTTTTAACCCATTACCCGCTTGTCCTATCACTACAGTCCCTAATGAAGAGTCCCTCCCCAGTATCCCTATAGGCCCCCTTCAGGTACTGGAAGGCTGCTATGAGGTCTCCACGCAGCCTTCTCTTCTCCAGGCTGAACAGCCCCAACTTTCTCAGCCTGTCTTCATACGGGAGGTGCTCCAGTCCCCTGATCATCCTCGTGGCCCTCCTCTGGACTTGTTCCAACAGTTCCATGTCCTTTTTATGTTGAGGACACCAGAACTGCACACAATACTGCAGGTGAGGTCTCACAAGAGCAGAGTAGAGGGGCAGGATCACCTCCTTGGACCTGCTGGTCACGCTCCTTTTGATGCAGCCCAGGATACGGCTGGCTTTCTGAGCTGCAAGCACACGCTGCCAGCTTATGTTCATTTTCTCATTGACCAGCACCCCCAAGTCCTTCTCTGCCCAATCTGTAGCTGTGCCTGGGATTGCTCCGACCCACCAAGGTGTCCTGTCTTGGTCCACCGCAGGATGAGCAACACAGGTCAGGATGGCTGGGGATGAGGCTCTGCCCAAATGCCATGTGGCCATGAATTAACTGTTTCTTCACACATCTCCATGTCCCTTTGCCCAAGCACGACTTGGCAGGGGCATTGCCAGGGCTGTGAGACTGTTTGCTGAGCTGATGTGAGGGGAACTGGTGCTCACAGGGACCGCCAGAAATTGCGTGTGAATCTCAAACATTCAGGCAAGTTATTACAAGAGAAGGCACCTATACTGTTCTTCATCATCCCCATCAAGCATTTCATACTACTGTGTATGGGGGAAGTTATTACGCTTCCATTTCCCCTCTTTTGTTGAAATTAATAAAGGATGTTGCAGAACCTGTGTGAAGAAGCCCATGATAAGCACTTCGCAAAACCACAAACCCATAAGCTTTCCAAAACCTACATTGAGTCTTTGCAACACCAGGATGGGGCCGGGAGGTGGCACTAACTCACTATGGAGACTGTCAAATTGGTGCTTTGCGGTAGCGCAGTAAGTGATCAGGCAGTGATCCTGCGAAATCTCTGGCAAGGTGCTTCTGGCTTCCAAGGCTTTTGATTACCCTTTGAAGGCTGGATTCGCAGCCTTTATTCATGAGGCGGAGAGGAGCCGTTGCAGGTCTTGGTAGGTCATAAATTCCTGGTAATTAATCGTTGTAGCTGCCTCTGAGATGTGCCAGCAATGAGGACTGTGTCTAAGGAAAAAAGCCTGGCGTTCAGTAAGCTCATGTGGATGCAAAGTACACTGGTCTCTCTGTTCATATCCGCACAGGGATACTTCCTCCTTCTTTTAAGCAGCATTGGCCTTGTTCTCTGGTTGCGTTTGGGTTGGTTTTTTTTTAAGCAGTTATGAAAATGAAAACAGCTGTGTTCAAAATCACTTAATTTTCCTCACAATCCGATTTTTATAAGAATAATGGAAATTTTTCTCTTTCCCTTTTGATATGAACATTAACATGATATTGTAAGTCATACTGGGGAATGTTTGAAACAGTGTTCATCTCTGTAGGCATAAAGCCCTGAAACTCTCTCACTGAAATAATGGTGTTATTCTTGTGTTTAAAGGTAACATGTTGCCTAATACATTTTTAAAAGGTTTTAATATTACTTATAAGCAACACCCAACAAAAACCACCCAAGTAGTTTCACGCATAAGCTGTGCTCACAGCAGCTTATGTAAAACTCGTGGAAAGCTTTGCTATAACTTGCCCAAAGTAACATAATTCTTTTGAAGCATGGTTGTGTTCTTACAGTAAGACACTGGACAATGGTAATTGGGTGTAAGAGGATTCTTGTTGCTAAAAGTTTGACTGGAGATCTCATGGGCAGAATATTCTGGGAAAGATGGGTGGACTCTACATGAAGTTTGAAGAGTTCATCGAAATTCCTTCTGGAAAAAGTGGCTTTGTCACCTGCAGTGGCTTTATATAAAGAATTAAGGATGCTGTACTGCTGCTCAGGGATTTTACCTCCTTTCTCAGAAGAAAGATGCTCCATCCCTGGCGGTGTTCAAGGCGAGTCTGGACAGAGCCTGGGGGCACTTGGTTTAGTGTGAGGTGTCCCTGCCCGTGGCATGGGGGTTGGAACTTGATGATCTTAAGGTCCTTTCCAACCCTAACTGTTCTATGATTCTAAAGAAGGTCCTGCTTGCAGTGCAAGGACGAACAGTTAGATCTCGGCACTCACTGAGTAGTTGTTTGCTCAGCAGCCAGCCAGGACTCTGTGTGTCACTACTGATGGGTGCTGCTCTCCTCTTCTGCAGGTTTTCATTTCTGTGAACTGCCTCAGCACGGATTTCTCCTCTCAGAAGGGAGTTAAAGGCCTACCTCTGAATCTTCAGATCGACACCTATAGCTACAATAACAGGAGTAACAAACCTGTCCATAGAGCCTACTGCCAGATTAAAGTCTTCTGTGACAAGGTAAGATTGGGTCAGTGTGCCAGTGACCCTTTGGGAGAGGTTGGTCAACAGCTTAGCAGCATTTTTTCCTTAATTTTACTTTTCTTCCCCTAATTCTACCACTTGCTGTTTTGGCTTCCTGAAAACTCTCATCTGTGTTCAGCCTTGGCAAGGAAAAAAGTTCAACCTCTTCTACTTGACTCAGATTATGTTATGGTGTTTGGTGACCTCAGATAAATTTGCTGTTTTCAAAATGCTGGAGTGGTGAGAAGTGTCCTTGAGCATTGACTTTGGAGAAAGGCCAGTGAGTGGCAGAAGACTGTCAGTAGTCCTGGGAAGTCCTGCAGAATGTTCTCAGTAGGAGAAATCATTGCAATTGATTAGAGCAAGTGGAGGCTTGTCTTTTTGCTGAGGCTATGTAGTGTTGGTCCTTTTACATGTCTTTGTGCATTCTTAGTGCACTTGTTATAAGAAAAGCCCACTAACTTGCACATATCTCTCTGGGATACAGCAGTGTAATGAAGCCCATTTACAAGTTGGGTGGGTGCTGTAGTTTGATTGCTCTGTCAAATGGATTTAGCATGCAGAGAATTAATAGCCTTTCCCAAAGCCACTGTTCACCAGAAGCTGTGAAAGAGACATATCAGGAGCTGAGCTGAAAGCAGGTGTAAAAGCTTGAGTTTGCAAAAGAAAGGATATTTCCCAGTCTTTGTAACCTGTTCCTGCCTGAAGAGTCTTTTGAAGGATCAGAGCAAGTAATGTGCAGTGTTGCTATTTCCAGAGTGATCAAGATCTTTCTAGGCTGGGACAAATGCTGCCTGGACTTCCCTAGTCCTTCTGATTGCTGTGAATCACACCAGTTTCCTATTTTGCTGGCATCCTACTTCATTAGGGCCTCTGCTTCTTTACATTCAGACTGTCTTCACAGCACAGACTTCTTGTGAGTGACATCTCAGATCTATCTCTGTGCAGCTGCAGGTCTGAGATGGGCTCGTAACCCCCACTCTTGAGTCTTGTGCTACCTGTGCTCAGGTCCCATACTGTGCGATCTCGCCTTGTCATTCCCCAGGACACTGCCACAAAGACTCGTCTCGCATGCTGTTACCACTTCCCTCCCAAAATAGATGGGACTCTCTACAATCTACCTCTACTGTAGCATCCTATTGACTCATCCTCCCATGTTTTATTGTCCATCTATATGCTTTTAAATAGGTCTGTCCTGGGTTCAGCAGTAGCAGTCATTTTTCTCCTTCTTAGTAGCTGGTGCAGCGCTGTGTTTTTGACCTTCAGCATGGGAGCAACAGTGATAACACCGATGGGTTTAGTTGCTGCCCTGTAATGTTTACTCTGACCAAGGACTTTCTGAGCCTCATGCTCTGCCAGGGAGGAGGGGAAGCTGGGAGGAAGCAGAGACAGGACACCTGACCCAAACTAGCCAAAGAGGTATTCCGTACCACAGCACGTCATGCCTACTATATAAACTGGGGGCAGTTACCCGGAAGGGTTAGATCACTGCTCGGGTCAGGCTGGGTATCGGTTGGCGGGTGATGAGTGATTGTATTCTCTTCCCTTGTTATTCCCCTTATCATTATTATTACTGGTGGTAGCTGCAGTGGTTTGTGTTATACCTTAGTTACTAAACTGTTCTTATCTCAGCCCATGGGACTTATGTTCTTTCAATTCTCCTCCCTGATCCCTCTGGGAGCGGGGGAGGAAGGGCCAGGAGTGAGCGAGCGGCTGCGTGGTTCTGGGTTCCCGGCTGGGCTCAGACCCCAGCAAGGTCCCTCTGCTTTTCTGCATGGTTGGGAGAAGCTGCCTCTAGCCACCTGAATTGAATCAAACTCTGCTACTTGCGCATCTTCCTTCAAGTGCCTCCTGAGATAGCTTCTGTCGTGATGATCTCTGCAAAGAATTTAGTAGGGAGTTAATGGATGCTCTCCAGAGCTATCTTAAAGACTTGCCAGTGAGCCTGGTCAGCTTGGGTCTTACAGGCTTTTTCAGGCCTTTCCGCCTGCCCCTTCTATTTTTCTTTTCTTTTTCCTCCTCTGAAATGAAACTGAGGCAAGAGCGTCATCTAAAGCTCTTTCGTTATCTGAGAGTCTGGTGTGTTATCAGCCTGGGTTCTGTACATGCCAGTGAGTATAGGCTTGCTGCAAGGAAGGGGAGGATCTTCTAGCTGTAAGTTGTCTGATCAATTACTGACACTGTGCTAAACTTACTGACAAGCTTGTGCCACTGCTATTAAGATAAACTGGTTGATAAAAGAGCAGATATGTAGTCAGTACGTAGCTTAAAAGAAACCATTTCAGCAAATCTAGTAGTACAGTAATACTGTGTACAGTAATACCGTAATGCAGTATTATTACTACAGTAATGCCAGTGTATCTTTGATTTTTATCTGGGATTTTGACCTTTTCTCTTGCTTTATTCCTCCAGATACTTCGCAAATTGAATTAAAAGAGGGAGGCAAGGAGAAACGATTATTTTTCTGTACTTAATCTGACTGTTGCTTGTTCTGTGATCATGCAGCCAGTATGAGTTTGGTGCCTGAAGATTCTGCAATTTGCTTTTGTAGAAATGGTCTTGAAGTTTGCTGCCTTTCAGATCCTGTTCAGGTTTGGCAGTGGGAGCGGGGGACAGAGGCCAACAGGCAGAGTACTATTTATCACCACACTGAATCAAACTCTGTACTCAGATGCTTGTTTGAGGCACAGGGTGAGTGCTCCTGGGAGCAGATCTGGGTCTTTAAAGCTGCAGGTATGGACTCAGAGTGCTGGACTGACCCTGGCTGGACACCAGGTGCCCACCAGAGTTAGTGTTGTCCTCTGGGACCTGCTGTTTCTGTTGTAGTGATGGGCAATGCTGTGGGAAGGTTTTTATGGGATGGTAGTTACAAGCGAGATGCTGTTGGAAGGACTTAGGGTGCAAGGCAGCTGGAGACAGCACGGATGTGGATGGACAGCAACACTGAGTGTTCCTTCTGTTGCATGATCATAGACTGGTTTGTGTTGGAAGGGACCTGAAAGATCATCCATTTCCAGCCCCCTGCCATGGCCCAGGACACCTTCCAATAGACCAGGTTGCTCAAAGCCCCATCCAACCTGGCCTTGTGTCTGCCCCATCCCTGGCAGTGTCCAGCTTCTCTGCACAACCCGTGCCAGTATCTCCCTACTCTCATAGTGAAAGAAAAGGGATGTTGCATCTTCCCTCTGCACCTCTCTTGCGTATCAGATAGATCATGTCCCTCCATGGGAGGAAAGGAGGGAGGAATGGCAGGTCTCTCCAAAATGCCGATTCCCTTTCTCAGACCAGGAGTCCGTTACACAACTGGAGTGTTTGAGAGAAGAAAACAACAAAAAAAAAAAAAACCAACCCCCTGCAGCCTTTAACACCTAGACCAGAGTATGAAATCTGGTTTTTAGACTGTAGGCTGTTGTCTAGGTGAAGTTGGGAAAACCTCTTCCTTACTAGTTTACTTATTCCATAATTGCTGAATACAGGATTGCCACTGCCTTTTCCTCAGAAGTATCTGATCCTGGCTGTTGCTGAGCTCCCTGGCAAGGCAGAAAAGCCTGTTATCAAGATGTGACTTTCTTTTTTGATGTGGATTTGAGATGGGTTTACCTGGGCCACTGTAGCCTGGATCAAGTTGACTTTCAAGCAGAACTCTGGCTGTAGGTATGGCAGGGCAGAGGTTTTCCCACAGCATGTGGTCATGATGAATTGGCACATTCTCCCCAAGGAAGCAGGTGCTGTTCTGGAGCACAGTGTCTGAGCAGCACAACTTTATTATTTCCTCATGAAAGGTAAAAACCAGATCTGGAGCCAAATCTGGTTGTTCTGCTGTCAAGCTGAGATGTTGTGACTCTCCTGGTAAGGGAAGTTGCAGAGGGGTGTGGGTCCAGCTGTGCTGAGGTTCAAGTGGGATGTCATCACTGTAGTGGGCTGTATCAGCTCTATGTGGTCAATCAAAGCTAGTGATGCCTGTGTCTTCGTTACTGATTTTTTTCTCTTTTTCACAGCAGCTGCCTGAAGCTGCTTGTGTCCCTTCTGCTGTGAGGGAGAAAAGGTGATGTATGTTAATGCACATCAGATATCTAGGCTAATTTTCCTTTTTGATGCTGGTGCAGATGTGCCCTCTGCTTACCTACTAGGCATAGACATCCTGTCACCTACAGGGTGTTGATTTGCTGGGAGTTCAGGAGGGCTGTTGCCCTTCTCCAGTGCTGCACAGCATTAAGCACTGTTTCCCACCCCATCGCCACATGCTTCTTTAACATCTTGTTTGCCATAGCTAACCTAGTCTTCCCCTGGCACCATGCAAGGATGTGGGTGTGTTTTGGCAGCTTTGCAGAGGTGGGAATGAGAAATAATGGCTTCCTGTGGCCAGATAACTGTTACCTTTTACCCTGCTTTGCAGGAGGGTATTGGGAAACAGGTAGAACTTGTGTATACCAGTTTGGGCAGTGATCTGCTGGTGGCACCAGGACGGAATGCTGGGGATCGACTTGGGCTTATTGCCTCATGCAACCGACAACATGACATACCTGACTTGACCCACAGTCATGTGTGAGGTCTGGGCAGAGCTGGTGGAGTGAACACGATTCCAATACAAACTGTCTTCCTTCTCTGTCACAGCTGTCTGTACCTTGCAGAAAATACATGTCTCTTCCCACTGCTGCTTGGTTTGGAGAGCTGGGAGCCATGCAGGCATGAACCCAGTTAGGTATCTGTGGGTTCCACCATAGTCTGGCCCCAGTACAAAGAGAAGAAATAATGCCTGCTTCTTAAAATGATGCATGCCTGCAGCTTGGGAGCAGTGAAGGGTGGTGCAGCTGCTACCAGCTCCATGTGCAGCGTGCAGGAAGGTATCTTGCACTTGGTGATCCAGGTGTGGCGTGACTTTTATGGATCGGGATTTAATGATGATCTAGTGAACTCTTAAACTGAGGGAACTTGTAATTTTTTGTTTTAAATACTTCAAATATATATATTTATGTAACACTTTATAAAGTTGCTATAGCCGCAGGTATCTTTTGTCATCTTATCCTTATCTGACGTGAAAGAAAAGTGTTTGCATCTTGGATATGTTGTGGGATTTCGTTAGATGACGGGACTCAAAAGTAAAAAGATCCCCAAAGTCGGCACTCTCTGGCAAACCTGCAGCTTGGGTACCATGGAGCTGACCTCCTCAAACACAGCTCTGAAGAATTGGTGTTCCTGCCTCCGCAGCTGAAAAAGACTGAAAAGCCTAAAAAGACCTTCTCTCTCTCTCCTTCCTTTAATCTCATTTGGCAGGGAGCAGAGAGGAAGATCAGGGATGAAGAGCGAAAGCAAAGCAAAAGAAAAGGCAAGTGTACTGACCCCAGCTCTCAGTTGAATGCCTGTAAGTAGAAATTATTCCATCAGTGTTTTGAATATCAGATGTCATTTTGGCTACAAGTAACTTTTGTGGTAGAGCTCATCTTAAGTGAATTTGTATTGCGTATGGAATAGGGTTTGTTTTAAGCAGTGTCTTATGGAGTCATTGTGTTTTGCAACATACTGAGTCAGTTAAGACTTCACCTCTACATAGCCTTCCTCTCCAAGGCAGGGTCCTTCTGCATATTCAATCAGGTATGGGTTTTAGCAGTCGAAGTGACAGGGTGAGAGTAAGATTTTGGGGCACTTGTGGATCCCCTGCAGTTCCAAGTGGCAGAGAGAACTGGAGCTGTTATAAATGTTTCCAGCTTGATCCTAAACTTAGGTTTAACTGAAGTTAAAGATGTGTTTACAACTCTCTGCCCAGGCAGTGGCAGCCTTGGGACTGAGCTTTCAGCCTCCCAGCCCTGCACACACACTTGTAGAGAGCAAATGGCCCTTAGTAAATAATTCCAGCAGAAGTTGTTTCTGCACATGTGAAGGCCTCAGCACCATAGTATGTAAAGGCTGTGGAGCCTCTTCCTGCTGAGCGTCCTTCCTTTAACTGCTGAAGGTGACTGCAACAGATCCTGTGTTTGGATCACTTAGTTATTCACCAGGAGAGTTGCGTAGAGGATAATGTATCTCCTTGTTCCTGCTGTGCACAGGGCAGGTGCATGCTCTCACTTGCTCTGCTGTGTTCTTGTCAGAGCTGTGCTATTAACAGTCCAACTGGTTCAACAAGCATGCACCTCACAGCTTGCTGGGCAGGATTTTCCTGACACAGCAGGTACAGGCTGCTGGAACAGCTTCAGAAGAAGATAAATGCTGTAAGGGTACCCATTTGCTTAAGGGCAGTTGCAGCAAGGGCTGGGTTTGGGGTTTGTTTTTCCCCAAAGAAAGGTAGGTTTAGCACACTGTTAGCATTTCACACATGGAGCAGCCCCTGCGGCTCTCAGCAGATTCCAGCATGCAGCCCTTGCGTCATGGCAGGAAAAGTGCAAACAGCTTCAATGCAGACTTCCAGGACTGTCTGACTTTACAAAAGCTGCTTTCCAAACTGAATTCCCTGGGCTTGGGCTTAGCCTGATACGACCTTTATTTTCCTGGAAAGTACTGTCTGTTGCTGTTCAGTTCTTGTGTGGGAAGTTTTTGGTTGCTTTAAGCCATAAGCTGTTATACCCAGCTCCAGGATCACAAATGCCATGTGCACACGGACTCGTCAACAGCAGAAATAGTTTGTGGCTTTTGGTCGAAGTTATTTTTACAGGGATTGAGTTAGAGTTAAGTTTTTCAGGGAAAAAAAGAAGTGTATTTTGTGCTGGGGACATAAGAAGTGGAGTGTTTGCAGGTAGCTTGACCCAAAATTAAAATGTTTCCCCTTGGTAAAACCAAGTCTTCACGTGGGGGTCAGTTTGACATGAGTGCATCTGAAGTGCAGTTTAGGGCACCTCATGCCTCACTCTCACCCATCCTTTGTGGTTGAAGCCTGTCCACTTGGTGACTTGTTCACATCAGGTGGTGCATTGTGAGAGCCCAAGTGCTCTGTGAGAGACAGAACTAGAGTCTGGGGGAGGACGAACCAGGGTCTGGCAGCTTGTGAGGATGAACAATTTGATGAACAACAATGTAAAATTGGAAATGTGGACTCAAAATGTAACTGTAAATGTATCATCTTGCAAGAAACAATACTTGTACTAACTCTGTGGTATGACAGTGCTTCTGTGATGCTGTTGTTTTGAGAGGCTCCCCACTGGAACCACATGTGTTGCAAGCTGTCTGTTGTCTTTCTGCCTTCCTGATAGAGGAAATGCAGCAGCCTTTTGAGGGAATTGACAGGAAGGAGGGAGAAGCAGGGGCTTCACTAGCTTTTGCCCTGTTTGGGTGGTTTACTTAGTACCTGGAAACCCTAGGTTCCTCTCTTGGGGTGAGTGGTCAGACCTTTCTCCAGCCCAGTTTAATATCAGAATGAAGTAAAGCAGCTCACTGGGGAAAACTTGTCCTACTCTGTGAAGCAAGCTCTCTCCTCAGGATCCAGGCCCTCATCTGAGAGGCAGACAACCGAGATTCAGACGACTCTGCCACAGGAGCTTCTCCCTTTGACCCTGACTACAGAGTACCCTTGTCCAAGAGTGTATGTGCCTTTTAAATGATGTAGGAAAGCCACAGACCTGTCAGTGCCTTCACTATCCTCTGTTTCAATCTTTGGTCTCTGCAGTTTCTGATGTCAAAGTGCCCATGCTTCCCTCACACAAACGTACGGACATCACCATCTTCAAGCCCTTCATGGATCTAGACACTCAGCCTGTCCTTTTCATTCCTGACGTTCACTTTGCAAATCTTCAGCGTGGGGCTCATGTAAGTAAAGCTCATGAGTGCAGGGATGAGGAGGGTGTGGGATGTATTTGGAAAAAGCCTGGGATGCTGTATGTACGTACACACATGTGAAATGCCAGACTGTTTGCATCGATGCTGTAAACATAGGGTGAGTCTCATGTGAGCGAGAGATGTTGCTCCTAGACATGTTGGCTGGGGTTAACTGGAGATGTTTCCTGATTAAATCATCTTTCTATGAACTCCTGTTTCCATGAACCTGAAAGGGTTTTATCGCAGCATTTCCAACTGAGAGTTCATTGAATGAGCTGCAGGCCGGTTTCCTCCCGTTCGGTTCCTGGTGCACTGCTGCAGACGGCGGGCTCCTCCAGCCTGCTGCTGCAGGGTGAAAATCCCTTTTGTGAAACTGGGAAGGGTGTGTGTGGCTCTGCGATCCACTGCCAGAGGGCCCTGCCTCAGCGTTCCTGGAAAGTCCCAGCTGACAGGAAACTGAAAGGGAAAAAATGAGACTGCAACCAAGTTTCAAAATCTTGGACTTTGCTGTGCTGGGAGTTCTGGCACCCTCTAACAGAATCCAACCTTCACTTTTTAAGAGTATTGCCTAAAGCCTTAGCAGGAGTGGAGAATAAACTTGTGCCCATGAAATAAACTTGTGCCCATGAGGCTGACTTTCCTGCATGTGTTCCTACAAAAGCTCTAGCGCTGAGGTCTGTCAGAAGACTGCGCCAGTCCAGATGGAAAGCTGGTTAGCTCTTGTATGTTCCTGTGTCTCTCATTTGAGATCCTTTAATGTGCCTTTATCAAAAAAAGATAAAGAAGATGCTTACTGGCTTTTGGAAGGTTGAGCCAAAGTGTCATTTTTACAGGGTTGAAAGATAATAAGAAATTAAATCTAGTTCTGGATATAATTTTTACTACCCTAACTGCAAGTATTATTTGTGTATTCAAAGGAAGGCCAGTGTTTATTGCTTGGACCAGAGCATCTTACTTCTAGTAGTGTGGTTGTGACTGGTTCCCTACTTGACAGCCTTGGTTTCCCCTATGTCCTGTACTGATGTGCTTACGAGAGGGTTGGGTGGCTGAGCCATCTGCCTGACCCTACCAGGGTTTCCCTGTCCTTTAACTCAAGGCTGTTAAACCTCTGCTCATGCTGGATGCAGCAGGGTGGTTTTATGCCAATGTCTTTTCAGTGCAAACAAAGCTAATGCTATGTTGCTATATTAACAGGTAGCACTTAAAGGGATGGGGAGAGCGTTGCTGACAAGACCATGTTACACCAGCTAATGGGTCTGTCCTTAGGCAACTTTGTTTCATAGCATTCAGAGCCTATTGTGTTTTCTGAGGACTGGGTACCACATCAGGTACTCACTAGCTATTTCACCATGTGTTTCTCTGCATATGGCAATAAACATCTCCCCTTTGTTTTAAAAGGTCCTACCTGTTGCTTCAGAAGAACTGGAGGGTGAAAGGTAAGAGCTGTGCTACTTCAGCCTGCTGATGTCTTGCCCTCAGACAGTGGGGTAAGTCCCTGTAATTGTACCACTAACTTTTTTTCCCTGTCAATGACAGCTCCAACCTGAAGAGAGGAGCCTATATTGGTGAAGAGGACTTTATTGCTACTCCAAATAAGATGGCCAGAATAGAAGAACCAAAAAGAGGTATTATTTTCTTCTTTCAGACACTGAATATTGGAGTATTTGTCCATCATGATAGAGATACATCTGAAGTTAAAGAATTTTTTTAGTTTATTTTGGAGTCTGTTTCAGCCTGATTATTCTGGCTTTGACTAGGCATAGGGTTTGTACATCAGGATGTAGCTCAGCTCCACAAATCTTCCACAGTGTCAGAATTTCTGGGGTTTTCTGCCAATTCAGACACTAATTGGCTCTGAACCTGTAACAGAGAGGCTTGGAGGACGGTGAGCAGTTTACCAATGTCCTTGGTGGATTGGGTGAGAGAATTCATCACGTAATACAAAATACTTTGGAAACCTTCTCTAGGACTTTAAGCAATGAATGCCAAGAATTGTTCTGGGTATAAAACCTGCAAAACCGGTACTGGGAAATGGGATGCTCGCTGAGAGCCAAACTGAGAGAACAGTCTGCTTATTTTTAACCTGTTGTTGATCTTTGCAATTTGTTGTGGGATTGGATGTTGCTGTGGTGGTGTGGAAGGAGGTGAGAGGTCCCCTTGGAGATGGTGTAGAGGATTACCTGCCTGATGATGATTATGTGTAGAAGGACCGGTACAAAGCTTGAAGAACTAGGAGGATTAAACTTGTGATGTGGAAAACGTTAAATCTTGTGAGTGACCTTAATGGGGCTGCACTTTTGTAGTCTGGATAAAGTAGTAAGGAAGGATTGATTTTATAAAAGGAAGTTCTGTTTTATAAAAGGAAATTACTTCCTTATTTTTCTTGTTGCTGTATGCCATAAAATAAGACCCGGGGGATTCTCTCCCCTTTGGCTAGTGTGTCGCCTGACCTGTGCTGTAACTGAGACTGTGTGTGCTGCCTTCATTTTTCACACCTACAGTCCTTTTTCTAAACCTGCTTGTAGCAGAGGAAATCCATCGAGGTGCTGTGCTGCCCTGAGTTCACTTTGCTCAATTAGAAATGCCAGCAATTGTTCCGTGTTGCAGGTGTGTCAAAGCTGTGGCTGATGAACCTTGTAAACAATCCAGGTTGTAATACCTAGTCATTAGAAGATGGATTAAAGACAGCAAAGCTGTTTAAGTCAAAGCTTTCTTGCTCTCATGGCTTATTCCTCAGCCTTCATGCAGTTTTTAATGAGGCAGATGTTACATACAATGACTCTCTGCTAGCTTGAGAACGCTAGGGATGCTTACCTCATTGGTCTCTTTACTCTGTCATTCCCCTCCTAGCAGGAGGCTAAGTCTGCACTGCATGTCAGCAGCGGCGGTGTGAGTATTGCTGAAACATGGCAAGGGGGAGGAAGGGAGATGAGACAGCACAGGAGCAGCAGAGGATTGTACAAATACGTTACTTAAAAACGAGGAGGTGGCCAGGATGGCTTTGCCTGCTGTGGCAGCATTTGTCAAATCATTTTATTGTGCAGAGCCTTATGGCAAGTGACCTGTAAGATACGGAGTGACAGGAGACTCTCAAAGCCGTGTTTTGTATTTCTCCTTTCTGTGTTTTAAATACGACTTTTTTCCCAAATGATAGAGAAAATATCAAATAGAGATTTAAAGTTATTTTGACAATAAAGATGCTTGAGCATGCAGTATTTCTGTGTGCAAAAGCATGTTTTGAGCTTACCTAGCTGTGCATGTTTGCGATATGATCTTCAATGTATGCTGAATGTACGTATGTGTATCTCTTCATAAGACCCTCAGTGTATGTTGCTGTGTGTTTAGCCACTATCATATACAGATCTTTTCTAAGGAGCAGTTACGCCATTAACTCCGCTCTCCAATTTGCTTTTCAGTGTTGCTCTATGTCCGAAAAGAGTCAGAGGAAGTCTTCGATGCACTAATGTTAAAGACACCATCTCTGAAAGGTCTAATGGAAGCGGTAAGTAACAAAGCTGATTTACAGCCTTTGCCTTCAGTTTGAGAAAAAGCAAGTATAGTCCCTTGCTATCTAGTCCTCATATACTGGACAGTCATAGGAGGTAGACTTTCAATTGCCATTTGTGTCGACGTATTCCTGCTCTTCTAGTTAAGAAGCATAAGGCTGATTTCAATAACATGGGCATTAATGTAAATAATGCTTTAATTCATTATTAAAGGACTTGAGGAAGCTTCCCTTTTAAGTACTTTATCCTATATCTGTGGGTCTGGGTGTAAGAAGGTGTTTCTTGGCCTTCCTGAAAATCCAGGTGTGTCAAGCTTGTTGACTTGGTACATGAGATTGTCCCAAAATGACAGGAGCTGCTGGAGAGAGAGTCTTCTAGGCTTGCTTCTTATGCAGGCTCTGCTTTGGCCAAGCTGCAGAAGCAGCTGTGTAGGTCTTTTCCTAGCTGCATCTAAAAACTGTCAACAGATTCCCACTGTGGATGTCCCTCATGTCAGAGGGTATTTTCATTAGAAGATACAGTGATACCCAGAATGTGTTCAGTGGCTTGGGTTGTCTGGGGGGCACTCCCCTCTCCTTTCATAACCTGCTTATGAAAAGCTGCTGTCGCAGCTTCTGAGAGTGCCTGAAGACTTTTATATATCTGTGCACATGTGTGAAATTGCTGTCTGTTACTTGGCTTCCAAAATAGCCTTCCACAGTCCCTGCTGCTGCAGTGCTGCAGAGGAAACAGCTTAATGCCGAGGAATGCTGTAATGTTTGGCGCGAGCTCAAGGCTGACGTGTCTGGCTGTCTCTTTCTGTGACTAATGCCTTGTTGATGCTCAGAGGATGGAGGCTTTGGGGCTGTATGGCCAGGTTTTGCCAGTAGCTTTGGGACCCAGAGATGTGTCTGTAACCTGAGGCTGTCTCTTCCTGGATGTGGGAGCTATGACAGCACAGGCAGGCTGGAGGCAGGGGCTAATGGGTAGGGGGACTGAAGGCTATGAAGTCCTCCTTTACCTCATGGTCCTGAAGGGTAAATTGTTTCACTTGGGACTTCTTAAAGCAGGGAACCAAGAGCTCACAACTGTAGCTTGGAGGAAACCCCCTGTGCTTTTGCATCCTGAAACTGTGTTTTGGTTTGGTTCTTGCTGTGTTGGTTTGACAGAGCCACTTGGCAAAGTAATACTGACCTCCTGAGTTCTGGAGGTCTGTACGGTGAAGCGCCATGGTGAGTGGCTGTGGTTTCTCATTTAAAGATTATCCCGTTGGGTAAGGAGGATGTTTCTGACCAGCTTGTGTCCTTAGCTGCACAGGTCTTCACTCTGGTGCTGTTCTCTTTCTGCACCAGCCGCTGTGATGACTAGTTTTCTTTTGATCCCTCTGGCACTGAATTACAAATGGGTTTTGGTGTGCTAAGAGAACAGGACCAAGAGAGGAGGAGAACCAGCATGTGGGGTGTTTAGTGCGTGGGCTTTTTGGTGTGCAGACGGGTTGCTGTATGAGGGGTCAGTGGCCAGGTTTAGAACATGGTTAAATTTTTTGCACAGAAGTTGGCGAATTGCAGAGGAGGGATTCTCATCTATAGGCTTATTCTACAGTTCATCATTTAGTATTGCCTTTATAGGGCAGAGCAGTTGCTTTCATCTGCAGACCTGTGGGGGTTTTTTTGTTCCTTTCTGGAAAATAGGAAGTGGAAGACAATGCCAGCAGCCTCCTTGCTTCACCAGTGCTTGCTTTCTTTTGTTCCAGATCTCTGACAAGTATGATGTGCCTTTTGATAAAATAGGGAAGATCTTCAAAAAATGTAAAAAAGGGTGAGTATGTTCCTACACAGCAGCTGTCTGAGAACCTGAACTCCTCTCTTTCAAACCTGTAGGCGAAGCTGCTTCAGAACTCCTCCATGCACTGCACGTATGCAAATGCTGTTTGTGGTATGCGTGTGTGCGTGCCATGTACCCACATTCCAACCTCATTCATAGAGCTGAACACCGGAAGGGTCCCATAGGAACAAGCAGTTTGACTTCCTGGGTAAATACAAGTCACAGAATCTCTCTGAGTTTGTTGCTATTTGAACCAGATTGATCATGTCAGAGGAAGAAGAGTTCCATTTGTTTAAAGACTCCCAGTGGTGAAGAACCTACTTCAACCCATGTTAATGTGTTCCAGTGGTTAACTGGACTTGCTGTGCCTGCATTTGGCTACAGTTGCTAAGCCTGGTTGTCTTTTTGTGGGCTAAATTGACAAGAACTTTATTGTGAAGTGCCCATTCCGCACAGAGGCCACACTCCACCGTCTTTATTTTTTAGTGTAAATAGTTGATTTCCTGAACATTGTCCACGTTTGGTTTTCCTTTTAATCTCTCAGTAAGTTTCTTGGTTTTCTTTTTCTCTAAAGTCACTTGGGTGTTTCAGCCCCTTCCCCAACGCCCCTCTGTCCAGAAAATTACAGCCTTTAATCACCCTAGGAATGTAGTTTCAAGGGTTGTGTTTTCATAGCAGAATAACTGCAAATGTTTTGAATTGATAGTGGCTAAACCACTGCTAAGGACAGCTTTGTGTGCATGCAAACTCACATGCATGTGTGCACACAAACACAAGGTATTTGCCCTTCTGGCACATGAATAAGGTGGTCAAACATCAGAGGTTTCTTCCCAGCAAGCTCTGTAGTATTTTTGCCCAAGTCTGCAGTTCGGAAGGGTTTCTGCCAGCTCCATGGTGTCTCTCCCTGGTCCAGGAGCCAGATTTAACCCTTGTGGATCCTAGAAGAGGGGCTGTAAGCATTGATGGCAGGTTTGGGAAAGGACAGCTAGATCTGCTGTAGGAAGCAATGAGGCAGAGAGAGGTGAGCAGCAATCTTGTGTTACCCCAGCACAGTCCAGGTGAGCAGCAATCTTGTGTTACCCCAGCACAGTCTGGGCTCTCTGAGGTTTCAGGGCACCTTTGCTGTCTTTCACATTTAGATCTGTAATATATCCCTGATCTGTTTTGCTTTTCCAGGATCCTGGTCAACATGGATGATAACATCGTGAAACACTATTCTAATGAAGATACCTTCCAGTTGCAGATTGAAGAAGTTGGAGGATCTTACAAGCTCACTCTGACCGAGATCTAAGATCACAGATCCTCTGTGGATTTTAAACAAAGGTCTCAAGTGAACATTTTCCCATAATTCAGTATGTTGGGCAAAACACTAATCACCTTCTCCAGAAGAAAGCCAGGTATTGACTTGTTCTGGGGAGCAGAGCAGTGGTTTTGCTTAATATAGTGTGTTTCTGTTCTTTCCAAAGAACACTGTAGTGCTCATGACCTTATTTGCACTTGGGTGAGCAAAGATCAGCAATTAAATAAGAGAGCATGTATAAAACACTAGCAAATACAGGAGGGGAAAACTCCTGGAAGGTGGCCTTTTAGAGTGGTGATATCTTATTTATCTGTTTGGTAGCCATGTTTGAGCCCGTTATCAGCTAATACCATTTTACTGGACTGTTTTCTGCTAGGTAGAACTGCAAAACTACTCATTGACAGTAGTAGGAGTTGTGTGCAGGTTGGAGAAAAGTCTTTCTAATGTTTACTCGTGAACAGGGCAGACTGTTGAAATCACGTGTGTCACTTGGGGGGGGGAATGTAAAACTGCCTTGCTTATGAAGAACTCGCCTTAGTAACTGTGTGAACTCTCATCAGATGAAGCTATATTGTATATAAGTGCAATATATTTTTGAAGGTCTGTAAATGTGTACATACAACTGATATATAATATATATAAAATATGGTGTTCTGTATATACCGTGAATATATGCAATGAAGCCCATCTAAAAGGATGCCATATACAGAGAAAACAAATATTTAACGTCGCTATTTAAAAATGGACAAGCCCTTAACATGCACCAAAGGTGAGCACATGTTTGTATGTTCATAGAAGGCACAAGAGACCTGCTTGTTCAACATGGATCTTCCTGTGTGGAAGGAAAAGGTACTGGTTCTCTTCCCAAGCCCTCCTGCACAGCCAGGCGATGGCAGTCCTGGCTCCTCTTGGGACCTATAGCCCTGGAACTGCTGCGTGCTGCTGCCCTGGGAAGTCATTTGGGCTGAGTCCGAGAGCTGGGTTCCAAGAAGAGCTGAGCAGATGCAGTTTCCTGGAAATCTCCCATCTTGGGATCAGGAAGAAGGTCTCCTGGAGGGTGGATGCTTTTTTCGGCAGCAGTGTACTGCCTGCAGCAGCTCGGGCTGGATGAACCCATGGGTTGGAGCCAGCTTGCAAGGCCTAGGATGTCAACAGCTGGAAGTTCTCAGGCAAGGCTTTTGAGAGAGGAGGGTGGCATCCCAGCTCAGCAGGCCAAGCTTTAGCAGGGAATAGGGGCTTATAACTGCTTCCTGATGTACCTACATTGCATTGACCCACTGCTGAGGTGGAGAGATCAAAAAGGCAGCTAGTAGCAGGCAATTTGAGCATAGCCCCAGATACTGCTCAGCATTAGAGTATACAGTATTTACTCATCGTGTGCATGTGCTTATGAAGAAAGGCACCCTCTGGTTAGCAGCAGCTTAAGGTTAGCTCAGTTTAAACAGCAGCACTTGGCTGTAAGGAAAAACCTACATTACAGGGCAAGCAGATGAGCATGAGTACCAGGTTCAGTGTTGGTGCTTTTGTTAGGGATCTGGATAATAAAAGAAGGGTTTATAACATCTGCAGGCAGCACAAAGCTGTGTGTGCCTCACCTGAAGGTCAACCTGGATAGGCTGGAGAAATAGTCCTGAAAAGTGGAATATGATTCTACTTAATGGTTAACGATTCTACTTAATGTATCTTGTAACTGAATGTTGTTCAGCCATGTCGTGTTGCTGTTTGGAAGAGGGAGGCAAATGCCAGGTTGAGTTGATAAACGGGAGCGTGGCCTGCAGGAAATTGGAGACCCGCCTTTTGCTCTACTTGGCCTTGCCGAGGCCTCCGCTGGAGCGCTGTTCCCTTCCAGCAGAGCAGCCTCCTGTCGGGTGTCCTAGTGAGACCAGAGCATGTGGTTCCAAGGAGGATGGGCTGGGTGAGTCACCTGGAGAGAGGTCATCTCCATAAGCGAGGATGCAGGTGAGAGCAGCGGCCTCCCAACACATGGAAGCGTTCTCCTGGTTCCATCACAAGCACAATGAGAAGCATTGGGTGTAAACTGCAGAGGTTCAGGGTAGGTGTCGAGGCAGTTTTCTCTGGTGAGCAGTGCAGGGTGCCCAGGGAGGCATCAGAGGTCTTCACAGCCAGGCTGGGCAAAGCTCTCTGCACTGTCACAGTATGTTTGATCCTCCCTTGGTGCTGAGACCAGGTGACCATTGAAGGTCCTCCCCACCGTGTTTTTTTAATGCATTTTATGAAATACAGTATTTTGGGATTTGTGTTCAGACCACTCCATTCCCCCTCCTCCTCTGCTGACGGGCCCCACGGAGGCTTGCCAGCACTCTGGGCACCGTGTGCTCCCTTCTTTGCTCTGTGGCTGGAGTTGAGCAGGCTCCACATGGATGCATCCATGATTGTGGGCTTGAAGCTGAAGCAGAGAAGCTGGCACTGAAGAGACTGACTGGCCAACAGATGCCACCCCATACAGAAATCCACCGCCAGCCAAGCAGAGCAGCCACGGGACTCGCACCCAGCCAACACCAACTCACCGCCTGGGCTCCCCTTCATCAGCCACGGGAACACTGTTACTATGGCAATGGAATTTTTTTAAACCTGATATATAGAATACATATATATATATATATATTTACACATTTTTATTGAAAATGGAAGTTTTATTACAGAAACTCAGTCTAGGGTCAGGGAAGTAGATTTAGAGTCTATAGAGGTAAGATTGATACGAATGTTATTTCTTTTTACTGCTTAATGAAGTATGTGAACTAAATCTGACGATTGTTTTCCACTCTTAAGACACTCTGGGACACGGGTCTTGTAACAGTAGCAGCAATGTTATGTATGTGTTATGGAACTGATTTTTTTTTTTTGTTTTGCCTGCTGTTTTTTAATTGAAAATGTATTTTAAACCAAGCTATTAAATTTTATATGTTCATTTCTAATGAGAAGTCGCTTATGTATTAAACCCATCTGCTCTTACCCCTTTGTTTTTCCTTTGACTTGGGATCTATAAAACAAAACCCCAGTCAGTGATCATTTTCTAATTGCTCTTTTCTTTACAGAAGAAAATAGTCCTAATGCCAGACCTGCTGTAATTCCCATGTAAGGAATGGTTAGTCCTGTTCTCATTCCCTGCTTGTTTTCAACTGACCTCATCCACTTCTAAGTGCAGGGAAGCTCTGAAGCATTTTGTTTCTGTAGGACCCTTTCCTTTGGCAGTAAAACAGAAGAGAACAGCCATGCATGAGCTCAGATGTGTAGTGGGCTGATGGTGATGCCTGATGCTCTCTGCTGGAGGGTCACCAGTATAAGGGCATTGCTGCCTCCACTGCCCATGCAGCAGGAATGTGGTCTCCATCACTGTGGGTGAGCAGGGGGAGCTGTGGGGTTGTGGTGCCAGCGGCTGCCCTGGGTGCCAGGTCCAAGGTGCTTCATGTAATTTTCAGCCCACAATGGCTTTGGGGAGCATTGGGTCTTCCCCACCACTGCTGGTAAGTGGCACTTGCCAGGCAGCTTGGGAGTTCACTGGTAAAGCTGCAGGCACTGATGTCCCTGAGATGAAAACACTCAGTTAAACCCCATGCTAATTCCATGGGAATCTTTGGGGCTGGGTTATTACCAAGACCAGGTTGGACAGAGCAACCTGGTCTAGGGGTAGAACCACCTCCCTCCATGCGGGGAGATGGAACTGGATGAGCTTTAAGGTCCCTTCCAACCAAAACTGTTTTGATTCTCCAGAGTAATCCTAATGCTGTTGCTGTAGTGTCTGGAGCACTATTACTTGTCTATCAACTGCATGAGCTTTTTCTTGAGGCTTTGCAAGAGTATGGGGCTTACCTGCTACTCTCTTTGGTTTGTTTGATACTTAGATCATTTGATTTCATAGAATCACAGAATCAACTAGGTTGGAAAAGACCTTTAAGATCATGAAGTCCAACCATTACCCCAGGACTGCCAAAGCCACCACTAAACCGTGTCACTGAGGGCCTGATGAGGTCTTTTGAACAGTTCCATCCAGGGGCGGTGATTCCACCCCTGCCCTGGCAGCCTGTTCCTATGCCTGAGAACCTTCTCTGTGAAGAAATGTTTCCTAACATTCAATCTAAACCTCCCTTGGTGCAGCTTGAGGCTGTTACCTCTTGTCCTATCACTTCTTACCTGAGAGGAGAGATCAACACCCTCGTTTCAGGTAGTTGCAGAGAGCAATAGGGTCTCCCCTGAGCCTTCTCTTCTCCAGACTAAACAACCCCAGTTCCCTCATTTGTTATTAAATTATTAGATAATACTGAGATGACACCTCAACTAGATGAATTGGTCTAATATAAAAAATAGGAGCTCTTACAACTTGTTTTGCTCTTTGTCCTTGGGCTGTAATACCACACTGCTCTTTGGTGGATACCTCTGCATAGCTCCCAGTACCATAGAAGGGATGCTTTGGCTTTTCTCCTCTTCTTGGCTGCTCTCAGTAGCTGCCGTGGCTGGGGTGATTGTGGGGTTTTTGGTGCATCTTGCAGTTTTGTGTTTGCACAGGGCAGTGCTCCATTACCCATCGCTGTGTTTGCCTGCACACGCAGCCTGGGGATGGGGATGCCCGCTGCCTGAAGCGTTGTTTATTTGCCATCTCTCCAGGACGGCCACCCTGCAGGCTGTAGGTGCATGAGCAAATACCAGCTGGTGACCAGTGTCAACACTGCTGAACTGAGGTGCTCCCACTGCAGGGCTGGCTGTCTTCCCAGGCCCGGTGCTGGACTGCAGGTCGGTCACCTCCGTGGCACTGTGATGGGTGGCAAGCACACCCCAGGCAAAGGAAAGGTGCATTCTTTACTTACAATGTTTGTCTTCTGGAGCAATGACTATGCATAGTGAAGCCCTGCTGCTTCTTGGGAAGTGGCTGGGCATCTCCTGCTGATGGAAGTAGAGAATGGAATCTTTTGTTTTCCTCTGCTTCTGTGAGTGACCTTTGCTTTTGCTTTATTGAACTGCCTTTATCTTGATCCATGCAGCTTTTCCATTTTATTTTTTGCCCTGATCCTGCTGGGGAGGAGTATGATAGAGCAGCTTGGTGGACATGTGGCATCCAGCCAGAGTCAACCCACCACAGGTGGGTGAAGTGACGATGGAAAAGGCGGGTGAACCAAGTCTTGTTTCCCCGGCACCATGGAAATCAAATCCCATGCTTGCTCACTGCCCAGCAGGCACAGGGAGCTGGATGGAGCCCTGGCCAGGCAGCACTTGCACTGTCAGTTTCTGGGCTCGACGGCTTGGGCACAGTGCTGCTGCCACTGCCTGGCAGCATGGCTTGAACCAGCACCTGTCCCAGCCATCAGCATGTGCTTGTGCAGAGCCTGGTCCCCTACCAGGAGAGGCACATTGGCTGGAGCAGCTCAGAGAGGTGATGTGTGTGTAAAGGGCTCAGGAGCACAGGGATCACCACCAGCTCTGCTGGCAGCTGTACCAGTGGCACTGGGGCTGTTGCCAGCAGTTGGCTTGATACTGCTTTTAACTCTGGCACAAGAAGGTTTGCTTGGGTTGGTTTGTTTGGGTGTTTTTCAAGTAAACAATTGCCTGAAGTTTGCAAACATCGGTAAGTCAATAAGTGAAAAGGATAGCTCTGGTCAGCTCTGCAGGTTGTCTCTCCACAGTCTGCTCCGTGACTTCGCTCTTTAAATACCTTGCTTTCAGCCTGTCTGCACTGGCCAAGGGCTCTCAGAGGCAGCAGTCCCAGGTCACCCATCCTGTGAGTGTCGGGCCCTTGCTCTCCCACTTGCTTCTGCTCTATGTGCTTAAGGAAGAGACCTGCTGTGTGCAAAGCCCGAGGTCGGTATAATGGATGAGACAGAAGGAGACAGTTACGAAATCAGTAACGGCAAAAAGCATCTGTTGCTGCTTAAATCACCCCTTGCTGCGCCACATGACTGTCCCCAGATGAGCTGGCACCTCATGGCTTCACCTGAGTGACGCCCTGCCTGGCCTGGGAAGGGGGCTGAGCCGTGCCCGAGGGAATGCTGCATGCCTCTGGGCTTCCCAAGCTCAGCAGGGGTGATGGTTTCAGTGGTGGAGGCCCACACCTGCTGGGTCTCTGCACTGGAACAGCTTGTCCCAGATCACCTGTAGGTGGTGTGGGGCCTCAGGACCTCATGCTGACTTTCATTAATTTCTCAAAGGAAGATCTGAGTCCTCCTCCAGGACTGCAGAGGGTGTTTGGAAGACGCCTCAAGAGGAAAATAAATGAAGATGATTGTGACCATACTTTTCTTTTTACTTCATGTCCCTCTTCCACTTCCTAAGTGCTTGGGGTGAATGATGCTCTTCAACAGCACCAAATTTTGCAATATTTACTTCCTTGGCAGAATTTCAGCCTGTTGCACTGCTTTGAAAACCCTCTCTCTGCTCCCCAAGGCTTTTTCACACTGCATTACATCTATCCATTACCCTGCTGTTACTTAGCTCCAAAGGTACATCTCGAGGCTTCTACGAAGCACATTCGAGCTCCCTGACAACAGTACTCAGGCGGATGTAATTCAGTGTGACAGCCTGTGTGAATGCCACAAAGTGCAGAGACAGCAGGTCCCAGTAAGGGAGGACATGGCTGGTTGCAGTGGCTGGTTGCAGTGGCACGGAGATTTTATACGCAGGTGAAGGGGGAAAAAAGGACCTGGCCTGAGACTGACAGAGCTGGGGAAAATACAATGTAGGCAAGTCTGTCTTTGGCACTGCAATGGAAGCACAAACCTTCAGGTGAAGTTGTTCAGACAAAGTATTCACAGCTCAGCTTTTGGTCACTTTGCATGGAAGATAAGGAGGGGTAGTGTTTGTGGAGGAGGAAGAGTTGTGGCCAGGCCTCAGTTTGACCATGAGGTTGGGAATTACACCCCGGGTGGATGGGGAAGGTTTCTCCCCAGCCTGTGGCCTTTCATATCCAGGAGAACTGTGAATGTTCATCCTCAGGCAGCTCTTCACAGGGTCACTGCATGGCTGAGGTTGAAGGGACCTCTAGACATCATCTGGTCCAACCCCTCCGCTCAAGCAGGGCCACCAAGAGCAGGTTGCCCAGGACTGTGTCCAGATGGCTTTTGTGTACGTCCAAGGTGGAGACCACAGCCTCCCTGGGCAGCCTGTGCCACTGTTGGGTCACCCTCACAGTGAAAATGTGTTTCCTGATGTTCAGAAACTCCCCCTGTGCTTCGGTTTATGAAAGTATGTGGTGGGTGTCCTGGAGGAAACAGTACCAAGAGATCAGAGAGATGAAGAGGTGATTGTGTTATAAATACGAAAATGAAATGGTACCTAGTGGTACTGGATGTCTCAGTGAGGACAGTGGAGACTCAGAGAATGGGATGGTGAGAGCAGCTAAGACTGAGGCTTGAGCCACAGCAGGTGAGATGATGAAGGGGTGCACCATTCCTCATGGGTTATAGGGGAGGCTTGAATGTGGGATGCAAGGAGAGGATGAGCAGCCTGATGGTGATGTTAGTTATTGATGTCCTTAAGTCCTGCGCAGCCCATCTGTACATCTTTACCAAGGTGTAGCTGAGTGCCAGGCATTCCTTTGCTGACAGCCTGGAGCTTAGCTAGAGATGGGATCCATGTCACAGGCATCACAGAGATCACAAGATCAAGCTCTCCTGGAGGTGAGAAGATCCTGAATCTTGAGGCTTTGCTGTGGGCATGTCTTCTATGCTGCTTTCCTCTCCTCTTTCCAGGTTTCTGTTTCCTAGGCTAAAACACTGCGGGGAAGAGAGCTATCCTGCAGTCGAAACAGCCAAAGCAGGTGTTCTGAATGTTCAACATCAGATGTAAAACAGCTTGTTTCATTCCAAGGAACTCAATCAAAGCCAGTGTGGTTCCCTCTGGGCAGCGCCCCATCAGCACAGGATGCCCATGAGCAGAGAGGACATCCTGATGTGCCCGGGAGCAGCAGGTTATTTCTATTGGAAAGTACAATCAGGTTTCACAGGGAAGGACAGATACTATGTGAAAATCTGTCATGAGAAGAAGGTGGCTGAGCTCCTCAAGCTTGAAAGCCCTGGGAAAACGCTGACTGCCAAAACCCTGCAATAGTCCAGCAGAGTGCGAAAGCATCAAGTATTTCACCTACTTATCAGGGAAGAAGCCTGATACCCCCAGCACGTGCCTGGCTGCTGCCCTTTGCTCCCTGCAGCAGCCCAATCAGGGCGTGCAGAGGGGGCATCCCTGGACAACACCCACAGCCGGGCAAAGCTCTGCAATGTGCGGCACTGGCTCATTGCTCTGCTCTTCTGGCACCATAGGAGGAGGCCCAAGGGGAAAGAAAGAAATCCAGTATAAACAGTGTGGTCTGTACTCAGGAAGAGGAAATAGCACAGCCTCGAACCAGAAGAGCCATAGCCTAGAATTAGAGCCCAGGTTTATTTCACATTAGTTGTCTTGTTGCATCTTCTTAACATCCTGAAGCACTAGAGTAGTGGAGGGAAGTGCACACCCGAGGCTGACGTAAGGATTTACCCATGCTGTGACAAAAATGGGGATTCCTTCTCCCTTTTATGTAAACAGCATAAAACTAAGTGGCAAGGGAGGCATTAGGATCTCCACTGTGCAAAGAGAATTAACAGCAAAGAAATCCAAGCAAGCACCAGTTATGAGAAAAAGCATCAGGTCATACTCAGCAGCCCAGCTGGTGGGATAGTTTAACCAAGCAGCAAGCAAGGTATGTTCTGCTTCTGAGCAGGCGGGTAGAGGAGGCTGAGTCATCTGTGACCAGCAAAACTGCTGGGAAAGTAGCACAAGAGCAGGAATTTCAGTTTTCCAGCTCCTTAGGCAGAGAAGGGATGGGATGCAGACACTGCTGGGGGGAGACACCCCCTTAGATGTTAGAAAAGGGATTTAAAGAGGCTCGGCTGCTACTGTCTTTCCCTCCGAAACCCCAGAGTCTCAGAAGAACATAGGTGGCTTTTATTTATTCAGTTCTTACTGGAAAATGTATGTCAGTAGTAAAATTCCTATACTTAGAATCATAGAATCACAGAATGGTTTGGATTAGAAGAGACCTTATAGATCATTCAGTTCCAACCCCCTGTCAGGGGCTGGGGCACCTTCCACTAGACCGACCAGGTTGCTCAAAGCCCTGTCCAGCCTGGCCTTGAATATACTTGATTGTACCCATCCTCAGCTCCTGCCTTCTTTTGCTTTGGCTGCTGTTAGATAGGGATGTGTCCTTGTCCCTGTGCTTGCTACCCATCCTGCTGCATGCATCTGTGCTCAGCTCCTCAGCAGGACAGCAGCACTGGAGAGGGACACAGAAATCCCCTCATAATGAGCGAGCACAGGCTGATTCAGCTGGAGACAACAGGGGTTAAATGTGTCAAGCGGCACTTGGCTTGTCTGCCAGATAGCCTTTGGGGAGGTGAAGGAAGGTGTCAGGCAAGTTCAGGTGGAGACACCATGACAAGGAGCAAAGACAGCAGTGAGCACAGCACAGTCCAAGGAAACTGGGAGAAGATGATGTGTAGCTGTCAGGGTCCGGCTGGAGAAAACCCCAGTGTTGGACCCATTTCATTCGTGATCCCAAGAGTGAAATTAAGACACAAATTAGGTCAAGTACCGTAATTGAGTGGTTTGTCTTACAAAACGACAATTATTATTATTGTCTCAATGTTCAACTGGAGACCGGTAACGAGTGGTGTCCCTCAGGGATCGGTGTTGGGACCGGTCTTGTTTAACATCTTCATCGCTGACATGGACAGTGGGATTGAGTGCGCCCTCAGCAAGTTTGCCGATGACACCAAGCTGTGTGGTCCGGTTGATATGCTGGAGGGAAGGGATGCCATCCAGAGGGACCTTGACACGCTTGTGAGGTGGACTGATGCCAACCTTATGAAGTTCAACCATGACAAGTGCAAGGTCCTACACCTGGGTCGGAGCAATCCCAGGCACAGCTACAAGTTGGGGAGAGAAGAGATTCAGAGCGGCCCTGCAGAGAAGGACTTGGGGGTGTCGGTCAATGAGATTGAGCATGATTCACTGTTCTTGCAGACAGCTTTTCCACTGCACATTTCTGCAGCAATTATTGGAATAACGGGCAGCAATTCATCACACCAATCCTTGAGATAATGGATGGAAGAGTCCTATCTCAGATCCTCCCACCCATCTCTCTCTCAGACAATGGACCATGGTGTCCTATTTCAGTTCCTCACACCCTTTTCTCAGGCATTGGAGTTGGGGTCTTATCTCAACTACTCCAACCCATCTCTGAGACAATGGTTGGTGGAATCCCATCTCAGCTTCTCATGCCAGTCTTCAAGATGATGGACAGTGGAGTCTGATGTCAGTTCAGTCTCTCACAGAAGCTGCACTGGTTGGTGAGGAGTTTATAAATAAGATGGGTTAGCGATCACATTTCAGTGTGGATGTCAGTGCAGTGTGACAGCTAGCTGTCATGGGGAGGGTTTCATCCAGCAAAAAGTCCAGGGTGGCACTCACTCAGACATTATTTCAGGCATTTATGTTGTTATAGGAAGCAGCAAGCAAAGCTGAGCATGCAGAGCAGGGTAACTCAGCTTTTGTCTCTTGCTCATTTGCTCCTGCAGATCCTGCCCATCCATGAGCAGTGAGTTTGGGAGGACCATGCTCCTGCCATGCTGGTGGCCCCGCAACCACATTCTTCAGACCCTCGTCCTCCCCTTCCTCAGTGCCCTCATCTGTCTCATTTTCAGTGATGGTCATTAACAGCAACCCAAGATCTATTTTTTTTTATGTGGGTATTCCTTATTCTTGGTATTTCTCCAGGAGATGGCCAAGAAGGTAGAGGGAGAGGTCAAAACAGATGACTCTTAGTGAGCTGCCACAGTGGCCACATAGGAAGACTGCATCAACCATCTCTTCTGACCACACATGGCCAGGAACCAGTGAAGAGGTAACTAAGCATATATGACAAGACAGCTGGACATCCAAACCAGGCAAATCCTCCTACCCGCAGATTTCCCTTGGGCTTGGCACTGCACTGTGCTGGGTGCTGCACAAGTACTCGGGTGCATATGGACAACAACCTAGAGAAGATGTCAGTGTTGGTACTGGAGGACCTTCTCTCCAATTGTGAGGACACCATTGCTAACTCAGTGTGCCCTGCCTGGTGGAGGTCTGTGGTACCAGTCACGCATAGCTCTGAGCGTGGACGATGCTGCTGGTCTGGCAGTTAGTCTCTGGTCACACACAACATTTTCCCAGCATCCGAGTGCTGCATGAAAACACTTTGGCATTAATAAAATGTCAAAGATGATTCAGGATGAAACACAAGTTTGCACATAGGCTTGATACCTGCCCAAGCAAGTTGTGAAATGACCAAAAGAGGGGAACATCTGTCAGCATTGCTAATGCTTTAATATACCGTGTGTCAGAAAGCACGCGTGGGTTTAGCTAACAGTAATATTGAGGTCAAGAGAATGGTGGAAACGATGAAGACATCCAGTTAAGCAGAACAATAAATAAATAACATGCCATTTTTATTTTTGCTGGCATTTGAATCCATCTGCTGGTGCCACTAAAATAAGATCAGGGCACGAATAGCAGCAGTAGAAAAACCAGATGGTAGACTCAAGTGAGCAGATGGTGCACTAGTGTGTCATGCTTATTACTGTCGCTTACTTTATTATTTCTGTTACGGTGGGTCTCTGGTTGGTCCTCACCTGTAATCAATATTTGAGGACTGGATTTTCTTAATTCAGCAAACATCGTGTTTCACATACTCAGAAGAAATCTGGCTGAGCACTGATTTCTCCCCATAGTACTTCCAGGTCTCAGCAGGTGATTGATGCAGTTGGTATTTTTTCAGGCAGAAACATGTATTTAGGAGTGGAGAAAAAAAATAATAGCTGGTAGAGTGTGTTTATTCTATAAGCACCCCAGGTCTAAAATAAAGTGGGAAACAATCGCTATGGCTCTTCCCTTAAACCCACGCCTTTTGTTGTAACCTGGCTATGTTTCCTTCTGCTGTGCTGGCTGCTTACCCGCTCCTTGGATGCTTATCCACATACTGAAAGCTCAATCTATTTCAGAAAGTGAATAAGTGAATACGAAAGATGCAGGCGAGGCAGAGGTTGCCTTTTGACTCACCCCACTTGAGGATGGCATGCCAGGACTGTGTTTTTACATCCTCCCTTTGGGCAAAGGCTGCTGTGTCACAGCCTGTCCCTGCAGGCAGACACGTAGGCAGTTTGTTGGGGAGGGCTAGGGCTCCTTGCCCAGTGGCGGGGGGATTTGCTGTGCTATTTGATAGTCCACAGCGATAAATGAGATCTCCCCTTCAGCAGCTGGCCCACATGCGGCATGACAGCATGGAGGGACTGCACGTTTGCTCTCCCTTCCCTAACAGTGCATTCGCCTCTGTTGTCACACTGGGAGCATGTCCTTTCAGCAGGGCACAGCGACAGGCACACAAGCGGGGACAGCCAGAGGCTGAACGGTCTGTGTGGTGGCACCCACCGGCTAGGACAAAAAGGAAAAGGAATTAGGAAAATTAGGAGTTTTACTAGGAAAGAGGCAATCCATTCAAACATCACTCGCATAGACCCACACTGTCAGCCAAAGTCTGTGTAAAAGCCCCTGGATTTATCATGGCTTTTGCATTTAGAAGTCATTCCAGCAAGAAATATTCCTTGCTGTTCTGTCTGCTTTTTGTTTTTATTTTTCTTCCTTTTCCCCCCTCTATTCTTCATGGTTATCCTGTTCCCCCTGTTTTTCACAGATATCCTGTATATAGTTCTCTGCTTATAAATCCTTTGTACATCTCTGCTATTCCCACTGAGGATGGTGTGTTCACCCCATGGGTGAATTTCCCTAGTCCTGGTCTTGCTCTTGGCCAGGGCTGATGCAGCTATTTCCATCTGAACTGCTGCATTTGCTGCATGGTGGGGAGTTTCTCCTCTGGCTGCTGCTGTTAGCCTAGCAAGCCTGCTTTGGGGCAACATGTGGCTGTGGCAGCTCCAGCTGCCCCATCCTTCAAATGCACGACAAAGAGGGGAAAAGGGAACAGAGAGACGCATCCTACACGAGCAGCAGTCTCTCATTTGTTCTGAAGTATCTTCTCATGTCTCCTGTATGGGACCTCTGAATTCTCTATTCTGTAATTCTCTATATTTATTTAATCCCACCCTGTTTGCTAGGCTCTATGTTTGCTAGGCTCTATGTTTGCTACAGTAGCCTGCTGCTGTATTCAGCCAGACCAGACGCCGCTGCCAAATTGCACTAACTCTAAAGCTGCACCCCAGACAACTGCTTTGGTCTATTTTTAACTGCTGGTAAACATTAGGAAAACTGTCTGAGCCCATAATGTCTTTCTCTGGTCTTTTTTGAATCATTTATTGTATAATTATCTGCAAAAAAGGAATGGGGGAGAGCTGCCTGTGCGCCCTTTTGTTGTTTTCAGTCTACAGTATTAAATATTTTCCCTCCTGCTCACACGCAATGTTTGATTCTTTTCTTCTCTTCCCAGCCAAAAGGATAAGATATCCCAAGCAGAGTCTTTCCAACCCTCTGCTGAAGCAACTTACATCTGCTCCTTCCTACATTGGAACAAAGACATTGTCTATCTTTGACAAAGAAAGCTTTTCTCTGAAGTATTTGCCTACAGTCTGAATCAAATAGGCCTCTATAAAACCAAACAGTGCTCGGAAAGGCAGATCCGGAGGATACCAGATCTGGAGGATAGTGAAGCAGCAGCAGCACTGCAGGGGCAGTGTGGTGGAGGACGACTCTACCGAGCACCGCCACGGCCAGGCAGTGCAGGGCACCAGCATCCTGTAGCTGTCGACATGGGCAGGCTCCTCCAAGCTCTTTGGAAAGGAGTACTGGGGATACTTAGGCCCTGTTCCAGGTTGGTAGCATCAGGAGGGAATCACAGCCATCATGGGTTGTCCTGATGAGCATGCTCATCGGGAAGCTGTGCTGCTGGTTGAAACCCACAGGGAAGTTTGTGGGTGTAGGCAGAAGTACAAAGAAGCAAGATAATATTAACTACATTAATATTCCATCTTGTGCAGCCTTGGGAAAGGGAAAGGGGGGAAGCAAGAGGGGGGAGAGGAGGAGAAGCACTAGGCTGCTGGGGCTGTGGGCTCAAGCTCCAGGGGGTCCAGACATGTGCTCTGCCACTGACGTCTGACGAGAGGAGGAAGATGCTCTTCCTCATCTAACACTGCCTCAGCTGGCAGCAGCAGAACAATGCGGACCAGGTGATCTTGGTAAGAGCTCTGAGGATTTATATTAAAAAGCTTGGTTGCCATTTTTAGCTCAGCAAAGGGAACACAATCACATTTCCCCTATGGCACAAGCTGGAGTACAGACATGTAACATCAATTCTTCCACTTGGTCTTGCATCCATGCACTGTAGCAAGGATCCCCGGACCAGTGACTTCCACCTGGGGCCTCAGAACACACAGGCAAAGTCTGAGGTACGTGACATGGGGAAACATCCCGCTGGAGTCGGGAGGAGAAGCGATCCACTCTGCTTCCCTATGACTGCTTCTTCACTGTCGAGGCTGCTGTGCTGCCTTCAGATGCTATTATTCAATTAAAAATGTGCGCTGTAAATGACTAAGGCTGTGTGTGTAAGCGCTTTCAGCAGAAACTGCATGTGTTCCAACAAGCAGCAAAGACACAAACACAATCATTTCTCAACTGTGAGAACTGGAGAAAATGCAAAATAGAACAGCGCGGTGTTTTCCTAGTGTTACAATTCCCCAAAGATTTCCCTCAAGACAAGACCGCGCTAGTGGTTCTGGTCTTACAGGGGACAGACAGTGATCAATAGAAGAGGCACATGTCCTGTGCCCCTCCTTGTGCCACCCCCCATCATGCTTTTTAGTCACTGTTTCATTCTCTGTCACACAACTGGTTTCCTACCCTCAACGTAAGAAGGACATGGACCTGCCTGTGGGTCCTGAGTGAGTCCAGATGAAGCCATGAAGATGATCAGGGCTGGAGCACCTCTCCTATGAAGACAGGATGAGAGAGCTGGGGTTGTTCAGCCTGGAGGAGAGAAGGCTCTGGGGAAACCTTAGAGCAGCTTCCAGTGCCTAACGAGGGTCTACAGGAAATCTGGAGAGGGGCTTTTTACAGGGGCCTGTAGTGGCAGGACAGGGGGGATGGCTTTAAACTGATACAGGGGAGATTTAGATGAGACATTAGGAAGAAATTCTTCCCTGTGAGGGCACTGAGGCCCTGGCACAGGTTGCCCAGAGAAGCTGCAGCTGCCCCATCCCTGGCAGTGTTCCAGGCCAGGTTGGAAGGGGCTTGGAGCAACCAGGTCTAGTGGAAGGTGTCCCTGCCCTTGGCAGGGGGTTGGAGCTGGGTGATCTTTAATGTCCCTTCCAACCTAAGCCATCCTGTGATTCTACAGTTCTATGAATTTGGTGTTTGATGGGCTGAAAGTAGCGCTGGGAAGCTGGAGCACGTGAAATGTGTGGTAATGGAGACCAGAGGTGAGCAGGGTACAGCGAAGCTTTACGAACTACACGGACAGCAGGGAAGGACCAGGGCTCAGAAGAGCTGTCAACGTAAAACATGAGCCCCGGTGCTAACAGCAAAAGGAGATGAAACACTGAAGCTGATCCCTCCGCTGCCCTCAGCACGGACAGGGAGAATGTCACGTCTTGAGAAACGGAGGAAGGAACAAACAGAGATAATCCAGCGGGGAAAAAATGCTTATTACTGCCCACGTCTTGCTCCGGCGGCAGGAGGGCCCCCAGAGCAGCCGCGCTGGGAAGGCGCTGGCGCGGCCGGGGCTGCCCCTTCCCGGGCTCCCGGGGCAGCGGGCACCGCCGCCACCACCGCCGCCACCGCCACCGCCACCGCCGCCGCCGCCATCGCCGGGACTCGGCGCTGCCCGGCAAAGCCGCCCCGCCAGGGGACGCGCCCACCGCCTGCCGCTGCTGCCCTGAGGGGGCGCGAGGAGCCGGGCGGGGCGGGGGCAGCGCCGGCTCCGCGCCGAGCCGTGCCGCGCCGCACGCACCGCGCAGGGAGGGGAGGGGCGGAGCGGGGCGAGCCACGCCCCCGCGCCGCGCCCCGCCCCGCCCCCGCGCGCGCGGGCACTCCCGCCCGACCTTTCCCCTAGTTTCCCGCGCGCGCTCCCCCGCCCGCTCCCCGCCTTCCCTTCCCGCCCAGCGTGCCCACGCGCCGCCCTTCCCGCCGGCACGCCGCGATCACGCCGGCCGCGGCCCCTCATTGGCTGGGAGCTGGGCCGCGGCGGGCGGTGATTGGCGGAGGAGCCGGCCTCCCCCTCTTTGCCTCCCCCCTCGCCCCGCCCGCCCGCCCTGTCTGGAGCGGGGAGCGCTTCCCCGGGCGCGCGGGCTCTCAGTGGGCGGGGGAAGGGGAGGAGGCGGTGCCCGCCGCTGCGAGCCTTGTTCCTCCTCCTCTCGCCGCTGCCGCCGCTGCCGCCCGGTCACGCCGCCGCGCCATGCACGGCTCGCCCTGCTCGGACATGGGGGATGCGTCCGCGGTAAGCCGCGGGCGGAGGGAGGAAGGGGCGGTGGGGGCGGACGGCTCTGAGCCGGGGGCAGTCGGTGCCGGTTCGGCTCGGGCACGTGGTGGCGGGCAGGGACCGTTACCGGTCGCCTCAGTGGCGGACCCTCGGGACCGTTGCTCACGCTGGGAGCGGTCGGTTGGGACCGTTGCTCGCCCCGGGGGGTGCCGGTCGGTGGGGACTGTTACCCGCCGCGGGGTGGGGGGGCAGGCGGTCGGTGCCGTTGCCAGCGGTTGTGCCGGGGCAGAGCTCTGGGGGCGGGTGTTGCCCGGTCAGCTGGGGGGCCTGCCTGCCCTCGGCGGCCGTGTGGGGCGGCGGCGGCAGGGCGGGGGTTGCTTCCCTTCCTTCCCCTTCCCGCCATCCGCCCTTCGGCGGCGCCGCCCGGCCCGGGCCCCGCCGTGATGCGGGCAGCGGGCGGCGTGGGCGCGGCCCCTGCGGGCAGGAGGCGGCGCTGCCCGGGGCGGGGGCCCGCGCGGCCGCTGCTGCCCGCGCACCTCCGGCAGCCGGCGGGGTGAGGTGAGGACAGGCAGGCAGGCGCGGTTAGCCGTTCCCCTGGCAGCCGCGGAGCCTGGGCCGCAGCGCTCGCCCTCAGAAGGCTTTCGTAGGTTTGCTGTTCTCTGAAGCGGGGTGTGTTTGTTCGTGTTTCGTTAGGGAATGCTGCTCTTCCGAAAAGAAAAATATCAGTCTGCTGCGTGGTTGCCTGCAGTCACACTTTGAGGAGGACTCGCAGGTTTCCCGGCTGCTTAGTGCAGAGCCTTGCCTGGTGTGGCTCCTGTGGGACAGGCAGTCTGGGTCCAGGCTTGCAGGCACATGGGGTTTTGCGCTCCTTCCCATTCTCATTGCTCTCAGTGGAAATTCTTAGAAGTCTCTCTCAGAACAGTTAATCTCTTGACTGCTTTTAACCCTTTCCTGCCTCACAGTCTTGACATCTCCACGTCTGGTCTCTCATGTTTTAGGCAAAAGTCCTCTGAGTGCAGTACTGACATTGGGGATTCATTATGTTTTAACGTGATTGCCGTGTGTATCCCTGTGTTTTCACTACAGGGCTTTCCATCTTTGTGGTAGCACTGAGCCAGGATCATTCTACGTTACTTAACTCAGTAACAAAACTCCTGGACGTAGGTGTGTGGGTGATGTCACCCCAGCCTAGTTCCCTCTAGGGCTTTAGGCTGTGCTGATGGTGTGGTGCTGCCTTTCTATTTAAAGCCTTTTTGCTGCAGTATATAAGCATATAAAAGCAATAGGCTCAAGAATCTTGGTGTATGCTGCTGAATCCCAGCCTTCACAGTAAGTTGCTGTTGCTAAAGACTGGAAGAGTTTGGATGCCTAGTTGAGACTGAGCGGGCATGTGAGCAGTAAACCAGCAGTGCAGTGTAGCTTTTGGAGTCACTGCCAAGCACCGCTGTGAGAGCTTTGTGAAGTTTGGGTATCCTTGCACAGGAAGTCAAGTGGTTTGCATTCATGTGTGTGTATATGCACACACGTTTTCTGTGATACTTGCAATTGGAAACAAATCAGTACAGTGTCATTTGCCTTCATTTTACTTGTAGTGCGTTTTGAGATACCTACCATCCATGTAGTGTCATACCTTTTAAAAGACAGTGTAGCCAATTCCCACTGGACTTTGAAGGCTGTTTGCCTATATAGAATCAGCTAAGTTGAAAAAAACCTTTAAGATCATGAGGTACAACTGTTACTCCAGAGCTGCCAAGTCCACCACTAAATCCTGTCACTAAGGGTGTCTCTACATGGTTTTGGAGCACTTTCTCCCATCCTGGCTTCCGTACTGGTAATAAGAGTAAAATGCTTTTCACAAGGTGTGGTACTCTAAATCTGTGATCATACCTTACAGCACTTTGCTATCAGCAGGAATTTATTGTCTAAATGTTACCAGGATGAGATCAGTCGTGAATAGCAGATGTAATGTGGGGCCAGGACTCAAACAGCCTTGTCTAAACAAGGTTGGAAGCCAGGATTATTTTTTTCCCCTCTTTTTGCTTGTTTACAAACATGGGGTGTCTTTATTCAGAGCAGTGTAATCCAGGAAAGTAACTCCAGAAATGTGAGCTACACACGTATCTGTTTCTTTGCTGCAAATCACACTTACTTATTATTATTTTTTTAGAGTACCAGGCATAGGGGGATGAGCTGGTGGGGGAGGGCAGGAGTTGAGCTGGTTGGTAGAAGTATTGCCGCAGGCATGGGATCTGTTTCAGATGACCTTCATCGTGAGCAAACAGAATGTGGGTGGTGTCAGCTTTGTATTCTGACTTGTCCTAACGGCCACTAATCTGATTACATTTAGGCTGACATCGTGGACATCTATGAGTCTATCCGTGAAAGGCAGCGTCATGACAGTGAAAGGTCTACCTGCAGCACCTTGGAGCAGAACGACATTGAAGCTGTTGAAGCGCTTGTTTGTATGAGCTCCTGGGGTCAAAGATCGCAGAAAGGTGACATATTAAAGATAAGGCCACTTACGCCCTTCTCGGATTCTGGTGATTTCACAGTGCACACTGAGGCGACATCTGAATTGCCAAAGGACTATTTATCTACATTGGTAAGAAAAACATGGATGTGAAATAACTATGCCTGACATCTGGGTGTTACATCTCTGCAATGTCTTAGCTCGGCTGGCCCATGTATCCTTGTGTAGAATAGCTACGAAGCAGGCAGAGCTCTGTGTGTGTGCCAGAATGGTGAGGTGGCCATGCTGAGGTAGGACTTTTCTGCTGTCTCTGGAATGGCAAATGTAGGGTTTGATCCCTTGTTAAAGCTCAATGTAAAAACCCTTGCTGACTGGTGATTTAATTTGTCAGGTGTGCTGAGGATGCTGCATGCTGGTTGTCGTAGGTTTCTTGGAGCATTTTGAGTAAGAGTGGCAAAGTGAGCCTCAGTGGTTCAGCACCAACTTATCTACAAGCACTGTATGAAAAAGGCTCTTGACGACATTTGGCTTCACTCTGGTAGTTACAAAGGAAAAGTACAGATTACCATTATGAAATAGACAATTTAATTAGTTTCTATGCTATGTGTTTGTACATGTAGTTTGTTATTTCTCCAGAACATTGGTCTGCTCCAGCTGACTAATGTTGGTTGAATCACAATTTTTTTTTTATTGCCATTTATGTTGCAACAAAAGTATGTATTCAAAAAGGGCTTGGTGGTGTTCAGGTTCCAGATGGTTAAGGCTCATTTCAGCCAGTAGGCTTCTAATATGCATTTACATCAGGAAAAAGGTGTAATAACAGTGGAAAGAGGTTGAGAGAGTATCGCAGTCTGCTTGACAGACTTTGTCGCGAACTACTGCTGTCCAGTGTTGGCCTTGTCTGTTGAGCAGCACTTGGAGATAGGCATGAGTTTTCAGCGGTAAAAGAAGGAGAGGAGGCTGCAGCAAGAGAGAAATGGGTGAATAAGAAAAGGGTAAGAGCAGTTCCATTTGTCTTTATCTCAGAAGTAGGCACCAGCTAATGGGGTAATCATTGATAAAAGATCAAAGGCTTGCTGGAAGCTTGAAATTGAAAGGGTATGGTATTGCTCTCTGTTGCTAGTCTGTTTTTTGTGAACAGTAGAGTGCTCATAGCCTCTTACAGCTGCATGCACTAGCAGAGGAGAAAAGAATGAGGTGTTTTTGTAGTACAGTGTGTTTTCTTCCTACTGGCTGGTGTAGTGCTGTGTTTTGGATTTAGTCTGAGAATAATGTTGATAACACCAATGTTTTAGTTGTTGCTCTGTAGCATTTACACTAAGTCAAGGACTTTTCAGTCTCTCATTTCAGTCTGCAAGTGAGGAGAGGCACAGGAAGCTGGAGGAGAGCAGAGACAGAACAGCTGCCCCAAACTAGCCAAAGGGGTATTCCATACTACAGCACGTCATGCGCAGTATATAAACTTGGCCAGGAGCAGCTTATTGCTGCCTAGGGGTGGGCTGAGTATCGGTCAGCGGGTGGTGAACAATTGTACTGTGCATCACTTGCCTGTCTTGGGGGTTATTCCTCTGTATGTTTTTGGTTCCCCCCCCCTTTCTTTACAAATACTATAATTCATTTCAGTTATTAAACTGTTACCTTAACCCATGGGCTTTACCTTCTCCAGATTCACCTCCCCATCCCATTGTGGGTTATATAGAACCGTAGAATAGTTAGGGTTCGAAAGGACCTCAAGATCATCTAGTTCCACCCCCCCTGCCATGGGCAGGGACACCTCCCACTAAACCGGGCCACCCAAGGCTTTGTCCACCCTGACCTTGAACACTGCCAGGGATTGAGCATTCACAGCCTCCCTGGGCAACCCATTCCAGTGCCTCAGCACCCTAACAGGAAAGAATTTCTTCCTCCTTATATCCAATCTAAACTTCCCCTGTTTAAGTTTTAACCCGTTACCCCTTGTCCTATCACTACAGTCCCTAATGAATAGTCCATCCCCAGCATCCCTATAGGCCCCCCTCAGATACTGGAAGGCTGCTATGAGGTCTCCACGCAGCCTTCTCTTCTCCAGGCTGAGCAGCCCCAACTTTCTCAGCCTGTCTTCATGTTGGAGGTGCTCCAGTCCCCTGATCATCCTCGTGGCCCTCCTCTGGACTTGTTCCAACAGTTCCATGTCCTTTTTATGTTGAGGACACCAGAACTGCACACAATACTCCAAGTGAGGTCTCACAAGAGCAGAGCCAGAGGGGCAGGATCACCTCCTTTGACCTGCTGGTCACACTCCTTTTCACAGAATCACGGAATCCCAAGGGTTGGAAGGGACCAGCCCAGGATACGGTTGGCTTTCTGGGCTGCGGGGGCACACTAAAGCTGGCTCATGTTAATTTTCTTATCGACCAGCACCCCCAAGTCCTTCTCTGCAGGGCTGCTCTGAATCTCTTCTTTGCCCAACCTGTAGCTGTGCTAAGTTTGTTATAGGCATTCATTGTTTTGGTTTAATAGTCACTGGTCACAATTTGCTCTCATTTTTTGGTATTTGCTCTCAGGGTTGTTGCAGTTGTTCTCAGCACTGCATCAGGTAACTCCTCGCCTGCTGTATGTGTTCCCTGTGGTGATGTTCATCTCCCTTGGGGGCTGGGCTGAGGTTATCATTTTGGTGTACTTTGTAACTCTCACTTATGATACGATAGTTTTGCTGGCCATGAAACTAATCGGGTATTTGTACTCAGCACTGCTTTCACCTCCATACTTTGGGAACCGTCTATTGGAAGCTATTAATAATTACACCTTTTACCTCTTCTCCTTGGAGAGCTAACCTATGGAGGAGTCACCTTCCCACATCTTTCCCTTCTCTTCCAGGCTAATTAGCATTTGAGAACTTTGAAAATTTGAATATCCTTGGGATGCTGAAACCATGGTCCTATTGCTGGGAACCATGAATGTGGTTCAGGTGTTGTTTAGGGTTAAGCAACTTTTTGCAGCTACTCAGGCTTCAGTGACAGGCACTGCAGCTTCCCAGGCATCAGTGAAGGGTGGTACAGCTGAAGCAGAGGACTAGCCCATGCTGATACCAGTTACCCTAACTGTATACACAAGAAGTGGATATGAAAGTCAGCTTGTTTGGTAAAGAAGGACAAAACGGGTACATCACAAGAATAGGAGGAAGAGGTAGAACCACAGGTATCCACTTGTTTGCCATCCCTGAGTGAGTTGTGGGATATACAAAAGATTTCAGCCATCACTCAGGTGAGCACATTGTCACCTGGCTACTGTGAGGCTAGGATGATGTGGCCAGTAGCCTCAAATTAGAGGGTAGGGAAGCCAAACGGTTGGGATCACTCTAGGGAAGGGAGTATTAACAAAGTGATTGGGAAAGGGGCTCAAGTCATCAGCCTCTGGAGGTGACTCCTCTCAGCACTGCAGGAATGGTGTCCTTTCAAGGAAGACGTTGCATGTCACCCAAGCAAGTGAGCCACTGTGAAGAGAGGTGTCCAGTACCTGAGGGAATTAGCTGTACTGGAGGTGATTTATTATGACCTGACAATGCACAGTCACCCACAGATCCAGGCAAAGTCCAGTGCACACGATTTGTGTGGTGGAAATTTGTATGGAGTGCACCATCATTGTATGCTAACTCATCGGCAGTAATGACCTGGAGAGGTGAAGAGGGTGGTGAATGATGTAGTTTGTCAGTACAGTGCCCTATTGTGGGGGATGGAAGGCGGTTATATGGAGTTTCCTACAACAAGTTGCAGGAACTGCTGATGGAGAAGGTGAATTGAGTCAGTTTGTAGAGGTGAAAGCCATCCAGCTGGCCTTGGACGTTGCTGAAGAAATAAAATGGCCAATACTTTATACTTCCTCATAGATGGTGTCAAATGCCCTGTGAGGGTGGTTGCTGCAATGGAAGCAAAGCAACTGGCAACGTAGAGGTAAACCCATCTGGACTGCTGCACTGTGGCAAGATACTGCTGCCTGGGTGCAGATCCTGGTGGTGAAGGTACGCCATGTACCCAAGAGCAGGGCCACTGAGGAACACCAGAACAACCAACAAGTGGATCAGGCTGCTACAATTGAAGTTGCTCAGATGGATTTAGATTGGCAACATAAGGGTGAGTTATTTTTAGCCCAATGGGCCCATGACACTTCAGGCCATCAGGGCAGAGGTGCAACATACAGATAGGCTCGTGATCAATGGGTGTGCATAACAATGGACATGATTGCCTAGGTTATTCAGAAATATGAAACCTGTGCCGCAGTCAAGCAAGCCAAGCGGTTAAAGCCTCTCTGGTATGGAGGACCATGGCTGAAGTACAAACATGGGGAGGCCTGGCAAATAGATTATATCACACCCCCACCAACCTGCCAGGGCAAGTGCCATGTGCTTACTGTGGTAGAAGCAACCACCGGATGGCTGGAAAGATACGCTGTGCCCCACGCCACTGCCCGGAACACTATCCTGGGCCTTGAGAAATACATTTTGTGGCAACATGGAACCCCAGAGAGAATTGAATCAGGCAGTGGGACTCATTTCCAGAACAGCCTCATAGACACTTGGCCAACGAGCACAGCATTGAGTGGGCCCGTACCATGCACCAGCCTCTGGGAAATTCCAACAGTACTGTCCTGGGTTCAGCAGTAGCAGTCATTTTTCTCCTTCTTAGTAGCTGGTGCAGCGCTGTGTTTTTGACTTTCAGCCTGAGAACAACACTGATAACACCGATGGGTTTAGTTGTTGCTCAGTAACGTTTACTCTGACCAAGGACTTTCTGAGTCTCATGCTCTGCCAGGGAGGAGGGGAAGCCGGGAAGAAGCAGAGACAGGACACCTCGCCCAAACTAGCCGAAGAGGTATTCCATACCACAGCATGTCATGCCCACTATATAAACTGGGGGCAGTTATCCGGAAGGGCTAAATTGCTGCTTGGGTCGGGCTGGGTATCGGGGTATTGGTTGGTGGGTGGTGAGCGGTTGTGTTCTCTTCCCTTGTTATTCCCCTTATCATTATTATTATTGGTGGTAGCAGCAGTGGTTTGTGTTATACCTTAGTTACTGGGCTGTTCTTATTTCAACCTGTGGGAGTTACATTCTTTTGATTCTCCTCCCAGTCCCTCCGGGAGCAGGGGGAGGAAGTTGGGGGGGGTGGGGTGGGGAAGTGAGCATCTTGTGGGGGGTGATACAGCAAAAGAAGTTTTTGAGGAAGGGAGGAAAATAATCCAAATCCTGCAGAAAGCTGGTTTTGCTGTAAAATGGAGTAAGGTCAAGGGGCCTGCACAGGAGGTTCGATTTTTGGGAATAAAATGGCAAGATGGACATCGCCAGATCCCCACAGATGTGATCAACAAGATAACAGCAATGTCTCCACCAACTAGTAAGAAAGAAACACAAGCTTTCTTGGGTGCTGTGGGGTTCTGGAGAATGCACATCCCGAATTAGTTTGATTGTAAGCCCTCTCTATCATGTGACCTGGAAGAGGAATGATTTTAAATGGGGCCCTGAGCAACAACAAGCCATTGAGCAAATTAAATGCGAGATAGTTCATGCAGTAGCCCTTGGACCAGTCCGGACCGGGCCAGATGTTAAAAATGTGCTCTACACCGCAGCTGGGGAGAATGGTCCTACCCGGAGCCTCTGACAGAAAGCTCTAGGGGAGACTCGAGGTCGACCCCTCGGCTTTTGGAGTCGGGGATACAAAGGATCTGAGGCCAGCTATACCCCAACTGAGAAAGATACTGGCAGCCTATGAAGGGGTTTGAGCTGCTTCGGAAGTGACTGGCACTGAAGCGCAGCTCCTCCTGGCACCCTGGTTGCCGGTGCTGGGAAAGTACAATGGACTGTTAAAAACTACACTGAGAGCAGTGGATGGTGGGACTTTCAAACATTGGGGTACACATTTAGCAAAAGTCACCTGGTTGGTCAACATGAGGGGTTCTGCTAACAGGGCTGGCCCAGCCCAGTCAGAACTTCTACATACTGTAGAGAGGGATAAAGTACCTGTGGTGCACATAACAAGAAATAGCTGGGGAAGGCAGTCTGAGTTATTCCTGCTTCAGGCAAAGGCAAACAAACACATTTATGGACCTGGGTGTACTTGGTAGGTAACGTGGAAGGATGGGGAATTCTGGCATGTATCTCGAGGGGATTTGATCTGGTGAAAACAGCCAATGAACTAAACTGTATGATGTTAATTGCTATATAATACTGTATATTATCACTTCTGTGGTGGCTGTGTGCCATATCAAGGCTATTGCAGTAAAAATCACCTAGATTAATGAATGATTTGATGAAACTCGACAAGTGCAGTGGTGGTGGAATCAGAACTGGCTTCAGCCTGCAGCAGTCCAACACCACACAGCATCTGTCCTGCCCTGAAGGGCTTTTGTGACAGATGGAGCCCAAAGTCATGAGCTAAATGAACTCAGAAGATATTTTGGAGGGATGGTCCATAGGCTAAGGGAATGATGTCTGCATGTCTGTATCAAAAGATAAGATGAATTGAAGTGTGGGATGTGACGTGACTTAAATGGGACGGAATAAGGGGTGGATACTGTCTTGGCTTTGGCTGGGATAGGGTTAACTTTCTGCCTAGTAGCTGTTGCAGTGCTGTGTTTTGGATTTAGTCTGAGAACAATGCTGATAACACATGGATGGTTTAGCTGTTGCTCAGTAGTGTTTACCCTAATTCAAGGACTTTTCAGTTTCCCATGCTCTGCCGGTGAGAAGAAGCAGCCAGGAGGGAGCACAGCAAGGACACTTTACCCAAAATAGCCAAAGGGGTATTCCATTCCACAGTATGTCATGCCCATGCCCAGTATATAAACTGGGGGTGTTACTTGGAAGAGGCTGATCATTGCTCAGTGCGGGCTGGGCATCAGTCAGTGCTGAGCGATTGTATTGTGCATCGCTTGTTGTTTGTGGATTTTTATTACTTTCTTTCTTTTTGTTATTTCCATTATATTATTTTTATTATTATTTTTTTTAATTCAATTATTAAACTGTTCTTATTTCAACCCGTGGGTTTTACCTTCTTCCAGTTCTCCTCCCCATCCCACCAGGGAGGTAAGTGAAGCCAGAGTGACCAAGTGGTGTGTGGTACTCAGTTGCTGGCTAGGTTAAACCATGGCAGTATGTTTTAAGCAGTTTGTCCTGGAGATGGGATGTAATTTAATGTATAATGGTGTTTTCTTTCTTGCAGTGCATGACCCCTCCACACAGCCCTGACTTTGTTGAGATATCAGCTGCTACACTCCTCTCCTCACAAGTCACTTACTCCAAACCAAGGACTGTCATGGCAAATACAGCTGCCTGCTCAGTAACATCAGTGACCGGTGCCTCTCCCATAACCAAGCCATCTGTTACCAACATGTCTTCATGCAGCCAGAAGCCAGTGATAACTGAATCCTTTGCCCCTCAGCCCTGCAGGGCCATGGCAACAAGTGTCATACGTCACACAGGAGATAGCTCTGCTTACCATCACATTCCTGCTGTGCAAGAAAAAACAAAGGTAACTTCGGGCTACAGTACTTCCAGAGACTGGTGTGGAGTGGATGACCGAAAACATTCCAGACTGCCGCAGGACCCATGTGCTGCCGATGATTTAGTTAACAAAACCTCTCCAGTACCTCAGCCTTATGCACAGGACTCCAGTGATATTGTGACCAATAAAGGACAACTACCGGTCCGGCCTCTTTCGCCGCAGACCCACTTGCCAAAGAATTGTGAGAATGACTTGCAAAAAAGAGCTACTCCAGTGACACCTGCCCCTGTTTCAAGCCCTCAAGTTCTCTGTCAAATGATCCCTTTAAATGGACAAAGCAGTATGATCAATGCCTATGTCAAGCCTTCAACTCCAACAGTCTCAGCTCCCATGAAACCTATTTTACCGCAGACAGCCCCGCTCTCTCAGCCTGTACTCATGGGACCTTCTGTGCCTCAGGGGACTGTCATGTTGGTTCTCCCCCAGACTGCTGTCACACCGACACCGCAGTGCCCGCAAACAGTAATGACTGTTGGGAACACCAAGCTACTGCCCCTTGCACCTGCTCCAGTATTCATTGCTTCTGGTCAAAGCTGCGCTCCCCAGGTGGACTTTTCTAGGCGGAGGAATTACGTTTGCAACTTTCCTGGGTGCAAGAAAACCTATTTCAAAAGTTCGCACCTCAAAGCCCACCTTCGCACCCACACTGGTGTGTACAACAGGGCGAGTCCTTTGTCACTCTGGCACTGGCTTGCATTGGGGTGCTGAAATGCATGGGTTTTTAGGGGAGGGGTTGGGAAAGGGGTGAGGCAGGTGATGAGGAAACTTAGAGAAGGGAGGAATGTTCGTTCTTTATGGGCAAGCAAAACAAGACAGACTTTGTTCTGAGACCTCAGCTGACCCCATATTTCTAGTTGAATTTCACATGCTTCAGTTGGAGCAAAGCTTTGCTGTCTGCATATGTGTTTAGAGTGGAATCCTGTCATCTGGACTAGATGGAAATTAATTGTGCAGCCCTTTTTTTGGGGGGGACGGACGGGACATGGAGAGGTCTGGTGTAAGCAAACCATAGTACAGGTGCTTGGCCTTAATTCTTGCATGAGGGGAATAAGAGAAATTCGGAAACTACTCATTTTTTCCAGAGCTTTGTTGAGGCTAAGTGGGAAAACACTGAGATTTTGGGCTACTGTGTTAGGAAGCAGAGCTACTACAGGAGTTTAGCAGTTTATTCAGTTACAGAAAGGGAATTTTAAAGATAAATGGAAATTAGTTGTAATTAATATGAGCTGATTTGCTCCATAAAATCTGATCAGCGTGGAGACAGTATACATGTGATTTGCTTATCATTTTTCTGGCTTCAAGATCCTGTTAAGTTCAAACTAACTGTGACTTCTCAGGGACTACTTTTGATGTTGAGGGATAGGCATAGTGAGAAATTGGTACAGGATAGCTCATTCAAAAGTCTGTTTAAGTTTGTTTTTTTCCATGTGGTTGTTTTTTTTTTTTTTTCACCCTACCCTTCCTTGCCCCACAGACACTGTGGTTTATGGGATGTCAGCTTGTGTGGCAGGATTTGTATTAGTTTGGCAGCTTGTCTTTACAGTTCCTTTGAGGAAAGTGCTTAAGCCTTATATGAAGCTGATAATCCTTGTAAACCAGAGCTCAGAGGTGGAATGATGTTTCTGCTTCTAGCTTGAAAGTAAGTGCTGCAGGCTGCTGAATTAACCTGGAACTACAGGATAAACATAGACTAGCAACAAGTGTCTCACATGCTGCTGATGATCCAAGGGGAAGGTGTATGTATCCTTGTATTGTGATTAAGACGAGGACATCTGTGGGAAGTGAAGCATGCTGAGCCCTTGCTAGCTAGTCTGTGTTACAGGAATAGGAGGCAGAGTAGTTCATCTTCCGTTTCTATGCGCACTGAAAAGCGAGATGATACCAAATACAACAAACACAGAACTTAACTCTCAATATCTGAAATAAGAGCAACACTTCTGTTGGGCTTCCTTTCTGCTGGACACTTGTGTTCTGCTCCAAAGTGTTATTATAAATTTGCATCATGTGGTGGATACTTATCTTGAGCCTTATGAGGGTTGTAGTCAGTAGATCGTGTTGTTTAGGGTAGGTCTGATGTTAAACAGCTGCCCAGGATGAGCAGAAGCTGATGTGAACAGCCTTTCTGCTTGCTGTCATTCCTGGGTGTGCAGAATTCCCCTAGCTGTCTGTTGGGAATTGCAGGACAGGCTTTTCCTCAGTAGTACTTGCTGGGACAGTATATTTGTGTGTAGGACTGGATCACTGGAGCAGCAGGACTCGGGAGGCTTGATTCCAGGCTTCCAATTTGCCTGCAGTATTTGCTGGTGACATGCACCAGCTGTAGAGCTGTGGTCACATAGGAATTGGGTAGAGGGTTGCTTCTATTTCAGTCATTGGGTAAGGTACCTTTACGAAAAATCCTCTTCTTTAAACTGGGACAACTAAAAAAAAATAAAATGTGCTTGATTAAAGAACATTTAAAGTGATGTGAGGGCATACATAGAAGTGATAACTACAATTTTTGTCCAGAACACAGCTTGAGCTTAAGCTAATATTGACTACACACAGAACAGCTCTGTGGAATTCATTAGTTTTTGCAAGGTGGGATTTAAGTTAGTTTGATAAAACTGTAACACAGCTTTTCAAAAGTAACTGACGTTTCTTTTATGCCCTGCAGGAGAAAAGCCGTTCAACTGCAGCTGGGAAGGCTGTGACAAGAAGTTTGCCCGCTCAGATGAACTGTCACGCCACCGCAGAACTCACACAGGAGAGAAGAAGTTTGCTTGTCCCGTGTGTGAGCGTCGCTTCATGCGCAGCGATCACTTGACAAAGCATACCCGCCGCCATGTGACCACAAAGAAGATCCCCAGCTGGCAGACAGAGGTTGGCAAACTCAGCAGGATTGCCACAGCAGAGAAACCAAAAAGCAGCAGTGCTCTGAGTATGCTCATCCCCATGCCATCATCTGTCTGTCAGGGCTAGTGTGAAGGGAGCACCTTCTCTACAAACTGTCTGAAGATCAGGAAGAGCTCTGATGGATAGAGCAGAACTGACAATAGCTTTTTTTCCGCCGTGTTTGTGCATATTTTAGTTTCCTTCAGTTTAGGTCCTCTGTTAATAATGCTATGTGAGAACTCTATCCTATATTTTTCTCGTTCCTTCCCTATTTGTTTTTTTGTTTGTTTGTTGGGGGGTTTTTTCCAATACTTGGGCAAATGCAATCACCAGCACTTCAGGAAAGCAGAACTCTTTGGAAATGATTATGGCAATGGGTTAAAGAAGTCACATGTAATGCTTGCTGTTAATATTTTGATGGACAGTAAAACAGGGTGATTTTTAATTTTTATACTAGTATTTTCTATACCGAATATATTTTGTATTTATTCATTTTGGTCTTGATATACAGGCAAATTTCTTGACCTGCATTAGTAGAGGTGTGCAGGATGAGACCCAGAGTTTTGGAAACTCCTTTCAGTAAACCAAAAGAATTGCTTTCAGAACATTTTGTAAACAGAATATTTGATAACTCACAGTGGTTGGGATTTTCACACTTGCAGATCCTCATCCTGTGATGGGCTGTTGCTGTTACACCCTCCTGTCGCAGGTGATACTGGAGGTTTGAGATTGAAGTGTGTCATCATCTTAAAATGAGCCAAACCAGAATGACTTCCAAAGGACAAGTGGTGAAATCCTCAACATTTTATAAATTCATACCCTGTGCAAGTGGATGCTGTTGTGATGTTTGGTAGAAGCTTGACATACTGGGCATTCCTGAGTCCACACTCCAGCGGAGCAAAGTTTGGAGGAGCCATGCTGCTCTGATGGAGCTAGAAGCACAAACACTGTTTAGAAACTTTGACACTAAGAATTATGCTTTACTTTCAGTCCTACTAAACCAGCATATCAAAATTTACTGGAAAGTGCAAAAATGGCAAGATAACGTGGGGATAATTGGCTGGGTCTCTGTTTATGGGGGTTTTTTGGCATACAAGAGAAATAGAAACTTAAGAAATTTTATGTATTGTGGATGCTTGTGCACCTTATAGGAAGTTGTTCAAGGCTTTCATTTACTTGTATCAAAGCACCAGAGGAAGTACTAACCATGTCTTAAGAAACAGCCACCATGTCAACTTGATGACACTTTGCATGTGGCCTTCTACTTCTCCACAGTACTTTGTATGAAGTCACCCTTTTCTATTAAATGAGGTATTTTCCCTGTTGAATGCATTTTCTTTACACCCAGTGTAAATATGGCTAAGAAGTGGAATTGCTGGCTGCAGGAATGCTGTGTTTTAGTGGCATGGTATGAGTAATAAAACAAAATGCCCATAGCACAACTGGACTGCTGGGTTTCCATGGTGTGGAAGGATGTGCAAGTGTGTTCTAGCAGAGCTGATGGTAGAGCTGTTGTGTTCTGAAGCACCAGGTGGTGTTTTGCTGGGAGACGGCTCACCCACTGAATGAAATATTTCTGTAGTGCCTTCTGGACTTTTCTCCTTCCTGCCACTCCTGCACTGAAGCTTAGCTGAGTGCTGAGGACTTTTTTCTTGGATGTGTAAAATGTGGATAACTAGGAGTACACTATCTCTTGCTCTGCTTTGTTGTTCTGAAATCCCAGTCTCATTTCCCAATGTGGGCAAAGCACAGTTCTCATCTGTGTAAGTGCAGACTTGCTCATCTCAGCTAGCACTCCCCTGAAATGGGTAGAGACCTGTTTCAGTTGAAAGTAGAATATGTCTTTATTTTTTACAGTTGTATCTGTAGTTTATAGGATCATAGGCTGGTTTGGGTTGGAAGCAACATTAAAGCTCACACAGTTCCAACCCCCTGCCATGGGCAGGGACACCTTCCACTAGACCAGGTTGCTCCAAGCTCTGTCCAACCTGGCCTTGAACACTGCCAGGGATGGGGCAGCCACAGCTTCTCTGGGCAACCTGTGCCAGTGCCTCACCACTCTCACAGTAAAGAATGATAATTACTTAAGTGTTTGCACTGCACCATATTGGAGTATTGTGCTGAACACGCTGAAAGATTTTGTCTGACCTTTAAAATGCCCATACCTGTTCACTCAACATGTGCTGTACTCCCACTCACCGCAGGGTGCGTGCTGGTGAGTGTGAGCATGCTGTGGCTGAAACTTCTCTGCTGGTAACCAGGGTGCTTGCAGTGTTGGTGCTCTCTGTCGATTCCCAGTTTTCTAAATTCATGTGGTGAAGAAAGAGACATTGCTGCTCTTTTTCCCATGGAAGACCCTTAGAACGAGAAGTTTGACTTTTGGATGCCATTTTAGCATGCTCATAACCGAGGGAAGAGTGTCCTGTCTCAATCCAGTGGCCAATGTACTTAATCTCGTTTTACAGGCTAACCACTTCAGGTGTTCCCCTGAGCAGAACAGTTTGGAAGCTTGTGTCATAATTCAGTAATGTTAGCTTGTAGCATCCAGATGACGGGCTGGAGAATATGGAATTTAAACCAGTGTGTCATGGATGTGTGTCACGATGTAGAAGAGCGATGGTTCCCTCTTCATTAGTCTTACCTTTTGCATGCTCCTGTAACATGTTTGTGCCTGGGACATCTCATGGATGTGCATAAATAGCTGAGCCGTGGTGTGGCTGTGTCTGTGCTGCTTGCCCTTCTTGTTCCTTTCTGCTGCATAAGGCTTGTTTATGGATAAAGCATGGCTGGGATAGCTGCTCTTGTTGCACTTTACTGCCTGAACTCTATTGTTCAGGCTTATTTTAAAGAAATTGAATCATGGTTTTGTACTTATTTTTCACTTTTATTAAATAAAAAGTATGTAATGAGACTGGGTTTAAATCATCAAAAAATTGCAGATTTTTAGGTTTCATACACATCCATTCCAGAACTGTAAATCCTTCTGGATTAGGTTATATATCTAAGCCAGTGGAAGACTTTGGGGCTTGCCAGTTCACTTACCTGTAAATGCAGGATGTTTTGGATTTTGTTGTAAATTGATCAGTGCTTATCCATTTATAATTCTATACAACACTTCTTGTGTATTTGGTGGAATGTCTGCAGCACTGCCAGGGCCTGGGGCTTTTGCGTGCTCTCTGAGAACAAGACTCTTGGGGTCCGTAGCTCTGTTCTAGTATGGCTTCCAGAAGCTGTCAGCAAAATGTGCTGCTCTGTTGGTGTTGCAGGCTGCGCATGGCATGACACTGGAAATGGAGATGAGAATTTGATGCAAGAGATGGCTGCATCAGTCCTGGTTCTTCTCTGGTGGGGAAGAGGCTCTGGCAGGCTGGGTGTCACCTCCAGGTCTTGTCTGGCAAAGAGGTGTCCAGCTGTGGTGGCAGCAGCAGCTACTACTTTACGTTTTTAAGCATCTCTGCTGTTTCTTTCTCTCAGACCAGTTCCCATGTTTATTTCTGGTGAGACCATGTTTTAATGGAAGAGAAAGGAAGGAGACAGTGTAATGAATGACACCAGCTTTCTGTTGCAGCCTTTCTCTGCAAGGTGACGGTCTCTGTAGTCAGAGCCCTCAGAGCACAGACTGGGAGCGGTGGCTCAAGGCTTTGTCCGCAGAAGAAGACATCATTCTGCAAAGGGTGTGGAAGATGAAAAGAAGACCCCATGGATGGTCCTGCTTGCCTCTCAGGAGAAAGGAGGTTTTTCCTGTGGGATTGATACTCCGCAGAGTAGCACAGACTCTTCAGCCCCTGGGCTCTGTGTGTCTCCATAATCACACAGAATCACAGAATCCCAAGGGTTGGAAGGGACCTAAAAAGATCATCTAGTCCAACCCCCCTGCAAGAGCAGGGTAACCTACAGTACATCACACAGGAACTTGTCCATGCTTTTGTGTTCCAGGGGAAGTTGTCCTACTTGTCTGTTCTGACTGTTTTCCTGGGAAGATTTTTTTGAGCCTCAAGTTTTTGCCAAATTTTATATTACCTCGCTTGCTTTGCTTACATGAGACATGACAATGGATTTCACAGTTTGGTGCTCATCTTTCTGCCTTTCCTTAGAACCATACTGTGGTCTGAGCTGTTACACACAGCTGCACTCAGGACACATCCTGATGAGGCTGGAGACTGGAAAAGCTTCATCCTGTGAGAGAAAACAGTTCACATGCAAGGAAGCCTTCCCATGTGCTGACACAGGTATTGTGTGGGCAAAAGTCCTGTTTTGAAGGACTGTCCATGAAAGCTAATGATTTGCTATGGAAAAATGGATGTGCACTCAGATGTGTCCATTGGGTTTAGTGCTATGGTTTGCAGTTAGGCCAGCATTGCTTTCCTGTGTGTGGTTAGGCAGCCAAAACTTCAGCTAGGTGGCAGCTTGCCTTGTTTTGCTCACAAACTGATGAGCACTGATCCACTTGCAGATTGGGTACTGGAAGCATGAAACCATCCTGAAGCTGCAGCGCCCGCTGGGCAGAGGTGACCCATGCTGCTGGCTGCCTGCACAACCTGTGTACTCCTATGGCTTCGGCTGCAGCTCTGGCTAACTCCCCATTTCCAGGTGTGAAAGCTGTGCTCAGTACCCTGTGAATGATGAAGGAGGCACTTCATCTGTCATCTCTTGTGAGCTGAATCCTGCCCCAGGGTTGCATCTGACTTGAGTTCATCTTCAATCCTCTAACCGGTTTTGAAATTTAATCTGTGAGCCCATCTGCCTGTTTACCTTCCATTTGTGTCTGACAAGGCAGCTTGAGGCAGGCAGTTTATGGCCATGAGAAGGCAGACTTCTTCCATTCGTGCAGGAAGAGTAAATCATGACTCAAAACCTGGCATCCTACAGGCTAAGGGAAAAAGCAGGACGGCTCAGGAGGAAGCTGCAAAGCCTCAGCCATGTCTGCTCCCAGTCCATGCAGTCTGTGGAATTGCCTTCCCTGCAGCAAGCACGATGGCACTGAGGCATTTTCTTTCCAGATTGCTTTCATCCTGTAAAATGCAGCCTTCCTTGTTTTCTGCTTCAGTTCTTCAGTGCACGAGCAACAGTGGCTTTTACATCCTGATGTGTGCAAAAGGCCATGGGCACATCTTACATATGCAAAAAACCTGAGGAAGCTATAGTAGATCCTTTCCTGGGAGTTTCCTAGGTGGAAGGAATACCTTAGGTATCCTTTTCTCGCTTGTAGTGTGTCTCGAGTTCAGAGTGATTTCTGTTGGTTATCATTGTCCAGATAAACCCACTTCACCCTGTGCAAATAACTGCCATGTTCTGTGTCCGGAGTGGGGCAAAAAAAAGCTTGTAGTGGCTGTGGTCTGTGCCAGGCAGCTGGCGTTCCACCTCTCCTGCCAAGTGCAGTGGGAGCTCCCCCACGCTGCTCATGTGGCGCAGCTCCAGGACTGCAGCTCATCCAGGGCGCCGGCTCCATTTCAGCTTCTGTGTGTGTGAGCAGTTTGGCTGAAAGCTTGCTGGGGTTTGATCCTGCAGGAAGAGCGTCCCTGGGATGGTGGGGGTGCCACCCTCTTTTCCACTCTATTGTGAAGAGGGGTTCTTTATTCTCTATTCTAATATTGTGGAGGCGAGCAGATGACAGCAGTGCTGGACATGATACATCAGGGAACTGGTTGCTCAGCACTTGGAGGTTTGGGCAATGGGATGCTGGTAGATACACACATAATGGGGGCATCTTCACTTCCACTGGGCAAAAGGACTGGCATTCAGGGTCCCCACGACAGAGATGGGCTATAAAGACCACCTATCCTGAGGATCTGCGGTTATCTGACCGGCTGCTCTTCAGCGTTCTCTCCAGTCATCTCACCCAAGCACAGATCGAGTCACAGCTTTGTTTTCCCCACTTCAGTCTACCTACAGCTCCAGGTAAAAGACAACTCACTCCCTAAAACAGCTCTGTCACTGATCTGTTTCCTTAGCAGCTCTGGGAAAGAGTTCTGCCCATTTACCGGACTACTGAAAAGGCAGAGCTCTGCAAAAAGCAGCAGTGCTGTCAGAAAGGCATCTACAAACAAATGGAAAAAAAGGATTCAAAGCACTTGTTAGCACCTGAAACCCCAGATTTGAGTGGAATCAAAAGTCCGAGTAAGTATGCAAACTGGTTCTGTAGCTCAGGTTCATTGGTTTTGGTCTTTTATGATCACCTAACTTAAGAGATACATCTTCAGTGCTTTCACAGCCAGAACCTTTCAGCTGGCATCTTGTTGCATGGCCAGGTAAGAAACCCCTTGAGCTTGTTGGAAGTCACTAAGCTCAAGTGGCAGTGTCTCTTACACACTAAGGAGTCATTTCCCATCATTAGCTGAAAAAATTACCCTCTTCAGTCTTCTCAGCAACTGCAGTTTTGTCTCACTTAAAAAATAATAGTGTGTAGCATTTGTCTTTGTTAGATGAATAATGTAGTGATTTGCTTAAATATGCATTGCCTTTTGCTGCTTTATTAATCGGGATTAATAGCATTAGCTCAATACCCATGGTCAGCTGCCCCGTCTTATGCGCATGTACTGGACAGGAGAGTAGTTTCTAAAACGACGAATGGGAAACTCCAGAACCTTACTTAATTCCAGCAAAACTGTTTTAGAAGCAGGAAGTACTGGCAAGCCAAGTAAGTCTTTTGTCTTGCAAGTGGCTGTGAATTGATGATGGTTATAGAGGAATACAATTAAAAGAAAACAAACTTCCCAATAATTCACTGCTTGAGATGTGGCAAAGTGATCTCCACAGTGCAAATGTCCTTCAGTTCATGAAGTTCCTGTTGGAATTAGTTGTGGGCTCAAGTACTGCTTTGATATGATTATTTACCTGTAAATGGTCTAGTATCTTACCTCCACTGAGCAAAGGATGGATCAGAAGTAGGGTTACACTGACATCAGGTAGTTAAACGGTGTGATGGTGCCTTCCTAGGCGTCATTTCACTGCACAGAGAAAGCCCGGAAGGTCATGGCACAGTTTGAGGCCCCTCCTTGCATCCCAAAACTTCCTTCTCCCACCTTTTCCCTGGCAGAGTGACTGTTCCAGCTGCATCACTCCCCTGTGGCCCTTCCTATGCTCCTGCAGCTCTTCCTATTCTCGGTGATACTGAAAATGTGACCTGTGAAACCCACTGCACCTTTATTCCAGGTGCAGAAATGTACTCATCCCTTGGCTATTTGATAGGCTAATTTTGTGAAGAAGCTTAGTAGTTTGCTGTATTCCATCCAGAAAGATTTCTTGCCACCTAATGATAATATGTTCAGTTTAGATAGATATTTTCTTTTTTTTTTTACTTGTCACTGCCAAAAGCTAATGTGCCATCATTCAAAACTGGATTTTCTTCAGGAGGGTTGGAGAAACCTTGCTCCAGAGGGCCCACTCAACTTCCCCAGCTTATTCAAGGACATCTGCTCTCTACTCTGGCTACTTCAGAATCATAGAATGGTTTGGATTGGAAGGGACCTTAAGGATTATCTGGTTCTAATCCCCCTGCCATGGGCAGGGACACCTTCCACTAGACTGGGTTGCTCCAAGCCCCATCCAACCTGGCCTTGAACACTGCCAGGGATGGGGCAGCTGCAGCTTCTCTGGGCAACCTGTGCCAGTGTCTCACTACCCACACAGCAAAGAATTTCTTCCTTATGTCCAGCCTAAACCTACCATCTTTCAGTTTAAAACCATGACCCCTTGTCCTACCTTGGCTGGCACGCTGGGAGCTCTTGTCTCCAAGCCTGCATAGTTTTGCAGGAGGCTGGCTCCCTGTCTGCTGCCCACCTCCACTGGCTGCCTGGCAGCTCCTGAGCTCTCAGGCAGAGCACAGTGGCCAGACTCGCTGAAGGCTGCTGCAGGAAAGACACCAGGAGCATAAACACGTGTGCCAGGGGTGTGAGCTAGTGTCTGCCTCACATCGTCCCTCCTGCCAACCTCCAAGAGTGTGTTTTGCTCGGCCCCTGCAGGTACTGTAAGATGATTCACCACGTAAGCTAGAAACCTTTTTCAAAACAACATTTGATGCCTTCATTGAGGACTACATGAGCACAGATGCATTTATTTGTTTCACAGATATCAGGAATTACAAAGAAATTAAAATACATCATCTTAAGATGTGTCCTGCTCTTTCCTCTTGCATTTACATGGGCTATGTGAAGATTTCATCTGATGTCTTTTATGCTTCAGCTAAAGACAGAAATAAAGTATTTTTCTGCTTCTGATAATAAGCAGCTACTCATAATATGTTAAGATGCAGGTAAAATAAGAGCAGAAGCCCTAAAATGCCAGGTTTCCCTGTCTGGGAGCACTGAAAATATGTTTTCCTTTGTAGAGCCGATTTTGGTTTACTTTGCAGTCAGCTAATGGTAAAATGCAGTGATTATAATTCTAGGCTACCTACCAAGGACAAGAAATACGCGGAACGGCTGGGAGTGGTACTTCTGAGAACTGATCACAAACAGCTTCTCTGCTATAGCGTGCAAGTCCCTCTCGAAATGGATGACCACTGGCTGCAGCAGGGCAGCACTGGTGATGTACCTCCTGCTTTGTCTGGAGGATCCACACCAAGGAGCCCAAGGTAGGACACTGATGCTGAGATCTCACCCCAAAGGGACTGTATAGATCCTATGCTACCAGATAGCTCCCAGGAGCCTTGTTTGCGCATATGGTGGGATTTGAACTCTGGGATTACACTGCCTATGTACTCGATGGTGGGCTCACTCCCCTTTCCATCTTGCATCCCATACTGGGGACCACATTCAAAGAGACAGCGCCAAATTCAGACCTGGACTTGAGGCTTGCACAGTGCAAGGAGTAAATTTGGCCCTTTGTAAGTGGTAGGAACATGAATTTCATGCAACACCCCCTTTAGTGAGACCTGAACCATATTGCTGTATTTATTATGCAGGAATTCTATTGCTACATATCATTTCTGCTAAGACAAAACAAGATCTTCCCTCAAAGCACCACGTCTCAACACTTCTAGTATGACACTTCAATTCTAGTATATCTTCATTTGCAAATACAGTTTAGAAATGAGCATCTAAGTATTGATTCATGGATTAATTGGCTCCTCTTCCAGGAGCACTGCTCAGCAGCTGGTGAGGAACTTGATGCTCTCAGGCACAGTTGGTCAGGAGGACTTTCTGCCCCGTGCTTCCCAAGCAGCAACACTGCCTCTCACGCTCCGTCTCTCCTCGCCACCCTCCTCTCCTGGGCCATCCCGCTGTGCGAGGGGCTGTTTTGTCAGTAGCAGTTTTGCTCCAGCTGGGCTTCCAGGAAACAAGCTTGAAGCTCTCGTGGCAAGGGGCTGGGTTCAGCGGCAGTACTCCCGCTCGATGCTTGCCATGAGCTCCTCCTCCGAGTAATCATAGGATATTGTGGACTGTCCCGCCGGCTTCTTGCTGTTCCCTTGTGGGCACCTGCCAGGGAAGGGAATGAGTTATTGGTGCTATGAGACAGGAGCAAGCTCTGAAGATCCGACATGACCCTTACTTCATTTTTTATTTGTGAATGGAAAGATCAGGCTGCGCGTGGCTTGCTGAGACACAGATACTCTTGTCACGTCTAGTTACCATAGCCCCCACAGGCATGCCGCTCGCTGACATTTGCTATTGCTTGGCATCTATTTCAGTCTGAGTTCATTACAGTACAGTGCTTACAAGGCTCCAGATCAAACTCCCAGAACCTTCTGGTGGGTTAGATCAGAGGCCCAGCTAAAGGACCGTATAACCTTTGTGGTAGTTACTAATTTAAGGTTTTGTGCAGAAAGGGTTGGAGCTTCTTTGTATCTGTAAGGGATCTGAGTTCCAACCAAAATATGAATGCAGCCACCTCAAAGTGCTCGTATGGCTTTTATTTTCCCATTAGCACAACTCTCCCATGGCTGGGAAATGACGTACAGTTCAAAGGGAATTGGTATGGGTTTTATTGGCGTCATCAGAGGTGGGCTATGCAGGGTACAAGGGAAATCTGTCCCCACCTGCATGAGGGAGGACGGTGAAAAGTCCTCTGCAAACTCCGACCACTGTAGCTCACGCTACCAAGTCTGCTTGCTTGATCTTGCCCTCCAGGATTCAAGAGAGGAGACAGAGCTGACAGGTGAGTGCTCCCCCTTGACCTTGTAGAGAACTGGGACGTGAGCAAGCCATGCTGTCGGGCCAGGCATCTCTGGAAGCTGGGGCACGTGGCTCCATGAAATGGGGGTCATGCTGAGAGTGCGGAGCTAAATGGAGACTTGAACTGGTAAACCCAAACAGTAAAACGCTCTGCTACACCACGTCAACCGAGACTGGGGGGCTTACTTTGTGACCATCCACTGGTGGAGGACACATAAGCAAGAAAGGAGTGGTTTTGTACGGAAGTTGTTTGCCAGAGGAGAGATTTCCGCATCTCTGCAGCTCCAAGCAGGCAAGTGAATGTAGAATCAGAACTGAAGAAAACAACTCTGGGATGCTTTTCAAAGGAGACCCTGTCATTTACAGGAAGAGCTCTCATAAACTGCTCTCCTTGGGTGAGGAGCATCCACAGTGTTCCTCGGAGAGGCAGCAGCCTGTCTCCTACAGCTATCACTGTGAGGCAAGCAGCAGCAATGCAGCCCTTCCTCTGCTCTTATCTGTCTGGGTCAGAAAGGCTTCTGCCCAGCCCTGCTGCTCTGACCTAGCTGTGTTAATGCTATACCCCGCCGTGACAGAAATAGTTGGATGTTTTCCTGGAGCCACCTGATGACCAGCTGGCATGGGAGCTGGGTCATGTGGGCGTCCTACTCCTCTGCACCGTGTCCTTGATGGCAAGTTCAACTGGCAGCGAGTAGGATTTAGCAAGTGGGCTCTTCTGCTTATTGCTTTTACCCATTTTCCTTCTTCTCATGGCTGTAGGCAGTCTGGTTTCCACTGCAGTAGAAAAGAGCTGGGAAGAAAGCCACAGGTCCAAGAGCCTGAGCCGAACACCGGCAGACACAAAGCAAGAATTAGGGAAAGGAAACGCAGAACTCTGACTGCAACATGTGATCTATTGATTTAAAATCCACACTCTGACAGTCCCTGAACTACTGCTATATTACGTGACGAATTAGAGACGGAGCTCTTGGCAGCTTGCTTGCAGGCCCACAGAAGGGTCATTGTTCCTCTTAGCAGTTACATCTTTTCCCACTGTTAATTATTCTTGATGCTTTGGCTTGCATGGTGACCTCCAAGCATGGGAGAAAATCTCCAGGTAAAGATGGAACTCACTGAAACATAGATGTGATCTTAAAAAGACAAAAGCAAAGCCCACCTACCATGCACATCCCAGAACTGAAGGTAATAGAGAAGGCTGTGAGCAAAGCAAAAGCAAGCTGTTGCTCACGTTCTTTCTATTTTCATGGCAAAGTTCTGTATCATTTAATATGGAAAAACTGATAAAAATTAAAGAATGGGAGGTTCAGTCTGGATAAAAGGAGGAACTTCTGTACCCTGAGGACAGCCAGCAGAGGAACAGGCTGTGGTTGCACAGGCTGCATCCTTGGAGTCTTTCAAGAGCTGACGGACAAAGCCTGGAGCGCTCTGCTTTGACCTCACAGCTGATCCAGCCTGGAGCAGGAGATTGGACCGGAGACCTCATGATGCCCTCATGACCTGAACCCTGACCTCAAAGGTATGTTGGTGCACCTGGTTCTGGGATTAAGTGAGGGGCTGTGGCAGGGAAATCCTGCGCGCAGGATGTGGTCAGGACAGGAGCGGATGCACCGCAACCCTGCTCCTGCCTTCCTGCGGCTGCTCTGACGGGAGGGGAGGCCCCTTGCTGCTCCCATCAACACACAGCCAGGGCTGCAGGTCAGGGCTGAGGATGGGAAGGTCCAGGGTTAATCATTAAAATGCCTTGTGCAAGACCTTGCAGCTGGAAAATGGGTCAAAACAACGCGCCGGTAACACTGCCAGTGACATGAGCCTTGGCAGCAATTATACGGTCATTACAGTGTTCCCGGGCTCTGCCATCCCGCCCGTGGACTACCAGATGATAGAGAATTCCCCAAATAACTGTGGGAGGAAGGAGAGGTAACACGGCACAATCAGGAATACACCAGTGTGCTCCCATGCACATCAAAGGTATTTGCTAGCCTGGCTTAGGTGCTTACGTGGTGTCATGCTGGCATGTTTACCGTACAGGAGGTGCACACCTGCAGCATCTGCCTCGCGTGACTGCTCCCTTGGCAGACAGCATTAGGTCTCCATGTCTAGTTTTTCTTCTCCTTGACTGACATTGATTTCTTCTTTAATTGGCTTCATGGGAATGTCTTTAGTCAGCAGCTCCACCAAGACACGGCTGATTTTTGCTGCTTGTAACGCGAGTGCTTACCTAGGATAATTCCAGCCACAGAAATGTGAAGGGTGAGACTCCTACACCCATTAACTGCTGTTTCTGGGCTTGACTTCATCTGATTTCTTCAAAATATGGTTTTGGACCATTTCCAAAAAAGTGTCTGCGTGCAGTTCTTGCCAGCAGAAATTGTAGCCCTGGTTATCACGGGCAATACAGGCACTTCACACGTGGGGCTTCGCAGTGGGTATAAAGTGAATGTTATCTAAATGAAAATCAGCTCCTGCTCCGTCATCCCAGGTTAGAAACCTGCTTCTGCTGTCTCAAGTCCTCCCTTTTGCATGTCAGAGAAGGAAACCTTGTCGGGGTGAGGGGCCAGCAGGAGTCTGGGACTGGGAAGCATGATGGTGACTGCGGCAGGGCTGGTTGTGCACCCCCAGAGGGGGCTGCTCAGTTGCCATCACAGTCCAAAGCCCCCTGAGGATGCTGGAGAGCCCAAGAGAGTCCCCACGAGAGTGCCCGTGAGAGCCCCGCCGCCGGGAAAGCCAAGGGGAGAGGTGTTTTCCAAGTGCTCCTGCCTCCAGCAGCCTTGCCAGTGAGCTCCCTGCCAGCTGGGAGGGAGAGGACAGGGGAGCACGGCGCCCAGGCTCTCGTGTCACATCCACCAGCGCTGCTCAGCATTAGTAGGTCACACAGCCTGGCAGCCAGGATCTGCAGATCAGTCTGCTCTCGAGTGCTGAGGGAGCAGAGGGCTGGCTCACAGTTGGAGCTTAACCTTTGAGAGTCGCTCTTCACCGTGAGGAGATGGTATTTTAAGATGTTTTTCCAAGCCTTTTTGTTTCATTTAGGTTTCTTCAACACGTGTGGCAAACTGCTCCCATTGCTCTTGGTGCAGGCAGACTCAGAGGCACAGCTTTTGCTTGTGAAAGAGTTCAGGTTTCTTTTGTCACCTAGTGCAGTAGGTCGCCACCATTCCCCTGTCCCGGAGGGACACTCGTGTCTCTAACTGATGTATTATAGGAGCATCTCATGAGTTTTCTTTATGATTCCTGGGTAGCAAAGAGATGTTAGTCTCCTTTTCTACATGCTGCAGAGCCCACACGTGACCTGTGGGTGAACCAGGGCCTGAGCTACTCCTTGAAGCAATCCTCCCTAGCTTCCCTCCCTAGTTTTATCAAGTTCCATCAAGGTGCCTCTCTGGCAGGCAGACACCCTAAATTCTGCATTGCTCATGACAAGAAATGAATCTCTATACTGTACTTGAGCTGGAGCCTTGATCTTTACAGGCAGCATAGCTCCTGGATTTTCTTTTTGATTAGCAAATAGGTAGAGGACAGGACATTTAGGGCTACAATCCATTCCCACCTCCCTCTTGCACAGTAGAAGGTATGCAGGAATAGCTTTCCCCTTTATGCTCCCTTTGTTCCAGCTGCTTTCCTCCCCGAAGTTATAATGAAAGCACGGGGTACTCACTGATGGTCAGCATTGTTGTTCTCTGGGCTCACAGGGCTTCTGGTTGACAAAGCCTGCGAAAGAAGACAAGCCATGTATTTCAGTTACAACACTGTGAAGTTGAGGGAGGTGATCCTGCCCCTTTACTCTGCTCTGGTGAGACCCCACCTGCAGTGCTGCATCCAGTTCTGGGGCCCGCAGTACAGAAAAGACCTGGACCTGTAGGAGAGGGTCCAAAGGAAGCCACAAAAACGATCAGAGGGATGGAGCACCTCTCTTTGAGGAAAGCCTGAGAGGGTTGGGGTTGTTGACGGGGGGTTGGACTGACTGATCTTCAAAGGTCCTTCCAACACAAACTACTGTTTACTTCTATGAAACCTATCTCTGTCTACACTGGGCTATATCTTCCCCGGTTTAAACCCCAAACAGCCTCTGTGGAGAAAATACAGGTGCAGGAGAGTCCCTTCTACTAACTACCACTCTGCTAGCTCTGATTCACCATTTAGGGCAGCTGAGTGCGGGCAGGCTACAGAACCAAATCACTGAACATTAACTCATTAAACCTGCCAGTTTTCACTGCCTCCCCCAGCTGACAGGGCGCACTATGGAAATACCTGCTAAGGAAGGAAGTTAAAGCAATACGGACCCAGTTCTTCCCACCTGACAAAGCCACTTCCCTGAAATGATCCATCTGGAGTGAAACATCCACCCTCCCTATGCTGGAAGCCAACAGGTTTCCAGCAGGACAGCAGGGGGGCAACCAAAGCCAAACCTAACGGCACGTAAAATGGGAAAATGATGGGACACTGTGTCTGCCTGAGCCCCCAGCTGGACCAGTAATAAAATGACCCCCTGCAGCCAGATGCTACTGAGAAGAATATCATTTTCATTGTTTTCAACTTCCTCTCTGTACTATGGAAGACTTGTAACGTCTTTTGGTACCTGTCAAAAGGCATTCTACTTCCTTTCAGAAGGGGCCCTGCTCTTTGGCAATGCTTTGTTTTCTCTGGAACAGCCTGAAGTGATCAAGAAACAGCTCCTGGGTCCAAGAAGAGATGAGGCTATGTGATAAAGCTGATGGCGAGGGAACAGAGCTCCTGCCTGGTTATTTAGCATCATTTACTGGCTATATCCCACAAGCGACAAGAGCAAGCAGTGGTGCCAGGAGGACACCGCACTGTGTTCCAAGAGCTCACTTCTCCTGGGTGTGTGCTCCGTAATGCACATCATGCATCGTCCTCATCATCACCATCACCCACTGGGCTCCTGCTGCCACCCCGGTTTCTTTCCACCAGGTGAAGAACATTATTAATCCTCAGCACCAAGGGGAATACGGTTCTCCAAGAGTGCTTTGATGATGCTCTTCCCACAGCGAGAACCCAGCTTCCAACACTTCTGGCAAAGGATGGGTTTGGATCATTTTAGGGAGGGGTTTGAACTGTACAGTAGGTTGCCTTTGCTTTCTTCCCTTGTGGCTGACTCCTCCGTATTATGAGCTGTACGTGTGGTGTGGGTGGAAGACAGAATTAATTAGTCATCAGGACAGAGCAGCTCTGGTTAGCAGAATCTGCTTCTCTGTGCAAAATCAGCTCCCACCTTCTCCAAGGGATCCGTCAGCAGCCACACTTATTTCCCAAGAGAACCTGGCACTGGCAGAACTGGATCTCTACTGACACAGAACCTGGTGCATGACATAAAACTGGTGACAAGTGAAACCAAAAGGCACCTCCAGCCTCTGCCCCTCCTTCCCTGTCAGAGCCTCCACACTCTGGGAGCTGCTCCCAGCTCCTCCGGGCACAGGGCGCGTGGCTCCGCGGTGCTGCATGGTGCCGGGCAGCAGGCAGGATGCGGAGCCGTCACGGGCACTGAGGCACAACGAAGCTGACCCCACCCAGCCCGCCCGGCACTGCTGTGATGTGCGTGGTGCAAGGTCAGCACGTAATTAGTCCCAGCCCTTCATGCGTGTTAATACGATGCACACGTCACGACACTTTAATATTATGGGTTCCTATCCTACAGCTAAATAAGCAATTACAGGCCTGCTTGGCCTGTGCCCTGCTAAGAGATAAATGCAGTCAGCTTCTCCTTTCTGCAGCTTGCAGTCATCTTTTTATTACTCATTCAGACCGCAGCGTGTCTCCTTATTTTCCACCCTGTTCCCACTGTAGGCATCTCGTGCTGGGGTTTCTTGTGCTACAATGCTCCACACTGCCACCACCTCCAAGTTGGAAGGCTTGGATATTAAGCTCACCCAGCACGTACTTGGGTTTAATTTGATGTAATGAGATGTGAGGAGGAAAGGTTTGTCAGCCATTCTTTATGTTAGGGCAGCAGCTCCTGGGAGCAAGGCAGAGCAGAGAGCTAGAACCAGGGCTATTTCTCTCTATTGCATGCATGAAGCAGCACTCTCGGGGTGCAGCTTTGCATTCCCCACAACCCAGGGCAAGCTGTGGCTGGTGTTCCTTATAGTCCAGCCCTTCCCCATCACCTCCCTTCCCTCTCCTGTCAGCCCTAGCATCTGCAGGTGGGCTGGGTGAGAACACCCGCCCCTGGGACCCACAGGGCAATGTGGAGCAAATGCACCACCACAGGCCCTGAGCTGCCCCCCAGCTGTGTTGAAACCAGCCAGCCATAATCTCAGCTGTTAAAGTCACATTGTCTCCAAAACTAGGTGTCCAAATTCAAATTGCCTTTTGGGGATGGTCCCTGAGCCATGCCTAAGTGTTATTTGGGAGCCTGCATGTTGATCTTGGCCAAGACCATGCCAGCTTAGTGGGGCAGACCATTGTGATCCAATGCCAGGCAGCTGCTACGGTACAGTTTACCAGTACAGATCGAGCCCTGAGACATAGGCATAGACCCTGAGTGGTTCCATCATGTACAGGAGAGCCTAGAGAGTGACAGCCACCTAAAACATCCTCATGGGAGCAGTGTGGTCCCCAAAAGTGCTGGTCCCCCGGGCTGTGATTTCATAGCACAAATGTAAGCCAGTGCCTCCTTCCCTGCCTCCACTCTCCCTTCACAAACAGCCCGTGAACTGGAGCAGGGGACTGGTCTGAGCTGAAAGGAAGGCGATGTCAGCCGGAGCGTGCGGCAGCAGTCTGCACAGCGCTGCAGAAGGCTGAGCTGGTACAGCAGAAGGGCAGCACCCTCCAGCGACGCCAGCAAACGATGTGGCTGGCTAAGACAGTCACCGCTGCCCGAAACAGCCTCTCACGGACCCGCAGCCGGGAGTACCATGGCAAAGCAATCCAGCTTATCTAACGCGTCAGTAGGTACCAAACAGGATGTGTATCCAGCCGCATCCCAGGCAAAGCGCTCCCAGCCTTGCTCTGGTCTGCAGCAACATCCTCTGGCCAGTGGAGGAATTAAGAATATGCGATAGACGGGAAGTGGGCAGGGACGCGGGGACTTCCCACGCTGCTTCTCTCCTGCCAACTAAAACACTAGCTCCCAGCTATGCTGCGCATGCCCTGTGCTTAGTTTCTGGATCAGGAATGGTTTCAGGGCAAAAGAGACCCGTGCTCTGCCAAGTGATGGAGGAAAAATACCTAGTCAGCAGGTTGCTGGATCCAGCTGCAGCACAGCTGCGCTGGGAGGGTGACAGTGGCGGAGGGGACAGCACAGCTCACTGCTTGCTGGGTGCTGAAGTTCCAGGTGCTCTTAAAAAGGCAAGGATCATAACATGAGAGAGAGGGAGAGCTTCTGCTCAGCAACCACCCAGACATTAACTGCAGAACCAGAAATAATCTGACTTTGGGCTTTTGATGTAGCTGCTTCCCTAGGCTGGAGTTCAAGCAGTCCTGGATGTTCAGCTGGGAAAGACCTGAAGCACCCTGGCCAGTAGAGGTTGTGTTCCCTATGCAACTGCAGGAGAACTACTTGACTCAGGGGCATTTTTTGACCATTAACACAACCAGGAAGAAAATGTTGAAATAACTTGCTAGCAGCACTGAATCAGAACTATCAAATTTCTGCTTGAGGGAAGCACATTTTAACAGGAGTAGAAAACTAAACTTACGTGAGTTCCTGTAAGAAACTAATGGGCACAACATGAAATGTCCCCACAGGACCCTGCTATGTGTTCACAGCCACGAGATGATGCCGCACCACATCAATCTGCAGAAAGAACATTCATCTGGCTGAAAATACCACGCAAAGCTTCAGAGTCCTGGGTGTTTCAAAAGGATATGATAGTCCATCTAGAAATCAGTTAATACACCCGCTACCTGTGTTATTCTTGCGCTGCAGCTGGGGTGATAGGCTTACTGTAATCACATCCCATCTCCAGTCAGGAGGATTGGTGGTGCCATGGAAAAAGCTTTTCAAGCAAGGCCCTAACATGCCTGCGTGACTCTTCCCTTTCAGGAAACCAGAGGGGAAATACCTGAGGCTGCAGCCTTTCCCCTGCTTCCCACCAGGAGCTGCCATCCCATTCTGTGCTGCGGCAGCACCTGCAAAACCACAAGTACTTTTTCTGTCTTGACCAAAGAAACAAGGAAGCACATACAGCTCTCTGGAATTGAGGGCAATCCTGAAAACAGACCTTTGATGCTGACAAGGAGGTACTGGGGTCTGCTCTGAGCTGGGTTCAGGCTGCCTATCAGGATTTGGTTTCCAGCCCACAGCTGCAACATACTTTCACCCTTCTCACTTCCAGGCACTCTTTAAACGCAAGAGGTAGCTCAAGCCTTCAGATGCAGCCACATCCCTCTCCTCCAGCCCCTGCCACCTGGCCTGACTGCCCATCGGTGCTGCCAGCTTGCTGCTGGATGATGCAGTGCATCAGGGTTTCAGGTGTGAAGCATAGCGCTGATGTGCATCACATACAGGAGAAACCCAGCCATGACGCAGAGAGCTGAATCCTGCCTGCAAGCAACCGCTCTCTTCTTGCCATGGCAAACCTTTCCTCTCCTTCAGTTGGCCACAGTCTGCTCCCCCATGGGCTGTTTCTCACTGGACTTCTGCAGTATCTCCTTGTTGCCCTTCCTCCTCCTCCCTCGTCTTTCCCCCATTAGCTTCGTTTAATCAGCCATCTCTTCTCTGAAATTTCTTTGCTCATGCTCCAGTCTGCACAGCTGAGCAGGGCAAAGCAACCCAGCTCTCACCACCAGACAGAACTTACAAACGACTGCTCGAGAAGCTGGCAAGGCTGAGAGAAGCTGCCCTCAAAACTTCTAGCGAGGAACTAGTGATGCAACGAAGCTGGTATCCCTTTCCAGAAACCGCCCCCGCCAGCCTCACGGGAAGGGTGGGACTGAAAGACTAAACTGCATCCAGTAAACAACCAGAACTCGGTGCTGCAAACAGTCCCCTCCCTCCTCCTCTCAGGCTCGTGACATTTTAGGCCTCGAGGAGCCCGAATGGTAAGCCCGTGTCTGCTGTCTGTACCAAGGCCACGCCATGCTCAGGTAAAGAAAGTGCTACCAAGGAGAGCTTCAAGTTTTCCCTGAAAATATCTCAGATTTTCTTGTATGTCTTTTACATCTCTGAGAAACACTGGCTTTGAAAAGCACTGGTAATTCTTTGCTGTCTTTCAGGCAAGCTGTCTTGGTGAAACCAGAGATGTGAACTTCCTTCCCAGAGGTAGCAGCAGCAGCTGGACGAGGAGACACACAAGATGCTTGGTGTCACTGAGGTGTCACAGGCAGCATCACAGTGTGCTGCACCCAGCTGGCCACACTGAGTGACTGAGGCCCCACATGCCGGCTTCAGGCTGGATTTTGAAGGCCCTCACAGCCATCTCTGTGCTGCAGTGCTTGACAATGTTCCCATCCCGGGTTTGCATCCTGTGTGACCACAGCACAGGGTGGCTGAGGTGATGCTCTGGGTTCCTCACCATCGTTTCTGCTGCAGGAGGAGGTCTGCAGCAGGGGCATAATGACCCCCTCTACCCCACCCCAGGTGCCGCATCTTTAATTCTTCAGCCTTTCTGGTTTGCTCCTTGTCATTAGCTCTCTAGAATTCACTGCCATGGAATACTGCCTCTCTGACTGAGATGGGGGACAGCTCCATTGCCTTTTTTATAAATGATTACCCAGAATATACATCACTTCAGATAGAGCTAAAATACCGCTTTATGCACAGAAAAAAATCACCATTAATGTAATAATTATTTTTAAAGATGCAGCCATGATATTCACATGCGGAAACAGGGGGAAATGGATACTACCAACCTCTATTCCCATAAGCAAAGGTAAAAGGGAGAAGACAGGAGGACTGCTCATAAATGAGAGGCCCGCAGACAGAAGGTTGTGCCGGACTGAGCTCCTGTTCACACCACAGGAGGGTTTGGAGTTAACACAGCAAGGAAAAACACGACAATACAAGATGTCTGGTTTTGTTTTCCATTTCCAAATCTGGCTTTCTTCGAGGCTTCTCTTTAAAACTCCTCAAAAAAACCCTCCAAAAGGTTCTCATACTGGACCCTGCCAAGTTTCCTAATGGCAAAATTACTTTGTGTTAAAGTTACCCCATGGACACGCAGTTCGGCAACGGAAATGATACACTCCTACAGAGCAAAACCAAGGCAGGCAAGGCAGAAAGTTCCTGGGTCCTAAATATTCATTCTATTTTAGAATCTACTGCTTTAGTCTGACGACTGTTGTGCGTTTGTGGAGAGCAGCGTTTATCTAACAAACACAACTTCCACAGCTGAGGAAAGATGACAGAAGCTGGCGATTTTTGGCCTTGTCACCAGATGATATAGATGCTGCCGTTATTTTTGGATAGGAAAAGAAAAAAGAAAAGATAAATCTCGACCCCCTCCGAGGCAAATCCATTATTTGTTAAACTGAAAGAGACTGAAATGCTTTCTTAGGAAGAGCCAGACTGCAGTTGCAGCAGAGTGGCAAACATTAAACGGCAGCTTTATGTTCATGTTTTTAAACTCCTGTTTACAAGCCCGACCCAGGGAGAAGCAGGAGCCGGCCTTCATAAAGCCGAGCTCTTTCCACAAGGGAGGGAAAGAAACTTTCCGCAGCACAGGGCGACTGGAGACCGAACGGAATCGCCCTTTTCGGGACCATGTTTCGCTTGCACCACGGGAATGATGCAAGGGAGAGAGAGAATGCGAAGGGAGCAGGCAGTGCGACCGGGAACAGCTCGCTAGTGAAGGCAGAACGAGTTCAGTGCCACTTCTGCCCGGAGGAAGCCGTGGCTGCAGCAGTTACCCTCGGCTGCGTCAGGGCTCCCCCGTCCAGCGGGAACCCCCAGGGGATGCGGGATGCCGGCCGGTCGCAGGGTCCCGGGTGCGGGCACTTACCGCCTGCGGCAGCAGGGCCCCCCCGCCGCCTCCCGCCGCCGCGTCCCCGCAGCGGCCGCCGTCCCGGAGCGGGGGGCTGCCGGCGGCGGCCGGGGCCCGGCGGCCGGGGGCGGGCAGCGCCGCCGCCTCCTCGCCCTCGGCCAGCGCCGTCTGCAGCAGCTCCCGGCGCTCCGGCGCCTTGCCCACGGGCACCGCCGCCCGCGCCGCCGCCGCGCCCCGCCGCCGGCTGCTCCCGCTGCCCATGGCGGCCGGCGGTGCCGCGGCCCGGGGGCTGTGCCGGCGGGGAGCGCTGCGGGCCCCGCCGCCTCTCCCGGCCGGGGCGGGCGCGGTTCTTGGCCGCTCCTCGGTTCCAAAGCCTTTGGGGGAGGGGGCAGAATCCCACCCAGAAGTGGCCCAGCGGCGCGGAGGGAGCCGGGGCGCAGGGAGCGGTGCGCGGCCGTCTCTAAGCACGCTCTCTGAGCTCGGGGCGCCCGCGGGCTGCCGCCCTCCTCTTACCGTGCCAAAACCTTCTAACCCAGCCCGTTATGTCAGGCCTGCCGAGCCCCCGCTCCTTACACGCACCTCCCGGCGGTGTCAGCTCCAGGGACCGTGCAGCAGCGGCAGCAATCCTGAGCTAAATTCCGGGACACCTCCCCCAGACAGGTCTTGCAGAGCTTCGGAGAACAGCGAACGCAGCCCAGAGGAACTTACACGTGGGAGATTTAGGTTAGATAGAAGGAAGGAATTCTTCACTGTGAGCGTGGAGCAGGTTGCCCAGAGAAGCTATGGCTGCCCCATCTCTGCCAGTGCTCAAGGCCAGGTTGGCTGGAGCTTTGAGCAACCTGCTCTAGAGGAAGGTGTCCCTGCCCATGGCAGGGGGTTGAAACTAGATGGTCTTTAAGGTCTCTTTCAACCCAAACCATTCAGTGATTCTATGATGCCATTTGGGGCCGGTTTGGGGCACGAAGTGGCAGTTCTGGCAGTGCTCTTGGGCTTGGGGGGTTTCTGCCCTTGGACTGATCAGTCAAAGGACTGACGTTTCAGGAAAGCCTCATGCAAAGGATGAGAGATGTGGGCACCTCCTCTGCTTGACCCACAGATGGAGTCACTCTCTGCTTCCCGGCAGCCTGCCGAGCCTGTGGAGCAGATCCCCTAACCATCATCCACTGCATTTTCCTGTCTTTGCTTCTGACAATGAAATACTTGCGTTGGACACTCTGGAAGGTGTCACTCTGAAACAAAGTCCCTGTCAGAGGCCAGGCTGTTGTTTTTCCCCTGGGGAGTAGAGCAGGAGGGGTAAGGTGGCTCTTTGGGTTCCAGCCCCGATCTGCAGCCCAGGGTTGAGTGGGAAGGAGAGCACATCTCATGTACATGGGTGCAATAGGCTTTTCCAGCTGGAGGAGACGGGAGTTGAGGAGAAGACTTTTGACCTTCACCACCCTAACTGCACTGAGGGAGTTCAGTCCCAGCCTTGGACTCAAGCTGCTTCCTTAAATCAACCCAACCTACATTATTTCATCCTGGGAAAGCATATTCCTGTAGTTGTATTGCTTTTTGGACACGACGTCAGCATCTCTGAAAGAAGAGGAGGCAGTGGGGCCTTTGGGCTGGGTGGGAGCAGCGGTGTCGTCAGCCCTCACGGGCTGTTCCTCAGGGCTCTTCAGGACATGGCTCTGCCACCTTTTCCTGTCCTGTTTTCTGAGCTTTCCCCAGCATGACTGGTGCTTGTGCTCCTGGGGGGGCTCTGGGCTGTGCATGTGTGGCACATCCTTCCCCAGGGGGAAAGGCTCTGCAGGCATCAGGGACAAACAGTATTGCCAATAAGAAGTGAGCAAATTCTTCCTCCTCCTCCTCCTCCATCCCCGCAGGCTGTCTCTGAAGGACTGGAGCCTCCTGGAAAGTTTCCTGGCTGCCCCCATGGAAACAGTTCATTCCAGGGCAGTCCCTCAGATTGGCTTGGAAGTGATGCTGGCTCCGTAAACCGGCTGTCAAAGCAAGCCAAATGCCTCGTGTTTTGAAGCGGCTCGCTGCTGGAGCCAGGGAAGTGTTTGAGCAGCGGTGACCCCAGATGCTGCTGCTGTGGTTTGGCAGTGACACCGAAGGACTCTGAGGCCATTCAGCGATATTTTCCTGCTGTGAAGACTTTAGGACTGCTGAAAATTAGCAGATATTCAAAAAACTAAAGGCCTGATAAGCACGTGACTTTTCAGGAAGATCGGTGGTGAGTGGCTTTCGAATTCCTCTGTACGATGGACTGATGGCTGCTAACACTGTTTCCCAGCAGGACCAGTGGATAATATCTTGGCTGATCTTCAAGGGTTGGAAGTGTGTAGTGCAAGTGCCAAGTATGGCATGTGGATCAATTTTGGATGGCGCTCAGCCAGGCTGGCGAGGAGCCAGGAGCTTTCACATCCAAAGCACAGTGTTGAGAGCCAGCGGCGCCAGCTCCCGGCTTCTCCCGGCGTCCTGTGGGAGCCCAGGAGCTGTTTGGGAGGACGATGATGCAGTTACATGGTAGGTGGCCTCTTCTGACTCCTGCTGTGCTGGCACCCTCCGCCTCTGCTCTGGGAAAGAAAAGGATGTGTGCTGTGCATGAAAGGTTGCCTATCTCTGTTAGACAGCACTCTTCAAACCTGGCAATTGTTTCTTCTAATAAAGGAATTAATTACTTACGTGTATGTGTATATGTGTGTGTATATATATATATATATATATATATATATATATATGCAGGCATACACACCCCCACATGTATAAGTAAGCATAGTAACACCCAAGTCTTGCCCAAACCATCACATTTATTTGAGCAACATGGGAGTATTTTAAGCTCGCTATTATCCATTGAAGCCACCAGCACTGATTTGTGCTGCTGTAGTATTTGACTGGGGTTCTAACAGCAAAGTTAGTGGAGTCAAGCCAGTCAATTGCCTGGGCAAAATATTGCTTTCAGATTGCTCATTCCCTGAGTATGCGAATAAGCCAGACGGACTCTGCCTTACCCCACGTCTCATCCGCAGACTACACGTACGATCGTAACTCTCCTCCCTCCTTACAGTCTTTCATCTGTGAGGGCAAGTGAAAAATCACAGCCAGCTCCAGCCAAGCTGCTTGTCCCCAGCCCCTGGTTGCTGTGGGATGGTCTCACAGACCTCATCTCAATCTCAAAGGGAGACCCTGTAGTGCCAGGCTTCCTTTCTACTGAAGCCAAGGGCTTGTGATTCCTCTGCTGTACAGAGCCTGAGCTTTTTGCTTCCTCAGGTCTTTGCTCTATGTCTCCAACCCATGAAGCAACCCCCTCGCTACAGGACAGATCTTCATGACTTTAGCCACTGCAAGGACCAGCACAGCCCATCCCTTGCACTCAGGACATTAGCGCAAGGAGGGGATGGGGCGGATGGAAGACAGATACCAACACACCCTCTGCCCCACAGACAGGTTCCTCTGGCAGGAGCAACACCCGAAGAGGGTCCCAGCACCAGCATTTGGAAGTGCCCGGGGGGCTGTAGCTGGGCTGTATTGCTCTTCATGCCAGCAAGGCATGATGGGCAGCTGCAGCACTACTAGTAGTTACTATGAGAGCACCAGAGAGCAAACATACGAGGAGCTTCCTTGCTGGGTAAAATAACAGGCTCCCTCTGATACAATAACCAAAACAGAACCTGGGGAGCTCTGTTTTGTCAGGGTTTTGTTCCCACTAGAAGTTTTCTAGGCTATTTGCAGTTAGTTCGTTGAAGGAGCTGATCTTGTAACAATAAACATCACACCATGTGTTTAGGTTTTGTCTTCTTTCTTAATACTTGCAGTATTTTCAGCAAGTCTTCTGTAAAGATAGATACAGCCCCTTGGTGTGAGAGCTCTGGAAAGCTATGGGAGTTTTTGTGGTTGTCTATATTAGCCACAAAAAGGATTAAAAGTCACAGGTGAAATGCATCATGTCAGAAAGAATCTCCCCCTTTTGCTCACTGACTAAAAGGGTGGTTCCTCCTGTGCTGTCCCGGCATCCTAAGGCCCCTGTTGGGGTACCCACTTCCCTGGGATGTGCTGCATCTTCCCAGCTGTCCCCCACTGTGGCACGGACACTGCCTGATGGTCATGGGGAAGGACATGCTGGCAAGTTTGGAGAAAGCCTGGAGATCTTGGTACAGATTTCTGCTGTGGGTTTGTTAGAAGCAGCCCAGTGAAAGCCCATTAGGAGTTCGTGCAGATTTCAAACTATCTTAGGCAGCTTTTGCCATGCTCTATGGAGAAAATAATAAGATTTGGTCTCTATGGGGCATGCGGGAGAACCTTTATCTTTCCCTCTGCAAACTGCTGGACTGACGTTACCCTTCAGTGAACAGGTTTATTTATTAATCTGCCTTTCTGTCATTAACTTGTGTGTAGCAAAGGCACGTTGCTCAAAGCAGAGCCAGCCTCTATCGCCTGGCTTTCAAACCTTTTCCCTGATGCCATCTTCGCTTGGGGTTTTCTGCAATTCTAACCCAAAACCTCCTGCGAAATTTATTTCTAATTCTGACAGTTCTCCAGGCTTTTGCTTTGATGCTGAGACTTCATGTCCTGACCTGATGAGCTACATCCTGACCTGATGAGCTGTGAAGTGCAGCACAGGGAAAAAGCTGGGCTTGAGAACAGAGCACAGCTTGGGTACCCAAATGGGGAACAGAGGAGGGAATTGGCTTTGCTGCCACGAGAAAAAGAGTTGCAAGAGAGGCCAGCGAAACACAGAGAGGAAAGATCCAAGAGGCTGAGTTGGAAAGTGATGGTTAGGAGTTAATGTTCCCAAGCCTGCTTCATCTCTATTGCTGCTCAAGGTGCTGCATCGTGCTGAGCATCCCTTTGGCTGAGATGAGCTGGAAAGCTGGGTTATTCACAGCAGGGGAGGCCAGTTCCCTTGCTGAAGAGCCATCCTACAGCAGAATGGGACCAGGACACAATGGGGAAACCACAGCTAGAGGAGGGATGGAAGTTGCCCCTATGTAATTAGCAAAGCTGGGCTTTGGCCCAGGGCTGGAGTTTGACTCATCTAATTTGCAAAAAACCTGCTGAGAACAGATGTTTAAATATAAAAGCGTCTTTTTTAGGAGTGTCCTTTCAACACGTCTTGGATTTTACTGCACCCTAAGCATTGTCAGTAAAAACTTATTTTCTCCCTGCTTCCGACATGTTAAGGGAAGGGCTCTGCTCTGTTCAAAAACATGAGAACAAAGGCCCAGACCAGTGAAGAGTTACATTTTGTGTGTCTCACCACGCTCTCTTCCTGTGGTCTTTCCTTTGGGGCCTCGGAGGACTCATGCCATGGGAGCACTTCCACCAGCAGCAGCTGCAGCTGGCTCAGGCTGAGCACCTCTATGTGCTGGAGAGGCAGCTGTGGCTCAGCTGGAGGATGACGGCATGTCCCGTGTGAGCAGCTTGTGTGCTGACAAGACAAGCCCTTTCTGTTGAGTCCCTGTGCGAGGCTCAGACTGTGGCCACACGAGGAGGAAGGCCAAAAACCCAGTCAGCTGCGATAGAGGAGGGATGCTCTTGGGCATCCTGCGGGTGAGGCACGGAACCATGCAGATGAGCTGGTGTCTGCCTAGTAGTGCAGCACACCCAGCAGCAGTGTACAACTCAAACTTCAGGCTCTGTTGGTGTTCACACCTCATCGGTAGCATGAATGTCAACCCTGGCCCCACTTGGATCCTTTAGTTTGGTCCAGCTTCCTTGTTTCAAGCCTGGCTTCTCCTGGCTCATCCCACTGTGACTCCCAACCCTGCTGTCTCTCCAAGCTGGGATGCCCTGTGGACCTCACACCCCTGCCCCATCCCAGGTGAGCTGCCCTTCTGCAGAGCCCTGCAGGATGTCCTGCTGTGGCTCCCCAGCCATGTCCTTCTCCTCTCTTTGTCCTCATACTGGAGGTAGAACTTCGTGGATTGCCTTTAGAGATGGCTGCTTCTAACTGTGTTGGGTAAACACAAGGGTGCAGGGAAGCAGAAGAGCTCTGCAGAGATCTTGTGTGTTCATGAAGCTAATCAGCAAGAGATGAACCTCCCCTTCCAAACTTTGATCTCGTTCCGGTTTTGTGATGCTGGTTCTCATCCTCAGTGTGGACAAGGCTGAAGTCTGTGAAGACTGGCTGACCTCAGAAAGCCTAGCATCCCCGTGGAACTACAGGGTATGGGATTTCAGCTATGCAAGGCACTGTGTTCCAGGCTTCAGCAGAGTCAAATGTGCAGTAGGGTTGCTGGGCTGGGCTTCAGCAGATTGCCTATGCCTGGGGTGACACCAGGCAGAGTGTAGGTGAGCAGGCAGGTGACACCACGCATGGCTGCCTATGGCAGAAGTTGATTTGCTGCCTGGGCATCACGCAGTTTTCCTGCTGCTTTTTCCCTGTCCCAGCCTGGGAGAAGGCAATGGGCTGTGGGAGCATATCCTGGCTGCCCACTCAGTGCAGATGTGCTGTAGCCTGGTGATGCTTTGTCCAGAGAGCAAAACGCAGCAGTGACATGAGGGATTGCTGTTGGTCGCCTTCACCAAGCTGAGCAACTACATCTGACCAGGCATGTCTCTCCTCTCACAACTCCAGCCAGAAAGCCTGGAGCCCTGCAGATGAGGCGATGGGGGATCAAAGACAAAGGCAAACTGCTGTGGGTTGAGACAGTTAGGTTTGTTGGCCTCCAGCCTTGGGCCCTTTATCACCACCAAACTCGGTGGTGATTGTAATTAAACAAATATTCTGCTATTCAGCTCTGTGGAGCCAGGGCCAAGCCCTGTTTGTTCAGAGAAGCCTGACAGAGAGAGACCACCACATATAGATGCGATTGAACTGGTTTAACTTGCACAGAGGAAGAAAATCCCTGAGGTTGATGCCTTACCAGCAGGCAATGAAAGTGACCTGGTATTCAGACGCACATCTGAGTTACGGGTGCTGACAGGCTGTGCTAACTCTCCCTCTGTGCTCACTTCAGGCTCGGGTTGAGTCCATGTCTCTCAGATGAGGTTGGTTAAGAGCACACACTTGGGTAACGTCAGGTTTAATGGCTCAGGCCATGAAATAACTCGCTGAGTGGCTGTAATGGGATCCTGCCTGGTCCCTTCATGGTATGTGTGACCTATCCCGGCGCTAGCAAACCTGTGTCTCCTAGCGAGCCACAGGGATGTGGCAGGTTTGGAACAAAGATCTCTGAAGCTAGCCTGTGATAGAGCATACCCATCTCTCAGGTGGGGTGGAGGGGGGACCACAGCCGGGTGGCCTGGGGGGAGAGGCAGGGCAAGATATTCCAGGGCTTTATCTCCAAAGGGCAGGGTGAAAAGGATCGGATTGCTGGATTGCTGGTGCTGGGAGTAAGGGCTGTGAAGAGACCTTCCTTTCATCTACCCTGGCTTTAATGTGCAGAATCATGTGCTTTTACCTCGAGGGGAAGCCTTTGCATTATTCTAGTTGAAAGAACTTGTACAATTGTTGGTATTTCACGTTTGTAGAGGCTAATGGCAGGGAAGTTTTTAAAAGCATTTCCTGTATGAAAAAGTCGACCTGCACAGCATGTAGCTAATGTACAATATACCTTTCAGTGTGCAGTTAACAACGCTGAGCTGTGCTATTCCAGAAGGCAGGCCTGAGGCTTGGGAGCACAGGGATTGGCATTGCCTTCACCTCTGTGCTGCTGGGAGGTTACAAAAGGGAAGGAGAGCCAGGATTGCTCCCTTGATCTCCCCAAAAGTATGGGTCACAGATCCAAGGGCTGGCTCTTGTAAACTCAGTGACTGCATTTTCTCTGAGAGGCAGATCTGGAGACACAGAGGTGCTTGACTGGGAACAGAGACAGGCAAATCGGTACTGCTGGCAAGGAAGGTTTTCACTTTTCCAGCTCATGGAGGAACAGAGACTCCGGCAACCCTACTGAATCTCCAGTTCAACTGAATCTCCACATGGGAACATAGAACTATTTTAGATGCCATAGCGATGTCCCACCTGGAAGGGTCTGTAGTCCAAACCTCTGCACAGCACAGGGTCAGATAAACCAGGCTGCTCAGGGTCTTGTTTGGTTTTGAGCATCTCCAGGGATGAAGACTCCACATCCTCTCTGGGAAACCTGCTCGTTTCCCTTGTTCCAGTGTGTGACTGTTGCCTCTTGTCCTGTTGCTGAGCAGCTCTGAGAAGAGTCATGGCTGTTGTGACTGAGCGCTGACACCAGCCTGTGTTTGGGCAATCAAATTCCACCTCAGGGGAAATGTGTATTTTTGCTAATGTGCCTGCAGCCTGTCTGCACAGGGGAGGAAGCCAACACGTGTCCCAGCTTCTGACCCATGGAAACCACTGAACTAAATGGTAATGCTTGGTTTTCAACCTCTCCCACAAGTGGGCTACTGAAACCCCCAGGTTCTCTGCTCAGGGGTATTCCCAATAGTCATTCGCATGGCCACCAGTTATTAGTTCTCTCACAGTATCCATGGGACATGTTCATGGGCATGCTGAAGCCATGACCTAGCAGTGTTGCTGAAGAAGGGTGAGGGGCAGGTTGTGACCCCCAGTCCTGAAGCTGGACAGACCAGCATGTGCATGAGGAGCGCAGGACCCTGTTCGCAGGCTGCCTGCTGGGATGTCTGAGCTGCATCAAAGGCTGGGCAAGTCAGGGTGGCAAAGAAATGGCTGGAGTGGGAGTGAGAGGCAACAGGAGGAGACCGCAAAAGTGTTGTTTCCTGCACAGTGGTAGCCATGGGCCTGGAGCAGACAGCTGCCACAAGGCTCTTCCCACCTAAGGGAGATGGGGGTACTGTGCTCTGCAAAGAAAAGTGATTTCAAACAAAACTAAGGGATCTGTCACGTTATGTACTCATTACCTTTAACCTCATGTGTGATTTTCTTTGACCATTACTCAGCTTTTCTGTAGGCCTGAGCTGTTTATTACCATGGTGCCAGGCACGGCCTTAAATGACCCTCGATGTCCTTGAGTTTAAAAATCTGTGTACACTACTACCTGGGCATAATCCCTGTAAAAAGCCTTCCTTTTATGCCTCTGGGGCACTCGTCAATGTTTGGCCAGCTCCAGGATAGTCTGAAATCTCAGCAACAGTCAAGTCTGTGTTTCTGAAACAGAGGAAGAGATTCCCAGAAGAAGGATGTCAAGTGCCTCAGGTGTTTCTAGGGATTAGTACTCATATAACATCTGACAGTGATCCAGAGGAAACATGGATTTGTCCAGGAGATATCAAAAGATGTATCTCCTGAAGGCCTTTAGTGACCTTCATTAGCAGACCATATGGAAGCTTGTTGTCACATCTGCTCTTTTGATCAGTTGCCTTGAGCCCAAGAGAGACCAGTCTGTTGACCTGGGGTCAGGGAAGCACTGCAGCGAGAGGGGATTGCAGTTATCACTCAGGTCTCACAATGAACAACACAGCTTTGGACTTCTCTGTTGACCAGACCTGAAAAATGTATTGGTTTTAGCCCAGAAGGCACCAAATCATTTGTCTTTCTTCCACTCCTGTGTTCAGATAGACACCTGAACCAGGATTGTTTTCAGTGAAGGTAAAATATATTCTTCTTTTTTTCTTTTTCTTTCCTTTTTTTTTTCTTCTTTCTTTCTTTTTATTTTTCATTTTGCTTTTTTTTCTTCCTTTTCCTTTTCTTTTTCTTTTCCTTTTTGAAGTGTGGGGTGAATAGCGCTCACTGCATCAGAGACAGTTAGTGGAAGCAAACTCATTTAATGTCACTGAGTCATGAGCAAGTCAAGCTTTTGCCTACTACCTGCTTCTTCTGAAACGCGTCAGGGCATCTATAAGCGCAGACGTACTTATGTGGGACTAACAGATTGCTTAATAACAAGGGTATTTTTTTGCTGAGCTTTGTGAAATGCCCCTCGCACAGTTTGAGTATTAAAGTTCTGGAGATGTTGCTGTAGCTTGTGACACTAATTATTACAAAATGAAACTGTAAACACGTGGTTTCCCTGCAGAAGCGTTGTGTAACTGTCAGTTAATTACAAGTCCCTGCCCTTGCTGGGGTGGATGTGGTTACCTCTTCTTTGTAAAGGGCAAAACAGAGCGCAGAGGTGGTTTGCGGGCTGGTATAAGTGCTTCCCACATCCCCAGAAGGGCTTAATGCTACATCTCCTGATAGTGTGGGTAGGTTTGGGTTTTGAAGTAAGCAAAGGCTTAATTAAAAGTTTGGTGTTACTTTTTCCTTTAAAATTGCAGTTGCAAAGGCCATGCCTTCACTTCCCTTGGCTGGCAATGTACTGTACACCTTCATGACTACATAGCAATCTCACTTTAAGGAGCTCTGTAGTGGTGGTGGCTTACGAAGCAGCATTTCTGCAGGATCTCTCAGGTGTAGTTACAGGCAGAGTAGTTGTGTCTCTAAATGCACATGGTTAATGGATTTAACTGCAAAGCTTTCAAAGCCTGTGTATAACACAGCAGTGTCAATATGGTGTTTTTTTGTGCTATCATGGTATGGCTTCCCATAGAGCAAGGCAAGGATTTATTAACCACTGGGCCTCACAAACCAAGTGGTCCCAGTCTGCTGGAAGACTGAAAATGTGAGGAAAGTGGGCAGCCAGGGCAGGGCTGCACTATTTCTAGCAACAAAGTGCTCCAAGCAAGAGATGGAAAGGTGAGGATTTAATTGCAAGGTGCTAACGCCAAGGCAGGCTGCTTTCTTTCCAAGTCTGAGTGTTTTGTATGCTGTGGAGTAAGAGTGTGGGGCTGAAAATGAGTGTAGCTATTAGCATACTAACTGTTGCTGTTTCATCTTCAAGATCTTGTTTGACACCTTGGTGTAATAAGGATGGAAATAATAAATTGTGTGCTATAAAAACCTGTGCGTGGACTCACTTTGTGCTGACAGTGGCGCATTTCCCAGTCTAATGCCAGTCTGCTTTTAGCTGAGTCAGTCCATGGCACTGGTAAAAGCCTTTGCTCAACAGTTGGCAGTGGTTTGGTCGGATGTAGCAGACCTTTATGCATGCTTTAGATCTGAGGGGTCTTAGAGGTTTCTCTTAGAGGTGGGAGCCTCAGCCTGTTGTGGCAATAGGTTCATTTGTTTTATGAATTGGAGTAGTACAGAGACTCTTGGAGTCTATGCAAAATGTGCAGTGGAAACCGCTAGTGGTGGGTCTCTGGCCTTGGGGTGAGAAGATTGGGCTTTATTCTTTATTCTGCTGTTGACCTGCTCTGTGACTGGGTTTATCTTTCTTTCTTTTAGGTATGTGCTCTGTTTACAGCATGCAGCAGAGCGGGTCCTGCTGTGCCCACTGAAGATGCTTAAGTTGTGCAGCTCTTGGTCATGCAGTGCTCTAGGAAACATCCACATCCTGATGTTGGTGCCTCGGGGATGCACGTGTGCCAGACCACATTGCCTGGAGTGCAGGCAGAATATCCCAAGCACCAGGCCCTGCTGTGCATGTGTGTCCATCCCTATGTGTCTGAGTGGTGATGCCTCCTCTACCAGTCTGAGAGTAACTTTCTCATCCCTGGGTTACTCTGTGGTGTGGCATGGCGCCTGGATGCTTGAGCTGAGATACACTTATAGCCTCAGGCACTGTCTCTGCCTGCTTTTCACAGTGTTTTTAGCTCTCCATTGCAAGAGCAAACCGAATAAGGCCCTAATCTGAATGATCTATCACCTCCTGAGAAGTCCGAGACTGAGACTGCAGGTCCACACTGGGGAACACCACTGCATTCCTGCAGTGCTTTGGATGCCTCTGCAGTGGGATTGCTTACAAATCCTGTAATCCATTAACACTGGCTGCTTTAATATTGTACCAAAGTTACCTTCACTTTGTTAGCTACGAGAATCATGCAATGACTTTTAGAGTGTGCTGCTGTTACAGGTGTATCCTTAAACTGTCATTTTAAGACATCAGGGGAACAAAGCCCTTTTTAAAGTTGGATTCAGTATAACATCTGGAGAGACATTAGAACTTCACAGCACTTTGATTTGTTACTTAACTGCGTTGCTTTCTTTAGCTTGTGTTGGAGCATGCAGATTTCTATAGGAATTTCAGAGATGGCTATTTTATAGCCTCTATTTTAAACCCTTGATCGCCCTGAAACAACGTCATGGGAATCTACATTGTGCTACCAACACAGGCTGGTATCCACAAGCATCTTATTGGAAATTTCTATTGCTTTTCATCCATCTTTATTTGAAAAAATGGGAAAAAAAAAAAAAAGGAAAAGTCTGGTCTTTTAAAACAGTTGTATGGTGGCTTATTCTTGTTAGTTTTGTATATTGGGTACAGGCATCTATAAGAAAGCTGTTGCTCTCTTGGAGTCTCATTGTACTTGATTTTTGTCTTATCATATATGATAAGTCTTTCAACCCTCAAATGATTTGTTTTTAAGCTATTTCCAGCTGAACTTCCCATGAAGAGGTTATTTAAGTTTGAAATTGAGCTTCTGTTAGCTCACCAAAGCTTTCCCCCAGCTCTTTTTTAACGTGGATTAGACTCAAAACCAGACTTCTGAAGACATTTTAAGTAATAATAATAATCTTGAAAGGATGAGTGGAAGACCCTCTGCCCTCCCCCTGGTGAATAAAACAGCCATTTACTGCTTAATAGAGACCAGAGGGCTTTTCTGGATAAGAAACTTGTTTTTCCTAGCTCACTGCCTAGAGGCTAATTTGGCTTTAGGTCAAAACAACCGAAGAAAAACCCACCAACTTCACCACGTATTTTCTGCCTCTCAACCCAGTGTCAGGAGCATTTTTTATGTTTTACAGTGTTAAATGTAAATCAACCATAACTGGTTGTACAACGCTATAACAGATTGAACTGGCTGGAGTGAGCAGTGAGAAGGAGCTATCTAAATATGCGCTTGTGGAATGTTGCTGCTGGATGCCTGTGAAAAGGAGGTAACACAGAACAGGGAACTGTTTGTCCAGTTTGATGACAGAAGTCACTGTTTTCTGTATATGGTGATTTTTATAAGCACCTCTCAAACAGTGAACATCTAAAGACCTTTTGGAGTAAGGAGCAGACCCCAGGGGTGAGCCAGCAGTGATTCATCTCCAGCACTACGCAGTTCAAAACACAGATGTACGTGGAATCTGGGTTCTGCTTCAGCCAGTGTCAGGCACTGAGGGACGGTGAAAACCTGACTGTAACAGTGGTGCATGTCTGGGAAACCCTGTATTCACCACCAGAACATGTCACCGATGGTACCCAGGGTGGGCTGTGGCCAGCACTGCCCCCAACACAGAACCTGGATCAGAGCTCAAAAGAAGGGATGGAGAGGGATGCTGAGCTCAGCAGCACCTCTTTTTGCATGACTCTGCCCTCCCCACCAGGTCCTGGTCCCCTGGGGGCTAACACCACTGCTGACTGACCTTGGGTGGGTGGTTTGGCTGTGGCCACCCATTTCTAAAGGCTGTCCCCCTTGGTAACCCCTCAAGGATGTTGCGGCTGCAGCCGGGGAGGTAGCAGGAGATGGATGCTCAGGCTTTCCACTTGCAAGGTTGCTCGCCAGCCCTGGCAAGCAACTGGAGGGCTGTGCCAGAGCTCCGCAGGGGTGCTGGGTACAGGATAACCTGCTCATGGGACATTCGCCTGAGACTTCAGAAGTAGCTCAGAGGTTTGCAGCCCCAACATGAGTTTGCACACACACACTGCGTGCAAGCAGAGCATCGCTGTACGCCTCATGCAGTGGAGAAGTGCATCCCTCCTCCCGCCTCACCAGCAGGACCCAGGGCTGCTTTTAGCCCCTGCCCTAAATTTAGCTGGATTAATTAATAGCCAGGGGGGTGGTGTGCCCATATCTCATGACAGCTATGACAGTTTTCCAGGGGTTGTGAGCAAGCCCTAGCTGAGTCCTGTGGTCCTGGTTCAAACAAAGCCATCTCCATGAAACCAGAGGCAGGAGGCCGGTGTTTGGCCAAGCGCTTGCACCATAGCTGCCTGGCTTTTGCAGGGACACGATGGCCCTCACAACTCTGCAAGCAGATAAGGGAACCTGCAGGAGGCCAAATGAGGAGTAAGGGACTGAGATACCTGCTAGGAGATACTGGTTCTCCACACTCCCGCTGGGCTGGGTATAACACCCTCATGTAGCAGCAACGGTGGCAGCTAAGTCCATAGTGGATTTATGGCACTCCTGCCACTTCACAGAGGGAGAAGGGGGCAGAGAGTAAAAACCATGTCAGGAGTACCTGATGGGGGAGGTTTCTTTGCTCCTACCCTTGGATGTTGTGCTGTACCACGTTTCGGGGTGTATTTCCTCATTGGTTTGGGGTTCTGCCATTGTGGGAGGCTTTTCAAAGAGCCCTGAAAATGCTTTGCAGCATTTTCTAGAGATGACCACATTCACCTCATTGCCTTTGGAAGACAGTGGTGCCTTGTTCCCAGCTCCCACCTCCACTCCTGAGATGTAGCTTGCAGGGGGACTGTGGGTCACCTGCTCAGATCTGGGCTCACCCCATGAAATTAGGATCAAAAGCCCCAGCTGCCTGTGGAGGCTGAGTAAGAGCAATGGCGGTGCTGCGCTCCTTAAGGGCTGGACCGTGGTCAAGGCAGGCAGCCAAATGCTTGCTTTGGTGGGACAGCAGGGTGGTGGTTACTCCTTACATCGCCAGGTAATTGTGTAACTGCCCAGCTGTTAAACATGTCTGGGTTTGCTGTATTTCTGTTCTGCCTCATCAGAGCAGATGATAGTTGTTCACGTCCCTCTGCAGTAAATGGGAGCAGGGCCAGCTTAGCACCACTGAGAGAGGTAATAAACTTCTCCCTAGCCATGGTTGCTCCTCCTGTGCTTGCCAGGCAAGCTCAGTACAGCTTTCCTCCCAGTTTAACAAAACTTTGCATGATTTGTGGCTGCAGTCAGTTGCGCTGACTTGGAAAATGAAGCAGTTGTGGGTCCTGCGAGGTTATGGACGATGTTCCCCACAATCCCTGGAGGTAACACACTGGAGAAGATGCCGGCTTGATGCGTTTTGGGGTGATGCAAATTGAAGATGTGTTTTTTAACGCTGAGCCAATTGACAAGTAGAGGCAGCAGGCTCCTGCCCGCTGATGTGAGCCACCCCCAAAGCCCCCGGCACATGCTGCAGTGCAGATGTGCATTGACAGAGCTGTGCCACTGGCACAACCCAAGCTCTGCTTCCAGCAGCAGAGCATACACATCTGAATTGACAAATAGCTGGACGAGAAAAGCTGATTCCCCTCTAGCAACGCAAGAGAGGACACACTGACCGACATCATGTTTTCATTACAGCTTGCATATGCAAGCAGCGTGAGCACATTAGGAAAAGGCACATTTTCCTCCTGGGAACAGTGGGAGCAGGAAATGCTTCGCCAGAAGCTAATGTGTATTTCCCTAATCACTAGCACTACTGTGGGAGACAATATGGGCCTGCTCTTTGCTCTCATCTGGTGAAGACCATTCCTCTTGTCATTTAAATGCCTGTGTGAATATGCTTTTGTTTAGTGGTTAACTAATTCCTTGTGATGGAAGAGACCTGGGAAACTGGTGATGGAATGAATTCCTTCTGCTTTCTTCCCATGGCACATCTTTCTCTGGGCTGTGAGGTTATTGCTGTAGATGATGTGCAGGGTATCGAGAGGTGCTTTGTAGAGACAGTGTGATGGCACACATGGGGCATGACCAGTGCCTTTTTCTCCACATGTGCCAAGTGGATGGCTTTGAATATACAAGACATAACCAGGCTGAGGGTGAGTGGTGATTGATTGTGCCGAGGTACAGAATCATGGCAGGGGTGGGATGGAGGGACCGCCACTCTCAGCAGTTCCATGCCCTGTGTCCGAGCTCCAGGAGCTCTGTGTGTCCCCATGCTCAGTCTCACTGATGCAGGACCCCTCTTCCTGCAGGTTCAGCCCCACAGGGAACTGACTGAGCTCTGGCTCCCAGGATATTTTATCTGTATGGGCATTTTTTTGCTTTCCTTCACTGTCTTCTTATCTTCCGCACAGCAATGAGTGTGATAACAGGGATTTGCTTGGGAATGAAGCTAGTGATCCCCTGCCCTGCTCCCACATGTCACCTGTAGAACAGGACTAGTGTCTCAGAACCTGCTGTCAGATGCCTTCCTATGTGCCCTAGCGAGCACCTGTCTGCAGTATTGCAGTATTGCATGCTTTGGGTGAGGAAAAGAAGGGTTAGGACTGCAGGGATGGACTTAAAACATGTTCAGAAGAGCAAAACCCGAGCAGTAGTGCTCTATGAAGACACAAGAGACAGGCTGGTCTTGCAGGAGGTAGAAAAGGCAGAGATGTCAGCAGAGACTTCTGCTTGGTGTTCTACTGTGATCCAAGATATTTCCTTCTGCCTCAGTTACCTGTGAAGGGACCAGCTGAGAAACCCCAGCCCACCATGTTTTAATATATATGAGCATCCCGATGTTCCAGAGGGGAGAGAAGGGCTGCAGCAGGAGTGCCTGTTTGCAGCTGGTGCAGCTGAAGTCAGCTCAGCTTAGCCAGCAAGGCCTTTGGCCCACCAGCTGGGGAAAGAGGAGGAGGTGAATGGAAACCTGAGTGTAGGAGTATAACACAGTGTAGGCAACGAACAGTCGTATAATGCCTTGCTGTATGCATCTGTGATTGATGTAGATTGCTTACACAGTGGAAGCTTTCCCAGCTCCTGCTAGGAAGGAAACACCTGCAATAATTCAGTTCCAGAAACGTACCTGTTAGCTAAATAAAATAATCCCTCTTCTTCCCAAGGGCTGCTGTGGGAAAGGAGGGGAGAGCGGATCTGTTCATGGGTTTTAGAGGAAAGGAGCATGGGAAATGCTGTGTCCTGTAAAGGAATTATTTATGTCTCAGCTTCACTGAAACGCTAGAGGTCACTGAACCCCCAAACAGAACATGTGGCAAGAGTGGTGGAGCAGGTACAGTGGGTCTCTGCTGGCTAATAAGCACTGTTTCCTGGCTTATCTATGTATCTGTCTATCTATCTATCTATCTATCTATCTATCTATCTATCTATCTATCTATCTATCTATCTATCTATCTATCTCTATCTATCTCTATCTATCTATCTATCTATCTATCTATCTATCTATCTATTCTGCTGAAGTTACGTGAGACCCGCTTGTTCTACTGCAACAAAATGTCAGTGATTGGTTTATTGATGTTTTCACTGTTAAACCCTTATCTTGAAGATTTTCTCCCCCCTTTCTTCAGTTGGGTACGCTAACAGGCGCAGCTGGGGGGAACTAAGCTCCTGGTGTGCCCTTAAGCGTGTCATGAAATGAAAGAGCATCTTGATTGATGCCAGGCAAAAGGACTAATAAAATAATCTATCCTAATCCTTTTACCCTCAGCAAAACTTGCCAGTAACTGCTGAGCAAATCGGAATGTGACTGAATAAAACTGTCACATGAAGCCTTGAAATCATGACTGGGTATTGAATCTGTGGTGTCCCCAGGAAAGCTGGTTCAGTGCACTAGACGACAGCTTTTTCCAAGATGGGTTTCTTGGGAAAACCAGCCTGCATTCTATAGAATCATAGAACAGTCAGGGTTGGAAAGGACCTCAAGATCATCTAGTTCCAACCCCCCTGCCATGGGCAGGGACATCTCACAGTAAACCATGTCCCCCAATGCTCTGTCCAACCTGGCCTTGAACACTGCCAGGGATGGAGCATTCACAGCTTCCTTGGGCAATGCTCACCACCCTCACAGGAAAGAATTTCCTCCTTATATCCAATCTAAACTTCCCCTGTTTAAGTTTTAACCCGTTACCCCTTGTCCTGTCACTACAGTCCCTGATGAAGAGTCCCTCCCCAGCATCCCTATAGGCCTCCTTCAGGTACTGGAAGGCTGCTATGAGGTCTCCACGCAGCCTTCTCTTCTCCAGGCTCAACAGCCCCAACTTCCTCAGCCTGTCTTCATACGGGAGGTGCTCCAGTCCCCTGATCATCCTCGTGGCCCTCCTCTGGACTTGTTCCAGCAGTTCCATGTCCTTTTTATGTTGAGGACACCAGAACTGCACACAATACTGCAGGTGAGGTCTCTCAAGAGCAGAGTAGAGGGGCAGGATCACCTCCTTGGACCTGCTGGTCACGCTCCTTTTGATGCAGCGCAGGATACGGTTGGCTTTCTGGGCTGCGAGCGCACACTGAAGCCGGCTCATGTTCATTTCCTCATCGACCAGCACCCCCAAGTCCTTCTCTGCAGGGCCGCTCTGAATCTCTTCTTTGCCCAACCTGTAGCTGTGCCTGGGATTGCTCCGACCCAGGTGTAGGACCTTGCACTTGTCATGGTTGAACTTCATAAGGCTGGCATCAGCCCACCTCACAAGCGTGTCAAGGTCCCTCTGGATGGCATCCCTTCCCTCCAGCATATCAACCGGACCACACAGCTTGGTGTCATCGGCAAACTTGCTGAGGGCGCACTCAATCCCACTGTCCATGTCAGCAACAAAGATGTTGAACAAGACCGGTCCCAACAGAAGGATGTCGTGTGGGACAGTGTCGAACGCTTTGCACAAGTCCAGGTAGATGACATCAGCTGCTCTACCTCTGTCTGTCAGTTCTGTAGCCCCATCATAGAAGGCCACCAAATTGGCCAGGCAGGATTTCCCCTTAGTGAAGCCATGCTGCCTGTCACCAAGCACCTTGCTGTTTTTCATGTGCCTTAGCATGCCTTCCAGGAGAATGTGCTCCAAGATTTTACCAGGCACAGAGGTGAGACTGACTGGTCTGTAATTCCCCGGGTCTTCCATTTTCCCCTTCTTGAAAATGGGGGTTATATTACCCTGTTTTCTGAACTGCTGCACATTGTCAATACCCTTTAAACCTTTTTTTGCTGACACTGGGCACATTGAGTGGGTTTGGTTTGAGAGAATGAGAAGGCATTTAGATATCACAGTTGCCTGAACTTGAACATTGGTGCCATGTGAAAGGCTCCGGGGGGCTGAGACGTGTGGCTGGCAGGGGTGACATGGCAGGGTTGAAGGATCTTTAGGGAACAGCGAGGGCAGGCGGGATGCTTTAGGATGTCTCAGGTACCCTCAGTGCCTACACATCCCACCCATGGGCAAACACCTGCTGTGCTTGAATCTTGAACAGAGCCCCCTGGGGCTGCCCTACAGATGCTCTCCCAGATGATACAGGTGGGAAGCAGCTGCAATCCCTCTGCCTGCAGAGCAGAGGACCTGGTTTGTCCCCTGACCATGGGTTAGCCTGGGAGGCTGCTGATGGAGCTGTATCATCCCCCAGGAGTCCCTCTCTGCAGGGGCAGTCCAGCATTACATAAGTGTGGTCTTCATTTTTCCTCCCTGGTGCATGATTTTGCATATAGGCTCATTAATACCAAGGACAGAGTGAGACGGGCCACTTTTACACTTGTTATTCACCACCCACCACATCTACCATATGGAAACTTTGCAGACAAAGGGGCATGATGTGCCCCTACAATGGCTTTCTACAGTCCATAAGTTAACCAGTTTTACTCCTCTCAATGTCACGGAGCAGTAAATCAAATGCACCCTTATAAAGCAAGGGATTTTGATCAGCGTGACTGTACTACCAATCTTTTTTTTCTCTTATATCCCCATACAGGCCTCTGTGTCGTTTAATATCAGACCTGCATCAATTTATCCACATCTGGTTATCCCTTTGAATGCAAGTGCAATGTAAATCCTCTCTTCCGTGTCTTCATGGTCCCCTGAGTGCTGCAGGCACTCATCACTATCTTTCTAATTTCCATTTTATCTCTTTCTATTCCTGATTACAATTCCTAGGGTCAATTTCTGCCTTCATACATAGGTGTATGCATCTCTCACCTTTCACTTACCTGAATGTTATTTGGGATCTTTCCTACTGCTATTTGTGCACAGGGACTCACCAGGTAAACAGCCCCTTGCACCTTGTCCTATCACCATGGGGTCACTGCTAGATCCCACACTGAAATTTGCCTTGGCAGAGCAACAAGACTCGCCATGGAAGGAGCCTGCTTTTCCCAGTCCCATTTTGGGCATAATTGCAATTGAACCCTGACAAATACTGAATCTTCTCATGCTCTTCAGGGAAGCGTCCAGCAGATGCCACCAGAAAAAAAGTGCAATGGTAAATGTTCCTGTTTTCTCTGTCCTGCTGGAAAGGGGCAGATGTCATGGGCACCAGGAGCAGAACAGGGTCAAAATGCTGTCCTATCCCGAAGACAAGAGGCAGGATCCTTTCAAGACAATCTTGATTAGGTGATGTCTTGGGGTAGGGGTGCCAGCTTACAGCAGAAAGCCTTCACTTTGTTGAAGATAAGCTGCATCTTCCAGGGGAAAAAAAGAAGTCTCTGCTGGGGAAGTAAAGGTCATTGGGAGCAGACAGAGCAGGGATGAGGGTACCCAAGGTCCGCAAGCCCTGGACTTCCCCACATATGAGTAAGGTTTGGCTGATAACCAAGCTGCCCACTACTGACCCAGTTAAGAAATATCATTTGCCATCCTGCCTTTGTCTCCTCAGTTATTGACTTTCATGGTTGGAGGCTGGTTTTCTTGGAAACCATTCAGAAGTACAGGGGGGCTGTACATCCTAGCTGCTTTGCTAACATGGCAAGCTTGTTTTCTGGAGCAAGAGGGAAAATATGGCTCAGACTGCTTCTTGTGCAGGCAGCAATGAGTGAGATGCATCAGAAACACTGCTGTGCAAGAGCCCTGCTCCATATAAACAACATGAGCCTGTCCAGAAATGAGGGACCTGGGTCTGCCTTCCTTCAGATGAGTAAGTGCTGAGGAATGTAACCCTGAGGGAAGTTCACTATTCCTCCATGGTGACTGACAGGCTGCTAGGGCAGGAGTGACCTGTAATTTTCCATGTCTGGCAAGAGATCAGCCACAGTCTCCATGATCAGAGCACAGGAGCTGAGACCAAAACCCACTTCAGCAAGTCAGTGGTGGGCAAAAGTCTTCTGCTGGTGTCATTGCCACCTTCTGCTGCAGGAAATAAGAAGGTGATGCTACCAGAAAGGGTGACAATCTTTGAGCACACGTATGAATACAGTGCTGGGTCTCACTACTTCAGCTCCACAACATGCTCATAGATCCTAAGGAAGGCACCAGAATCAGTGGTGCTCTTGTGTATTATTGACCACGGACGGCCAGCAAGTGCAGCTGATTGGAATGCTTCATCTTTGCAGCTCTTAGAAGTCTTTTAAGATTGGTTCCACTATCTGGCACTTGTGGGACCGTGTCTGCGGCACTCTGCCCAGCTTCACAAGTAGCAAGGGAACAACATGTGCAGTTGCACCATTATAACCCCATATGTGGTCATATGCTACCTGCAGACTTTGTCCTGAGAGTTGTAAATGGTGGGTAAGGGCCTTGAATAGGCAAGAAATATGGTTTTAAAGAATTGGAGACAGTGGGGATGCTAAGCATGTGAGTGCTTTGGTTTTCAACAGCCATTCATTACCTCCATAAAGGGCAGTCATCAGGGAAGCAGGCTGCTAATGAGGGTACTCTCAGACCTACAGATTAATGGCCTGCATGAGCACATGTGATATCCAGCTACAATCAAACTAAGACTTGTTTTGTTCTGCTCTAGATTTCTCAGTGACACAGTATATTAAAAGTGCCATGGCTCAAGAGGCAGAGGGAGGGCAACCATCTCTGAACAGGGAGGCAAGCTATTTGGGCAATATTTTCATTCAAACCACTGAAGTTTTCATCCAAGACCTTACAGCTCAAATTGGTTGTGGGGAGATGTGGAGCATCCTTCTCATCAGCACAGCTGGGTGAGCACACGAGGAAATGCTGAGGGTCACCTCCAAACCTGTTGGTGGGCATTGAGACCACCGCTTGTCATCTTGGCAGTATTGGCTGATAGCCTCCTCCTGCTCACCTACCCTGTCTCAGCTTGTATTTAGAGTATTTAGATTTCTATTTGTCGCACTGGAACTCAGGCTCTGTCATTTGCAGGCCTAAGCAGGGACCCTTCAGCATGATGCTCTATACAAATATCAACCCTGACAGATTGCGCAGTCAGTGAGGATTTCAGGATTTGTCACAGCCATGAAAACAAATCACCCTCCTCAAATCAGGGGAAAACCATCAGTAAACGCTGTGTCCTCAGCTAATGATGAGTCAGCCCATGTCTGCTATGGAGTTATCTTCACCAGCTTTCATCAGTTAGACCAGCGGTGAGAGGCAGTCAGCAACCTGGCTGTCAGCAAAACTGTCCTGTAGGCAATTCGCATTAAAATGGAAGAAAACCAATCATCTGAGCAAGAAAGACCCAGCCCTGAGCGTTACCTAATGCCATCATGTAGGTCAACTGAAAGCTAAGGCAGTACCCATCATGATGAAGCAGATACGTGATGGGGATGTGAGGTCTGGGGGCTATAAGCTGTGCCTGTGGGAAAGGGCTTTGCCATGCTGGATCCCACTGGATCCCACAACAGCAGTGGCTGCTGCTGGGCTTCATATGAGGCTGATGAGATGTGCCAGGCCTGAGTGAAGGTGGGTGCTGGGGCCACGCAGGGTGAGCAGTGTTGTGGGGTACCTGTGTCAACAGCATGGTTACACAACACCACATACCACCTTGCCCCACTGCCGCAGGCTGCTCTTACTTCCACCTTTCTGAGTGCCTAAATTCCTGCAAACAAGAAGGCATGAAGCTAATTCAAATTTTGGAGTGTTGTATGTTTTAAACACACAGTACTGCACTCTGGGCCAGAAGTCAGAAGAGCAGAGCATACTTTACACAACCAAAGAGAGGGCACGAGCCAGCTGACATCCCCCAGTGTGATGCTGAGCACTGGCACTTTGAAGCAAGGACGCAGCAGCACTGGCCACGGAGCTGGTTTGAAAATGCTGGTCCCAAAATGCAGCTGCATAATGAAGGAGGATGTATGTGGAGAGGACTCCTTATGCTTGCTTTCCTCCACGACACCACTAGTGGGTACACAGCTAAGTAATGTGCACAGCGTGTAAACCTTGGGGATGTGCCTTGAGGAACAAATGTACTGGGGTTAAACTGCTGTAACAGGAAAATTCAGTGTGGACACTCTTTCCTAAATACCATTTTGCTGCAGCTACAGTAGCACAGAGATGCAATGTGCTTCCTCGCAGGCCCTTTCTGTGTTCTCTTGTGTTTCCTCTCTCTACAAGAGCCACTGTCCTCAGGGCAGGGCTTTGATCCCCTGCCACAGGCTTTTGAGAAGAGCGGCTGAGCTGCAGTGATAGCACAGCCGTTGCACCGCAGCTTGGGGGCTGATGGCTTTGGAGTCCTTTATTGGGGTAGGAGGGTAGATGAGTTTGGCTGAGGTGGGGAGGCTGCTGCTGTAGCTCTCTGTCACACCCCCCCCCCCAGCCACTGTAGAGGTAGCAAGAGATAGTAGGGTGCTACATGAGTGCTGTTGAGCTGCCCCACATGCCTGCCCTTGGGACCTGCTTTCCTGGAACGCAACAAGAGTGACTATGCCTGTCCAGGCTGCCTGCTAGGATGGGGTTTTGCAGTGCTCGCTCTGCTCGGATGGAGATGTATATTCGATTTGTATAGTGGGCTGCTACAGAATGCCCCACAGAACATCTCCTGGGTGGGTGCCTGCATCAGCCTGATGTCCTAAATATGACCAATAAATACCACAAGCCTGATCTCCCTGCTTGCCATTTCTGATACATCCCAGCTGAGGAGAGCTCAGACCCAAATTTCTGACTGTAATACCGACGTGCTGAAAGCAATAATGAACATGAATTCAGAGTGTCAGAGGCCATGTAACTACTAGTACCAGTTCCTTGGAGCATGAGCTCAGATGACAGTGACGACCTAGTGTCATTCAATGTTGTGCATTCATTTGTCCTACAGAGAAGTCCCTCTGAGTCTCATTGAGCTCCTGGTTTCATTAAAACTGCTTCCGGGTAAACACTTTTGGTTGACAGCAGCAGATCCTTTGCAGAGCTGGGTGAGGGAAATGCTGTTGTTCACATAAAGGGAATTTAATGAGTAGAAAATAACGCCGAATTTGTAAAGATGAGTATTCACCTCTTCTTCATACCTGTGTTCTCTCTTTCTTGTGCTGTTTATCTAAAACGTGGAACCAGGTGGCACAAGGGGTCAGTTTCTCCAGGAAGCCGATTCCTGCCACCAAATGCAGGGATCAGCGTTGAAAGTGAAAATGAACGGGTATGTAGGAGGGACCAGGAAGGGGACGGGGAGAACAAGACAGGGACAGAGGCTCCGTGGCGTTTCCAGGTCTTTACCTTAAACCCAGATTATGGCCATTCCGTCTCCGGAAACAAGTTTTCCGGCTTCCTACAGGACCCCGAACCTCTCAGGGCCGGGTGTAACACACAGGACCCGCCGCTGACGCCCTCGCTACGAGACACCGCGCACGCAGCCCTTGCTCGGGGTGCCTCCTTTCCCCGCGGCCATGCCCCGCGCCGAATTCCGCGCCAAACCGGGGCGCGGGGGAGGGGGCGTGGCCTCTGCGCTCTCCCGCCTTCCCCCCCACCCCCCTCCTCTGGCGCCAAAGCGGAGGGCGGGTCCTTCCCTCCCGCCACCACCTCCACAATGGGAGGCGGGGCCACGGCCGTGGCGCCAGCCAATGGGAGCGGGGGGGCGGGCGGTGCCGGGCGCTGTGCGCGCAGTGAGTGGCCGGCGGCGCGTTCTGGCGCCAAGTTCGAAGCGGTTATAAGGGGGCGGCGCGGGGCGCGGAGGTCCCGCCGCTGCCGCCGCTATGCTGTCCTCCCGCGCACCGCTCGCTGCCCGCAACGACCAGCCCCGCCGCTCGCCCGCGCAGGGCCTCTCGCCCATGCAGGGCCTGTCGCTAAGGGACAAAGAGAACACGGTGAGCGCCAGCCCGCCCGCCCTCCCTCCCGCTCCCTGCCCGGGGGCGCCGCAGCGCTCTCACCCTGCCGCTCTCTCCCCGCAGCCCCCCGTGTTCAGCAGCACCCGCATCCTGGCCAGCAAGGCGGCCCGCAAGATCTTCCAGGAGGGCGACGGGAAGCCGGTGAGTGCGGGAAGCCCGGGCCGTTCTGCCGTCTCCCCTTCCCCGGCGGCTCATGCCAGCCCCGCTTTGCTGCCCTCTCTCCATCTCCCCCGTCCCCCCGGGTGTTGCGGTGCGCCCGTGTCCCCCACGGGCACCTCCCGGCCCGTTCCCCCCCCCGTCACCTCAGCTTCCCGCCGAGTCCTGGCGCCCGCTCAGCCGCTGTCTCTGCCGCTCCAGGAGCCGCGCGGCGCGGCGGAGCAGGAGGAGCCGCTGCTGCGGGAGAACCCGCGCCGCTTCGTCGTGTTCCCCATCCAGTACCACGACATCTGGCAGATGTACAAGAAGGCCGAGGCCTCCTTCTGGACGGCGGAGGAGGTGAGGTCCCCCCGACGGCCTTCCCGGCAGGGCGCTCCCGCCTGCAGCCCCAGGGCTCTGGCGTGGGCTCCACCCCACCGTAGAATCGTTGAGGCTGGAAAAGACCTTTAAGATGGGCGAGCCCAGCCGTTACCCCAGGGCTGCCAAGTCCCCTGTTAAACCGTATCACTAAGGGCCCCATTCGCATGGCTTTCAAATCTCCAGGGAGGGTGACTCAACCACGTAGTTCCCCAGGAAGCCTGTTCTAATGCCTCACTGCCCTTCTGGGGAAGGATTTTTTCTAATATCCACTCTCAACCTCTCCTGGTGCAGCTTGAGCCTGTTAACTCTTGCCCTATCTGTTGGTCCTTAGGAGAGGAGACACTTTACTGCAGCCTCCTTTTAAGTAGCTATAGAGAGTGGTAATTTTCCCCTGAGCCTTCTTTTCTCCAGATGGAACAACCCCAGTCCCCTCAGCAGCTCCAGACCCTTCAGCTTTTTTTCCTTTTTCTGACCTCGCTCCAGCACTTCAATGTCTTGTAGCAAGGGGCACGGAACTGAACACAGGATTTGAGGTGCAGCCTCCTGGAGCCCCATCTCTATGTATTTAATGTCTGCTTCTGATAATGCTTTAGGTGGACCTTTCCAAAGACATCCAGCACTGGGAGTCCCTGAAGCCTGAGGAGAAGTACTTCATCTCTCATGTTCTCGCCTTCTTTGCTGCCAGCGATGGCATCGTCAATGAAAACTTGGTAAGTACATAGAAACAGGCCTGAGAGAAACCTCACTTTGTGAAGGTAAGCGGATAGCTATGCTTGACATGCTTGCTGGACTCATCTAGCTCGTTTGCTAGATTGTGTAGTATTACAACATGTAATATTGTCTTATGCTAATTAACAAATCGGGATTACTTTTGTAATCCACAAGTTTGCCCACTGCCCAGTGTTCTCACTAATGGGCCATAATGAAGGCTGAGAAATTCACTCATTTCACTCACAGCTCCAAGTCGTGAAGAATAACTCATGACTTGGAGCTGCGAGTGGCTACTGCTCTTCATATTGCTGTTAATAACTCACATCTGGAATGAATCTGAAGACGCTTCTGTGGGCAGAGCAAAAGCTGCTAGCATCGATGCCTATCTAACCTGCAACTTCATAAATGCTTTCACACTCACTTACTTCCTCTAGGTGGAGCGGTTCAGTCAAGAAGTGCAAGTCACAGAAGCTCGCTGTTTCTATGGCTTCCAGATTGCCATGGAAAACATACATTCGGAAATGTACAGTCTTCTTATTGACACCTACATTAAAGATTCTAAAGAGAGGTTTGTAGTGCTCAAGAAAGGTTCAAAACTTTTTATGTGCTGAGATTTAAATGACACATATCAGTCATTCTGAATTTAAGGCTAATTTTAGGGTTTAAACCAGATTTGTCTAAAATACCACTGCTGCTTAAAAGCAGTGACATTTTCCTCTTTATTTTTATGTTCTTATTTTCCTTCTCTGAAGTGAGTGAGAACTTGGTTAGACTGAGTGAAACTGAAGCAATTTAATCTTGAAATAAAGGAATGAAGCAAAGTAAAAGATGGAGCAGCTGAGTAAGGGGAGTGTATTAAATTACAGTAAGCACTTACATGGAGGAGCTATGCACCTAGTAGAAAGCTGTGTTGGAAAAATTCTCTGAGAATGCCACTTTTATTACAATGTCATCCCTCGAAGTCACTGCCTTTAGTTACCAGCTACACTTCTATATTGTGTGCTGCCCTTACTTGACTATTTTGCTGACAAGTGGGGTCTGGTCTTGATTAAAAATAAAACCAAAAGTGTACAACCATCATAACAAGATGAATCAATTCAAGAGTGGTATCTTAAAAGTAAATGCAGGGCTTTGAGCAGTCCAGGCTGAATTCTGCTGTTGTCTTGTCAGACTAATGCCCTGTTCAGTGAAATGTCATGTGGTATTGAAATGTTATTTGCTGTCTTAGATGTACTTAATTGCTGCTACTTTGTAGGAAGCTGACCATGTCACTTCTACTCTGAGGTGCTTAATTCCAGTAAATGTATAAAGAAGAGCTACTCATACGAGAGCTCTGGTGCTTTCTACTGGAGAGTGAAGGCTAGTTGATCTGTAGTTTAGAAGGCCTTGTTTAAGTACATCTGATACTGTCCATGTGGACTGGTGTTGATGTCATGACTAGGTGATGAAAGGATAGTTTATTGATACACATAGAGCTACATTGGTGCGAAATAAGATTGGAGCTGTAACTTAATTATCAGGGTGAAGGTGCAGAGCACTTGTAAGTGAACAAGGCAACTTATGGTAGCGGGTGCTTATTGTACTAGTGCTGATGTCCGATCCTAATGACTTTTATCTTTCTCAGGGAATTTCTTTTTAATGCCATTGAAACATTACCGTGTGTTAAAAAGAAGGCTGACTGGGCCTTGCGCTGGATTGGGGACAAGAAAGCAACATACGGTGAGTACATCTATTGAGAGCTAAGTGGAATTTCCTCCTGAAAAAAGGCAAAATCGGCTATTTGTCCAGACCATGAGCCAGCAATGTGCTCTTGTGGCCAAGAAGGCAAATGGCATCTTAGGGTGCATTAGAAAGGGAGTGGTTAGTAGGTCAAGAGAGGTTCTCCTCCCCCTCTACTCAGCCTTGGTGAGGCCGCATCTGGAATATTGTGTCCAGTTCTGGGCCCCTCAATTCAAGAAGGACAGGGAATTGCTTGAAGGAGTCCAGCGCAGAGCCACAAAGATGATTAAGGGAGTGGAACATCTCCCTTATGAGGAGAGGCTGAGGGAGCTGGGTCTCTTTAGCTTGGAGAAGAGGAGACTGAGGGGTGACCTCATCAATGTTTACAAATATGTAAAGGGTAGGTGTCAGGATGATGGAGCTAGGCTTTTTTCAGTGATATCCAGTGATAGGACAAGGGGCAATGGGTGTAAACTGGAGCATAGGAAGTTCCACGTTAACATCAGGAAGAACTTCTTTACTGTAAGAGTGACAGAGCACTGGAACAGGTTGCCCAGGGGGGTTGTGGAGTCTCCTACACTGGAGATATTCAAGGCCCGCCTGGACAAGTTCCTGTGTGATGTACTGTAGGTTACCCTGCTCTTGCAGGGGGGTTGGACTAGATGATCTTTTGAGGTCCCTTCCAACCCTTGGGATTCTGTGATTCTGTGATTTCACATGGATCACTGCCCTTACAGGAAAGTATGTACTTTCCAGTATAAGGTGCTGGTATGATCCTGGAGTTGAAGCAAATACTTTTGCAAGTGAGCAGCTGTCATGAATCTTCATAAAATTGCTGGCATTTTGAATAATGGTAGCTCCTGTGGCAACCTTTTTATGCCTGGCTATATGATCATTATAAACTGCTGTGGTGTCCAGAACTGTACTGGCCATCTAGCTCCAGTGGAAATGTACAGTTGGAGGCTACAGCCCCCCTCCTCTGTATTGCTGATTCCTGATACCTTGCTTCAAAGGTGATATGAGATGGTACGGATAATCACTTCACTAGCATTAAAGCATTCTTCATGGCCAAACTTCCCTAATCAAAGATGAGCAGACACTGACTTACATCAGCTGTTAAAATGACTGCTGTGTTTTATTGTGCAATCTTTGAAAGAAGGATGCTATTGCTGGTTAACCTGGGAGAAAGAGCCTTGGCTTCAGCTACTTAACCCTGCCGGTTACTTTTTAGTTCCTCTTGTGTTGAAAAGTTTTGCTAAATGACTAGATGCCTTTACTGAAGTAGCTTTTAAGGACAGGGCATTATACCCTTGAGCAGAAACTTCATTCTCCTTGGAGGATGCAGTTCACTGGTCTATTTGAAGCTTCTGGGTATTAATCCTATTAAGCTTCCTGTGTGATAGTAATATCAGTCTTTTCTTGACAGGAGAACGTGTAGTAGCTTTTGCAGCAGTGGAAGGAATCTTCTTCTCTGGCTCTTTTGCATCAATTTTTTGGCTGAAAAAAAGAGGATTAATGCCTGGACTCACTTTTTCTAACGAACTCATCAGTAGAGATGAGGTATGCATCAAATTCTAGCAGTTAAGATGGTAATGTGCTACAGTATCTCAAAGTAATGATATTCAGTTGGAGCCTATGTTATAAGACTGTATGTTTAGAAACAGTCTATAAAGCTCACTAAACTGTGTAAATGTGTCATCGTGGGTCTTGCAGCAGAGAATGAATGTACTGAGCATTTTACTTCCAAAGTAGTTTAAGGCTTCTCACCAACTCTTGCTCTTGGTGTTCCTTGCCACTCAGAGCAAGTGCAGGTGGTAGTGGCTGAACTTATGCCTCCTGGTTAGGCAGAAAGTTGCACTAACACAGCAAGTGCAGAGATGGTGCCGTTTACTCTGTGCCACTGATTCGAGTGGCTCTTTTAAATCTCTGTTCCTGAAATAATTTTCTGACACTTCATTCCAGGGCTTGCACTGTGACTTTGCCTGCCTCATGTTCAAGCACTTGGTACACAAACCATCAGAAGAGAGGGTAAAAGAAATCATCATGGATGCTGTTCTCATAGAACAGGTAATTGTCTGCTCCTTGTTGAGGAACTTGATCGCAATTAGGCAGAAAGCTGGGGAGCTGTTGGGTACAAAATTAATCTACATGGTACAGAGTGAATACCAGTTTCTGTACATGAAGTGCTTCTATTATCTGCAGGAATTCTTGACGGAGGCACTGCCTGTAAAGCTGATTGGCATGAACTGCACTTTAATGAAACAGTACATAGAGTTTGTAGCAGACCGGCTAATGTTGGAACTGGGATTTAACAAGGTAAGATTAACACACTGAATCTTTCATGGGAAAAACAATATTAAGTTTCATTTCCTCAAGAAAGCCAAATTCTAAAATGACTGCAGCAATAGGAGTCTAACTTGCAAAACTATTTAGCAGTCTTGCTGTTACTTCCTGTTTGGAGACCTGCAGAAGGATGCTATGGAAAAATAACTATGTAAGAGTTGCGGTAATTCTGTCTATGGCAGCTAAAAGACAGAAATAGATGCAATAGAAGGCTTGGGGTGGAGATTTTGGTTCACTACATAGTAAGCCTGTTGAGGTCATTAGCCTCCTTCCAGCTGCTTGTTAATGCTCTCATACATTCAAGATGTGAGTACCTGTAGTGACTGTAGAATTGCCTTTGTGTTTCAGATATACAAAGCAGAGAATCCTTTTGACTTTATGGAAAACATCTCTCTGGAGGGCAAGACCAATTTCTTTGAGAAGCGAGTAGGTGAATATCAGAGGATGGGAGTCATGTCGAAGCCCACAGACAACTCTTTCACCCTGGATGCAGAATTTTAAATGAACTGAAACCATATGAGTTAGTGTGTGTGCTCCTGCTTACAGGGAAACATTAGATGTATTGAGTCAATGTGACTTGATTCCTGTACCAAAATCCCGCTCTGACAGTGTGGTGGTATTGGTACTTTTCAGGAAGCTAGTGTAGCTCCAGCAGTAAAATCCCTTTTTATTAGGCTTTGCCAATGGTGTTAATTCATAGGATGTTTAGATGTATCTCTTGGAACATATGCTACTCCATCTTGTGATAGATATGGGTATGCTCCTTCTGCAAGACAGGAGGTTATGGGCAGCGACCACTAACTTCTGCTGTTCTCCCATAAACAAAGGAGCCATTGGGAAATCCTGGTCTTAGGTTTGCTGAATACCTTGCTGAAAACTCTGGAGTCAGCTACATGGCCTCACTGCTTTCTTAGCAGGTTTTAAGTTTACCTTTTTTACTATTGTTTTAATAGTCTGTACATAAACCTGGCACTTTAATGTTTATTTTAATAAAGAACTCTCTCTTGTAATATTCAACAACAGTGAAATGCAACTCTAAGGATTTAGACTTTTGCAACCTAACCTTTCATGACTTGTGCTTCTTCTGGGTATATAGCTTAAAATGGTGCTGTGAATCAAGCTATCAATTTTGAAATCTATTGAACAGGAAGAAACTTGCTATGGAAAGTGAAGAGCTTAATAAGTTGGATATTCTTGGTACTGAAAATGTGCAGCTGGCTTCTGGACTTAATTACTTTTTAATATCTGGGAACAGTGTTTCATATAATAGTAATAAAGAGCTGGTTGGATTTTAGTGCTGTTCTGGCTTCAGTGCTCCAATGGGCAAAGCTATGTGTTAATTTCCTTCTGGATTGCAGGCTTTCAGAGGAAATGCAAGTTCTGCAGGAAATAGCTGCTTAGTCATGTGGGTGGTAGATGTCAAGTGAAATTGTGATGCTTACTCTTTGACTGCATTAAATGGACAATGTTCCAGGGTAAATCCAGCTAATTCAGTCTGGAGAAGTGTTCTTGGCTTCTGCAGCATGCAGTTAAATTCTGGTTTTAATACTTGATATGTGCTTACAGCATTGTTATTCCACACTAAACATGGAACAACAGGAATGAGTATGCTTAATATAACTTCAATAAGGGCGCGTGGTCTTTCAAGGAGTACCTTGTGGTCTCGGGTTCCTGCAAATCTGCAGTGGGACTGAATAACAGTGGGAGAGACAAGACTGAGATTAGCTACTGCCTTGATGTCAAAGGAGTTTATTCCATGATGTAATGTAACAAGGACTGTCCTGGAAGTGTGCCTTTCTTCCTCAAGTGCAGTTGGTGTGGAAAACAAACTAGAGAACTTAAAGCCTTTCCTTGAAAGGAATTCTGGAGTTTGTTTCTTTTGGCCAAAGTGCTCCTTCTTGAAGTATTGTGTGTGTACATGTATATATAATGCTGCTTTGAGAGCTGCTGTCTTGGCGTAAAGTTGACTGACTTGCTGGTCTTTGCTTCTTTGCTCTTGACTGCACTGAGGGTATGGTGTGTGGCTGGGAAGCTAGCATGCTGTGCATGTTTCAAAGGCTATCTTTGGGACAAAACCCATACATCATGAAAAAATCCCAAGCTCCAAAGTCTGGAATTCAGAGTAGAAGATACAAGACTGTTACAGGTGGTACTCTGATACCCCTGAAGCACTGATGTTGATAATGGGACTGTGATGGCAGTGGTCTGAGAAGGATCTCTATTGGGAAGTGGAATAGGGATATGATGAGTTGGATGGCTAGATGCAACATTTTAAAGCACTGAAAGTTACTGCTTAAAGTTAGGCAGGCTTCTGGCTAAATATCAGCATTTTGTTCGTAGCAAATTGGGCTTTGTGGTTTTTTTTTTTTTCTTCTCTTAACAGTCAAGGCCTTGATTAAATTAAGTCTGATATAAAGCATCAAAACTCATGGTGTAAGGCAATGTTGTTTAGACCATAAATGAGACTAGCGTACTGAGATCAGCCTGGACCAGGGTAAGATTTAGCAGCATTCAATTTATATTTACATTCATAATTTATGTACTTATGTAGAAAAAGGGTAAGCCTAGGAGTAGAGGCCAGCTGTATTAGTTATTTCTACCTGCTTCATTCTTGGTATGTGCCAAGGATCAATACACAGACATGATTAGGGCTGAAAGTTTTAGTTTGTTGCCCTTAATTCTGCGAGACAGGAACTGGAGCTATATTTTAAACATGATCCAGGACTGCTTGGAATGGATGTGTGATGGCCAAGTAGTCATTTGTAATGGCAGGTAGCAAGAATAACCTTTTTAGACAAGCCTTCCTTTTACAGGATAGTGGATACTGTAGACATGGATGCATTAGAGACATCAGATAGGAATTAGAAGTGATTGAACAAGAGTAAGGCTTGCTGTAGCTGGTATCAATCTTATCCTGGTGTCAATGATGTCTAAATACCTACTTTGTTTTGGTTTATATACTTGCTATAATGCAAATCAGTTCTTAATATATGGTCTGGAGAAAAGCTATGCATCTGGACCTACTTATCTTAGTTAGTACAAAGATTTAAATGTTTTGCTCTGCTTAGTTTGCATAGATCATGTCCAAGTCTTGATAAAATACTTGTTTACTGAAAATGGAATACTTAGCAATTTGACTGAGATGCCAGTTGTTTTGACACTTGATCCTCTCAAGCATTGAGGAGGTAAGTCGTCCCAGAAAACAAATTAACACTCAAAAGCTCCAGTGAAAATTTGACTGACCCTTTGGAATATGATTTGGAATGGAGTTTGGGAACCAGGAGAGACATGAAGCAGTATGGAAGTGCTGATTTATAATCCATGTATGAATCAGAACAGCTGTCTAGTAGGGGTTCTGGCACAGCTATTGCTGCAAATGTAAAGTGATTAGGCTGGTAGATGTAAAAAAAAATACTGAGAGATAAGTAAAACTGGATATATTTGGTGGTGCAATACTCTGATGTCTGGCATTAATTTATGCAGAATGGATTCCTAGCTATCCCTATGTTTTTTTGCTGTTAAAATTAATGGCTTTTAATGGCAGCAGCTAATGCAAGAACAGTCACCTCAAGCATAGTTTCTCTTGTTAAGTATATTTCCTACCGTAATTGCATGGGCTCAGGTAAGAAAGGGTTTCATAATTCTAATTGACACATTTTCACTTCAGGTTATGTGTCAGATGTTGAAAACCTTAGGCAGTGTGGAGCAGAAAGAGCAGCAACCTGATGTCAGCCTTGACCTTGGGAAGCAATTGCCATGTTAGAGTGTAATGACAGAAAGAAAATCCCCAGATTTCTCAAATTTCCTGCAGTGATTACAGCAATTGGTGCCCTGGAGAGGTCAGAGAACAGTTGCTGCTGCTCATGCCTGCAGCTGGGCACAGCCAGCCTGAAAATCTGAAAGCATATTAAGTCTGCTGTGATCCCTGAAGGTTAGCTGCTTCCTTGGCACCAGCCAATAAGCAGAAGCTTTGCCTGGCCAAAAGCAGCAAATGAACAGAACTGTGCTCATTCAAATCTTCCTTTTCACCTTTGGCCATGGTTTGTTTTATGCTGTTATTTGCCTCTTGGTGCTTTGGCCTCTCTTTTTGTGCATAATGAACTATGAGAGGTAAATGTTTTCATCAGGAAGGATTTGAGAGTTACAGAGAGCTGAGTCTCATGTCCTGTTTGCTGAGGGACAGCTTTTTTTTTTTTCCTTAGGAATTCATCCCTTGGGAGTGTTTCTGCTATTTCTCTTACAGCCATTGTCAAGTGCTGCTGGTATAATCTGGGAAGGCTTGGGCAGTCTTTGCTCCCCACTGGATCAGACCTGGTGGTGTGGGAGTTTTGCTAGATTCTCATTTTAATAAGGATCTAGTTGATGGATCTTCAAGTAAGTAAGCCAGTTGATGGGATCCAAATGAATTGTGTAGTAATTGAAAGAGTGGAGATCTAGATTAGATACTAAGTGCTTCACTATGAGGGTGGTGAGGCACTGGAACAGGTTGACCACAGGAGCTGTGGCTGCCCCATCCCTGGCAGTGTTCAAGGCCAGGCTGGATGGGGCTTTGAGCAGCCTGGTCTAGTGGAAGGTGTCCCTGCCTGTGACAGGGGTGGTTGGAACAAGGTCCCTTAAGGTCCCTTCCAATCCAAACCATTCTATGGACTAAGAGTAATTTAAAGACAGGTGTTTGGCCCCAGAAGAAGGTGCTTGTGGGTACTTTTTGCAGATGGACTAATATTTAGGCAAACCAGTTCTTGCTGTGCAAGTATATCCCAGTGATATTCCTGGAGAAAATGTACCTGCAGATCCCTGTCTCCAAAGGTATTTGGGCTAGAGCACCAGGGGAGGAGAGTGGGGTGACTTCCATTCTTTTCCAAGACCCATTTGATAGCTGCATCTTTGATTGCTCACTGAGCATTTTATGTAATATTTTCCTGGCCTTCCGTGACACTTTAGTCCTATTGCCAGGTGTTTTTCTTACCCTTCTCCTATGTAGGGAACTGCCTACCTTGCTTGTCCTTTAAGTCAGCTGTCAGAATCCAGCTCCAGATGCTCTACAGGTTGTTATTCCAATGATCAAGGTCAGAGGCAGTTGCAAGCTCATGTAGATGTGAGTCGAGCAACATCAAATACCAAACCTTGCTTTGCCTGTGTCATCTGCATCCTTCTGCAGCCTTGTGTGCTGTTCTGCTGCAGTGAATGCAGTGTGCCTGCCTTGTGACCACGGTTGGCCCAAACCTTCCTGCTTCCCTTTGGAAGATCCTACCTCATTAAAATTATGATATTTTGTCAAAATTTGTATCTGAAATACTCGACTGGCAAAATCCTGATGTGGTTTAAAAATCAAGATGCAGCATTTGTCTTCAGCAGTGTTTCTTGTGGTGAATTTATCACTTCCTTTGAGCTCTCTCATGTAATGATTTTGTTTTGTTATGATCCAGGAACTTTCAATAAGTGTTTGTGTCAGTGCTTCAGAATGGATCTCCATCCTCGTAGCCCTGGATCTCTACTGTGGGAGACACGGAAATGTGTTTTCCAATGCAGGACACAAATAGCTGTCTAGAGTTGCCAGCTGCCTTAGTTTAATCTCAGTTCTGTACGTAGCAGAGAATTTGCTGACAGCAGGATTTCCATACACCTCTGCCTTTCCTTGGTACTTGAATAATTTATCTCTGTATTTATTTTCAGTGTGATGCTAACATGATCCCCCCCCCCCAAAAAAAAAAAAAAGGAAAATCAAACTCCCTACATTTTGCTGCTTTGAAAGTCAGCATTCAGCAGACAGCAGTGTCTTGGCAGGGAGGCTGTAGAGCAGTAAGTATGAGTTGAACACACTACAGGGTTTTTGAAGCAGGGAGTATGCTTGAAATGAGCATTTAACAACAGAGAAGCGTTAGCCGGGCCAAGTGTTTGGTGTCTGCTCTGGCTGTAAATTTCTGTGATGCCACTCAAATGCAATCTCAGCTGTAAGGAAGACTAAAATGTAATTCACTCCTAAAAGGAATAGAAGTATTAATTGTATGTTGGATTCTGTAATAACTTTAACCCGAACGCACTGCAGGTTTATTGAAGGCTGAGCAATAACTCTGCTGCTTCAGTTACTGCTTATGCCAATTGTGCCTCATCCTAGTGATATAACTATTACAGTTGCTCTTGATAACAATGCAAATATGTATGGATATACAGACTTTGGAAAAGTCACTCTGATCTGGATTTATTGCTGGGTGTGAACTAAGATGGCAAACATTGGGCAACATAGCAGGATTGATTTTTAATACACATTTCCATAAAATGGTTAAACTGTCAAAATGAAAAGCTATTTGCTATGCTAAGTAGGTTAATTTAATAAGTTTTTAATCTTGCTACCTTTCTATTATTCAGCTGTGATACTGCATTTCCCACTACTAAATCCCTGGGATTATCTATGAAATAGTAGGATGGCTGGCCTGCATTTAAATTAATTAAAGCAAAGATGCTTCAAATAAAATGTTAAATATTGCTGTGTAGCTATTAAAGAAGCAGCTGTGAGTTCACCACTTCTACCCTCACATAACACACAAAACCATATTCACACACATTTAAATATGCTTGTACGCTCAGGGTTAGCTCTTTACAGTCTACAGGAGAAAGTGAATTTTGGTGGCTGAGGGAAAGTTGTTCACCACCATGCAGTAATTTTGCTTGAAGGAGCCATTTAGGAATGGGCTTTCCAAAAATGCCACAGAACTGGTGTTGGTGGTCATGTTGAGGTGAGCAGAGGCTGCTGTGCCTCTTGGGGTAGCACATCTGGCTCTGGAGGAGTTCTCCAGGCAGATGGGTGCTCCTTTGACCATCCCTTCCTTTTGCCTGTACACATACTGGTTCTCTATGAGCTCAAATACTGTTTCTCTTTGAATTAGGCCCCTGCCACAGCAGTTAAGCTAAAAGCTTATTTTGGAGTAATTTGTGCCAGATTGCTTGTTACCTATTGCAAGCACTGCATCTGGCTGTCAGCAGGGGTGCTCCTTGGTAAAGAAAGCTAAGGCTGCTCCAGCAGTTCAGGTGACCCTGCTGAGCACCGGCTGTGTGTAAAGTGCCAGGTGACTATCACATCTGGGCTGTGGGGCTTTCCCTCCCCAAGAGAATGTCAGGATCATCCATATCGGTTTGCTTACTGAGTGCCCAGCAAGAGATTATATGAGTAAATCCTGCTCTGAACAAGATTTCATAGCAGACTTTCTCAGCAGGGTGAGAGATCCTAATGTCTTGACTTCTAATCTTCTAATCAAGATCCTAATCTTGATTTCTTCCCTCAGGAATCAGGGTAATGTCTCTCCTTCCAGGCTTCAACAGATGATAAAACCAATCCAAGCAGAATCCTAGAATCAACTAGGTTGAAAAAGATGTCTAAGATCATCAAGTCCAACTGTTACCCCAGGACTGCCAAGATCCCCACTCAGCCTCTGAATGTGACTTGTGCCTACACCCGTTCAGAAAAGCAAGTGTGGTTTGGAGCTGCCCCAAATGCCTGGCTGTGAAAACTGAGTTTCCCCTGGTTTAAGGGAGCCCTTTAAACCATTTTATTTGGAGTCAGTGTGCCCTGCTCATCACATATGAAAGCCATAAAAGGTATATTTTGTGTCCTACACATGCAAAATACAACTGTAAGTGCCATGGTAACAGACTGAAGCAGTACAGTCTGCAGTGCTGCACCTAGGTAATCGCTGTGCCTAGTTGACAAAGCATGGGGTTGTGAGTCTCGCTCTAAATATTTGTCAGGAAGTTTGCTCAGGAATAGTGAATATTATGACACAGGATACCTAAAAATAGAGCTCTCACTGGTAATTTGTCGGTCTTTGGTTTCACAGTGTGAGATGTGGTTTTTTTTTTTTCAGAAGAGCTTTACATCTGTGTTCCACACCCCGCACTCAATTCAATCACAGCATCTTTGCAAATCAGGCTTTTTGTGCTTCCCAAAATCAAGTTCTTAAAGAGAAGACAAAGTGATTGAAAGCACAGTTCTTGAAGTCATATTAGCAAGGGTACTATTATGGGTGTTGTTGTGCCCCGTGACTCATCTTGGAGTTCACTGAAGGGAGACTGGAAAGGATGTCTCACCTTTATGTAGGACTCGGGAACTAGGTTCATGGGCTTTTCAAGTTGTGCCAAAAAGAGACAGGAGACTCATCAAGAGCAAGTGCTCTGCTGTGAACCACAAATGACTTAATCCTGACCTTGCTGAAGTGAATGGCATGATTTGGTATTGTCCATAATGAGGGTGAGAGCAGGCTGTAAGGCTCTTGAAACCCCTACCCTAATTAACTAGCTGCTGCCCTAATGTTCCTCAGGAGCTGCGGGTGATGCTCTGTTGTGAGCTGTGGGAGCCCACTTTGTCCTGAGGCTTTGGAAATCCTGTTTGAGAGCTCCTGAGAGGGGAGTTAAAAACATGACTTTTTAAAAAACAACCCAAAAAGCTCACACCTTTTTTGCTTTAGGGGCCCTGAGAGCCTTGTGGTGAGGAGGCTGGTTTTGCTTTGTGCTGGATGCTCTGCTGAGGCAGAGGATAGGCTCAGCATTGTTTTACTATGGGCTGGCATGGGCCTATCTGTCCTGTCCATCTGTTTGCCATGAATATGTTTTCCCCCTGGGCCTGGGGATAAGGGCCCTGTTTTCGGGTGTAGCATCCCTTAAATTTTTCTACTGGGGGTGAACACTTCAGATCCTCAGAGCCCATGGGCCGTGGGTGAACTTTGAATAGTTAAGGCTTGAGGGCATCTGCTTGGACAGGCATGGGATGCAGGTTTGGGAGATGCAGGAGTGTGCAGTAGCATGTCCCATTGGCTGGGCTGAATGCATCTGTAGCTGCTCCACCTTCAGAGGTGTGTCCTGCCTGGCCGTGTATGTTACATGGGCTGCTTTGCACATGCAGGTCACCTGTGTGGGGCTGGAGATCATCCCTCCCATCTGCAGGATGCTCTTCTGGCATAGTTGGGGGAACAAGGTCAGCAGTAGTCTGGGATATGGGCTTTGCTGTGCAAGATGGCAAGCAGTATGTTTTGTGGGACGTTTTTCAACCTTAGCACTGGTTCTGCAAGCTCCTTTGCACCTGAAGCCTTTTTTGTGCTTTGAGAGGTAGTACTAACTTGCAGGAAAATTCGAGCCTGTGTGTCAAATGAACAAGACTTTCTGAAACACTGACCCTCTGAGAGTGGTCTGCAGGGCATGGACTTCTGATTCATACCTGATTAAGATGATCTACCCAACCATGTAGGATAACCTTGCTGGAAGCATGTTCGGGTAGGGAGTTAATCTGCGTCTTTTACATGAGGGATGTACAGATGCTTTATCACTGTCTGTCCAGGGTGTGGAGACTGTACTAAAAGGTACCATCCTAAAGCAAAATGCCATATTTCTCTCCGCATGTCACTGCGGTGTTTCAGTAAATACGAAATGCCAGGTACCCTTTCAAAATAATGGTTTCTTTAATTATTTATACATTATGGATCAAAGAAGGTTTTGTTTTGCCTAGTTACAGCAACAGCTGGATGACTCAGAAGATCAATTGCCAGTGCTATCATAGGAAACTTGATATTTCTAACAGGAAGTTTATAATTAAACTGAATCACCATCATGTCATTTGCGTTACCCAGACCCATGTGTCCAAAAGGTATTATTAGCCTTGTCTCACATTACAGGGCTGTAGCTGCCTCCACAGATCTGCAGGTTGCTAATGCTTGGTTTTGTCATTAGCACTGCTCGTGGTGCTGGTGCCTTGGAACAGGACTCGAGGTGCGGAAGCAGCAGGTCAGCACTGAAGCATGATGTGTCATGAGCTGAGGTTTCAGCTGGGTACAGCCTCTCTGCAAGATACTTTGGGTTCAGATTCCTGAGAGGTCGGAAAGGTGCTCGTTCTTGGAAGCCTGCTTATTGCTAAGTCTTCACTTTTCAAGAGGCTTCCTGTACTGTCTGTAAGAAGAGTGAATTTCCACAAGGCAACCACGTTTCCTTGGCATTGATCTTCATTAGGACAAGTATATGATAAATAACTTTGCTCTTAAAAGTCAATCATTTCCCCAAACAGTTGTTAATTATCACAGAAAGCCAATGCCCTCCTTCTTCATTGACATGGTACAGAAAATGTGTATTTTCAAATATCAGACTGTCAAAGGAGTATTTGCTCAGTTGGGAAAAGAGCAGCTGGCATGGAGCAGGCATGTGGTAACATGACAGGCATGTGCCACGTGTGAGTTGTCCTGGAATTAGTTTCATCTAAGTTTTCATGACTAAGGCAGATGAATTTGTATCTGGGCTGATAACCCCTGGCTCCCATTAGAGTTGATGAAGGGGCAGCTTGTCTGATCAGCGTCAAGTACCAGCTTCCCAAAGGACAGAAGGTGCCTGACAAGGGCTCATTTCTTTGCGTGGATGGCACAGGCACTCTTGGTTATTAACTCGTCTTTTGGCATTTACAGCTTTACAGAGATGGAATCGCATCATTTCCCTGACGCATCTGAAGCTTGTGGGCTTTGTGAATGGGATCCTCAGTGCTGCCTGGCTGCAGGTCACTTGCGTCACACTGGGGTCCAACCTGTCCTCCTCCACTTCCCTCTTGTGCCTCACAACTTTTTCCAGACCTTTCCTGAGAGGGCCTTCTGTTTGCTGCTTAGTGCCTAAGACGATGTAATTGCTAAAGAGTGATGAACCCAAGGAGGGTGTCTTACACTGATACACTTGACTGTAAGCAGCAGACATGAATGGTGCAACCCCGTACACCCAAATGCAGCCCTGCCCATCTGTAAGAGCTGCTCTCCATGGGTTTGCAGGCTGCCTGTGTGCTCTGAAAGGTTGCCTTTTGGACTGGGCTTGGAGCTGCTGCAGCCTGGTTTCAGTGAAGGTAATAGGCATAGAGAGAGCACTCATGTGACAGCCATTTGGATAGGAATGAGAGCATCATAGTACCTACTGAAACTCAGTCATACACAGGCTCCTCGCATCACTTCACCTGTCAAGTTCATGAGTGCCTGTCTCCTGGATCTGCCTTTCTTGTTGCTGATCCCTTCTTTATGCTTTTTGTTTTCTGTTTTTATTTTCTCTTTGTGTGACCTGTTTTCCTTCTGTCTCTCCTGTGCTCCCTCCCACCTTGCCCTGATGTTCTGCCTGACTTGGTGTCAAGGCAGCTGAAATGAAGAGTGTGGTGTTCATGGAGATTTTTTTTTCTTCTTCATTTGATGCTTGTGTCTGCAAAATGTGGCTGAAAGAGACGAGAAGGGTGTGGGAGCATCTCTGTGCAGGTGGATGCAGGCAGCCCTGAGCTCGCACGGAGCAGGTCCTCAAGCTGTGTCTGCATACGTGCAAGCTGGTACCTGAGCTGTGCAGCAGCTCTGTGGGCACAGAGACCACCTATAGGAACTATAGCTCTCTGAACAAAACCTGTCTTGCGTATGAGAGGCCAACCAAAATTTAGGTCATGCTTAATCTGTACCAAAGATTAACTTCTTGAATGGATCTTTGCAGGTGTGTCATGGATGTATAAAGGGACATAGTTTGTTTACATGTTAGCTGATGTATTTGCTAATATATGTGAACATTTCTGTTTTGCTATCATTATTAACCCTTTACATGAAGACTCTGAATATAACCTTTATATAAATGTTCCTATAGTCTTTGGCCTGCTGCTTACAGAAAAATGTGCTTTCTGTGCTTTCCTGCGGTAACATCATACTGTCCGTAATTCTCTTTATTTTTTTTTTTTTTAAGTTTTTTAAATTCTTTGCTTATTTGTATGCCATCTCAGAGAATTCCCTCTGTTCCTTGGCTGCTAATGTATTTGACAGATCCTTGGAGGAGAGGATCTCTGAGACCTTTTTCCTTCCACCTATAGGACCAGTGACAAGGACAACTGCCTCTCTGAATCTACTGCTCAGAGATGCACCCTCTTCTAGAATCTGGCTTCTTTTCTGCTGTACTTCACTCCAGAGTTAGACCCTGATGTAACTGGGGACCATTCCTCAGCAACCTCTGTCTTTGCAGAGGTGCCCAGGCTTGGCTGGGGCTGTGGGACAGCATCTTTCAAGGAGTGGGAAAAGTTCTGGGCAGCCTGATGTGTGGAGAGAGCAGCAGTCTGCTAGCAATGTTGAGGGTCTAAAATGCAAGATACAGCAAATTTATTACCTGGCTGTTCCTTGCAATGATTTTTGCAGGGTGAAGAGATGTAGAAGATGCTTAGATCTGTGAAGAAATAGAATGGTGATGCACCTTAGCGAGGGAGGTAGGAAAACAATCAAACACATCTCTTCTGTCTTGCAAAATTAACATGCTTTCTTTGTAGATTAAAGGACCAAGCTGGCCTGGCTGTGTTCTGCTATAGCTGCTTGGCAGCACCAGAGTGCCCTGGTATAAGGGGAAACCCTTCCTGTTTAGTTCAGTCTGCTGAAAAAGCTGTATGCAATCAGCAAAAGGCACTAGAAATGTCTCCCTACGACCCATGTTTTATTGACATACTACAGAGCAGCCAGAGGCTAACCTTCTGTGGAGCTGGGCTTCCACCTGAGCCTAAAATGCAAGGATGTCCATCTGTCATATTAGCCAGATTTCCTCTAGGCTTGCAGGGGGGCTGGCTGCAGCAGTAGTGAGCTGCTGGTACCTGGCTCTGCTGGTCCCCACACAAGGTGTCCCCATCTTGCTTCCTCCATGGGATGAAAGTGATGTGCTTCCCAGGGGTTTTGTCCTCTGCCTGTCAAACTTTTATTCCCTCTTAGGTTCAATAGCCAGGTGTTTGCTGGGCTGGAGAAGAGCCTCTGAATGTGCACTCACACTTTAGTGTGAGGGTGGCTGGCTTGCAGCTTGAGCGATTTGAGTGTGTGTGGGGAGAATAGGGGATGCCGATGCTGGAGCTGCCTGCTCTTTGGCTTTTTAAGACATGCAATGTGCATTTTGTGGCTTGGCTATCTAGAAGCAGAAGTTTTTTAGGGTGAGTGAAGCCAGCTGCTCCTAAGAGTCTGGTAGGGGTCTCCCATTCCCACCTGCGAAATGGGTGACCAGGGCAGGGAAGTGAGAGAGAGAGCCCAGTCCTCAGGCACCCTGGGGTTAACTTAAGCAACCAAATTCAGATGCCAGCTTAAGTCTCTGAGGCAGCTGAAGGGAGGAAGGAAGAAACCCTTCTTCCCTCACCTCTAGCTGGGGAAGGTGGGAATATTCAAGATATGTGTCCTCTCATGCAGTGCCTGTCTGAAGTATGTTCAGTCAGTGCTTGATTATACCATTAGTGGGGTAATATAATGTAAGATCATGATCAGGAAGGACATGCAACATACTTTACATTACAGTGTCTCTTTCCAGCTCTCTTATATCTGTCTCACCTCTTGTCCTGCCTCCTCTTCACCCCAGCAGGTGACTCCCTTGCAAAGCCCATCTGGTACTGCAGCAGGAGAGGAGACAAAAGCTGAGTTATAGGACTGTGCCAATTCTGTTGTTGGGCAGAAATAGTTGGAATTAGGTGGAGTAATTGATAAAGTCAGACAAAATTGAAGAAATAAAAGCACTGCGTTGTTTGGGAATGCTTTAGTAATGAGATTCATAGCGAAATTAATTAAACGAGGTGAAAGGTAAGTCAGCCTGGAAGACAAATACCTCATGATCTTCCTCAATATTTTACTGAGTTTACCTTTGAGACTTGCATGGAAGAGAGCTACAGTGAGTGAAATATGCAGAATATAAACAGACACAGGTCATGTTTTATTCAGTAGAAGGAGAGCCATGATTTAAATTACATGGGCTTGGATGCTGAATCTGAACCTGGGAGCTGCAGGTTCAAAAATGGTTTAATTTAATGCTATATCATCACTTAATGATATTTAAGTACTTGCAGTCCACAGGCAGTGGTTTTTAATTGTCTTGCAGCACTAATTTAATTTAGATTAACCAAGTCATTTTTGTCAAGATAAGGGCAGATCCCAAGGTGGGGAAACCTTAATATTTTGGTCATTATGGAAAGATGTAGATAAAAATAATCTGTTTCGCAATGTGTAAGGCTTAGCAGTTATATAAGTGTGAGTGGTCTGATAAAGACAATGGTGAGAAATGTTTTTTGTTTAAGTACATAGATATGATGATTATGTTGAAGTATGGTTTTGAGAAATGCATTTTCAACTTTAGCAGTTACCTCTTAATGATTGCTTTTCATTCCAGTAGGAAGAATGTTGGGTACTTTCCCTTTGGATGCCCACTTGCTTCCATGTGTAATGCTCCAGGGCTTGTAAAATTCACTGACGATTTGTGATGATCCAGGGTGTTCTGCAGATTGCACTTGATCAAGGATCACAGTAAAATGGTTCTTGTTGCACACGTTGCTCATAGCGTTATACTCATCTCTTCACATGGAGGAGGCATGCCAGAGGAAGCGATCACCTTCCAGCTGAAACTGGTGGTCAAACTCTTGCTAGCCTGTTCAGACACATGAGTTTCCATGTGTAATGCTGTGTTGCAGACAGAATGTCTCGTGATTCTTAGCATGGGTACATCCACTTAGGACTTTGGAGAAACATCCACTACCCATCTAGAGCAATGCTTTGACTCATTGCCTTGGAGTCTGGAACACTGTATGCCAGTTTTTCCTCCTCCTGTATTCCTCCTAGCAGGCAAGGGTAGTATTAATCTTTCAGTCTTCTTGTTTCTCAGGCTCTGCTGCTCTTGCTAACAAAGTATCCACCTGTGTTTTCAATGGCTTCTATTTCTCCTTTTCACAGTTGCCCTTAAAACCCCATTGCCTGTGTGTACTAGTGAGCAGATGTGTTTCTTCTGGAGGACTGTGTGATGCTTAGGATTTGTCTGCATACAGGGGATTTACTTTTGTAGTAACAGATCTATATGAAGTGGGAGGTCACAGCTACATCCCAAACAGCCAGCTGTTGTTTCTTAGCTTTAGTTTTGCATGCTCTAGGCTGCTTTCAATACCACCAGTGCTGAGTGTGCACTGCACAGTTCTTTGAGTCCACTGGGATGTGTGCACCAGAGGGCTGTGACCCCCATAGCCTGGTGGCTGGATGTCTGGAGAGCAAATTTCTAAAGATGCCCTGACCTTTTCCCTGTACTTTCCATGGTGGATGACAACTGAATTTAAAAGTCCTACCAGATCTGGGGAGACCAGGCACATCTCCTTGTTGCAGCTCAGCTCAGGGACGCACCAGGTGGTTGGGTATTTACCTGTAAGCTGTCTAACTCCAGTGCTGTGGTTTCTGCAGCAGCAGGAGGTATGAGCAAAACTTCCTCTTCTTCAGACCCATCAAGCTTCATCTGCTGAGAGAGCACCTTCCGCACAATTTCTCTGGGACTTTTTTGCTGCTCATACACTGTGCATCAGTGCCATCCTCATTTCCCCATCGTTCTGGTGGGACCTCACATGCTGGACATGGCTCTGACCAGCAATGAGTGGTGGATGTGGCAGCAGAGCAGGCTGCTGGCTCCTGCTGCTGATGAGGGGTGTTGGGTCCATACCAGCCACAGCTTTTCATGCAGACAAGGTCTCTGACATGGCTGGACCAGAGGGTGCATAATTCTTGTCTTCCTGGCTTTGTAAGCTTTCTTTTCTTTCAAAAGAAACTCAGATCCTGATTATGTATGCTGGAATTCAGACAGGTACACTCACACTTGTCAGTGCTAGCTGCAGGGAAGACACGGTATCCTTATCCAACAAAAAGAAGGGGAAAAAGATGAAAAAAGAGTGAAAAGAACACATACACGACTCCAGTAGTTTGGATTAAAACCCAGACAAAGGACTTCTGCTCTTTGTCTGAAAGACTTGAATGACTGAGGGAGGCAGGTGAATAAGTTTCTCTAATGCCGTTCTGAAATGTCACTTCTTGCTGTTCAAATACCACACTGCAGTGAGGCTGGTAAATCACACGCCATTTCCTAATTAAAAAATGACGAGCGTAATTGGGTCTGCCACTGCTGCGGCAAACCTTGCACAGACAGGCGTGCTCCCAGGGTTTCACATCGCTGGGGTGGAACCCGCCACGTCTTCCTCCTGCTTTCCTTTTATAGGAGCTAGACTCATCAAGGAAAGAGGTTAAGCACACAGCCAATCCTCATTACTGCCAAAGGGATCCCAAATGACTCATTGTAAAGAAAAAGCCCAGGAAAGCGTATTTCCTGTATTAAACTATAATTCTGAATTGAAGTCCAGGCATAAGCTGTCATAGAGTGCCGAACAAACTGGTGGTCTTTCTGGTTCTTGGTCTCTTTGGAGACATTGCATCTGTATCATTTGCTTTAGTATAGCCTTGGGTTTCATAGCACCAGTTATAAAATGCCTTTCTGGATGTATCTGCCCTGAAAAAGTTCAGAAGTCTGCTTTCTGCTTTGGTGCAGCTCTCCTCAGCAGGGAAGTAATGGTCATGTGTAGACAGCATATGCAAAAGAGTGCTTACAAATTTCATAGGCAGAGGTAAGGCATTTTTGGTTTAGGCCCATGGTAGGCATTTCAAATAAAATAAGTAACTGTTTTGCAAGCTCTGATTGTATTTTTTGGTCTTCACTAATTAATAGAGTATTGCTTTATTTATATCGCTGTGAATAGCAAGCCACTTGGGGGGGAATTAAGGTTGGTAGGAGCTGTTAGGTATTTGAGATTTTCTGGGGTAGTGTCCAACAAGGTAAAAGGGTTTGTGGACCAAGTATAGTACAAGTAGCTGGGGCCTCCCGTGGAGGCTGCCTACTGACCTTCTTCTAGGATGGTAGCTCAGAGCTTCGCACGCTGCCATGATGGCACTTGGACAAGCTGAGCTTCCCCTCCAGTGCTGTTGGCTTCTTTGTGCTCATACTCCTTTTTCAGATTGTTTAATTTCTTCCCAATGAATAAGTGAGTGTTCCAGCAAGGTCAGGTTTGTTTGGTCACTGCTAGTGTTGAGAAACTGGCCAGTGGCTCTTCTTACCAACCTGCACCCCAATAGGCAAAAGAAGCATCCATGTTCCTTGGATGTCCTTCCCAAGGATGCCTCAGTCCCAGTCAGTGGGGCAAAGCTCATCCTTACATGGTCCTGGTTGCATTTCAGAGCATGATGAGAGCTGCTCAGTCTTTGGATATCCTAATGGAGCAGGTGATTCAAAGCAGGCATGGGTTTGTTTTCCTCTAGGTCTGGGTGTCAGGGCCCTATTCCACACCTGAGTGCAGCCATATAGGCTGGGCCTCCAAAGGGACCTGAGGAAGTCAGAGACCATCCCTTGTTCTCAGACAGGGACTTCGCTTGCATTACCTTACCTTTACGTACATTCACCAAACAAACCTTACCCCCACATCTTCACTATCCTTACTGTTAAAAAATCCTTCCTCTTGTCTAGCATAAGTCTCCTGGTTTAAACCTTTGGGTTTTGTGGCCAGAGAGGACAACTAGTCTCTGTTCGGTGGCTGCTTTTTTACATCTTAAAAGGAATTATGAAGTTTCTCCTCAGACTTCTCCCCCCTCACCTGCCTAACCACCAGTTAATCCACCTTTCTTCTAAGGCCATATTTTCGTAGTCACTAATCATGCCTGTTGGTCTCCTGGGCATCTCTGCAGTTGGTACACATCTGAAATACAAGCCCAAGGCTACACTTGGTTTTCCTAATGAGATCTTGGAGCTTCTGATTCCTGGGTGGCATCACCTCCAGCCCTCCCTGGTGCTGTAGGGTGTTTGTTCTTTCTGCATGGTGTGGGTGCACACAATGTTTGCAGGGCACTGACTTGTGGTGATGCCCTGACCGTTTTCTGTTAACGTGTTGCTTTACCATCTCTGTCTTATCCTGTATTTTCCCACTGTCCTTTTGAATTGCATCCAATTTGTTTTCAGCTTGATGTCTGTTTTTTTCTTGGTTTGCTTTCCTTTCATCTAAAAATATAAGCTATATAGCCTGAAAATACATGGTTATGTTTGATGTAAAGAAAGAATGACACTTTGCATGTCACTCTTACCTTTAACAGATCTAGATAACTGCCTGTCTTCTCTGAGGCTGCATGAAATTGTTGTTAACCACGTGGAATATTCCATCAGAACAGTGCTAATTTCCTTCTGCAGCCTCTCAGAATAGCTGTGTTACAATAATAGGTAATTAAGTTGTACTTCTATTGCCCTTCTAACCAAGGGTATCATAACCTTGCTTTAAACTGAAAATTCACAAGGAAAGCTTACACCTGTGTCCTGGCCTGGCAGGATCCCGAGAGATGTGATACTGTGACTAGAGATACTGGGACCATTGCTGTCCCATGGGCTATGTGCCATAAATACTGCTCTGGTGGGGGAGATAAGTAAGGGGATGCTCAGCGTAGATGGATCAGCCTTGGGCTGTGTATCACATCAGAGGGAGAAGTGTTGGCTCTGAGGACTCCTGGGTCTGTGCTCGAATTTCTCTGGTAACCTGTTTCACTATGGAGATGAGCTCTGTGCCTCCCCAGTGATGCAGTGGTTTATAGCACATACCATACTTTCCTGCCTTTCTCCCTTGCTAGATACTCTTCAGGTTTTTTGAATGATTTACGTGTATTGACGCGATGATTTGGGCTACCACAGCCCATAATGAGCTCTTTGGCACATAAGCATGTGGGGGCACACCAGCGGGCTGCACAGCCCATATGCCAGTGTCCACCTTGCACAGTGGGCTTGCCAGGGGCTGTTGCTGGCAAGGTGGCGGGTAGTGAGCAAGCTCCTCTGGAGATTTTGGAGATGAAACCAAACTGTGGCCTCATTGTTCCAGGGGGATGCTAAGGCAGGTAAGGATGTTGTTTGCCAGAGAGGACAGCAGCAGTACATACAGAGATGGGCACAGAGCAGTTCAAGAAGCTGGGTATCCTCGGTGGCTTCTTCTTTGTCTCTAAGCATTTAGTGGAGGGGACCAAATCCCTGCCTCAGTTTCTCAAGCACTTGCATTTCCCAATGGTCTGGAGAGACTCAAGTGTTACGAAGATTAAAACCAATACAGAAACAGCGAGGGTTAGAGCGATGTGTCTGTTCAGCAGAATGTGGGATCTGGCAGAAGGCACAGAAACAGCAGTTTTAATTATAAATGAATTTATCATGCAATTTGCACTTAATATGTCTGGCACAGTATTTTTCTGTGGGAACTTCCAGGATGCTGGGCTGAGCAAATTGAGTGCAGCTTTCACAAAGTTGTAATAAGTTGCTCCAAACAATTGCATTTGTAATTCAGCAAATTCCTGACCTTTGCTCAGTGAATAAATTTGGACAGCAAGATGAATATACCCACAAAGATGCTTTTTGCTTGACATTTAGGTAGCATTAATGAGTGTGAACAAAGAACGAAATTCTAATTCTCAATAATTGGAACAGTAACGATTCACATTTAATTGTAAATTTACCAGTTAATCATTCATGTGAAGTGGTCTAAAGAAAGCTGCAGATCCAGACACCAAATTAGAAGCAGTAGGTTGGCTTTTTTGCCAAGGTTGACACTGCCTGGAAATAACAGGAAAGGAGAATTTCGTAGTCAGCCTGTAATTTCAGGTTTCTGGCCTCCCCACTGAGTCACTGAATTCCAGATAAGAAGATCAATAAAGTCTAGTTCCTTGTCTCTGAGTTCAAATGCGATTCTGATTGCGGCTGCTGGTGATGGCTGCTTTTTCGGGGTGGGCGTGCTCGGGACTGTGTACCTAGTCAAATGGCAGATCCGAGGATCATGCATCATTTCAGAGGTTGTTCAGTTGAGGTCAGGGACTCTCTGCAGATAGTTTTACCAGCTATCGACCTGCAGAGAAGTACTCCATGTTTGCTGATTGTATTCTTTCTTTTCCCATTTTTGTGTGGAAGGTGAAAAAGGTGCTGTATATTTTCATCTTTTATCTCCTACCCCAGAAAGTGAAGTTGTAACATAGGATATTAAAGAAATATGTTTTATCCAGATTGTCTCTCAAGGGAGGGTGTAATTCCAGCACGATATGGTGATTTTTTTGTTGTTTAATCTACTGACAATTTCAATGGGGAATAAGGTGTTTCTTATGCTCCTGGAAAAAGCTGGTGTGTTTAATTATAAGAAGGAAATGAACAGAAAATTGAGGAAGCAGCCTCACCTGTTCATTATACTGGGTAAAACAGTGAAGCAGATGGAGAGAAACAAGTGCTCAAATATTGTTCGTGGAGCACTTTAGTCAGTGAATAACTCCATTATCTATAGACAATTCTGAGCAGATGATGTTTACTTGGGTTTGTGAGGCAAGTTGGAAACCAGGGGAGGATAAACTTTCTCTTGTGGATGGGCAGCTGGGACTTGCCTGTGTGTCATTGCTTGTCCAGCCCCTCTGAGACATGGAATCATTCCTCATTTCCCCTTGCAGAATATGCAAACAGTGACGACTGCTTAACTGTTCAGAAGCTGCAAGACTCTGTAAACATGTAAACCTTTAATTTTCTAAGGAAATTACATGTGCAGTATTAGTCCAAAGTGCAGCTGTAATGTATTAGTTGCAGTGGCTGCACTGTGCCTGTTAGGTCTGATTAGCTCCCCTGCTATGACTGTCCCTTGCAAGGGCCAAGGAAGCTTTCTATTTGCTGGCTAAAATGCAGGACTCCGAAGTGGCCAGCATTGAGGATGTTGTATTCTGAGGCCTCCCCTGGACGTTTTGGTGTAGATGGTTTGTATCATGAGCTCTTAGATGCAATCATAGAAGTCAGATCCTGATCTGCAGAGCCTATAGCTGTGAGAGCTGCCAAAATTGATGTTTGTTTATTGTTAGAGGCAGGCAAACAAAATGCCACATATGAAAGATTTCTCACAAGGGTAATCTGAAGTTTTGTTGGCAGGCTTGGAACCTTGTAATCATTTTGTGGATCAGGCCCCTTCAGGCTGATTTTATTTGGAGACCTCCTTCGTTCCTGAACTGTACAGCTCTTTGGACATTTTTCTGGACGGATGCAGCAATCGTCTTTCGATTGCTCAGTCAATAGGCAGCCAAAACATAGCTGCTGTGCTGGATGCTAACAAGCACAGAGGCCGATCTTGCAAGCTCTCCTAATTGAATTTTGCTTACAACACAACAACCAGTCATCTGGTAGGACTAGACCTATAAATTGCCCCAGCGTCTTTTTATGTAACTGTCCACGGGCTGTCACACGGGTATGAAAGCGTGTGCTATGGAGTGATGCCCTTTGCAAATGACTTTGCAGTATGAGCGAAAGGCTTGCAGGTAAAGGAACGCTGGCTGAATAAATGAACTCCAGGGTTTTATATCCTTCATGAAAAAGTCTGGCTGTGTTCAATAGGGATGAAAGCAATGGGGAAATGAAATGGCATTAGTTAAATTCTGAGGCAATTTTGTCCTCTGTATGTGGTTTCTAGATCATCCTAAAGAAGAATTGGATCTCAATTAAAATGCAAAAGATGCAAAATTATCCAAGAGATCAAAGTTTTGACTTCCTTTCCCTTTCAAATACTTCAGTTTATTTCATGTGAGCTGTAGTGACTCTGCTAATGCACAAAGCTGAACACCTGAAAGGCCTTCAGAACATGTTATCAGCTCGGTTTTAGCTTTCCTTGAGGGAGAGATTGTCTTCTTCTTGCCTCAGACAGTGCCTGTTGTGTTCTTGGCACAAAATGCATAGTGACTAGGATAAGAAGGCAGACTGTGAGTTTCTGTCCATGGAGTGACCTGATTTCAATGAAGTTTTCAACTTGCAGGTTCCAGGGTTTGCCTTCTTAAAAATTGTTTCCCCCCCCAAAATACTGTATGTGGAAAACTCAGCACGTGCCAGGTTCTGTCAGAACCACCTACATGAAAATTGTTAGGTTTTCCTAACGTAGGATGATCTAGCTAGGTTGAAACATCTGAGCATTTACTTAAAAGCTGATAATCTGGCGTATTTAAAAACAAAGACTCCTGCCCCTCTAATTTTAGCACATGGAGCTACTGCCCAGGAGCTCACAGTAGGTAATGTAATTTCCTCGCAGTCTCTAGGTCACAGTGCTGGGTTTTGATAATTGGTACCAAGCTGGCCTTCTAGAAGCATCCAAATATTTGGTCTGAAAGTCCCCACAAAAGCTCTTTCTCATAATGCAGTTGTTTTTCATTAAATGTTCTTACTCAAAGCAGCCTTGATGAGAAAGCAGATAGGGGAAAAGAGCTTCTTTGGTGCTGCTTGTGATTAAACACAGGGACACGGATGGCACAGCTCTTGCAAAGTGTCTGCTTTAATCCACTCTAGCTTTAAATCTGTTTTAGCATAAATCAGCGGAAGCCAAATTAAACTGTGTTTAATGAACAGCTTCTAACACAACTGCTTTGGTGCACAGCATCCAAGACCCCTGTGGCCTGAGACTTGCTCTGGGGGGGCTGACGTGCTTCCAGCTGCCATTTGGCTTCTTCTGCACCCCTGGTCTCCTCCTAGAATTTCCCAGCTGCTCCAGACCTGCCCATCTTGTTATATATATGACTGTCCAGCAACTTTGAGTGTTAAAAAGAATAGGGTCAAGGGAAAACAGTCCAGACCACTAAACCAAACCAGAGCTTTATTTTTTAAGGTAATCCAGATCACTTGACTGCACCAGGTTTAGGGTCTGATTATATCAGCTTTTATGCTGGTGGATTGGAGTGAGCAGTAATCTTCAGAGGGTTGAGTGGAGGGTGACGTTCACTGGAGGTGGTTGTGCTTGGACTGAGAGGCTGAGTGCAGCACTGGCGACCTGGTGAGATGCAATCCCTGGGCCAGCCATGATGGTGGTGGATCTATAACCTATCTCCCTTTGAGGTGTGCACCCACTGGTGCTGCTGCAGCAGTCCGTGGCTGTGGGTGCATGTGCCTCTTCCTTTTTATGTATTTTTTCTTTCGCTTTCTAAGCTTTCTTTCCTCACCTCAACAACTTTCCTATGTTTTTCCTTGAGCAAAATGCCTTTTGTTTATAGATGGGGTTCGAAAGGAAGTGCAGGAGCATGCTGGGAGAGCATCACCCCTTGAGTCAAGTATTTTCCTGGTGAATGAAAGTCTTGAGCTTATTCTGCTGTGATTACCAGAGTCTTTATTCTACTTAAGATATTCAGAGCATGTGCAAACCTGAGTGCCTTTCTTAATAAGACCCTCACATACCTACTGTGAGACTGCTTTCTGTTACTTTTGAGTGTCTCAGCAAGAATCCAGATGTTGCTTTTCCAGTTTTGGGGGTAAACTGCAGTCTTTTCCACTTTGAATAAATATAGACATGCCTTATGTACATCTGCTTTGGAAAGTAGCTGTGATCTTCGTGTTGATTTCCCAGGAAGGATGGAAACTTGGGACCACCCAGGACGTTCCTGGCAATAATGTTAAATGGCAGAATGGCAGCAGGTCTGCCGGGGCATGGTGGAGGTATTTTTTTCCTCATGAAAGGAAGAAGAGCTGCAGGGTTATCTGAGCAAAGCAGCTATCTCATTACTGCTTTTTCTAGGAGTAAGATTTAAAACCAGGATTTGGGTAATAAATACAGGCTTCATGCTAGTTATTAAGGCAAACACAGAGTAGCAGAGATAAGCCTGCTGCATTTATTCATGGATAAGGAGGTAATATAGAGGAACACAGGAATTCTTTGTCAGAGGAAATCTGCTCCTCCTGAGAGTACTGTTTAATTGCATTTGCCTTGAGGGAGCTGGATCTCATTTGTGAGGTGCTACACAAACGTGGGAGGAAGAACTTGTGACCTCTTGTCCGTGATCAAGGGCTCAGACTCAAGTGACTCCTACATAACAAGTTGCTGCTCCTTATCCCCTCATGCCTGCCCATGTATTCGCTTAGAGTCATGGCAAACATGGACTAACTCCACACAGCTCAGGGCATTTATGAAGTCTAATTGCCCCACATGTCTCAGGCTTAGAGTGCACATGCACGCCACTGCTAGGGCCTGGAGGAGGCTTGTTAAGCCCAGCAATTGGATCGTGACCCTAATGCCTGCTAGAAGATCAGATATGGCAGGTTGGTGCAGTGAAAGAAGGGTGCAAGGCAAGAGTGATGCTGTTTAGTGAACACCAGCTGCCAGATCCCTGCCAGGCCAGTGCCTCTGCCTGGGAAACTTTGGAGGAGAGTGTAAGGAAGGATCTTTAAACTTTCCTGGGAACTGTTCATGTCTGAGAGCCAGTATGGGAGAAGCAGAACAGGCAAGGAAGAGCTTAGAAAAGGAAATCAGATAATTTGTGCTTTTGGTATACCATGCTGGAAGGAAGGCTCCATCAGGTAGATGCCAGGTGGAGAATGAAGCTGCCACAGTAAGGTGTTCAGAAAATTTCTGGAGAGAACGAAGGCAAGATCATATTGCTGAAGTCAGCAATAGTAGTCGCCAGGTCATGGTGAAATTATTGCTTCCCTTAGGAGCTGCTTCAGGTGGTGTCTGTGAGCATCTCAGCTCGGGTGGTGGTAAATTTCACAGTGGGTGAAGGAAAAGCACTGTAACTAGAATGGAAGGCAGGCACTGACAATTACCTGGGAAGGCTGTAAACAATCATCACCAGTGTTTTAAGGAACAAGCTACATGAATGCGTGCCAGGGACAGGCTAGCATCCTTTATTTCTCCTAGTGGGATCACTTAGATGGCTTTTTAGAGGATCTTTTCAGGGACTGATTCCGCCACTAACAACGTAAACTGTAATGAATATCTTTCCTCCTGTAATCAGGAAACTAAATCATCAGTCATGAGAGATCCAGGAAGACGAAAGAAAAGACAACCCTTTTTGTTGCCCTGTTATTCTTAGGATGTTGAGAAGGAGAACCAGAAATTGTGACAGTCCCTACCGACAGGGCATTGCGACGTTAAGGAGGAAGCCTTGAGCTGATGTTTAGGCAATCCTTTGACTTACTGATGCAGTAAAATGAGTGTCTGTCTTAGTGAAGCTTTCTCTGAGCTATTGTTTCTGGAAGGGGGGCCAGAGAGGTGAAAGAATACAGTGTCTTTAGGCTCTCTTTATTTCTCTGAATTTGTAGACCAGGGCCATGGGAAGGGATTTCGGGGTCGGGGGGCGGGGGGGATATCCTACATGTATACCATCTAAGTGAGCTGTGACTGGGCACACTATGGAAAATAAATCCAGATTGTCCTTGGGAGCTACCTAGTCCAGAGCTTCTTCCTCTCAGGTCCTGGCTCCTCCTTCATCTTTGATTCCTAGGCCAAGTGGTGGGTCTGAAGTTAGAGTGCTGTAACCTCTGTGAAGTAGGAAGGACTGAGTTCAAGTATGGCTATTAGAGCTATTAGAGTGTTGTTTTCTCTTCGTGGTGGGGTCTTGGAGTTCTGTCATGAGCTAGAGCATCATTGTGCTAGATCCTGTGTAACAAAACAATAAAAAGAAGGCCTTGTAACAAGTTATCTATGTAAAGATAGGTGTGCTTTGCAGAGACACAGTGGCCATGAGATACACCCTTGTCAATCTTCTGTATTTCATGTAGGTGCTGAAGTAAACAGTGTTTCACTGCGTGGTAGGATAGAAGCAGCAAGCTGTCAATCTTTATTTGATTTAATATGTCTTTCAAGCAGTTTAACAGTAGTGCATATGTAGATCTTTCTGAAGTGGGATGTTAAACTTATATTCTTAAGGTCAATAGTTTTAGTGTAATAGGATAGAGGAGTATAAATGAAAAATGCTCACTTGAAATGGTCTTTATTTGCTTGTCATGTCATATGTCCCAATCAATCAGGTTTGTTCAGCTTCATCTCACCAAAAAAGCATAATAAAAGGCAGTGTGGAAGAGAACTGTTTCTCTTGGAGACTGGAAAAGGTTTTGTGGGAAAGTAAATCTGTGAAATTCTTTCCTGTATTGAAACTACCTCCAGGGTCAAAACCCCCTCAGGCGTAGTATTTCACCTCATTAGAGATGTGATCCCATTTCTGGTCCCAGCCCTTCCTAGGGAACCTCTAGTAAAGTGAAGATCAGTAAATTCAGATGCCTGTAACAGCATCAGTGAGATGGTTTAGTCAAAGGATGCAGACACAGTCCTGTTAGCTTTTGAAAGCAACTGCCCCAGTTTCAGCAAATACACTGTGCTGGTTTTAGTGGGGATGGAGTTATCTTCTTCACAGTAGCTAGTATGTGGCTATATTTTTGATTAGTGCTGGAAACTGTTGATAACACAGGGATGATTCAGCTATTGCTGAGGAGGGCTTATACAGAGTCAAAGCCTTTTCTACTCCTCACACCACCCCACCAGTGAGTGGGCTGGGGTTGCACAAGGAATTGGAAGGGGATGCAGCAGGACAGCTGATCACAACTGACCCAAAGGATATCCCATACCATATGGCATCATGTTTAGCATATAGAGCTGCAGGAAGAAGGAGGAAGCGGGGGGGATGTTTGGAGTGATGGTGTTTTGTCTTTCCGAGTTACTGTTACACATGATGAAGCCCTGGAGATGGCTGAACACCTGCGTGCCAGTGGGTAAGTGGTGGATAAATTCCTTGGTTTACTTTGCTTGTGCATGTGGCTTTTACCTATTAAAGTGTCTTTATCTCAACCTATCAGTTTTCTCATTTATACCCTTCTGATTCTCTCCCCTGTCCCACTGAGGGGAAGGGGATCAATCGAGCTCCTGTGTGGGGCTTAGTTGCCGACTGCGGTTAAACCATGATATATATAAAATACTTGTGGGATTCAGATAGAAACAGCTGGGAGGACATGTAGAAATAACACCCAGGATGGCTGGGATAGATGCTTAGAAAATACCTCCTCCAAACATGGAGACAGCAGTGATGAGAGGAAGTCTTTCATCTGCTGCCACCACCATCTGCTGCTTTGTCTACTTCAGAGTCCCACCTAGACATGTCCCCACAGACCTGTCAAAGCCAAGAATAACATCATGGGCTCCTCCACACTCTTCCTGTTTTGCAGCCATTTTAGTCTCCCTCTGCTATGTCACTTAATAAACTTTTTAATCAATTCTGTCTGAAGGCTAAAGATGATTTTGGAGTGAAAGATGACCCTCTAGGGCAGCATGGTCAGAGGATCAGAGGGACTGATCAAAGAGTACTACTTCAGTTGCATTCTCCTGTCCTCTGAGATGGAGGGACATGAGCCAAAAAGCTTGTTTTGAATTCTCCTGAACACTGAAGGTGTGAAGATTTTGATGTACATCAGTACCTAGAAGTGAAAAGTTTACATAATTAATACCATATTTTCTGTTGCCTTCATCTAGTCATCTTGTTATCACCAGTTGATGCTGAAGATCAGATGCAAACAAGATGAAACCCTAGCTGTACTTCAGGATTTATTTTTATAGGTAGATCAATTTTAATGAAGCTGGTGCATTGCATTGACCTGTTGCTGGTTATCACTTGTCTTCCCTGCATTTCAATGTGTTGCTGCTTAGGAACAAGGCTGTTTAATTGATCTGCAGCTGCTCTTCAGTGTTTCTGTAACATTCTGCAATGTCTATGGCAAATATTTCTCACCACTAAAGAAGTGGCAGGTTAGAGAGCTGGGTTGGTATGAACAGAATCAAGGGTGGAGAGGAGGCATGCTTGGTACTTGCAGTTTCTTACAAGTCTTTTTTAGATGGAAAGCTGATTTCTCTCCTTTTTAGTGCTGCTTTTCAAGTTGAAATGGAGACTGGAAATGGAGAAATAAATGACTACGTTGGAGAAATGCTCTCACCCCTTTGTGATTTGACCTTGTGCCAATGCTGCTAAGCCATCAACCAGTGGATTGACTAAAATAGCTCCTTTGAATCGCTACAATCACATTTAAGATGGCAGCTTGATTGTCTTCTTTGTCCCTTGCCTGTTGGCACCTTTCCTTGGACTTGGGGTTTAAGCTGTAGCACTGTAGCTGTCTGCATGTGGATGACAGCCTTGGTGTTGAGCCCCAGCTGTGTCCCAGTAAGACTCTGCTGAGCAGCAGTGAATAACAGGTAGAAAAAAGTGGCTTTGGAGAGGCAGGAAGGCAGCTCCTTAAACCACCTGGTAGCAACAGCAAAAGCAAAGCAAAGCATGAGTGCTTTGTCCCATATGGGGATCTCATCTTGTTGCTGTTCCCTTGGTTGGAGCCTCCCATCTCCTCTTGCTGCCCTGGATGGATGCTCGGGAATGCTTAGGCAGTGCCACACTGTGTGCTGTGGGGAGCTTGATCATGGGCTCAGCTCATACACCAGAGTTGGAGGTGCAAAGGCTGTCTCTGTGGGGTGGGATTACAAGCATGAGGCTGCCCATCTAGTCAACGTCAGGTTCTTAATGCAGGTATTGAGGTAGGTGCCTGGAAGAATCTGGGGTGTATGTCAGGACCCTGTTACTAAAACATGTGACAGGCACAGGGTGGGATAAGCCCTTGTGGCTGGAAGCACAGGAGGGTTTGTATGAAGGGAGGCTGGGGCAAAGGAGCTGAGCGAAACAGGCTGGGAGAATAGTGTAGAGATACTGCATGATGGTACCGAAGGCCTTCAAGGTGTCTTTTACTCTTCCTTCAAACCCAAGAACAGGGGAAATAGAATGAAATTGGAAGCTAGTGAATCTAACAGGAGTAGAAGGAGGTGTTTGTTAGTTCTGTTTACTGAGGGCCTCCACTTAGGCCAGGAGGTTAGGGTTGTCCAAAAAACCAAGCACCAACATGGGTGATATGCCCCTGTTTCGTGGCAAAGATGGTACAAGTTTGCGTGTATCCTATTTCATAGGAAATGCCAGTGAGGCCAGATGCTTCCCTCTGCAGAAGGTTGGTCAGCATCAGGGCTTTCCATACAGCCCCTCAACCCAACCAACCACGTTGCTCAAAGCCCCATCCAGCTTAACCTTGACCACTTCCAGGGATGGGACATCTACAGCTTCTTTGGGCAACCTGTGCCAGCACCTCACCAGCTCATAGTGAATCCAACTCTTTGATCCCTCAGGGTCCTTTTAAGCCCTTAAAAAAGAAGGTGATTATTTGAACACCTATTTTGGACAGTCCCTGTAATTCCTGGGCAGGCATGCAGGGAGCCGGCCACCTTCTCACCTGCGGTAGCTACTAGTGGCATAGGAGGATACATGACTGCTTTTGATGGATGAAATCTTATTTTTCAAGAACATAGGTTAACATAAGAAACTTCAGGCTGCTCAGTTTGGAGCAGAGTCTTTTTCTCCTGCTCCAATTTTCTTTCTTCTTTTCCTTTATTCTTTCTGCCTTGTCAGTCTCTGAGCGTGCAGAAGACTGGAAGCCGTGAAAAGGTTTAAGTCAGTGTCCAGGCTGTATCAGATGCCAGGGGAAGGAAACCTTGCTGCCGCCTGTCCCTCCGCTGGGCCACCTCCAGCAGCTGTCCCCAGTGGGCATCTCCAACAGATGGGCAATGCCAAAACAGCAGCTTTCTGTTAACTGGGTTAAAACCAGCACAAGTTTGTAGAAAAAAGCCCCAAACAAACAGGATTTCTTAGCTCTGGAACTACTTTCTTTTTTTTCTTGTTCTCTCTTCATATTTTTTAGTTTTCTGTTGGAAAAGAGAAGAAAATAAAAGTTTGGGTTTTTTTTAAGGAAAAATATTTCCTTTTGAAGTAAAAAGAAAAGCAAATGTTTGCACCAACCACTATGAATGGTGTGATTTAGCCAGTTCCAGAAAACTTTTAGCATTCTTTTGAACTGTCTTCATTTTTACTTAGTTGAGCCAGGAAGGAGTAACCTTGGTTCTGCCCCTTGATGAATCTGCTGGTGTGACTACCACTATTTTCTCTCTTTGACAGAGGCAATTGGCATGTTACTTTCTGCTCTGGGAAGCCTCAGCTGCCACAGAGGGCCACAATCTGATGGGATGTCAACCACATAGTGCTTGTTAAGCGCCCTGGCAGCATCTGTGCATTTGCAATGACATCTCTAAATCCATCCGGGATACAAAAGTACTCTAAAATTGCGGCCTTTGTGTGTGTATGCGCTGTATGTTTTATTTATAAAGCTTTTAGAGATAGCAGCTTGTTCTCTAATTTATTTTGGGTTGGTGAGGAGGAGGAAATCTCATTGGCAAGATAGGGAATTTGCAATCTGAATTTAAAAGGAATGTGAGGGGAAAAAAAAAGAGGAATTAAACAAAAATGTCTAAGGTTCTGGGACATGTTTGCATGAATAATAATGCTCTCAAAGTGATAATGGATTGTGTGTCATCCATTTGTAGAACTGTAGAAGCTGCTATGATAAATAAAATGATACGTCAAATTTTAAACAGCGTGGGGCCTGTGTGTGTCACTCATCAGATACAATTAAACAAGGAGAATAATTGCCTGCCTGCTAAGTGAAGAGTTGCAATGTCACAGTGCCAGGCTCAGCCTTCATTTGCACAGGGGACACTCGCTCTGGACACCCACTTAAGGGCCTGCTCATGTTTGACGAGGAGCTGTGAAGCTGCTGTTGGGTGGATGTTTGGCAAGGAGGACCCAAAGCTGTGTTATTAAGATTCGGTGACTTAAGGCCTCCCTTAAGTATTTGCAGAGGCTTGACCGTGGCTGATGCTGCTGGGTACTTGCTCCCTGCTGGGTGCATGAAGTCCTTGTAGCCCTAACCCTGCAGTCGGGTTTGAGGCACAAGACCACTGTCTCTTCACAGAAGTCATGTACGTCTCACTGTGGTTTTGCATCTTCCCAGCCTGCCAGTGCAGCCTTTTACTCTTGGAGGATATCCTTGTCTAGCAGACACGTGAAGACGTGGCCCCAGATCTCTACCAGCAACATTGCTTTTGCACAGCATAGAGATGGATTGGGAGCCACTAGGGCAGACCTGAGCCTGCTCTGAGGAGGGAGAGAGGCGCAGACTAGCTGATCCCTGAGGCTTCCGCAGTGTCTGTGCTTTCCTACCCCACCATAGAATGACTGCTGCTGCCTGTCTCTCTTTGCTACTTTGTGTTTCCAGTTGTTGGCACCTGTGGGTGCTAAAATAAGAGCTCCTAATTGCTGTCTACACAAGTGGGGGAAAACACCTTTTTATTTCTTCCCCCTTCCCCCTTTGAACACGTATTTATTGCTTTTAAGTCATCCTGTGCAGATTTAAAGCGCTTTCTGTTTTAGACTAATCTCTGTTGTAGGTTTATGTTATATGAAGACTTCCATCTGCATGAAGGACTGCTGAAAAACACAGATTTGTAAAGGCAACATTCTGCTTTTGTCATTTCAGGGCTTTAAAATGAACATTTCTGCCTCAGGAACATTAGTCTCCTTTCCATCAGGTAATGAAAGTTCCTATTTACCTTCAGCTATGTAGTCACCTAATGTCCTAGGTTGTGTTGGTCTAGCAGAGGGTATTAGCACTCATGTATCTTACTAGCAAGACCATTAAAGTGTGAAGAAACCTAATACATTGTTTTTTGTAATATGGTGTTATTCTGCAAGGTGCATGAATAGAAAGTAACTCCTCATCATGACTCGATGCTGAGCACCGTGCTCAGAATGCTAGGCTGAGAATGGACAGGAGAGTATTTTAATGTTATTTTTCTCTCTTACGTGTCTTTTCTAGGCTGAAAGTTCCCTGGGACACCAGTTTCTTGAGTTTGTCAGTTCTCACAGTGCTTCTGGACTCTACTGGGACACAAAAACACAACGGGTAGGAATGCATGATGAATGAGATTAGCTTGATAGCGGCAATGACAGTAACCTCAGTGTTATGGTCCCTTATCCCAAGAAGGCTTTGTGCCACTGGAATCTATTCCTGACAGGAAAGCATCATGTGGGCAGCTGAGCTGTTCAGTTCAGCATCTTGCCTGGGTGTTATGAGGAAGAAAATGATACTGGCTGTGAGCACTGAGCCAGTGAGGATTCTTAAGCTCTTTTGCCTTCCAGACATTGCCACTGTAGCTGGAAAGATGCTGCTGCTGCCCAAACAGCAGCAGCAGCATCTTCCTCTGCTGAATTGTGAGAAGCATTGTGATCCCAGGGCACGATGGCTCCCTTGGATTTCTCCCCATGGCAGACCTGCTGCACTTGTATGAGTGCTCTGGTTGGAGCTCTGGTTGGCCTGACAGGAGTGCCAGAAGTTTTGCTCACAGTGCTTATCAGCCTCAGATCTGTCTCTAAGCGTACAAGTGCAAACATCTCACATGCAGACAGAGCCATTAGCTTTAAAGGTCAACACTGAAGCCTTCCCTACACACAGTACAGATGCTATCTGGTTAGAAAGTTATTGTAAAATTAGAAGGTGAAAAAATGAGCATTAGCATTGGAGTAAATGGATTTGCTGGACTGTGCCCAGTAAAGCTAAGACTTGTGTCTGAGCAATGCCAAGCTACCCTGGGGCATAGCATTGTGTGCTGTCGGGCTGTTCTTCATCTGCCACCCCCGTGTGTCCTTCCTCCTCATCTGCAGCATGGTGGGGACTTGCCTGAGTCCTCATGGACTCTGAGCTGCACAGGATCCTCATGGTTGTTCACGTCCTTTGGCTGACTCAGCCGTGGCGACTGCTCTGACTTTACAGGATGCTCTTTTTGGTCTTGCTCATGATTCTTGGGGACTGCTGAGCCTGGATGCAGCTGTGATTTGGCCAAGGGCTCTGAAGCATCCAGACTTTCCTGGGTGAACGTTATGGGAAGAGGAGCAGCAGCTCCTTGGGCTCATTCTGGCTGCCCAGCCATCCACTGCACTAGCTGTAGCTGTGTACCTCCTTCTTGTGCATGGTTGGACTGTTGTACAGAATATTTTAGGCTGGATTCCTATGGTAAAAAAGCTTACCGTTGCAGTCTGTCTGGGATCATCTGTCTTCCTGCTCTGAGAGAAGCACTGCATGCACACAGGAGTTCCAGCAAAATTTTAGAGGGGCAATGGTCTCAATTGGATATAAGGAGGAAGTTCTTTCCTGTTAGGGTGGTGAGGTACTGGAATAGGTTGCCCAGGGTGGTTGTGAGTGCTCCATCCCTGGCGGTGTTCAAGGCCAGGTTGGATGAAGCCTTGTGTTGGATGGTTTAGTGTGAGTTGTCCCTGCCCATGGCAGTGGGGTTGGAACTAGATGATCTTGAGGTCCTTTCCAACCCTAACTATTCTATGATTCTATGATTCTATGTTCTGCCAGGGGTAGGTATGGGAGAGTCACTCTGATATGCACCCATGAGGGTGAGGCTGCATTGAGAGCTCAGGCCTGTAAGATGATCATGAGTCCATTCATAGTGTGGCTATGAATTTTCCAGCCTTGCAGACAGTTTCAGTTTGAACTTGTTTGAAGCCATGAGGGAATCCTGCCATAGCATAGAAACAAAGCTCCACTGGTTTGGTGGCGTTGCTTTTGTTTCTTTTTTCTCTCTTCCCTATGTGATACAAATCAAAATGCCAGTGGCAGGGTGTGCTGAATGCTGGCTGAGCTCAGGCTGACAGTGCTGGGGGCAGCCTGCTGGGCCTGACTTGGAGGGGTGGTGGGGCTGGAGTTCTGGGTACCCACAGCAACAGGGGTAATGAAGGGTGTGCACCTGATGGGGGGTGCCAGAAGTCTTAGAGGGGAGCCTAGCTCCTCCTGATTTCAGTAAACTCAGGTTGGATTGCCGTGTATATCCCCTTCCCAAGAGACTGCTGTCACTTGATTCTCTCTCCTTGCTGCTCTTGTCATTTGTAGGGCTGTGCTATCAACTGATGACCCAGAATAAATATCCTGTGTTCTTCTTGGAGAACCCTTTTTGTCTTTTAAAAAGTCCTTTTTGTCTTTTAAAAAGTCCTGTTCATTTCCATAATCCTGAATCCGTCACAGCCCTGTGAAGACTTGGATCTGCACCATCCATCAAACTGCAAATATGAGAAGATGGGGATGGCAGAGGGGAGAAGGCACTGGGCATTGAGGGTCACCCAGCAGGGCATGCCGGGGATGAATCACACTCAGCTAACCAGAGCACACAACACAGAGGCTACACCAGCTTCATGCTTTTATGCTGGCTTCAGGAAAGACCACCCTTGGTCTCAGCATAGCGTGGTTCGAGTGGTGGTACTCAACTCCAGCCTACCAACTGGAGGTATAAAGCTCTCAATTTTTTTTGAGGAACTTAAAACTTGTGGAGTGAATTTGTGCCACATTCAAAGGTTATTTTGCTCCTGAGACTTCTGTGTTTGCATAGAAGCCCTAAAGCCAGATTTACTGAATTGGTGGAGCAGGGTCTTCATCCTTATTACAGAAGAGGATTTAAGTACCTAAATCACACTGATACTTTCAAAATCTTATTCCTTGCTGCTGTGTGATTTAGATAAACTCCCTCATCAGAAAACGGAACCTGTAATGAAAAAGTGTGTCTGCACTGTAAGAAAGGTCCCCCTTTTCTTTTTCTGCAGAAAAAGGCTGGAGGTGAGAGAAGGGGAAAGTCATAAAATATTGACAAGCTCTATTTTTAATGCCGATGCAGTTGCCCCTACACAGCTCTATAAATCATATTTTCACAGAATTTTGTATGTTTTGACTTTTCAAATTGTTATGGCACACTGGGAATAGTCGTGCTTCATCTGGCAGAGGACCCCATATAGGCACATTTGTTGCCAACGATCCCAGGGAATAGATGCTAGTTTGGAGGGGCATCCAGAGACTGGGTGATGGAGGAAGCAGGGACTGGGGATATGGGTTGAAGAGCGGAGAGCCTGCTCCAGGCAGCAAGCATTCCCCAGGATCCAGTCCTCTGTGGGAGCCTGTAGGGGAGACAGGGTCCCTCATAACAGGCAGAGTGAACTTTGCTTTGCTGAAAGCAAAGAGGAGGGTAAGAGAAAAGCTGAGAGACGCAACCCTCGTCATGCCTTTCAACTGTCATAAATGTTTTCTTCTGCTTTGCGTGAAGGAAGGTTTGGAGCAGTTTTTACTCATGAGGCTCTGCCAATCCCTGTGCAGTTTCCTCTGTGCACGTTCTGCCAGGGAGCACAGCACATGGGGTTTTCTTAATTTCACGGAGATCAAACAGAGCCACGTTTGAAACACTGTGTGGAGATGAAGGGTTTTCAAAAGTAAAGAGCCGGATTAGGTGTGGGTCTTCGTGTCTCATCATCCCTCTGAATGTTTTCATGTCAGCAGAGAAAACAAGAGTGAGGCTTTTGGCCTTGAAAGAAATGCCCGAGGGAAAGACTCCTTCATGCAATTTTTAATACTCTTCCTAGTGACTTTTCTCTTTCAAACTGCTGTAGCACGATATAGATTTGAACTAATGAATGTCATGCTCATATGGGGCAGCTCCAAAAATGAAAGACCTTGAGTGACTGAACGCTATTATTGCACTGTACAAAGATGTTACCAACATCACCTACATTTCTGACTTTCAAGCGTCTTAGTATCTTATAGGTAGCTCGTCTGATGCATGAGAGACACACTCTAGATTTAATTTCAAACCCATCACATAAAACTTTACTCAATAATAAAAGAAAGTATGTAAAAGGGAGCATTGTATGCTGATTATTTTTTTCATTACTATTTTCATTTGCCCTATCTCTTTATTTAAAGTCGTATCAATAAAAGTCGTTCTCAGCAGCAATGTTCCTCCCTAATACTGGGGGAATAGAGGATAATTTTCAGATCCCTTCAAAATTCATTTAATTTGCAGGTGTTTAGAAAACATAGATGAGACCCTCATTGTGGTACAACCTTGAGTGCATTTTGTACCTTTAGCAAGGCACTTTAGTCATACCACTTCTTTTGTGGAGAGGAAAGACCTTCCTGTGAAGCATCCCCCGTAGCAGATGTGTTATCTACTTGATGGAGGCAGCTGACACCAGTTCTTGCACCACATGGATTTTGAAGGCCCTCCTCTGATGACACATTCGACTTAAGTATAACAATTCGGTATGATCATGTGGGGATATACTATCGTCAAGGCAGGTTTTAGGGCTGGAGACAGGCTCCTACTGAAGTTAGTGATTATTCCCTGATTTCAATAAAGGCAATGTTAACCCTCTCTGCTTTGGGCAGGAGAGTGAGGAGGTACGGTTCACCTCTCAAATGTAGCAGGCTCACTCTAAAAGGCAGCTGACTGGGACTAGGGAGGGTTAGCCCTGATTCTGCGGCTGGCTTTCTGGGGCACTGAAATTAAGTTACAGTGCTTATTCCTGTCTCAGTTTCTCCAGTCTCTGTCAGTGTTGAGATTCAGCCACAGCTGCTAATTCCCAGACTTACAACTTCCCCAACCCGTGCTAAGTTTTTGTCTCCATTTCTGCTTTTCTTTCAAGACTGTTGCATTGGTTCTGTCTCTTTTTCAGTCTTATGTATTTCCCTGGCCTTTGAAGTCATGCAGAACTTGTCTGCACTAAAACTCATTTCCCTTCTCCATATCCCTTTCCCTGCTGTTTCTCAGGTTAGCAAAGCTTTTAACAATTTTCAGTTGGGACTTAAAAAGATGGAAGAATACATATCTTGCCTGAAAGCTGCTGAAGTAATGGCGTGGGGTGTAACAGAAATGGAGAGCACGGCGTTCTCAGGTTAACAGTGATCTTTGGGTCAGCAATGCGGAGGCACACACCAGCAGGGCGGAGGTGGGTAGGTATTTCGGTGAGCTGCAGTGTGGTCCCTACACGGTTGTGCCAGCAGGGGCGTGGGCTTGGATGCAGAGTGCGGTGAGGTGCCTCATCAGGCCAGATGTTCCTGCGGCACAGTTCCAGAGCTCCTCGGTTCGAGTTTTCTCCGGTTGTTTAGCCTGCAGTTTTACACTGATGTGGATAAATTACCAACCCAGACATCTGCACTACAGAAGATCTGAGGAGTTTTGCCTGTTTCACACACATGCGTATGACAAGGTACAGTAACACCAGCAACACCACAGATTTCATAGTCATGAGTCCTCTCTTGCCTTGGGAGAAGAGATGCTTAATTTACTTTAGCAAGTGAAAGCAGGCAGTGTATAAGCTTTATTTACCTTTATTTATTTTGGCTTGTGCTGTCTGTGATCCTCCCGTGCCAGGACCAATTCATCTGACAAGCAATAACAGTATGACATTGGATATGCTTTGGTTGACAGAGGGATAGTCCAAGGAGATGGAGCTTAGCAAAAGCCATACTCATGTCTACACTCTTCTTGGAGATGCTGGTGGAGCCTAGTCTGGGATCCACGCTCTGAGGTCCACGGCCCGTGGCCGCATAGGAGGTCACGCCAGCCACACAGTCTCCTCCTGCAGCGGGAGCCAGGGAAGCTGCTCTCTGGTTGAGCTGCTGGGAGATATGTTACTCCTTCCCCTTCTTAGTGTTGTTAGTCATCCAAAGAGGCTGTTTCAGTAAAATCCCTGTGCTGCAGGACTAGTGAACTCAGCTTATAGTGCAGGGCTGTTGTCATGCTGGGGCCTTGAGCCTGTGCTTCCCAGACGGGTTTTTGCTGACCAGCTCTATGACGGAGAAATGGAAGTGCCTTGGGTTTTTCTTGGCAGCACCTCATGTAGCAGCCAATGGGTGGTGTATTGTCAAACTCCAGCTACAGCTCCGTTTTCTTTGTGTGGCTGCCCAGCACAATATCTCAGGGAGGTCTGGCAGGGTTGAAAAGTTTTCCACCAACTGTGCCCTGAAGTTATCTGCAGTTGGAGCTAGAAAAATGAATTAAAACAATCAATCAAGCCAACTTTGTAAACCAGAGCTTTTTAGTAGCTGTCAAGGTCGTTTTGTGATGTGAGTCCTGGTCTCTCAGCACCGTTTTGTTTTCTCTTGCTGGAGCCTTCCCACATCCTCTTACTGCAGTCCCACATCAATATCAAACCAGCTTGGACACAGACTGTAATTATTTAAGCAGAACTGGTACAAAAACTAGAGGCTGGGGCTAATCGGGAAGTGCTGGAAGAGGTGCTTGTTTCCCCTAGACAGCACCACCAAGAAGTCCCTCGCTCTGATGGAAAACTTGCAGATATATTCTCAATCCTCATTGCATTAGGGCTTGTGTTTTCACTTCGGTACTCCCAGTGACCAGCAGTTTGGAGGGGTCTACCTACAGCTATAAAGTTTCTTTTGTTTTGTTATCTTCCAACAACAAAGTTCTCTAAAAATAAGATGGAAATTACTGGAAAAAAAACCACAAAAAAGTGCAAAATCTCTTAGGTTATATCTTTCTCCCTTTTTCTATAGTTTTCCCCTGAAATAGCTCTAGCAAAACTTCAATCTTAGCCTGTGCAAGCTACTGTTTTGAGTAGAAAGTATTACCCAACAGAGAGGAAAAAAATATCCAATAATCCAGTTTTAAAATAGACACACAGAGTGGTTGTGCCTGGCTTATTTTAGACTGTATTTTTCAACACATTTTCCATGGAAGAAGAAAATATAATCTATAATTCTATGAAGATTGTCTCCATCAGAACATTTCTCATTTATTTTAGATTCGCCAGGAAGAAATACAGCCTTTGTTTCCTTTATGAAATTGAAAGTCTGGGCTAGAAATAAATAATATTGTCAGAAGTGAAGAAAAAATCAGCTGTTAAAGGACTTTTCTGTCAGGAAGAATGTTTTCCAGCATACATAATAATACTTACCTTTTGTATTTTAATAAGAAAAGAAAGCATTAGATACTCCCACATTAAAAGTTCCTATATTTGCAAATGTATTTTTGCAAATGTATTTTCTTCACCAAATTGGCTGTGCTAAGAATTTATCTCAGCTGTACTTTCTCATGCCTCACCATTCCAGTCAAGATGCTCAAGAACTCGTGCTGCCAGTAATAAAATAGCCTTGGCAGTCCTGAAAATTACAATATGTCATAAAATTTTAGTTTTATAACTTAAAAATACTCCTTCTGCAGAGGAAGGCCAGCCTTTTCTTTGCTCTGTGGAGGTCATTAGCAGAGTTGGTTTAAGGGTAGAGAAAATCACCACTGAACATATACTGATTTTTTTCCTGGGTGCAAGTGATCATGCCCCAGTTAGACCTATTTTGTACAAGTGGAAGGAAAGTCCAAGATGTGGTTGTATAATCTGGGTACTTGATAAGTACCAAAGAAGCAAAACTAATAATGTGAAAAAGTTGTTTGGATGGTTAAAGAACATCAGTATTTTGCTCATTGGTAAAACCAAGTTTGGTAACAAAGTAGTTCTGAGTAAGAGGTGATGTGAAGATTTCTGTGAACAGATCAGTATTTAATAAGGGCGAAAGGGAAGCTGAAGGAATTAATTAGCTGGACATTAGGAAATGCAGACAGTTGTTGAGGGAAGACAAAACCAGCAATTAAAAGAACCCTCTAACTAATGAGGTTAAGGAGTTGGCTGCCCTACCCAGATAGCATTTATTTCTTAAAACCTGACACATCCAAAGATATCTGTTATCAGTTTGCAGCAGTGATCAGCAAAGATACGATTTGTTCTTAGCCCAGAGTTAGTCAAGTTTTATATCCATGATGTTTTATATCCAGACCTGTCTGAGTCTCCCTATGAAGGTGCCTGCTTCTCTTCACTTCTAGTGAAAGGAGCTCTCAGTGACAAGCCAGACAAATTGCAGATAAAGCTGAGATTAATTCTCCCCCTATGGCATTGCCAGGAGCAAGAGTTCTTGGTCCACTACGAGTTTGGGTTAAAAGCCGTCAGATTTTAGGGGAAAATAATAATGATGCTGACCTTGGGTTCGTTGGTTCCTTTGGCTTTCACATGGTCCAGGTTCAGGTCCATAGACAAAAAGGATACAAACATTCTTTATAATAACAAGAAACAAAAGCAATGTTTCTCCATTCCATACTTGGAGCTGCAACTTGAGGCTTTATGCAAAAATCTCTGCCATTACATGGCCCCTGATTAATATGCAATGCAACCATAACACCTCTCTATTCATCCACAGTGAGTGTGTCCTAAAGGTGCCCGAGGTACAGATAAAGTTTGCCTCTATTAGCAATAGTCTATCGTGGTTTGACAAGGGAGAGCCCAGTGCTTGAGGTATCGAAGATGGAGCAGCTCAGGAGTAGGATGAAGTCTTTTATGGAAAAGCGTGACACAGTGGGCTGGTGTCCTGCTGCCAGTGATGGTATTTAGGGCACTGGGACACTGCCTGCATCACTGCTGAGCTGAGCAACAACGCTAGCTGAGCCCTGCTCCAGTACTCAGAGATGTGGCAGGGAAGCTTGTGCAGTCATGAAGAAGGGCCTGCTCCTTTCCCTTCTTTAAAACTGGATAGAACATTGAAGACAGGTATATAGGGAGACAAGCTGCTTTCCTCATGGCCATTGTTAGGAAGCTGAGTGATCAGGTCAATGGAGCCTGGAGAATGACGTTGGTCCCCCTAAAGTGGGGTGAGCTGGCTGCTCAGCTGAATCGCTCCTTAGACCACACAGACTATATTGGCTAGGGGTGGGATGCAGTGTCCTAAACAACAGGTATCTTTCACCCCTTCAGGGATAGTAGTTGGTCCCAGGAAGTCTCTAGAAGAACACAGGTCTTTGCAGACCTCATGGCATACTAACCAGTCCTCTGCAGACTTGCCAAGGTCCCTCAAATGACACTCAGCAACTGTGATTAGAGAACCAAAATGATCTGTAAAATTCCACTGACTGAGATGGGAGTTTATACACTCAGCATAAATGGAGACATCTAAAATTTAGGCTTCTTAATCTGAAATTGAATCATAACTGAACTCTCACCAGCATCATTCAGTGATGGGGACAGTGTGTCTGCTGTGTTTAAATGAAAAATGAAATGTGCTGTATTTGTCAGGCTAGTTAAGTGACTTTACAGACAAATCTTTCTCCACTTTGACCAGGCAATCCTTTCAACCAGCCTACTTTCAGTCCTAGCTGCTGGGTGCTTTTCAGATGTAAGGAAATCTTTCTGCTATGCTCTGACCAGGCAGGGAAGCATGAACTCTGGCCACCTTGCTTACCCCAGCAGATGTTAGGGGACTTGCAGGTGCAGTAGCTCTGTTCTGTTATTTCCTCACCTCCCCCTTGCCTTGGCCAACACCTCCACCTTGACACAAGGGTGAATGGACACTTTGGAGCAGATACAACATGTGGGGCAGCAAAGAAGTTGCTTTCTGTGGGAGCCATCATCCAAAATCCCTTATTTCCTCAGTCACCTTGAGGCAACAAATCTTGTTTTTTCCCCCAAACTGGCTGTAGCTCTATTAGATGCTTCATTAGACTTCAGAAATACTCTTAGCCTCCTAGACAATGACTTTATGGGGTCAGTGCTGCCATGTTCGTTCTCCTGCTGAGGCTGCCATTAAAGCAACAGTGAGAGGGCCCCTCACCCCTGGTGCCTTTTTGGGTTCTCCCTGCTGTCCCAGCCTTTCTCACTGGGTTTTTTTTTCTGGTCCCTTCCTGTACACTGGTCTTTGGCTCACTCAGATGCTGCAAAGTGCCTGATGTTTCTTTTCACTTGGTTGCTGTGGACAAGCATGTACGTGTGGATGTGCACACCGGAGGGAGAAATGACATTTAAAATTCACCAGCCTTCAATTTCATATTAGTGCATGTAAAGCAACCCCCCCAAACCATTTATTTCTAGGTTTCTGCATTGATTCCCTAAGTTTTGATTTAATCTTAAAATATTTAATCATTTCCTTGGCAAATGATGCTGCGATTGGACAGATGGTTTAAACTTAGCTCTCTCCCCTGGAGAAAAGCTCCTCAGTTAAAACAACTGTAGGTCTCACACATTCAATTCTTCCTTATCAGTCCATCCCAATTAATTCTCTAAATGCAATGTTACATAACTCAGGATCCTCTCTCCTTCATTTACTTTTCCATCTTGTCATTATTTCCTCTGTGTTTGCTTACCTGCACAGTGTTGTTGGCAGTCAGGAGGAAGCCACTGCATGGGGAGAGCTGTGTGAAATTTCCATGTCACATCTGTTAGAGCAAAAGGGAGGGATGTGCCTAAGCTGTTGCACTCAGTCACTCATGCTTTTACTCTCTGTTATTTTTCTCCATGGACGAATGATCTTTGCAAAGCTTTAAGCCTGCAGAATTAAATTTCTATTATGCTGTTTTCTGTATTGCTACATAATTCCTTTCTGCTGCTAGTGCTGGAATTACTTGGCTTACATGGTACTCATTGCTTGTGAAAATGTGTTTCTGTGTGTGCTGGTGAGTGCAGTTTGTTTAGCTGCAGAAAGGAGAGAATTAAAGCTGGGCTTAAAGAGACTAGAGTAAATGGCTGTAATAAATCCAGCTGGAGACTGGGAGATCTAACACTGTTAGTCTCACCTCTGTAAAACTGCCTGCATTGTTTCAATCCACCACAGTGTTCAGAACAATAATTTGCATTTAATATGCCTGGATGTAATTCAGGCAGTGAATGAGGGAGAAGGTATTTCTGGAGGAGCACTGGCCCATGTTCCAAGGCTGTTGTGCCATACAGGGGTAAAGATCAGGTCTGGGAGCAGGCACGTGTATGCTGGGTCCCCTGTCTCACTGCTGCCTGTTGTCTTGGCTGTTATGACAGCTAACTGGCAGTGGCTTGGGCTGGTGGTGGCTTGGGCTGTTATGGGCCTTATTTGATCTTCATGAGGCCCATGGCAATCCAACAGTGTCAAGGTGGGTCTTCAGAGCTTGTGAGCAGGCTCAGACTTTATCCACTATAAGCATCACCTGGGTGTCCTACTGGAGGAGGATAAGGGTCCAGGGAAGAGCAAAATTCATGGTCAAGATGGATTTATTCAGTCTACCTTCAGATTGTAATGGAGGAGACTGACCCAAAGTGGCATCTTTGGCCACTCTGGTTCTGCTCAAAATATTGTAGGCTAAGCACCAGTTACCTGTTACTGTCTAGAGCTGATATATGAGGCAGTAAAACCTTAAATAGGAAGAACTTTGAAGCTGGTCCTGTTTTGAGGGGGAAGTTGGACTGGGAACCTCTAGGAGTCCCTTCCAGCTTGAATTTTTCCATGATTCTGCAGACAAAGGCTATTAAGTGCAATTATCCTTTAATATTTGCATTAGCATGAACAATCATCAGGAAAGGCCAAACAAATTCCACTGGTTTTTTCCTCTAAATAAGTGAATAGAATAAAGCAATCTTCTTTACATATTTATTTAAACACCTTCCTAGAGTACTGTTGTTTTGTTCTGTTTTTCCTGGCTGCCGACTGTACTGAACGTTTGCTCTATGGAGAGGGGAAAACCCCACATCGTTAAAAGGTCTGGAATCTTCTTTGGATTCCATAGTAATTAAAGTAAGGGTTTGGTAGTTTCCTGAAACAGATCTTTTTTCTTTCTTTCTTTTTTTTTTCTGCAGTGCTATTTCATTTAATGTCAGTTGAGAATATATTTGAATGGCGATCCATGAAAGCAGAATATTCTGCTTGAAATCGAAGATATTTGTGGAGAGCCACTGAAAAGTAGCATTGTGTAGAGCTCTTTTACTCAGTCCCTATATCACAAAGAAAAACTTACCTAATATTCCTGCAAGTTAGAAATAGAAGCAATATATCGTGAGGGCAGGGTTCTTTCACTACTCCTTGTTTTTCCAGGGCTACATCCAAGGCAGTAATTAAATTTGGAATGCAATGGGAAACTGCTTACCTGGAGAATTATTCCACTGCTTCATTCTCCAGGAATTCTTTCGGGTATTTAGGGAAATTTCAGGACCTCTTAATTCCTTCCTGTTATTTCCAGATTTATTTCTACGTATCGCATACTAAATCATTAGTATCCCTAAATTGCATATACTTCAAGAAAAAACAAACCAAAAACAGATCTTTACGGCCTTTTTCGGTAAGCCTTCTTCTGTAAGCTTTTCCAGGATTTCTATTGTTTGGGAAGACCTAATCACTGATCCACCATAAATCCAAGTAGCTACAACTGTGCATCCAGTAGTTCTTTGTGGTAAAATGCTATTATGTTTAGGTAGTATTAGCTTGAAAAGTATCTTTACTATTTAAAAACAGTAATTCTGAAAACATGAATTGAAGTATTGATCTTATTTTTATCATTCTTGTAGATTCTTCTCCTCTTTTGGCAAACAACATTAAGACTTAAATCTTCTCTGCTGCAGTTCCTATTGCAAGGCTGAACCAAAATGCTTTTGTGTCTCAGTCCCCAGCTGTCGAAGAATTATATTCTGACCGTGAAACAATGTTAGGAAACTAATTTTGTTTAGATTCACTGAGGGCCCTGGGGTGCCAGAGACAATGGGTTTTGAAGGGGTAAAGCCTTCTTGTGGCCATTGGAACAACCAACTTACCGATACTTGTAAATAAATGAATGCAAATGCAAACTCACAGAAGACCATGATTGTTTTATTCTAAGCAGCCATCTCTGAAAGCCCCTAATTTGTGGAAATTAATTATGAAACACAACCATATGTCCCTGTAATTGCAAGAAAACAGATAGAAGCTGAGGAGACTGGCTGCATCCCATGCATGAATAAATCTCCTCAGCAAAGATGCCAGCCATGATCTCTCCTTAAGGGAATTCAATCCAGGCACATACCTATGGGCTCCCTCTATGGCATCACACCATACTGCTGTGTATTAGGGTACCATGAAACCAAATCTTCTGGAGGAGTATTTGCAATATTACGCTGCTGAGACTTCAGCTCAGAAGTGGAGGAGTGAGGGCTGTGTTTTTGGTGGTGGCTGAAGCACCTGCCCTTCACTGCCTTCTAACAATAACGAATAGCTCTCATGCCCAAGTCTCCTCTAAAACCTGGGAAGCGGCTGGGGTTACCCCCAAGCTGTTTTTCCCTGTCTCCACTCTCAGACAGCAGGAGAGACCAGGAGAAAGCCATGTAGGTAGTGGTGAAGCTTCTAATCAGTCTGGAGGTGCTCAGGCTGAGCAGGAACAGTTCAGTGCTGGCTCAGCATGGAGATGGCCTCATGGGGAGCAGGGACTGGCAGCTGCTTGAGCCGTTGCTGCCAGGGGATCCTGGAATTTATTACTCATCTTTAGGTTTTCTGCAGTCAAAATCAATGAAGAAATGTACACATATGACTCAGATACTGTATTCCAGAATTAATTGATTGGCTTGTGTGGAGTTACTACTCCTGTTCCCCACTGATGGGGATGGAACATAGCTCCATAAGGGTCTTGGTGAAGATCGCATAGAGGGGTACCACACCTGGAGCAACCTAAAAGTTTGCCACAGTGTGGAAACTATTTTCTTGTGACTGACTGTGCTGGGAGAGCAGGAAGAATATGATCTTCAAAGTCCAAGACAAGAAGAAAGCCTAATGACTAATCTTGACCTGACAAGTGGTGTGAAACTCTCTCAGGCTTTCATTTGATCTCTGGGAGACAGTCCCTGGTTATTGAACTTATGTCATCATCCTGCTCTCCCAAGGACACTGCTGCCACTCTTCATTGTTTGGTGCTTTCAATCAAGTGACTGGCAGGACAAAAGGATAGGAAAAAACTTGAAACTGCATCACGCAGGACAGACTCAGTATTACAATATCCTCTTCAGGACTGTCATCATCCTGCAAGGAACCTTTGTTATTAGAGATGATTTGCTGTGACACCATGTGATTGAAGAATTATTACACAGGCTTTGACATTGCTTTGCGCATCTTCTGTGTGGCCATGCGTCCATCAAAGAGGCAGCTCAATAAATGGATGTGCAGAGGAAAACAAAAACATATACAAGACTTACAGCCAATAATTTTGTTTAAAAAGCTGTGCATAAAGCTCAGCTCCCTTCTTACAGCTTTTTCCTGCTGGAGGGTCCGGTGGTTTTTAAATGTATCGTGTCACTATAATGTGTGCTTTACTTGTTAGAATAATGGTTAAATATTTATTCTCTGGTTTTAAGACTTTGACTATAATTGACTGCTGTCAGCCATCTTACATCTCCAACAAATAGGCTAAACAGATGCAAAACTAAGTATGTCTAAAAAGCAGAGAATTGGGGCCCAGAATGAAGTCTGACAAGTGTAACAGAAAATGCGGTGGGCCAAAGAAATCCTTCAGCCCTAATGTGCTTGACTAATAAAGCTTCGGCCAAAGAAACCCTTGATGCAAATACCAAAAAGCAGCAGCTGACAGCTTTCTTTTTGTCAGCACTGCCTGCAAACTTCATGACAACCAGTTTTTCCCTTTTTTTATGCCGCAGGTCTCCAGGTGAGCCCTGTGGTGACCTTTGGCATTTTGTATCCCGGGAGCAGGGCGTTTCCTGTAGTGTGTCAATAGCAATTTGGTTTTCTCTGACACCAAATAGATAAATTCAGCTGACAAGTCTGCTACCTGTGACTTAAATGTGTGACAAACGTGAGCTGACTTTAACAGCTATTTCAAGTAACCTGTCAAGATACTGAAGTTCTTGGGTCAATTTGAAAATGAGAAATAAAGCCATTAATATCTATATATGTAAATCTAGCGCTGACAAAGTAGTATGTCTTGAAATGGGGTAGAGAGAGGCATGTGTCTGATGTGTTGGTGATGACTAGGGCAAGGTGAATAAAGAATGCGTAGCCCAAGTTTTGTTGGCTTGGTTTGTTTTTTTGTTTTATAAATTTTATATACAGTGTCTCTTATTTCTGTAAGCATCACATGAAATTCACGAGCCCAGAGAAAGCCCTGCCCAGATTTGCCAGCAGCCGGTTTTGACTTTTGTATTCAAACCCATATTGAAATTCTCCAATTATAAGAATGATGGAGTTAGAGGTTGAGAGTAGTGTTACACACCCCCATCAGCTTAACTGCAGCCCACTGAAATGGCAAGTATTGTGTGTCATTCCAGCATCGTGAAATTTATCTCTGTCCTTAATTGGGGTGAAAAGTTGAAATTTGGAATGTTTTGTGGAACAGAAAAGTTGAAATATTTCTGGTGGGAAAAATCAGACAAATTTCTTGAAATGTAGCATTTCAGTCGTGTCAAGCTGTGTCAGGCAATTTCATCTAAGAAAGGTGAGAAATGTATTCCACCCTGTCCTGTCCTGCTCTCTTCTATTGTCAGTGCAATGCGAAAAGGAAAGAACAGCTGGAGATGAAACAAGACAATGAATTTTGATTTTAAATTATTCAGAAACATTTTCCATGGAAAATATCAAACGGGAGCTCTTCCTGGGAAGCAGCACACCTTTATGCAGTGCCATCCTCCATGCAGTTTATTATCGGCAGATAAAATACGTCACATCTTCCCTGGCTGATCAGCCATGTCAGCACTTTTCTCATCCTTGTCTCTCCTCCTGCCTCATGATGTTGGTTCATCCTGAGGCCAAGGTCCACAGCTGCCCTTGGCATCATTGGCCACTGGAGCTGTGCTGGGGCTCTGCCCAGATGGCCCCACCAGGCCATGGCACTGCTGAGCCGGGCAGGAAGATCCAGCTTTAAACCAGAGGGGGATTTTTCTGCTGAGAGTGTTGACAGCCTAAATAGAGGTCAGGACTCTGTGTTAACCCACCTGTGAACCTAGTTAAATATGGCTGGGTAATACATCTTTGAAACAGGAGAGCCATGTGAGCTGGGGTTGTTGCTTTTTGCCGCAGGGCTGCTTTGAGGGGGAGCTGTTTTGGGGAGCAGTTTTGGGTCCCTCTCTCTCACAGAAGTGGTAGCTATGTCTTTGTCCTCTTTGGACTGTGGGTGGGCAGTCTGGAGGTGTCACATCTCTTCTTCTGGAGATGTTTACAGCTTTGGATAGGCTGTCAGAGCAGCTTGTGGGGCTGTCCCACAGCCTGTGGCCACCAAAATAAGACAGTCACTTGAGCAGCAGGTCTAGCAAGGGAAAGGGCATCTTCTTGTGGTAGTTTTGTCAGCCAACACAGTTACAGTGGGAAGGTGGTCAGTTTTCTACTGAGAACTAGATTTCAGGGTTATACAGAGAGCAAACAGAACCTGTTAGCATTCTAGTATGTGCTTCAGTGCCTGACTTGGATGCTAAAAGGAGTTAACCTCAAGGTGATATTGGAAAACCCAACCAGCTCCCGCCCTACAGCTTTGGGAGCCAAATGTGAAAAACATGAAAACAGAGTTAATGCAGTTGACACAGACTCCCACTGGCAAAACACTCCCCGGGGGTTCCTGGCTTTGGAGGTGGGTCCTTCATTTGTTCTCCCACTTTGGTTCTTCTCATCTAAATATCTGAAAGACCTTAAGTGGATTTATCTCCAGCTGTTTTCTCTGAGTGTGTAGGCACAGATGAGCATTGGGCTGTGGAATTTACAGTGAGACTTCTGCAAATGTTTTAATTGTAACATTTGCTGTGTGGAATTTGGAACGCTGTCTTTATAATGAGTTGCATTCGAAAGGAATAATTAGTATTCCAATGGGGTGATGGTTTTGTGTGTGCTTATCTGCCATGCAACATACTGCTAGTACTGCTAACAAAGCACAACATTCACATCTGTCCAAGATATTAATCATTCTTCAGTGAGGGAAAATACCTCATTTTAATCACTTTGGCATTCTACACATCCCATTAATTAGCTTTCGCTAAGCACCAAGAGCATGCTTGTGGCTGTGCGGTACAGAGCTTGTAAACTGGGCATAGATATCAACTGAGGCAAAGGCCATGGCAGAAGTGGTGGCCACCCAAAAGCAGTCTGGATATGGAGCCAGAGGAGGGGAATTAAAGCTTTTCAGTGATATCCAGTGATAGGACAAGGGGCAATGGGTGTAAACTGGAACATAGGAAGTTCCACGTTAACATCAGGAAGAACTTCTTTACTGTAAGAGTGACAGAGCACTGGAACAGGTTGCCCAGGGGGGTTGTGGAGTCTCCTACACTGGAGATATTCAAGGCCCGCCTGGACAAGTTCCTGTGTGATGTACTGTAGGTTACCCTGCTCTTGCAGGGGGGTTGGACTAGATGATCTTTTTAGGTCCCTTCCAACCCTTGGGATTCTGTGATTCTGTGATTCTGTGATTCACTCCATAGACAAGGACAAAGAGGGGCTTTTGTAGACTTAGTCAATTCCGGTTAGCTGAACACCTAAATGTGATTGAGGTAGGGATCCTCTTAATGGGATAGTAGAGCACCTGGGATTTCTGATGTGTTTTTTTTTGAGGGGGAGGAGCAGAAATAATCCTGTTCTCACTCATAATGTGATATTTATCAAGTCTTTGTGTCTCATGCAGGCTCTGCATGCCTTAAGTCCACATGCTTTGGGAGGGGTGTTGTGGTTTAAGCCCAGCTGTCCACCAAGCACCACACGGCCACTCACTCACCCGCTCCCTCTCCCCAGTGGATGGGGAAGAATTGGAAAGGAAGGTAAAACCTGTGGGTTGAGATAAGAACAGTTCGGTAATTGAAATAAAGTCTATTATTATTATTATTATTATTATTATTATTATTATTATTATTATTATTATTATTATTATTAAAGGAAAAAGATAAGAATAAACCCCAAGACATTTGCTCATCACCCACTGACAGATACCCAGCCAGACCTGAGCAGTGACCGGTCCCTTCTGGGTAACTGTCCCCCAGTTTATGCACTGGGCATGATGTACTGCGGTATGGAATACCCCTTTGGCTAGTTTGGGTCAGGCATCCTGGCTCTGCTCCCTTCTGGCTTCTTGTGCCCAGGTGTCCTTGCTGTGTTCCCTCCTGCCTTCTTGTGCCCCTCCTCACTGGCAGAGCATGAGAGACTGAAAAGTCCTTGGTCAGGGTAGGGGCTACTGAGCAGCAACTGAACCATCAGTGTGTTATCAGCATTGTTATCAGACTAAATTAAAAAGACCAGCACTGTACCAGCTACAAGGAAGAAAATTAACTCTATCCCAGCTGAAACAAGGACACAAGCGGAAAGCATAGGAGCTGGGTGGCTGCAGTCCTTGCTCTTGTTGAGTCCAGTTTTCTTCTTCCCGAGGGGTTTACAGTGCTGCAGCAGGGTGGAATATTTATTAGTAACAGGCATTGGGGAAATAATTGGATTTAATTGACTTGAACTATATATAACCACTGTTTATCAATCTTCCTGAAAGCCCACATGTTGGTGATAATAAGGGAAAAATATTTTGGGTATAAATGGGATTAGCTGAGCAAATCTGATAATTTAAAAAATAAGGGAAAACCTGATCAGAAGGAGAGGTTGCAGTGTCTTGCAGCTTGCTTGGCTGTTATGCTATCACTACGTTTTAATCTCAAATTCAGAAGTAATAACAGGGATAACTTTTCTGAACTGAGGGTGAAGGTCTATTTTTTATTCTTTCAAGAGCTGTTTGCTTGGTGGGGGATGGACTCCATCGACAGGAGATTCAAAAACTGACCAAAAGCATGGCGAGCCCTCCCACCTTCCCTGGCTTTTTGACAGCCCTCCAGCTGAGCAAGGTGGCAGGATCATGGGGCAGGTTGGAGAGGTGCTGGACACACTGCTGCAATGCTGCCCAGCTGCCAACCTGGACACAGATGGGTTTGCCTAGGTCACAGGCAGCTATTGGATGTGTACCTCCCACCCCAGGGATGGGCTCGGGGCATTGCTGGAATAGGGTTATGTCCGGAGGGATTAGCCAGAAAGCAATGCACAGAGCAGTGTAGCCTTTAGCTTTGAACCTGAGCTCCCATATTAACAAGCTGGTGGGTTGGTATGCTCCCTGCACTAGCACCGTGTGCCTTTGCTGCATGGGCTGGCTCGAGAAGGAGGATATTAATATTAATATTAATGCAGCATTTATTTCTCTTGTGTTCTTGACATTCAAAGAAGTGACTGCATAATATACAGAGGTCAAGGTAGGCCAGCCCTGCCATTTCAAAGAGAACAGGAGATGAAGACAGAATATCTCTCTTCTGTGAGTTCAGCATTTCCATAACGGTAGTTCTGACTTAATCTTTTTATCCCTGTGGGTGATTTCTAGCCTTTGCTCTATATATCTATGCACACAGGCACACGTACACACACACACACACACATATATAAACAGGTATATATATCGCTATTGGTCAGGACAGTATCTTGTTTGTCTTGCAGTTCTACATTCACACACAAAGGAATACATCTTTCTTTCAGTTACTCGATCAAGAAGCAATCAGTAACAAACCCCTAAACCTGGCTGAAAGATCCTGAACTGATAAATCTCTTTTGTCCAGAGATACAAGGTTTAATTCTGGCTGAACAATTCCCCACACATTTGGGCTCCCAATCATCCATTTATAGCTTATCAATTAATTTTTATATTTCCACTCTGTGGAGATGTGGAATTCATTTCCTGCTGCAGAGGTTACTGGAATGATAATGTGCAGGTGGCTTGAGATATAGCATAAATATATTATGCTTTGGTATGTCTCATTTATTATGTAAATACACATATGTTCCGTGCAGATGAAACAGCCTGATACTGCAGCAGGGCTGTGCATTGGCTGGCAGTCATTTGTGAGGTTGTTCAATAATGCAAGTCAAGCAGTGACCATAGAAGCTTCAAAGAGGGTACCCTCCTCACAGAACTGGGAGGGTATTAGGCCATTCTCATCATTTTGTTTTGATGGCATTTACTGGTGCTTGCAAGCAGTGAATGAAATGCAAGACCTCCATCATTGCGATGGCTGTAATGGCATTGTACGCCTGCCATCCTTGGAAAGGCCCTTTATTTCCTGATTTTTTTATAGCAGCCCTCATCTGCTAACCTCAGAGGAGTAAGGGAGCATTCGGGCACCACAGTTCAGTGCCCATATTATCGTGGGAGCATTTGAATAGTTATCTGCTATTTCTGTTGGCTGTATTTTGGGAGAGAGATTCTCACTGTTCTGAGAATTTAACCCAAAGAAACCCTAGCTCCAGCCAGAAGGCTCTGGAGAACAAGTCTGTGTTACTTGTCTCGAGATCATTGCTTCAGAGGTACTGTGTCTGCTGGTATCTGTATTCTGCAGCAGTAGTATCATGAAAGAATTACTGTTATTTCTAGGGTAGGGCAGTGGAATCGGTCATGATTTTACAAGCAGGATGCATCAAAAAAGGCAATAAGGAATAAAAGGGAAGCAGGAAAACATTTTCGTGCTGTGCTCCATGCACTTCATGATATTTTTTGTCGGAGGGATAAGAGGAACTGGCCTGTCCCCCTGTTCTGGGGTGATGGCTGCTTGCCACGCAGTCTGCATGGTGTTACTTGGTCCTGAGTGATGCTCAGGTCCCACAGGAGCCCTGACTTTTTGTCCCTGCTCTAGATGCTGATACTGGACCATCAGTGGGTTTGATCTGTAGTGACCACCATGACAGATGGCTTCCCATAACCAGGCACTTCTGTGAGAGCTACTCTTTGCACAGGGTTCGGCAGCCCTGCAAAGGGACTTCACAGCTTGAAACATCCCTCCAGTTTTGTTTTTTCTTCCCAAAAGCCCTCTGTTTTGCATTCAGCTATGCTCAACAGAAACAGCTGAGACAAATCTGCCACTGCTGCTCACTTCACAACGATTTGCAAAACAGATCTGAGCCTGAACAGTTGTTACACAAATTGGGACTCAATGCACAAATGAAAACTAGAAAACAAACAAACAAAACACAGCACATTGTTGCAGTACTTGCCTCTTCCGGAGACAGCTCGAGGAGGGATGTTTGCTCTTTCTCTCCTCAGAAAGGCATGCAAGTTGCCAGCTGCTTTTCCTTTTGACAGGGCAGCAAAGCCTGGGAGAGACTTGTCCTGCCATTAGACGAGCGAGAGCACTTCCAATTGCCGTCATGAGTGGCAGAGTGCACCGTATGAGGGCAGAGCTCGGCATCATTATAACGAACTCCTGGAACTTTTTCCTCTGCTTGCATTGGACAAGATGGTAAGAGATTAAGCTGTGTACATGCCTAAAGCTTTGAATGGTCACATAAATAAATAAATATTCCTCTGCAAAGAAAATGCCTCCCAGACATCAAGACTTGCCAGTACGGCAGGTAATGCTTTGAAGGGGAGAAAAGGGCCCTGTGATGAGCAGGTGGGGGATTGTTATTACAATGTCCTTATCTCTCTTATACTTAAAAAAGTTTCCGATGAGCTTTGCCTCTCTTGCATGCCATGGAAACAGTAGTGTCTGCCAGAACAAACGCTAGGCAAGCTAATGACCATTCTCTTGAAATATCACTATAAAAAATTCAGCACCTGCGAGCGGTTTATGAAGTCCTGGTGCAGCCTGACCTAAAAATTCAAATCAGACTAGTTTTTTGCCTATTCATTTTGACTGAAAGGCTGATGCACAGCTGTTAGTTTGGGAACAAGGTGATTTTCAGCTATTTTAGTTAATGACCAAACTGCAAAACAGTCAAATGACTGATCCAAGTGACTAAAGCCATGAGCTCCCTTGGACAGCCTTGAGCTTGGTGAGGAAAGAATCTTAGCTGTTCTACAGCCCGATTCAGCCAGAATTTCTCTGTGGATACTCCCAAGAAGTGTCAACCACAGCTTAAACGCAGCTTTCATCCTGCAGCACCCTGCAGCTTGTTTCCACCATTTAACTGCTGTGGTTAGATGGTGGAAACAAGAATTACGTGGTGCAGGAGGGAGAGGGAACATACTGGTTTCTGGTGAATCACACCCAAACCCAGTAACACGGCTGCATGCTACAGCAGCTTTTGTGGTTCCCTATCTACAGACAGAAACAACATGAGATGCAGAGCAACGAAAAGGGCTGAAAGCTGTAATGCCAGGTGAGTCTGTACTGAAGAAGCCTGGCCTGGAAGAAGTGGAATTAACTGGTATGTCAGTGTGTGAACCTGAAGCAGGAGTTATTCCCAGCGTTGTATAGGGCAGGTGTCAGCCCCTCTGTGCCTCAGCTTCCCAGCATGGGCAGTGCTTGCTGAGATGGCTGATCAGCTCATGTAGCTCTTCACTTACTGCTGTAATACCTGCATTGTTCAGCTTCTCCTCTGTCAAGCACACTACCTGCTTAACTAAAACTGCTATTTCACTTGAGCACTCATATTGGGATCTGGGAGTTTGCTTGTTTAGTATAAAAACTGTTCTTCAAGTCCTTGTGGATTAAACTGTGCTGAAGTAACAAGTAGAAATAATAAAAAAGAAATCCTCTTACTCTTTTAGCTCATCTCTGACCTGCTCTTCTTGGGCCCTTCAGAAAGCACAAAAATTCAGGAGAGAAACTTTCTTGTGATGCTGTTGTGCAGGTTTGTAGAGGCAGAAGGTTTAGGTGGGCTGGTATTTAGAAAGGCTACCATGTCCACTTTGGTTTTAGAATCATAGAATCAGGAAAAGACCCTTAAGATCACTTGTAAACCTAACACTGCCAATTCCACCAGTAAACCATGTCTGTAAGTGCCACATCTATGTGTATTTTATATAAAAGCATTAGGAAGAGCATCTGAATATGCATTCTCAGTGAGTCTGTGCATTTTGAAAATGCCTGTGTTGGGAAAGGAGTGTGTACAAGTGCAATTTTCAAATGAAAACTAGAATTATTCATGAGTTTATAATAACCACTCATGTTTCTCCTCTACAGCTAGTGCTTCTCTGGTGGCCTTTCATCCATCTAGACAGCAGTTGTAGCAGAAAGTGCTACTACTGTGTGCTAGTGTTCTATTAATAATGCATATATTAAAAGGGTATTTTCTAAGGTCTGCGTTCCTTTTCCATAAAGTAGAAAAGCTCTATGGCAGAGAGTTGTCCATGCTTTCCATGCCTCTTCCTCCCCCAGAGCCTGATGGATGCTTCTTGGACCTTCTTGGCTACTATCGGTCTCAAAGGGTCACTTAACCTTTGTGTGGGACAGGGGGGAGTGACAGGGGGAATGAATGGTATTTCAGTGTTTTGACTGTATACAGTGCAAAAGAAGAAATGTTAAGGAGCCAAAAGACTAGTCTTCCACTAGGCCCACAGAGCATCCCTGTGGTGTAGAATCTCTCTGTTAACAGATTAGATTTTATGATGCAGTTGGTTTGAAAAAAGATTTTGTTGCTACAGAAAATCGCAACTTTTGGGAGAAATAGCAAACCCTGAAAGATTTCAAATCAAAATGGTACATTTCCACAACTAACAAGCCAGGGTGTTCAGTCCCTGTGTAAGGAATGGGATGGACAACATTTTCTGAAAAGGCAGCCCTTTCTCTTTCTTTCCTGGGGAAATGTGCAAGGTATCAGGATTGCAACAGGACCATATTTTAACTTCCACATGGTACAACAGTGCCACCATGGTGATTAGGAGAGGTTCCTGAAGACTGGAAGAGAGCAAATGTCACTCACACATTCAAGAGGGCAAGAAGAAAGGTTCAGGGAACTACAGTCAGCCTCACTTCAGTCCTTGCAAAGGTCAAGGAGAAAATGCTCCTGGAAACCATTTCTGAACACATGAAAGGCAAGACGGCTACAAGGAGAAGTCAGCATGAGTTTACAAAGGGGAAATCATGCATGACCAACCTGACAGCCTTCTGTGACCAGATGACTAGCCTAGTGGATGAGGAGAAAGCAGTAGATACTGTTTAACTTAGAGGAGAAAGCAGTAGATACTGTTTAACTTAACCTTGGTAAGGCTTTTGACAGTATCTCCCATAACATCCTCATATACAAGATGACAAAGTGCAGTTTAGGTAAGTGGCAGTGAGGCAGATGATAGAAATCTGGCTGAAAGGCTGTGCCCAGAGAGTAGTGAACATTCAGTTGGAGGCCAGTTACTAGTGGTGGACCCAGGGCTTGATACTGGGGCAAATACTACTTAACATCTTTATTAATGACCTGGCAGACAGGATGGAGTCCATTCTCAGCAGCTTTGCAGACGATACAAAACTAGGGGGTTACACCAGGTTGTTGTGGTGCCATCCAGAGGGGCCTCAACAGGCTGAAGAACTGTATTGAGAGGAACCTTGTGAAGTTCAACAAGGGAAATATCAAGTCTTGCACCTGAGGGGGAACAACCCCATGCATCAGTACATGCTGGGGGCTGACCAACTGAAAAACAGTTCTGCAGAGAAGGACCAGGACATCCTGGTTGACAAGAAGCTGACTGTGACCCATCGGTGAACCACTCTGGCAAAAGCCAACGGCCTCCTGGGCTGCACTGGGAGAAGTGTTGCCAGCAGGCTCGGAGGGGGGACCCTTTCTCTCTGCTCAGCACTGGTAAGGACACATCAGGAGTTCTGGGCTTTCCAGTACAAAAGCAACATGGACCATGGGCCATGAAGATGATGAAGAGACGGAGCACCTCTTTTATGAGAAAAGGCAGAGGCAGACGGGGCTGTTCAGCCTGAAGAAAGCTTGAGGGGGGCATAAATACCTTATGGGAAGGAGTGAAGAAGGAAGAGCCAGACTCTTCTTAGTAGCTCCTGCTGACAAGAGGCACTGGGCATAAATTAAAACAAAGGAAAATTTAGTCTGAACATATGAAAACACTTCCTTCCCGTGAACATGGTCAAATGTTGGTGCAAGGCTGCCCAGAGATCTCCATCCATGGAGATATCCAAACCCCAGCTGGACACAGTACTGGGAAATCTGCTCTAGCTGCCCCTGCATGAGCTGGGCAGTTTGACTAGATGATATCGAGGGGTCCCTGCCAACCTCAGCTGTTCAGTGGTTCTGTAATATTTTAGTTGTGAACATTTGCTTGCATCTGATGAATAAAAAATGCTGCCAGGGAAATGATTATTTGAAGTGCAAAACTTGAAATGCAAAGAAGGAAGAAACACTTAATGTAGCCCCAGTGTATTGGTCCAATATTCACCAGTGATGAGACCTGCCAGTTTTTAATGTTTTTTAAATTGTTACCTGGCAGAGGACAAAGATGTTCATCTGAAAGCAGGGACTTTCAGATGGGATTTCTGTGTTGTTTACGCTATGATAAATGGAAGCCTGACATACCTCCACATGGCAGAAAATGTGTTATTCCCCAGATAAAATGTCCATCTTGGTTATTTTCTGAAGGCAGCACAGGACAGGTATGTATATGCAAAGCTTAACAGACAAAGGGCTTTTTCTGATTATTTGTCAAGTACCACCTTGTTTCTAACACATTCTAAATGAATAAACCTGTCATTGAGCTGAGATAAAGTACTTGAAGTTCCTGGGAACTTATTATTGTCAACCCTTGCTTCACAGATCTGACCTGCCCTTACTGAAGTTCTGTTGTTCCTCTGCGGCATGCAGTGCTCAAGTCCCTCCTGGCTGGCTCCTCCGTGTACTGCAGCATTAAGCTCTGCCAGACGCCACATTTTTTCTCTCACTCTACCTTGCCAGTGAGAGAGGTATAGCTATATAAACACAGTTGTGAATTTACAGACTGACTTACAATTTCCACCTATACCAGAGGTGGTCTTTTCATTCTGTCCCTCCCCCTTATTGCAGTCTATGTTTATAATCTTGGATCATCATCTGTCACATTTTTATTTCTCAGTATCAGTTGTTCCATCACCCAGGCAGGGAGGTACTGAAGCAGTTGTTCTTTGCTTGGGTTTTTTCCCCTGCAGCTATTTACATAGCCATGCAAAAGGTAAAAGGATTATGCACCAATGATAGTGACAACTAAGGCACAAATTCTTAAGCCCTGCTCTTCCTAGAGAAATTATGGGAGGAACATTGGCACCCTCCCGTTGTTTCCATTGAAATCTAGGGTGTGATGTGTAGGCATGACAACCCTTGTGTTTACTAGCTTGCAGAAGAGAAGTCTCACATTTTCAGTTCTGTGGGACTGACTCATGTGTCTACAAAAGCCTTGTACTGCCCAGAGTGAAGCAGCAGAAACAACGCAAGTCAATGGAGATTAAGAGCAGGATATTTGGAAGTGCCTATGTCCTGCCTGGGAGATGAAACAGTTCAGCATTCAACTTTCATTATCACTCAGCCTCAGATGCTTAGATCACCATTAGGCTCTGAAGGAATGGATGTGTTGTTGAAAACACACGCTTTGGTGCTTAAAGGAGAGGTCCCCTATGTTTACCTGCAAAGTGTGCAAGTCAATCAAGTCAGCGCACACGTGAATGCATTTAGAGGAAAATGCATTCAGTATTGTTGTGCTTACTGCTCCAGTGCTAGTGAATTTTCCTAATTTTACCGATAAAGATGTTCTGAAGATGAAACTCAGGCATCTGGTTTTGAGAATTTGTCCAGACTCATCCTAGTATGAGAACTCTCTCAATATGTGTCTCCTTTTAAAAAAATAAACGATATTTAAGATGTTGCTTCAAAATCCATCCCACTATTTCATGCCTGCTTTCACCTTTCAACATCACATTTCTGCTTATGAACTGTTTCAGACATAACCTTTATGAAGACTGCAATATACCTTGCATCTGAGGGGCAGCAGAGCCAGCTGGTGCATCTCGCAAATAGCATCTATACACCTACATCTGTCTGATGATATTTTGTACTGCATATACATAAAAATATGCACAACTTGTTTCTCTGTTATTGTTAAGGTGGCATTACCAACTCTGAAGAGTTCGGCAAAGCTAAATGAGGGTTATTTTTTAAGTGGAAAAGGGAGACCTTCAGACAGCATGAAGAACATTCACGTGTCTGAATCAGGTTGAAAGTCAATGGGAATTGAGGGCTGACTTTCTCTGCAGATCCTCTGGTCATGGTTCCCTGTGTCAAAAGCTGTCCTGGCTCCATTGGACCCTGCTCATGTGAGTATCTTCAGAAGCTATTTGGTGAGATGTGACGAGACCTTCATCCCTGACTTCTCAGGTGTTGCTGTCTGGGCAGTTGAGTTCCTCCATGTGGTCCTTTGGGTATTAGGTCTGTTTGCCTCCCTCACAGCAAACAAATTGCATCAGTAAACTTCTGATGGGTAAAACTACTTGTGCCTTCATCCAAACAGGCATGTTGGGTTCGAGTCTGTCTGCCTGCTCCATGCTGTGGAGAGTCTCTCTCTCTAGGAGAAGCCCTTGGTCTACATGGACAGACTTTGCTGCTTTGCCCTTGTGGTGCAGAACAGGATGCGAATGTGAGACAGGGAGAGGGCTCTGACCTGGGGTAGCTGATGACACCAATGGTTTTTGCATGTGCTTTTGTGGGCTTGTGGGGCATCAGAGAGCAGCAGGTTGTACAGTGAGGTGGTCACTCTTCCTGGGGCAGCTAGCACCTGCACTCCAAATAAAAGTAGACAACAAATACGTGGCATCTTTCTAACACCAAGTCACTTGAAAGGACTGACCCAACCACTGAATTTCCTGTGATGAATCCCACCGTTTCCATAGAGACCTTCAACTTTACATCCTAATGATGCTGAAGGAATCAGAAATAGCTGTGTCGTACTGTTGTGCATTTCAGGCCTTCCATCACTTACTAAAAAATAAATGTTAGAATGTAATGGAATGGAACCAGAAAGCTCTGCCATTTGTTAATTTGGAAAACTGGCTCTGTAGCAACCACTCAGAATGCCTGACAGCTCCAAACTGCCAACCCCTGTAGATACAACACTTCGTGATGAGGTTTCACGTGACGGTGCTGCCTGACTCTTTCCGCCAAACTGCATGGACACACTGGTGATCTGCTTTGGGTGGCACCTTCTGGAGAAGAATGGTTACGAAGCACCCTTTTGTCCTGCAGCTGGCAGATGGGTGCCTTTGTTGGTCCTGCCAGCTGCCCAAAGCATGGATGGGGTTATCTGATGAAGCCACCGTCTAGTGCTAATATCTTCAATATCTGACAAAGGCAAGGTCTCAGTCAGGAAATACTGTGTGGTTGCCCAGAAATGTTGGGAAGGAACTAATTTGGCTGCCAAGTGAATGTAGCTTCTGCAGCTGGAACTGCTACCAACCAGCTGGCCAGGTCCCCGGGAAAAGTCACATAAGATAACAAACTTGTCCTTTAGTAACAAATGCCAGGTGACAGCTGGATAGTGAGACAGAAGCTCGCTTAATTCGTTGCTCATGTTTCCTCTTTAAAGTGACAGCAGCTTCTTTCTCTGGCATAAACCAACCATGAACTGAAGGCTAAAACATCCGATGAAATTTCTGTTTATTTTCCCTGGTGTGGGGCCAATACTAACCTTGAAGCACTCAGATTTAACTAATCAGAGGTGCTGTGCAGGGAGTGGGGGAATGGGAACTGGAGCAGCAGGAGCCCAAAGCAGCTGTCAGCCAGCTCCTCACCTCTGCCAGGCTCCCACAGCTGAGCATGAGTTGGACTGGCCTCCTTCTCCAATCTCTTCCTCACCAGCTCCAGAGGAGGGGATGTCTCCACATACCCAGAGCTGCAGGGCTGGCTCTGGCCAGAGGCAGCTCAGCTTCTCCTCCCAGGGTGGCTCCCAGGGCCATGGCGGTGGAAGCAGGGTTCTGCAGGCAAGGGCTTCAGGCCGAGTGGGAGCCCAGAAGTCCTCACAGCTACTGCAAATGCTGAAAAGAGAAAAACAAAAAGGCAAAGCCCCTACGTTTTCCAAAACCTGTGAAGCGTTGTTCTGGCTCATTCTGTCCTCTGCCTTTACTCCAGCTGGCACTGGGCTGAATTTGGGTGCTAGAGAGAAAAAATGGAACTTTATTGAAGAAAATAGGCATTTCTGTCTTTGCTTTGCTTTGGCATGGAAAAATCTGAAACCCTGACAGAAACTTCTATGTGATTTTTTTTCTCTGTAAGTTAGCAGAGAAAGGATTTAATACTTTTCCCCTGTTGTTAGTAAGTATTTTAGAATTTCTTGTATTGTTGAATTATAGTCTCTATAAGCATAACCTTCCTTTTGCTTACATGTCATTTACTTCCAGAATTTGAATTTGTCCTCCAAATAGAGATAAGCCAGGAGGCAAAAAATGCATTTATTCTTTATGTAGTGCAGCTTTATCTCTGCCAAATAGCTGTTTAGGACATTAAGTGACATTATTTGAAACAAAATAATGCATTTTCATTTGTTTACTAATTTTGTAGCAGTATTTTCTTCCTACCATGTATTTTATATGTTTCCTATTAGAGCAGGGATCTAAGACCACAGAGATCAGCTTAGCCTGTGTTGGAGCTAAAAAAGTTGCCACAACGTCAGTACGGCTCGTGAAAGCAAAAGGTGCTGCAGAAACGTGGTATTGTTTGGAGTATGAGATAACCAGTGTTAGGAGATCTTCCTGTAATTCACAGTTCTTCTCCTCTGCCTAAACTCTTGTGGTTTTCCCAGTCCTTGCTGTCAGATTTCAACATCTTGGTGCACACTGCAGTTTGGGCACTGATTTATGGGGGGTATTACCAAGCTGAAACAGAATCTGTCAGAAAATGTGCTGTGATATTTATGAAACACGGATAATCTCAAAGGCTCAGGAGCTGTCATGCCAGTCTCAGTGTTTTAATCAAAACCATCTGCAAGTTAATGGATCTGCTGCTGTATTTTCCATATGCTCTTCTTGTAAACTACTCTGCCATCACTATAAAGTCACATAACTGCATGAAACAGTGATAGCACCTTTCTGAGAATTCCTGGCAATAACTAAGTTTTATAGGGAAGCAAATCTTTGCATTCACAAAGGCCACTGCCTCTGCCATTTGTGCGCCTTGAAGTCTCAGAGCTAAAAAATGGAGCAGTGCATGATGATAATATTTACAATGCCTCAGGGAGAAATGTTAAATGATGGCTTTGCTGTGATGTAGCAAACATTAGAGCTGGTCGCGAAAGGATTTTTCCCCTGTCACAAAATTTCTGGCTGAGGTTTTCCTCTAGAAGAAGTTTAAACGTGGTCAGCGCATTATTTTTCACTGGAAAACATTATGAGAAAATTTTCAATGACACTCGTCATCAAATAGACAACCCTGGATGTACACAATGTATTCAGTCCAGCTGCATGACACAGGAGTCTGGTGCAAACACATCTGGTGCGTGCTCAGATGAGGGCGTGTAATTTTTCGACATGTAGGAGGGAATATTTGCTAGTCTTTTTATTTTTTTTAATAAACTGAAATTACTCTGTGATGTATAGTCCTGTAATGTAACAGTCAACAACGAAGACGTAGTGCATTGGTAAAATCAAAGAAGGGAGCAATAACCGTGTTTCTGATTTCTTCTTTTCATGTTAATGAACTCTGTTGTTTCTGCCCATGGATCACATACATGAGGCAACAGTGATGTGTGCTGGGTTCACATCACCCCAGAAAGGCACCTAAGGCTCTCTCTCAGGGTGGCGATGGGGAGTGATTCCCAAGCTAAACTGTTACCCCTGCATGCATCTGTAAAGGCCCATCTTTGCCCAGTGACCACCAAGAGGAATTTAGGAAAACCATCCAACTGATCTGGTGCACAGCTTGATTGGGATTAACACCTCTTTTTCTTTTCCTTCACCTGTGCAGCTCTCCCTGAAGAGCTGGTGGAGAGGTCAGTGTCTCTGACAAGCAGTTGTGAACATCAGTCTCAGGGAAGGAAGTTGTATGCAGGGAAGGAAGGGTCTCACCACTTTGCTTTGACCGTCCTCTGGGTGGTATCACAGTGTGAACTCTTGCACTGCTGCAGCAGTCAGTATCTTAAAAGAAAGAAACAGGTACTGCTAATGGAAGATTTCGTTATTAGGTACATCATTTGCACACTGGATGCACGGAGGGCTTGTGATGTGAAGCAACTTGCCTCCTGGTTACAAGGGATCTTTTAGGACAGCTAGATGGGTGGAGAGTCAGCAGCCGTGGTCTGTATTGGTACCAGTCACATGTGGAAGTGTGGGAACTATGCTCTAGAGACTAAATTCAAGCGGTGGGCAGAAGGCTGAAGTCCCAGACCTCCGTGTAATGTTTGATGAGAAATAGGCAGAGGTTCAGCGTCTCACTGTGTGAATGAACCTTTCCTTTCAAAAAGGAAATGGGACTGAAAACCAGAAGAGGGGCATTTGTTCTAGAAGCTGTAGGAGAGCTAATTGGCACAGAAACACCTGGACTGGTATGAGCTTGAAGGCAGGGATAGCTGTCTTGCCTTGAATGCATACCTGAGGAGACCAGGAGGGATATAAACAACACAACTGTTGTCAGTAAGGAAGGCAGATTATCACGTGTGCAAGATGAAGTGACAGAGTGAGGACACAATTTGCAAGTGTTTCTACACCAGTGCCAGAAGCCTCAAAAAATAAGGTGAAGGAGCTGGTAGCCCTCACACAGCAGGATCTTAGAAACATGGTGGAAGGGAAATAAACAGTAAGACAGAGTTTTCCAAGCCTTAAGATTCATAGAAATGTGTTAGACGCACAGATGAGGGAGTGACATGCTCTGTGAAGGATTACGTGAAGTGAAGCAGCATAAAATTATTACTGGAAAAGAGAAACACAGTTGGATTGTTGTTGTTTGAAATCCCATACTCCAACAATAAAGACGCAGTCCTGCCATTGGACAGCCATGGGCAGGATAATGACAGTGATCAGCCAGTAGTAGGGGAGATTAGGTGGTCTGCAAAGTTGGGATTGGTAGTGGAAGTAGGAGAATTCAGTAATTCGTATGATCGGGATCAGTGTCTCACAAGAGCAAGGTGCAGAGATAAAAAACCTGAGTGTAAAACAACAGCTTCCTGCAACAGCTAGTCCTAGGCTGAACAAAGAAAGCCTGGATTTGGTCTTCAGTGGTGCATAGGGTCTTACCTGCGAGTCATTAGTAAGAGACATAATAATAGCAGCAACCACAATACAAATAGTTTTAACACTGTGGCAGGAGAGAGCAGGATAAATTAATCCAGCATGAGGATGCTCAATTCAGAATCAGGGAGCAACATTAAAAGGCAGTAATTAGTCAAAAAAACCCACACAGAACAAGCTAAAAACCAAATCAAACAAAAACAGTCTGAAAAGCTAGAAACCCTGAACAGCACATCCTTCCTATTGGGGTCATTTGTCCTACCCATCGTGGCCCCTCTTTTGTTGCTGTGTGCTGCCTAGAGACAGCTACACTAAGAATATGGCTTTATAGCATCCCTGGGTCTATTTGGGCTTTTGAACATCTTTTCAACTACTGAGGTGGGCACATTCAGTTAGGGAGAGATTATGATGGAGAACAAGGCTATGCCTTCTGCTCCTAAGTGATGTTGCTGTGTTTGAGAGCTGGTGGTCTCGCTCACTTGCTGAGCTTCAGCCCTGGGGCATTGCATCTTCTAGAGGAGTAGGATGCTAGGAGCTTTATGCACTATAGGCAGAGAAACAGGAATGAATTTAACTTGGAAGTATTGAAGTGCAACATGGAGGACTGTGGGGTGGGGAGAATGCAGGCATATTAACAGAGTTCCTTCGTGCCACAGATGGGCAGATAATAAATCATAGATCCTCACAGCTTCCGCTGGATATGGAAAGCAGGAGTGCGAGGTGTCTGAAGTTCTTGTATTTGTATGACACTGTGTATGCCTAACAGAGACTCGTTAAAGAAATGCCACTTGCTTGCTAGCTGTATGCCACTGACAGTCTCGTCTGCTCATTTACTGCTCAGGCAGGCAGGCAGGGGTGGGTGAGGAACTCACAGAGCTCGCCTTTAACTATGGCTAATGACAAATTTATAAGCCTGCAATGCTCGGTTTTCTCATCTGAGGAGGGAAACAGTAAGAATGAACTTCTTCCTGACATTTAATCTATTACTGTGTTTGCTGCAGTTCAGAAGCTGGAGAAGTAAATCCGAGCATGATGATAAGGGATTTTTAGCTGTTATAATTTGTTTGGTATGTATGCTGACATCTCTGCAGAAAGGCTTGCAGGCTTTAATGGAAGTGTCCAGTGAAATCATATAGATTTATTTTCCTGGTAATGAACTGTATTCCTCCAGCTGGAAATAAATTGTCTATTTTTCTTGATTTAAGGCAGAGTGGGGAAAGAGAGGTGTGAGATACTGCTTAGAAGAGTGCAGAAATGTATAAATTAAAGTGCTTTACAAACTAATGATGACTCCATTTTGAAAAGTTTGGAAAATGTTCATTTCATGGATCAGGAAGACATGTAAATGGTTTTAAGACAAAGATAAGGATTATGCTAAAAATGATCCTTTTGTTAGCAGAGAAGGGGTAAATGTTTTTTAAAAGTACTTAAAAATAGGTGTACTGCTTGACATTCAGCTATTGAAATGGATTCCTGCTGTCTGTGTCATATGAATACAGTGTCTAGCAGTAGCTTTTTCAATATTATTCATTTAGTCATTGATTCTATTTGAAACACATTTCTTCTGCTATGCATTGTAAATGCACTCATTGGGCTCCTAATTGGAGGAAAGCTGAGCACCTTGTTTGGGGTCGGATGCCTCTTGTCCCTTGGCAACAACTGCATCGTGTTCTTCAGTGAGCTCCTTTCTTAATGGTATCACAACAAGCTGCATACAGCCCTACCATAAAAGGAATTATTGTATTAGTGGAAAGCATTGGGCTATGCATTTGTTATCAGAAAAAGGGTCAGGCTAAGGTAGGAAAAGGCTGCACCTTTTTGTTTCCAAGTAATGGTAATGATTTATTATAAAGAAAAACGAGTGTTCTGTGTATTCATGCACCAATTATCAGAGAAAAAGGCCCAAGCTACCACTAATCGTAGACATTCCAGTAAATCAGCTTCCTTGACAACAATGAAGTATTTTTTGTTTGTACTTGTTCAAGAATTGTGTTCTTAAACACATTTTTAAAGGAAGCAAAGAAGGAACAGCACAAGTAAACAGCGTAGTTAGTGGCCTTAAACCTCACATCTGATCTAATTGAAGCTCACTGAAGCCCAGACCAGAGTCCCAGCAGGACCACTTTAGCTTTTCAAGACCATTCATGAGAATAAAATTCAAACAGGAGTTGATTTTGTCTTTTAACTTCTATCTGTCATACATAGGCATTAGATATCCACTTGGGCTTTCAGCTCATCCCCATTATCTACTCCACCATCTTCCTTCTCCCTCTGGAGCAAGTGCACTGAAGCCCCAAGGATGCACATTAGTACTGGTCCTGGCATGCAGTGTTGCCTTCAAAGGTTGTGGAAAGCAACAACCACGTGCAGAATATAAATCAGTCCGGGCCATGGCAAGCCCTGAGGTCCTGATCTCTCGATCATTTATATCAGTAGGCTGGCTGAAACACAACCGTACAATCTGATTTTCCTCCCACTGAAGCCTGCTCATGGGAGGGTGATTCATAGCCCGTCTGTATTTCATTCCGACATTGCATCCAGATTAGAGGGGCTTCCGGGTCCTGCTCCTCGTAGTGTGCAAGCAGCTCAATGGCTCTGATGGTGTTTGAGTCAAGAATCTTACTTTAAAAGCATTCTGGGATGAAAGACACTTTACAGTGATCAGAAAGGTGGTGTCAGAGGGAGAACTGTCTGCTGCGGTTGTAGATCGGTCTCCCTCTTGGAGAAAGGAGATGGTGGTAATAGCCCTGCTGTGTACATTATCAGCACCTAAAAATTATGTACAAAGTAATCTGTATAGTGCTAAATGCTATCAGGGAAGAAATTGAAGAGCAAGAAAACAGTAGGAAATACTTACCAGTGCAAAGATTAAAGCAATGCATAAATGTTGAGATGATTTAAGGGACTTCATATAGCTGGGAAACACGTCTCAAAATGCCAAGCTTTGCCGGGTGTTTGAAAGATGAGCTGGCTGTGCTGAACACAGGGGTCAGACCATTTTAGTGGTGGTCTGAATAGCATTATTAGTATGGAATAGCGTTGGGTGGGAGAGTCCAGGTCTCTGAGAAGCCCTCTTCCCGAAACAAGGGAGCTCATCTCCTGCTCGTGTACCAGGGTAGTTTTGTGAATTTCTGCTTGTCAAGAGATGGTTTAGCTAAACCTCTGAATAGCGCTTTGGAGTTTTAGAACACTTCTCATTTTCAAGGCAAAGGGGAGATGGGCATTACACAACCATGCTTTTTTTTTTTCTAATTGATCTTATAAATCTCTTGTCGCAAAGATGAAGATAAATGTTTTGTTGCAGCTGTAAGACAGATGTGTGCTGTGAATTTTCAAGTAAGTCAGATTAAGAACAGCCCTCAGCTTGTTCCTCACAACCATTTAAATCAGTGGAATTAGAAGCTGCTTAGTCTATTCTGAGGGCACATTACAAGAAAATTTGAGCATGTAGCCTTCTTTATTGATTTTCCTTTTATTTTTAGTTATGCTCTGGATAGCACCGATCTGCTCCACTATACATGGTTTTAGATAGTGTATTTGTGACTTATATGACTGCATTTACATGGAGGAAAGACTCTGTTCCTAGGAAGGGTCTTTTTCCCAAAAGGCTTTCAGTTGTACAAGAAATATTCAGGATACACCTTCAGGGGTACCATGTCCTTATAACCAGGGTTATTTCAAATGGACATTTTGGTAGCATCTAGCAGCTCCAGCGACAGGCCAAGACCCTCTAATGCAAGAGGCTGTTAGTTATGCTGGCTATAACAAACAGACGACCCCAGCCACAAATGCCCAATTCAAGGGCCCATCTTCTACACCACAGCTGGTGCAGGCATATCCTAATACACTGTCACGTAACCAGCTCAGCTGTGTGTAGTGGCAGGGAAGGATGAGCTGTGGAGCACACCCAGGTATTTCTCCCCAGACTCTCTGGGGAGACACAGGTGAAATCAGGGATGGTGATGCTCATACAGCTTGTCCAAACTCAGGACATGACTGGAGAGTTGCTGGCCTCTCAGTTTACAAGCCTTATATCTTCATTTAGCTTACCCTAGGAGGACGCTCTCAATACCCATGTAGGTCACCGGTCATCGTGCTCACAAGAGCCTGAGATACCCAGAAGGACAAGAACTAGAGCCATCCATCCCTGTTGAAGCCTTCTTGTAGTCCTCTGTTAAACTTAGAATCATAGAATCACAGAATGGTTTGAGTTTAAACGGACCTTAAAGCTCATCCTGTTCCAAACCCCCTGCTGTGGGCAGGGGCATCTTCCACCAGACCAGGTTGCTCCAAGCCCCGTCCAACCTGGCCTTGAACACTGCCAGGGATGGGGCAGTCACAGCTTCTCTGGGCAATCTGTGCCAGTGTCTCACTACCCTCACAGTGAAGAATATTTTCCTAATGTCTAACCTAAATCTACCCTCTTTCAGCTTAAAGCCATTCCCCCTGTTGTGTCACTACATGCCTGGTAAAAAGCCCCTCTCCAGATTTCTTGTAGGTCCCTTTTCAGAACTGGAAGCTGCTCTAAGGTCTCTCTGGAGCCTTCTCTTCTACCTGGCTGGACAAGCCCAGCAATCTCAGCCTATCTCCGTAGAAGACTTGGCATAAACAGCTTGCCTGAAACTCTTAAGTCTGTGAGAGAGGAGAAACAGCACTCAAGCACTCAGGCAGGCTTTTCTTCCCCAAACCACTAGTATCGGTTGGTGAACAACTTTCTCTTCTCTCCCTGTGTATGTAAAGGTAGCTCTCCTGCCCATAAAATACAAATATCTCATTTGAAATCACAATAGTGACAATGTGTGCCTGACACTAGAGCATTCTGCAAGCTGCTGGGAGTGCTGTGCGATTGCTTTCCCCATTTGACTCCAGTGTTGATAAGTGCCATGACTGCCAGAGCAGGGAAATGTCAGCAACTGTATCTTTTTGGTGGCTTTTGCCAGCGATGGCCCTTTGAACAGATGATGCTCAGAAACAGGAGACGTGAGATGACCATCTGGGTCTGGGGATATGAATGGCTTTTCTATCACACAGTGTTTTGGAAATGTCAGCTGTAATTGAAACTTAATCTTCCAACGAGTTTCAGCTGGCTGCTATTTACAGACAATGTGAATGTTGCATTATAGTTAAATGGCATCTGGACTAAGAGGTTCTGTTCATTTATCCCTTTTTTTCCTCCCCCCCCACAAAGGACATTGACAGCTAAGGTGTGGGTCCCAGGTTAATGTGACTTTCACAAATCAGATACTTCCTGTTTTCCAAGTATGATTTTTTAGAAGTAGCCTGGGTGGAAAAAAACCCCCAAAACACCCCAGAACTCTCCCCTGCTGTAGCAGGACCTGCAGTACTGTTGCTGTTTGGGAAGTGGTGGAGCTGAAGAGTATGAGCCAAAAGATGAATCTAAACCTATGTCTGCAGCTAGCTGGGGGGTACTGGACAAAAGCAAGGAGCAAGCAAATTTAGGCCAATGGAATCACTGTTTATGCAACACTAGGCTACGAGAGAAATAAGTGGTGTTTCCAACAGGAGGCCTACCACCAGAAAAGACTTCTGTGATACTCAGTGCTTGAGCGGTTTCAGAAGGTCTTTGATCATGTGTGCTTATTGATAAGGACAGGGATTCCTTCCCTCCATCTGTCAGCCCTGCAAACTGAACCTCACTTGTTTAGGGAGCTGGGACAGCCCCTGTGCAGGGGATAACAGAGCCCTGCTGGTGTGAATGCAACTCACCTGCAGTGGCAGGTCTCCACAAGCATGATGGCTTGGGCTTCAGTTCCCAGTTTTGCAAGCACTAATTATTCAAGTGCAAAAGAGACTTTCTGTTAAGTTGAACAAGATTTATGTGGAGTTTCCACTCACTATGGTCAGACTGGTGGATGAAGCAGGGGTCTACTGCCTGGTTTGAACTTAATGAGCTCCATATCCCACCTGCTTTCTTCCCAGTGCTGTGAGTGCATGTGAAGGATGCACATGGCTGGGGTGCACAGTGCCCACACTGGACTAAAAAAGGGAAAGTTCACCAAAGCCATTGTGGGTTTTGCTTCTGTGGCCCCAGCTGTCCTCTCCACAGAGCTCAGGACTCTGTGCAAGGTCTGCCAGTTAGCTTGGACACTAGGTACTAGCTCGACCTCAGGTTGGGCTGGAACCCACAGCAGAGAGCGCCATATGTCCTGGACCTGCAGGAGTACCCAGCTAAACAGCCAACACTTACTTTGCCTTTGAAGTCAGCAGCTGAAGCTGGAACTTGTCCAGGAAGAAGATCCGTGAAACAAGGCATCTATTTTTACAGAGGAAATCCTAGCATTAAACAAACTAACCTTCTCAAAAATGATATGGCTCTGTTTTGGGTAAATTACGTGCAAGAATTCCTGATACAGGATCCTTGTCAAAAACCCGTCTCAAATACATGTTTGATTCATCATACCGATGGTTTTGAATCAAAATTTCAAAGCAGGCCTCTAAATTATGCCTGTGGAAAAATGTACCCCCACACAATGGCCTCCAGTTAATGCTCAGAGTGTGAGCCCCATTTCTAACTCATTTGACAACTCGGCTGTATTCAGATGTTCTTTAATACACTGGGTTTTATAAGTAATAAGAAAGTAATTTTTACGTAATAAGAAAGAAAAAGACAACAGTCAAATCCACCATTCCACATTATAAATCCGTGGGATTTACATCCATTTATGTTGTGCCCACATCCCAAAATTTCCAATGCATCCTTTCCTGTCTTTTGACATATACACAGAGTTTCATTCCCTCAGTCTATGGACCTTCCCTCTAAAAAGTCCATTGAGTTTATTTAGTCTGTGACTTTGGGCTCCATCTGTCACAGTAGTCCTTCAGGGCAGGAGGAATGGTTCATGGTGTTGGACTGTTGCATGCTGAAGCCAGTTCTAGTTCTATCATCACTGTGCTTGTCTAGTTCTAGCATTGTTCCACTTTGCCCAGTTTCATGAAAATTCATTCTTCATTAATCTGGGTGATTTTTACTGTAATACCATTGATATGCCATATAGCAACCATAGTAGTGATGACATACAGTATTATATAGCAATTAACCTCATTGGCTGTTCTCACCCAGAATCAAATCCCCTTGACGTACATGCTGGATATCCCCACCTTTCCAAGTGCACCCAGGCCTTAGAGCAAAAGCAATCCCATGAGTGGGTCTGCCTTTACCTAAAGCAGGAATAACCCAGACTCTCCTCCCCAGTATATTCTTTATATGCACCACAGGAACTATATCCCCCTCTACAGTATGTGAAAGTTCTGGTTGGGCTGGGCCAGCCCTGCTGGCAGATCCCCTAGTGCTGACTAAAACCAGGTGGCTTTTGCCAAATATATATCCCACTGCTTGCAGGTCCCACGCTCCTGGTTGTGGTACCCTGGGCTCTGTCCATCCTCCCAGATGTGGCATGACCTGGGCGGCCCCTCAACCTGCTGGGCTGTGGCCTGGCAGAACTGCATTCCCTGTCCTGTGCAGCTGAGAAAGGTGCTGATGTACGCCTGCCTGCATCCCCTCATCTTTAGCAGCACTCCCCCTTCTCCACTGGCTCCAGAAGAAGACTCGGAGGGGTGTGTCAGGCTGCTTGAACTGTCTTTTTCCCCCACTCCCCTCCTGGGCCAGATGCCTAAAATTGCAGTAGAGCTTTGCCTAAATTACTCACCTAAATGAGACTGACTGGAGCCTGTCCAATTTGTCTGTTCTAACGGGTGGTTTTATTGCCTCAGCTACAATTGCTTTGGAATGTGCTTTGTTTATAGCAATAATTGATCATGCTTTGTTACAAGTGAATTAGTGGCAGCTGGAAGATCTAAGCTCCAATTTTCCTTCAGATAGGGAGAAATTTCATAACTTCCATTACTCATGTATAAGAAAACCTCTCTTCTTCCTTTTCCCCTTCTAGTTTTGGAAATGTATTTCCAGTGTGCAAGCTGCAGTGGGAGCCCATTGAATGTACTACTCACCAATAAACTGGTGAGTTTGGTGCTCAGGAGAAGTCCGCCATTGGTCTTTTTGATTTAAAAAGATTGTTTGATAGTGTGCTTCATTAGACAGACAAAATGCTGTACAAACATTACTCCAACATAATTCAGCTTTCATAAGGAAGCTAAAGAGAAGTATTCCCAGATGCCACAAGGAGAAGCTTCTGCACTCATTACCACTAGCAAGGGCAATTTTGTATGAACAAAGAACAGGTCAGTGATGGGACCAGGAGGCATGATCTGCACCGGGTGTACCCGCTTGGGCTCATCCGAGTCTGAAGGATAGGTAGAGTTTCTATGAGGTGAATGAAAACCTCCAAATAGCAACCCCCTGGCATTTGAAATAGAATATTTTCATACTGGATTCCAATTTAATGGTCACAGAAAGCAAAGTGAACAGCCAAACTACATAATGTGGTATTTTAAAAGCCACTTCAGGCTGTGTTAAGATCTGACACAATTCTCCAGTGATCCCAGTTTCAAGCACTTGGCCCTTGGTTAGACACCTCTCACACTTCTGGCTGCCTGTACGGTAATAGAAAGAGACAAGCACCTCCCAGAGTGGTCCGTGCCCTGGGAGAGCTGAATTGTGCTGTGGAGCTCTCAGTTTCCTTCCCCTCTTTAGAGAAGGCAACTAGTCCCCTGATGTAGGTTAAGTCTGTGCCCAGACATCCCTTTGGGCTAGGGGAAGATGTTTTGCTTTCCTGCCTCCATTCATTGCCTTAAAAAGTCAGCTTAACAAAAGATATTGGCTGTACAATTCTGCTGTGAGAATTAAAGTATATGCAGAGGGCTTAGGTAAAGACAACATGGTTTATGTGACAGATGGGTTTTAAAGCATTGGCTGATGTTCCTAGTAATGAGGGATATTCACTTTAATTCAGGGAGAGTCAGCTGCAGATCTGCTTTTAGGTCTGAAGCATGTGAACTGATTCCTCCTCCTAAGCAGTCACAAAAATCTTGTTTTCTGGGCTGGAGCAGGAAATGAGCAGAAGCCAATGACAACACAAACTAACCCCCATTTTCCATCAGCTGTAGGGAATGAGCAGGTGTCATGTATTTCCTGCTCTTTGATCCCTTCGCTTTGAATGCTTCACAGCAAAATAGTGCTTAAAAGCCGTTGAAGACTTTTGCTGTGTTACATGATATGCCAAGACAAGAATGCTGCTATGCTCTTCTCTGCTTGAAGTAAGATATTAGACAAAGCTACTGTTCTGGTGGCTGTTACTGTGACTTTAAAAACATTGTGCTGGCTCGTTTGACATCTTTCACTCTCTTACTTTTGTTTGCAGCAACAGGGATTAATCAGTCTGGTGGGAAAATTGGGCTCCTTTGGGTTTGTTGTTTTTTCTTTAAGTGGTCAGTACGAGTTCATCCCCCAACTGTTACTGACAATGGTCTTTTCAACTTTAGAGACATCGCGGTTTCCTGGCAGAGTCCCCTAAGCTGTCTGTTTGCCTGTGCTCTTTGGACACCTTCCCCAGACACTCAAGCTGTCATTTCAGGCACCTACACAAGTGCCTCAAAGCTTCAAGGAGGCCCAAGCTTTTGTGCTGCTCCTGGATGGCTTCCCAAGCCAGATGTCATTGCCTGTCCCATTGACGTGAGGAGGTCGCTGACAGTTTGCAACAGTCTGTGAACAGCTCTCTGCACTGAGCTATTTAAAACATAGGGCTTTGCTCTTTTGTAACCTTTGAAAATGAGCCTAAGTGACTCAGCAGCCTGAGAGACATGGGCCGCCTTGAAGATGGGTGTTTAGCTGTGAAACCAAACCTAACCCAGAATTTCCATCTTGTATGGTGGGAAGGTATCTGATTGCTCTGGCCCCAATCCCTCAAAATCTCACCAAATGCTCTTTTAAAAGGTGATCACAGCTGGGAAAAAATTTAGTGCATACGAGGAGGTATTTGTACAGCTGATTGAAAGATTTAACCTCAGACACCCAATGTCAGTCAGGGAGAGAAGGGCCCCTGCTAGAAGGTGCGCTGGAGCACAGGAGTTAGGCTCTTGTTCTGAACAGCTCGGCTGAGATGTCTTCCTCGTGCTGCTAACCATGTCCTGCTTGGTCCTGAGGCATTTATTTAGTTCTTAGTTACTCTGCAGCAGGGTTTCTTCCTTTCTTTTGCAGCTGTGATTAAACCAAAATAAAGAAATGGTGTTTCAACCTTGAAAAATTGAAGGCTTGGGTTGATTTTGAAAAATGAGTCCTTTGCATTTTTCAACAGACCTTTTCTTATTCAAGTTTAATGAAGGTAAAAGGAAGAGCGCTGAAAAACGCAGCCAACCATGACAAAATGGCTGCAGCCCCAGAGAAGCCGTGTCTGTGTGTTGGAATCCCACTGTGTTGTGGTGTATAGAAAATTCAGGAGGAAAGGAGGCAATTTTGTCATTATTGACAAGTCAGAGAGACACAGAGCGCAGGTTTAACACCTTCAGAGCAGATGACGAGGTTTTGAAGCCGCATCTATAAATTTTCTTGCTGTTAACTCTCTCCCCACTTCTACCATTCAGCATGGTTGCATTGCCAGATTTTGGGCATGCGTGGCTGCCTCCACAGCACTGCTTGTGCTCTCTGCTGCTGAGTGCATCCTGCTGTGCTGGACAAGTGGAGAAGGTGTTTGCAGCACTGGGCTCTCTGTGTAGAGGTGTTGGTAGCTGGGGTTCCCTCTCCTTCCTACCTCTGTCGTGCTGTGCAGAGATGGCTGCTTGCCAATCACCGGGCAGGCTTTTCTTGTCCTGAATTGTATTTGGTCAGAGAAAACTGGCATGGTAATACCTGCCTCTGCAGCTTGTAACTCTTCCCAAGGTGGAAGAAAGGCGTGTTGGGCACGTGGGTGTACCTGCATGGCGGCGTCCGCATCTCAATCCCACTCTGTTTTGTTGAACTTTGTAATATCAAACCCAAGGCTGCATGAGATGACGAGCTTGGTCTCACTTAATTTAAAATGCCTTGTGTCCTACTGCACCAGACATCTCTGCGAAGGCAGTTGAATGAAGACCTGGATTTCTCTGCCTATGCTGATCCTGATTTTACATATGGATTCATTCAAAAGCTCTCAAGTGTGTGCATAGGATGAGATCAGTTTCTTTCCATTTACTATAAAGGGAGTTTGTGGTGCCTACAGCAGAAGGCAATGTTTGCGTTGGCCAGTTAAATCCCATGCATGTACAATCTCTGATACCCCCTGGCACCCCAGTGCTTGTGGGATCTTCTGGAATGAAGAAAGTCCTTGAGAGCAACCTACATCAGACGTGCCTTTCATTCCCTGTTGTGCCTTTGTCTTTCAGTGGTTCGGGAGGTTGTGCCTCTTACCAGGAATGGATAAGAGTAATAATAACAAGCAAAGAACCAGAGAAACGGCAGGATGTGTGAAAAGTCCCTGGAGTATGTCCCTTAAAAGCGGTTTGGATCCTATGTAGAGAGAGCAACAGGCATCTTTCCAGGCAGTTTGATCCCTTGGCCAGATGGGGTTGGCTGCTGACACATCCTGATTTCCTGAATATACCCTCTTTCCCATGTGTAAATCTTGCCCATGGGGTGCCTTCCGAGGTGGCATCATGTTTGTATAGGTGTCTGGCTCTGCAGCCCATGCCATCCTTGCAACAAATCCCCTGGTGCAGTGCGCACACTGTGCATTGCTTAAGGGACACAAGCAGCGGTGTCACCCTGTTGCTGGAGGCTGCAGAGGTCCCTCCGGCACATGTGGGCTCTGTTGAGCAATCTCGGGGGGATTTCCCAGACATGTGCCCCCTGCCAGAAACATGATGCGGCAGCAAAGCATCCCTGAGGTTTCTGGGCAGCCTGCACAAGCATGTCACAGTTGTCCTTTAGCGCTCATCAGCAGTTAAGTCCTTTGCACCTGAGGTCTGGATGTGGATTTATGCTTTGGCACTTGTTGAGCACCTTTTAAATAGAGGCTTAAATGCCCTTTTACAACACACACAAACTTAGGGGCTCATGTCAGGCTGGGGCCTGGGTGTTTTCTTAAAGTCTTATTTGAAAAGTTATCTTCATAAGGAAATGTAGGGTTTCCTCTATTCCTGTGTGCATTTCTCACTAAGTAACACCATTGTTTATCCATCTTATGCTCCATTTCCCACCGTGATCTTATCAGGTTTCAAGTGGGAGGGAAAGGAAGCATTCAAACACAGCAACACAGCAATACAACCCCAATACAGCCCCCCAGCAAAACAACCTCTTTTTGAAAAATACCCTGGCTCCAGCAGGATTTTGATTTTTGATAGCATTGTATAAAGAGCTGCAAGAAATGAGCACAGGGACTTCTAAACACAACTTCGCTTCCAGAGGATTGGGACCCTTTTTTGCTCACGTGCCCTGAATGCTCCTCTCTGCACTGTGCTGCTTGTACAGCATTTGTGCACTTGTACAGGCATTTTTTGCCTGTACCAGAGTTTTGTTTCAGCACAAAACAAGAGCTGGAAGTGGTGAACAATAATCATAGCTGGAATGGGTTGTTCAGTCTGCAGAACGGGTTACTGAATCACAGCTCTGGGGCTCTTCTGGACTGTTCTGGCAGTGATTCTTGAACTGGTGTTTGGAGGCTTTCTGGGGTAAAAGTTAGGAAGAGTTCCCAGATATTTCTTGTCCAAATCATAGAATCATAAGAACATGAATAATGGGGGAATGAAATAAGAAATAAGAGGAAATAAGCAAACAGAAAATGAAAGCTGATTTACAAACTTGAAAAGCAACAAAGTTCTGCTTCACAATGTGTTTAAAAAGACTTAAAACCCAGACACTTCCAGCCGAGCCTTTTTTGTAGAAGTTAATGGTTTCCATAGAAGCCCCTTAGGACTTCATTGCAGAAGGCACAGTTTTGTCAATGATATTTTTGGTAGGAGACATCATGCTAATCATAGATATTGCCTTTACTACCAAACAACGGTGTATTCCTCTCTGCATGTAGTTTTGATACTATTACTGAGCTAATGATATGTATGTATTTTGTGTTCCCATTCGTTCTAAAGATGTAATTCTTCTGTCTTCTAATTTATCGACTTATTTATTACAATGAAATTCATGTGCTTCTTTTGCTATTAACAGCTATCTTTCCAGAGTAGACGTTAGGAAAACCTTTTTTTAATCAATATAACACTTTATTTTGGCCTTCCTAGCAACTTTAAGAGCAGCTAATGAGAACCTGTTTTGCAGGACATATTAGCTGCTGGTAGGCTCTGGTCCCAAGAGATGAATTTCAATTTACGCTTAGCCAGTTGGAAAATATAACCTATGTCCTAGAAGCAAAACCATCTACTTTTCTGTTAAGTTAAGGAGGTTTTTGGAGGCAGGACTGGTTTTGGGTACTCTCTATGGATATGTCCTCACTACTAAGCAAAAGAGAGCCAAGGACTAATCTTTGGATGCGAGGCCGAGGAGCACAGACTGGTTTCTGTCCATCCTGCTTCCTCTGGAGCAGACTGGCTGCATCTGCACTAAACAGCACTTGGCCCTGCCTCTCCACTGGGCCCCACGAGAGAGACATTGGCCATAAAACCATGATTATTATTTTTACTGTGTTTTTCCAGTTATTCTTGTCTGAACGCAAATGAGTAAAGTGCTGCAGCCCGCCACAGCACTGCTTTTCTCACATGATCCTGGTGGTGTGTTGTGCTGATATTTATCATAAGGGCATTCGAGGTTGCAAAGCCACCCGGGATAGCACTGGAGAGCATGTGGGGTGGAGGGAGCCAAACGCCGTGATGTCTACTTGAATTAGTCTTATAGTCACATTAGGGAAAAGTCCTGCAATGAACCATCTCAGCATGCATGTCCAAACTCTGTTTTGTAGACAGCTGGTGGGGAAGGTCCAAGATGGAGCCAGAAATTATCTGAATGAAACAGTGCTTCTGGATGAAGTCTCTGCCCCAGGTCAGGGGCTTAGTGTTGTACTTTCTCCCCTTTCCTCTTTACTTAGGATGTAGGTATATTCAGTATGACAAGCATTTGTCAGGGAGCTTTTTGCGGGAGAGGGTGGCTGGGGAGGGTTGGAAGGCTGTAACTTCCCCTCCCCAGCACCACTTGCTGCAGTCTGCACCTCCTGCCCGTGCTATGTGATCTGAGTAGAGATCATTGCTTTGGGGATTGCTGCTCAGGGATGCCAACTCACTGGGAAAGAAAAGAGTCACCCTAAAGCCATGTCAGAGCCTGGCAAGACCATCACAATGGCTTTTTCTGTCCAGCCTTTAGGACTCACAAGATGCACCTTTTCACCAGCCTCGTCCTCAGAGGCTGATGGGCTCAAGGTGAACCTAATCTGGACACAGGCTGTTGTTCTCTGACCTGTCTCACCTGCGGCAGGTAGCTGGCAGTGGAAGGCAGTGGGTATATCTGGAACAGCCCAGGCAGGAGAACAATATGTCAGCAGCAGGATGCATCTGCAAAACTCTGGCTTGCTGTGGGAGCTGGGCTAAAACCTTGCAGATACCCATTCCCACTGCTGGTCAAATTGATGCTTACACAGTACTGTGAGTGGCAAGGGCTGGGATGCAACATAGCTGAATGCTGCTGTAGGAATGACTGAGCTGCATGCAGAAATTGATTGGTTTTGCAGATACTGCGGCTTCTGCTATGTTTCCATCATCTGAGAAGGCAACTCCTGGCATTCTAATAAAACTATGGAGTTAATTTTAATTACTGACAACTGCAGCTTGGGTTGCTATGGAAACACAAAGAACTGCCACTTCTACAGGTTTCGTCTGTAACTTGGTGTCTGGAAATGTCATATGAGGTCTGATTCCTTTCTCCTGTCTAGCAGTAGCAACCCAGGCATAGCCCCTGCATGAGACAAGATTAAACCATGCACAGTCAGTTTAGGTAAGAGAAAAACTTCCATCTTTTTTTCTTATCTGAGCCATTTCCCTGTGATACTGAAATTAAATTGGTGTGTTCCTAATTTCCTAATGACTTGAAAAACAGTTTCCAGTCAGTTGATGAAAGAAACTAGAGCACAAAATCATTGATACTAGAGTTGAAAAGCAGCTATTAGGGCACACAGACCCCATACCAAATTGTTTGTATCTTTCCTACTACTTTTCACTGTCTAATTATAAATGCAGCTGCATTTGTAATAAAATCTCCTTCAGCTTTAGTTTCAGGGCCAGAATATTATACCTAGAGCACAAGTTGTTGGAAAAAGAAGGTTGTCCAAATGTTTCCATTCTGAACTCCTTTTTCAGTTTGCTGCTGTTTTCTTAGACTGAAATGTCTTGGTTTTACTCCCTGCCTTTTATCTGCAAGTAATTAGCTTTGGAAAGCAGGAATATGAGTACTTCATCTTCCTAAAAGCTACATAAAGACTTGTTCATTTTCTGCAGCTAGTTCACTAAAAAATATCACGTGCTGAATTGAGGCACGAAGTTAGCACTGTGATTTACTGAAATTAGTGGAGTCACACCTACTAATACCTGGTATTCTTTTCCCTCTTTACTTATGCATTACTCTTAGAAGTTATCAGGAGTGTCTAAGTTGTTGAAGGTCCTTGAGTAGCTGGACTCTCCTCACATGACTCAAAGGTCTCTTTTGTGCTCTTTGCATAACAGGTTTGTGAAAACAAAATACTGATGCACTTTTATAAGAAAGAATTGTGAGTAGGACTGGAGTCGTGCCTTCAACTTCCTCACGGTAAATACATTACAGATTTCTACCATGCCTATAATTTTTCAGGCTCGTACTGTGGTACTTGAGCACAATTCCCACTGATTTCAGCTGATTGTCCCATTTTGTTGGCCAAGATTAAGCGTTCTCTCATACTGGCCTAAATAACCATGTGCAATTTTCACTTCAGTTATCTATTTCTGTACTGGAGTATAGACCTGGTCTTATGTCATCAGCAAAGCTTTTAACATGGTCTTGTGAACCATTTTGAAATGCAGTTAGTTCCACTCCCACTGAGGCCCGAAACCACTCTGTCTCTTTCCTAGCAAAGCCCTGTTTGGTGCAACTGCATGAGATGACAGCAAAGCCTCAACATGAGGGAAGCAGAACAGCCCATTAGCTGTCCACAGCATGGTGATTTCAGGTCTGTATGTGTTTTACAGTCTTTAATCCCTGGTCTGGGACAAGGAGCAGGTAGTTGGAGAATGAAGTAGAGAACACATCTTGATTTTCACAAGCCTGTAATTATTGTACTCTTTATTACTGGCATCTGATTATCTTGTAAGAGTTACAGTGACCCTGGGCTCACAGAGCCTTGCTTTGCAAATCTGGATACTGAACTCAGCAGAGCTCCACAAAGAGAGTCCAGGCAGTGCGGGAGGACATGTGGAAGACCAGTGCTGGTTGGATTGCTTAACCCCACCATGGTGCCAGCACCTAATACCCTTGGTTCCATGTTTGCACACCTGTGATTGTATTCAGACTCATGAAAGTATTGATAGCTAAGATGCTCTGGGATCTCCTGCTTGGCCACCAGCTACTCATCTTAAGAGCCTTCCTCATTTCCTGATTATGTTCCAGCTAATTGTTTTGATTTAAAATTGGAAGATGTATAACTGATGCTCTGGACAGAAGCTTCAAAGGTCTCTGCTGCTTCAGAGACCAGGGAAGTGGCCTGGGCTTCAGTTCAGGGAAAGACAGAAGCAGGTTTTCAGTGGGTATCTTAAACAAGAAAGAATCATTCTCCCTTTTATATTTTACAATATGTACTACTTTGAACTGAAGGTTTAGGAGAATGCAAGAAGATTAATTGATGTTCAGTTATATCTAGAACTTTCCTCCATTTTGTCAAATTAGGCAGAAAGTTTTTATAAACGAAAATAGTGGATCTGGCACATCTCTACTGCTGTAGCAGGAAAACTGATAAAGAGCACAAACTCTATGTGGTATTTTTTGTCAAAAACCTTCAAATGGCTGACAACTCGCATCTGAGCTGATGAATGACTCAAAAAAGAGCTTAGCTCTTGATCTTACCATCGTCACCTACAAGGAACCTGATTCCAGACATGCATCCTTTGTGATCAGGAAATCCATAGCTTTCCCCTGGGCTCAGCTATTGGGAGATCACAGTCAGGGGGGTACAAACACATCCCCCTGCTGAGCCACGTCTGGCTTTTGAGGGAACCTGCCAAGGACATGGGGGAGCTGGATATGGTCTACCTCTCTGTGCTTCTTCAAGCAGTTTCTGTGGCTAAGCTGGCTGTTCCCCTCCTCTGACAAGGCAAAAGGTCTCTTACGTTAGTGGTTTTGGACTCTTGGACATGTCTATAGGTGAATTTTAGACAACCCCCCATTACTGGCTACCCTTTGATTTTCTTTTATAAATGTATATGGTCCTTCCAGGCTGGGGGATCAAAAGCTACCATGATCACAGATAGTATGCTACTTGTAATGTTTGGGGGTTTTGTTCATAGAATCATAGAATAGTTTGGGTTGGAACAGACCTTCAAAGCTCATCCAGTCCAACCCCCTGCAATGAGCAGGGACATCTTCAACTAGATCAGGTTGCCCAGAACCTCATCCAACCTGGCCTTGAATGTCTCCAGGGATGGTGCAACTATGACCTCTTTTGCCTGAATGCTTTTCATATGGATGCTGCTTTCACACAGCCTGGGTTGTCTCTGGGTAAGGTTTACAGTCAGATTTCACACATGCTCTTCCCCGCGTCATCAAAAAGTGGGACGATTTTTTGGAATGACCACAAAGATGGTAACAGGGAGGCTAAGTTTTTTAATGCTTCCAGAGGAATGATCAGCACAGGAAATTCATAATGAAATAGTAATTAGCACATGTTCTTTACCTAATCAAGGATTTTCATTGCAAAACCCTTAAAGTGAACAAGTTAAAACGTTCCCTTAAGTGAAGAGGTTGACTTCAAGATTATTCAGCTGCTTTGTTTGCAAGCAAAACACGATCCTGACTTCTAAAAGTGGAGGGGGAAAAAAAATCCCCAGTAATTTCCCAGTCTGATTATGGGAAAAAAATAAGAAAAGAGAGAGCTAAAGAAAATCACAGCTTTTGAAATCGTGGAGGATTTTTCTGAGGAAGAATCAAGACAGTCTTAGAATAACTAACAGCTGTCTGCAGCAAAGGGCATGCGATGCACAGTGATGGGAATGCATCATGAACTGCACTGAATTGTGCCACGTAATTATACAGCAGTGGGTGTAGGTGCACTGGCAATGGAAGATTGTGTGGGACAAGCTGTGTGGACTTGGTGCTGTAGGAAATCTTTGGCCTGTTCTAGAGTTCTGCACTTGGTGGCACTGGGGTATGAGGGGTTAAGGGCATTAACTGGGACATACCAGGCAAAAGGGGCCCCTGGGAAGGAGCATCAGCTGTCATTTGGGGCCAGTATGTGCAGTTTTGGGTGTGCTGCTTCTGGGGATGTTCAGAAACAAGTGCTTCAGGTGGAGAAATTTCATATTCCCATCTTGGCAATGAGTGACCAAGGCTAGAAGATCCTTATGTGCAGCGGATGGCATGCCTGGAGGGTTGGGAGTTTCATTTTCCAGGTGGAAAACATAACACACAGATTTATACCCACCTGAGCAGAGAGAGAATTTACATCCACCAGGACAGCTAGACTGGGAACACCTCCATGAAGAAACCATGATACTGGTGTGAGCTGCCTTTCATCTCTCCAGGTCCTAATGTGCACAGCAGCAATTTTATCCAGCCAGTCAACCTGCCTTTGCTTTGATTCTGAGGGCTTGGTATTCCCTCACCCAACACCTTCTGCAGACAGTTACAGCTTTGAGGGGGAACTAAAATAGATCCATGAGTGTCCCTCTCTGCCATGGCTTGGTGGGCACTAGAATGAGCAGAGTGGCCCTGTAAAATTCCCTTGTTTTATATAAGGAGAGGTACACCGTAAGGGCCCAGTTGTTGCAGCAATTTGTTTTATTGGGTGCATTAGTCCAAGGGGTACTGAAACATGCCAGAGAGCAGCTAAGAAGACATCCCTGTGTCTCCTCCTTCCCACCTGGAGTGAGTCTCTTCCGGGGAGGTGCCCACTTCCACCTTCGCAATGTGGCTTGTCCCATGTACCAAGCTAAAGGCACTATCGTAGTTGATACTAGCCAACGTCATGCTGTTGTCACACATCGGAAACGCTCCCTCTCAATTTGGGTCCTGTATCTGTGGCTTCTCAGCATGCTTCATGGTACGTTCTGTGCCCATTCCTTGCAGAGATGACTCATGTGACGGAATGTCATGTTTCTCAGTGAGTGATGGAAGTAGCTGAATAATTTCAATATCTCTAAATGCCAATTTTTCAAACACGTTTCTGTTTTGTGTGTAGCTTCCAAGCAGACTGTGATCTCAGTATTTTTTTGTAATTCGTGTTTAAAGTTCTTAAATCCAGACTCAATGAAAAGGCTGAAGCTGTCATGTGCTTCAAAAATTCATTGTCGATTCGTTATTGATGTTTTTCCTTGGTTTTTCTTTTCTGGTTTCCTCCTGGAGTTTATAACATTGCAGATATGCTTTAGTGATTGTTCATTTGGTAATAGCTCTACCTTGTATTTAAATTATAATGCGTGCATTTTACGAGGCTTTCTAAAACTGAAGGTTTTCTAGAATTGTTTTTCCTGTGTAAAATATGTTTTTTTCTTTATTCTTTTTTTTTCTTCAGTGTGTTTAATTTGGACACTGTTCAATCCAGTATTTTTGTTCTTTCCACAGTTTACATGGTGCTCGAGGAATGCACATGAGAAATTTTCCCTCTTCATATGACTTTAACATTTAATTATATAGCAGTATGTGCTACTCAAAACCAGGTGTCAAGTAGCATGGGAGATCAACTGAAGTTAGAGTAAGTTATAAGTAAAGTATCTTTCCCCCAGTGGTACTCAACAGTTTTGAAACCTTCAGTCCATCATTTCATGTCTCTGAACTAATGAGAAACTTCTAAATTGAATTTGTACAAAGCAAATCCACTGAGTGACTTTAATATATTTTGACTGGCCTGTTGGGAGAGCAGCAGAGCAGGCAAGTGACAGTCTGAGAAGTATTGCACCATTTACTTTAAACATCTAACTACTGATGCTGGGCAAGGCATACGATTTTGCCTAGGCATCCTGGCACGTGGAAAGAAACAACATCCTCCAGGAGGTGACAAAAAAGAGAGGCTGAGCTTCTGCCCTGCCATGTGCCCTCCTTGCAGCACAGAAGATGCCACGGAGAGGAGAGGAGAGAGAGTAGAGCTTTCAGGGGGCAGGGAGCTCCCTGAAGCACCCAGGGTTGGTCTGTGGCTTAGATTCAGGTGCCTATGTCCTTGTGGAACAGGCAGAGGTATGGGTGGCCTCAGGCCTCTGGTGCTAGGCTTGGGCAGCCATGGAGGCTGCTTCCTTCACTGACACCATCGCTTAGAAAGTTTTTCTGCTTTTGGGCTCTTCATGACCATCATTATCTTATGCAGGGAGCTTTTCCTAGGTGCACTCTTGGGGTGCTCCTCATAGCCTCATAGCTGGGAGGAGATGGATATCCACCAGCCTGAGGTGGGGTTCACCCTGCTTTGACGTCTGCTTGGTGGGGCAGTCCACTTCATGGGCATTTGGCACTGCCATGCTTGGCCCTATATCTACCTTACAGCCAACTCTGCTTTCTTCTCCATCAGCAGTTTGTCCTTTTCTTTAGGGACTCTGCCTTGCTGAGCTCTGCAGGTGGAGGGGACTCTGTATGCTCAGGCTTATGCTTATTTACTTACTTTTATTTCTATATCCTTTTTGACCACATATTAAGTTGGATCCATTACTCCCATTCTGAACCCAAATCACACCTGCGTTTGACTACGACACACCATTTTAGAAAGGATATCACAAAATGAAAAATTTATAGTAATGCATTCTCAGGTTTGCTCACTCAGAGTATGAAATATATGTGCCTTCTGTCTTATTTTAAGGCCTTTTCTTTTAGCTTCCCACCACTGGTGCTTATTATGTTTTTCTCCGCTTGCTGCACCTTCCTCTTCTTTCTTTCCCCTCTTTCATGTTCCTGAATTTCTTCTAAAATTGTTCATCCATTTTTTCCCTTTCTTGCTTTTTGTCTGGTAAGAGCAATCACAAATTAGCATCAAACAGCTGCAGGAGCTGTAGTTCTAGTAACTGTTTTTATCTCTGGAGATTTTAAACTTTGTCAGAATATCCTGATAATATGCTGATTGAAATTCCCCTCTGAAGACTCAATTTTATACATATTGTTGTTTCCTCTGTACCTCTTCGCAGATACTTAGTGATGTTTTTGTTTAACCTCTGGAGAAGACACAGAATGGGAAACAAGCAAGCAACAAGCATTTCCAAATCCCAGTGCTATGAATCTGTTTTGTTTTCCTCCTGCTTACAAAAGTGGCAAATTATTTATTTTATTATCTGATAGCAAGCCAATAACAAGAGAAGTCTGTTCCATGCAGTCCAATTATGAAAAATTGCCTGAGATAAAATGACTCACAGCGGACCTGTTTTCCATGGCCCTGTTGCAAAGAAATATTTACCTGCCTGAAGTGAGGAGAATTTATACTCATGCTGGCAGCCAAAAACATCTGATCAGAAAAAACCTGTCAGATGATAGGATGCTGGTCACTCCTACTTGTCTGGACCATGTTGTCAGCGCATAAACCCCAGTTTGAGTCCAGCTGTGGAGTTCTTCTAACTTTGGCTAGTGGTAGAGTTTAGGGCATTGGGATAGGTTGGAGGGTCCCTAAATTCCTTTCCAACCTGGTTTTCTGAAAGGATGAGAACACGTTTGTCCATGTTACTGAAATGATTTCTGTCCAGATGCGGGAATGAATTGGTTTGAGCAGCTTTGATTCTTCTGGTTCTGGTATTCTTATTAGTTAGTGGTAAATCAGCTAAGAAACTGCATCATTTCCCGGATGTGTGTGAACTGTTGGTGGGAGAGAAATGTTGGCAATGGGTATCAGTTACAAAATTAGTGCCTCGGTTATTTTATTTGGTGATCCTGCTCCTCTACTCTGCTCTTATGAGACCTCACCTGCAGTATTGTGTGCAGTTCTGGTGTCCTCAACATAAAAAGGACATGGAACTGCTGGAACAAGTCCAGAGGAGGGCCACGAGGATGATCAGGGGACTGGAGCACCTCCCGTATGAAGACAGGCTGAGGAAGTTGGGGCTGTTCAGCCTGGAGAAGAGAAGGCTGCGTGGGGACCTCATAGCAGCCTTCCAGTACCTGAAGGGGGCCTATAAGGATGCTGGGGAGGGACTCTTTGTCAGGGACTGTAGTGACAGGACAAGGGGTAATGGGTTAAAACTTAAACAGGGGAAGTTTAGATTGGATATAAGGAGGAAATTCTTTCCTGTTAGGGTGGTGAGGCACTGGAATGGGTTGTCCAGGGAGGTTGTGAGTGCTCCATCCCTGGCGGTGTTCAAGGCCAGATTGGGTGAAGCCTTGGGTGGGATGGTTTAGTGTGAGGTGTCCCTGCCCATGGCAGGGGGTTGGAACTAGATGATCTTGAGGTCCTTTCCAACCCTAACTATTCTATGATTCTATTCTATGATTCTATGATTCTATGGTTATATCCACTTCCAAATGGCTGGATCCCCTTTTGTGCAGCTTGACAAAATGGAAGTATCTGTAAGAAGCAGAGATCAAACTTCTTTGCCAGAAAGCCATGTAATGGAGGATTAAATATTTTTCCATTTTACTGAAAAAAAAAAAAAAAAAAAATCACTAATGTGTTGACCTCCATTAGAAGCTCACAGCCTGCTAAGCCTTTGGGCTTTAGGAGTGGGTGATGAAATGCATGGATCCCATTCAGCAGTGGAAATACTCTGAGTTTACGTGGGTACATGGGTGTATAGACAAGTGTACAGAGTAAGTGACTGTCAGCCTGCAGCTACTTCAAAAACCCTCTGGTTCCATCCTGACCTCACTCCTCTACCTCCCACAGACTGTGGAGGTTGGATTTTGTGCATTGTCCTGGCAGCCAGCATGGGCTGTGCCGGCTGGGCAGTCTGTGCAGAGAGGGAAGGTGGTTAGCAAGGGCACAAAAACAGGAGCCTGCATCACCAGTTACGGCCTGATCCACAGCTAGAAATAAAGCTTGTTTTGGCAGGACGTTGGTTTAATGCTCAGTCACTGAGGAAACACTGTATTTATTTCCTTAATCACCTTTATGAGACATGGGGGATAAGGCTGTCATTTTAGATGCAGGACAAGTGTATGGGTTTTCTGTTCACCTGAATGGTGGCACATGCAATTAGCCCTGAGGGTGCTGTACATAATTTTCCACTCCCCATCCCTGCCCAACAGCCTGATAATGACTCTGCAGCTGTTCCAGGTAGTGAGCACAAAAAGGGAGCTTGCCCATTGCATTACCAGGGCTTTTACAAATAGGCAAAGCAAATGTTGCTGGGCTTTTTTCTCTCCCCTTTGTTAGTAGTCTTTGGGAGAGAAAGTGCTTTACTTCCAGCTCTAGTGGTTAATGTTAATGATTAATAGCAGAGGAACATGAAAGTGGCTTACCAGGACAGGCTTCTGTGGTGATTAATGATGGGGCTGGCTCTATCAAAACTATGGCTGTGGGAATCACGTATACATGTTTATGTATTTATATGTAGTATATTTGTGTGTGTTTGTGTGCATATGTTGCTGGAATTTTATACTAAAAATATATTCTTTGAAGTCAGATAATTGCCTTTTTTGTCTCCTTTGTGTCTTAGGGAACAGCAGTAGACACATTCCATCCTCCTGAAAAATTCATGTTTGTTCTGGGAATTTCGTTGGCCTCGAGGCAGCACATTTAGAAATGTACTTTTAAAAGCATAAGATTTGCCGAGCCACCACCCAGCTTTGCAGAGGTTCCTGTCCTGAGATGGTCCTTTTCTCCCTAGCTTACCTCCACAAGCCTGGGCTTCCTGCTTCACTCAGGCCAGCCTTTGCCTTGCAGTGGCACAGAGGACTTTGGTGAAACCTTGATGTGCAATACAACCTAGCTGGGATGGTTTGCCACGTGCTGCAGTTTGCCATGTGCTGTGGCCAAAACAAGAGGAAACCAATTCCCACTCTGCAAATAATAAGCCTGTTTTGAGGCAGACACAGAGACACAAGAAGGTCTCACAACCTGTGAGGATGCAGAGAAGGCTGGCTAATGAAAGCAAGAGCGTGCAGCCAACATATGATCATTATTGCCTGGAGCAATTATAAATCAATAGAGAGATTAAAAACCCAACTGTGCTTCAGCAGTGATGGAGTGCCTCCAGGTGCCTCTGGGTCTGGAGAATGGGCTGAAGCCCAGGAGGGTGACTGCCTTTGAGGTCAGCTTCAGGGAGCTTCATATTCAGGAGTCCCACTGGGATGAAGCAGCAGGGATGACTGAGATGCTGTGAGTTGCGTTGCTATTATTAGGCTCAGCAGAGCCTGAAATTACAGCTGTGCTGTGTGGGCACACCACTGCTGTCCTCTTTTCATCTGTAGTCACTGTCTTTCTTGGCTCTTTATTTCCCCATGTGTCAGCTGCATTAAATGCTCAGTATTCCTCCTGCCTGTAAATAGTGTCTAGACAGATGGCTTTCTCAGGTCAGAAAGTGATTGTTCCTAATTCAGAAAAATATAAAGACTATATAAGATTTGGATAAAGATTAAACCCAGATATAAATGGAAGAGTTAGAACCCTCTTGGGCTGCGGTCCTTCAAGTGAGAGAAACACAGTTTTAAAGAATTACAAAAAATGACATTTCTTGACACTTGTTGGATTTGACCAAGAGTTTGTCCGAAGCAGCGTTCCTATGAGAACCAGTGCACTGACATGTTTGAAGCCTTATGGAAGGTGATACTACAATTATCTCCAATATTCCCATAAGCAGTTGTACATGTCTGCAGTGCCAGTTGCGATCAGTGCAGTCTGATTCCTGTCTGGCCGATTTCCTCCTCTGTGTAAACTTTGCTTTCCACGAATCCTCACGAGTTTCCAAAGTTTGCTTTCCGTGAGAATCTGTGCAACCAGAACTGGGTTATTTGCCTATTTAAGAGAAGCAAACACAGCTGGAACAAATTCATTTTTTCAACCAGCATGAGTATTTGTGGAAACATTTTTGGTTGTGTTCCCTCTGCTCTGCCTTTTCTGACCGACACTTGCACAGCAATGTGGGAAAAAATCCATTCTATTTTTTTGATGAGGATACTACATGGCTCAGCTTCTAATTGTGATAAAAAATCTCCCTTGGCAGGCCTGCCAATTTAAAAGTCAACCTTGGTTTATTGAAATGAAAGAAAGGAATTGAACTTCAGTTCTCCCAGAGAATCATTCTTCTCATATCCTGAGCACACATTAGTTCTGGATCTCTGTGGAATACAATAGGAGAGAGGTTATTGAATTGAAGTTTCAAGCACAGAAACAGAGCTCTAGCCAATTATATTTTGCCAGGGCTGAAATTGGACTAGTCAAAAAAAAAAAAAACAACCAAACAACAAACCAACCTCAAACCAACGTGATACAGAATCAAATCTCTTCTGAGATGAAATGCTTCTCTGTCAGGAAAGGTGAGGGAAGCGATGCTGTGTTTTTGTCTTTAATATCTGTCTGCTCTCCATGCCTTGCTTTCTGATTTTCTCTCCTCTTTCTATCATAATCTCTTTTGTGTGGCTTTGAATTCAGCGATAGTACTGAGTATTCCATGTCAGATTGCTTTTGCCTTAGAATTACTGAGCTTGTTGAAGGTGTGCTGGACGGTAGATGTGAAAGCTCAAACCATGTGCTCCTTCAGCATCTCATGAGGTCAGCTCCCAGGCAGCTTCCAATGCAGGGGAGGGGAGGAGAGACTGCCCATCAAACATCCTGTTTGCTGCAGTGAGATGAGGTTTCGTGATCAGCTGTTAACAAAGCCAGTGCTGACTTTCCATTATATTACTGTTCCTGTTGGAAGAGCACTCATGCTCTATGCTTCGTATGAGGTGTTGGGCTACAATTTTCTTCAATTACTTAATTTTGGGGCAAGTTTTACTACATTTGCTTCCCTTCACACCATACCTTCCCCCAGGCATTCTGTGTACCTCTACGTAGGATTCAGATTCACCATCTGGGAAATGGTCTGTAGGTGGTCATGGAACCCACATGTATAGCTATTAGCTCCAAAATGCTAATGCCAGAATTAATCATCAGATTGACTCCCTTGTGTTGCATTTTTTAAGAAAGTCTAGATTGCTTAATTTGTCTAATTATTTACAGTCCCATTTAGATCAAGTTTTCTTACACAAATTATTTCTTCTGGTGCAAAGTAAATGACTCAGTTTTCACAGACCTTTTGGTATGGTGCCATCTGCATTTCTGTTATTTCAGGAAATTTTCCTTTTGTGATTCTATTCACATACACACCACAAATGTGAATTACATGATGCAAGAAGTCATCAGTGGGTCAAAACTAACAAGATACAGGAAACCTCAACATACGGAGATAAAAATGTTCCAAAAAGAATGATTCAATGACTTGCAAAATGACTGTAGCTTCAGAGAGTATCTTCACTTTGTATCAGGCAAGTGAGAATTCAGATAATGCAAGTTCTTTACAAGTAGTATTTGCTTATCCAAATGAGATACGAAACATGTCTGGGTAGTTTATACATTGTTTAAAATGTTATTTAAATGTTCCATTAACTGAGTGATTTTATATGGACCCAATGCTGAGGGTCCAATGTTCACTTTCCAAGGGGACATTTCAAGGAGGTTCACTTCAGGCTAACTCGAGTCTTGTTCCCATGCACCGGAAAGCCATTGGAAGCCCACCTTCTACTTTAGCTTCGTCCAGAAGAAGACCAGTTTGCACAGTCCACTATCAGTCAGTGACAGAAATGAAAGCCTGGTCATCAGGAGATTTTGCTTCAAAAGTAGGCTGTTGATTTGAACCAAAATGCTACTTGTAAATGCACCTAGATATTGCTTGTAATGACAACTGGAATAAAATATTCTGTCAAAACCATCTCTTCATGGAATGCAGTAATTGAGATAAAATTAAAAGATTGAATCAAAGTGTCTTCTTTCTACAAAAATAATCGTTCTCCTTTTCTGTCAAAGGTTTTCAACTAATGCCAACATATTTGAACCATTTCTGGCAGCCTCAGAGCCCCGGGCATCAAGCACCTCCATGGAGATGGGGATGGGCTGAGGCTGGGCAGGGCATCAGCCGCAGGATGAAGGGACATGATCCGGTATGTGAATGGCCACAGCAAGGATGTGTATAGCTAAGGCAGAGACTGAGGGCAGGAGCTCAGCTCAAGAGCAGCTCCAGAGAACAGGAGTGACCCTGGCCCAGCTTCAACAGCTCTTTTACAAAGGCCACCAGCTCAGCTGGCTGTGAGCCCAGGCTACCAAACCCGGAGGAGAAGGGGGAAGTGCCCTGAGGATCCCGACATAGGTATTATAATTCCAAATATCCATCTTAAAAATCAAATACTTTGCTTGCACTGATAAGTGAGGTAGAGATTTTCTAAATTATAACAGGGTATGGATCGCCCACTTGGCAGCTTTCTGCATTATTGCCTTAATCTGGAAGGATTTTAACTGCGGTGGAACAGAGGTCACATGTTGCTCTGGAAGAGGCTGCATATTGCATCAAGGAATACTATGTAATGGAGCTGGTTTCCAAAGGAAAACTCCCACTCTGAGAGTCCATGTCTTAGGAAATACTGGAGACTTCATCCCCAAGAGCTGGAGGTTCTTCATGGGTGATGGACACCAGGCAGTGATAAGGTGGGGTTGTCATTTTTAAATCTGGTTTTGCAATGAAACAGTAAAATGGATGAGTTGATAGGCTCCAAACAAGGTGGCCAGGGTGAGGTTTGGACTTGCTGTTTTCTGCGGACTGGGTTACTATTTTACACAGAAAATTTCTTGCCTGCAGCATGCAGGGAGCCTTAAAAGTCAGGGAGTGATGGGAAAAGGTTCTCAGACATTTGATTAATTGAGATGCTTCTGATGATTGTTAAAAAATGACGTAAAACTGATCTTCTGTACACTCTAGTCAGCTGGGAAGGTTGAGATTGCTTATCAAACAGCTAGGGGTTTTTGGGAAAAAGAAAAGGAAATAAAAATTGTGGGTTGTCTGTTTTGTCTTCTCCCCCTTTATACTAACCTTTTGGTTGTTTTGGGTTTGGATTTTTTGTGTGTCTGTGGTTGGTTTTGTTGGTTTTTTTCTAAGATAAGAGTGAAAATTTGTTTTTAAGGGGGCATAAAAGACAAAATAATGTCAAACCACAATCTCATGACTATAGAAACTGAAGCTTTTCAAACCAATTACTGTAAGATTTGCAATGAAGCTGTGAGGAGCAGCACTGATGGACGAGGAGCAGGATATGGTGTTCTCCTAAATTAGCTCAGCTCCCCTGCATTAGAGTGCAAGCCTTTACCATCAACTATTAGCAGGAATTTATAACCAGGATTAATGGGGTGTGCTTATTCTTTCAGCATCTTAATTAGTTATGATGCCCCCTTCCTAAAGACATTACAGGGTTTGAAACAGTCTCTGAGCTAGGAAATGTGTTATCTCATATCCTGAATCCCCAGGGCAGGATGCTGAGCAGATTCAGTCAGTGCAATGTCAAATGTGGCATATCCTTGTTTACATCATTGGCTTTTTATGCTGTTGGTGGGCACATGCACGGAAGTTTTTTTATAATATTGAGGTAGGACTGATGAAGAGCCTTCAGTCTGGAATCCTGGAAAAAGTGTTAAATGGTGAATAAAACTTTGGGCATCTTTCAGACATGGGGTAGCATCTCCTCATACAGGTGAGGAGCAAGGGCTGTGCTGGGTATGTAGAAAACATTCAACCCAGGGGCAGGCAGGTACCTGTGTATGGCTTGGCTAAGAGGGGAACTGGAGGGCTACAAAGCTGGTGTGGCCAGGAGGACAGCCACCATGGAGGAGCACCATGGCAGTGCTCCATGCAGTAGGTTCGCAACTGCTACAGCCATAAGCAGTCAGAAACCTGTGCAAGATCTACTCGGCCTATAATCTGGGTGCATCCATACCACTATAAAAGGGTTTGTATGCTTTTTAATAACCTTAAATGGTTAGCTTACAGACCAGGAGAACAAAATACTTATCAAAGGTTGGAGTAGGCATCCTGCAGGAAGGAACGTCCCTGGCGCTGTCAGAAAGGCAAAGCTGTGCACTAGCCCGTGCAGTCAATATGTTTAGCAGCTCAAGAGGATTAAAACGAACTCATTGGATTTGTCACTTGCAGAGCTTTATCCAGCAGTCACATTTAATTCCCCAGCTCTCGATGCCTGTAACCTAATTTCAACATCTGCATGGGGTGTGTGGAAAACAGGGAAGTGTGGGGGGAAGCATCAGACTTGGGAAGAGCCACTGTCAATTTAAACATCATTTAAACTCCTGGGGCTGAAACAACAACAGAGTGGTGTGGTGAATAGCCCCAGCTCAGTGCTAATACCAGGACTAGTGCTTGCTGGTTATGGTGCTCCCCTTCCCTGCCTCACTGCTTTTTCAGAGACACGACCTGCGATTTTGTTCCATCTGCTTTACAGATGAGGGGAAAGCTGCTGTCTCACCCATTTTCCCCTGCCCAGGATAGTCCCACCTCCAGTTCATTTCCTCTGCTGTGAGAGTTTGGGTTTCCCATCCTTGGTTGGGATTTACAGCTTGTTTGCTCATGCCCCTGCATCTTCCTATGCTCTGGCTCCACATCTGCACGTGCCCTCAACCCCAGGTAGGGATTAAGCCTTGCAAATTTATGGAAGTGCATCCGTTCTCTGCAATTATCTCTTATCCGTATTACCCAGATTTAATTGATTTAATCATTCCTCAACTCCTTCCAGACACCCAGGTCATTATTGCTTGATTTTTTGTTTTAATTGCTTCCAGTTTGTCAGTGTTGCAGCTTTGTTTTGTGCTGCAGGCATGTCCAGAGACCTTGGAGCCGGTGAAGGCATTCCTCGTCTTGCAAATGGACTTCTTGTTTAGCCCAGGCAGAGGGTATACCAAATAACTTCTCCTCATGCCCAGCTGCTCTGGATGGCACAGAGTAAGGACTGAGCAAGAGAACAGGTGAAAGCTAAATAAGAGTTTGGACTGGTTATGCAGGGGAGACTGCCCCAAAACAGGATGTTCCTTGAGACCTTCTGGGCGTCCCCAGCTCCCGGCGATGTTATGATCAAATCTAAGGCTGTCGGTTTTCTGTGTGCAAGTGCTAAGAAATGTCCAGAACGAATGTTTTGCATTGTTTTATGACATGTCGCATCATATCTTCATGGTTTCTTTAAGCTTGCATTCCCAAAGCCATATTATGTGTTCTAAGTTTATCTTTTATTTCTCTAACTCCTGGGGTTGCAGAAACTTCTTGAAAGCAGAGTCCAATGGCTCTGAGTGCTCAGTGTCAGAGCTTCTCCTCAGTTTGAAGCCAATCTCACAGGCTTCCTGGGGCAAGAGGACAATGAGGTGTGACTCTGGAGCTTCATACTTTTTACTGTCAGTGCTCCCCAAATGGTAAAGCAAAGTGCAGCCCCGGCCTGCACAGAAAGAATGGGGTTGCTTATTGCGTAGTGAGAGGCATGTCTGTGCAGAACAGGAAAGACATGGAGTGAGCGCTTCTTTTTTTAATATTTCGTTCCTTGCATCTTTTAATTTATTAAATATTAATAATTTATTGCATCTGGAAATTGACATTAGGCAGAAGAAATAGAATCAATTTTTAATAAATATGAGCAATAAATAAAACATTTAATAAATTATGCATGACAAAAGATTACTGAAAGATTAAATAATGATCTTGTATACATACTCAAAATATTATTTATTAATAGCTTTTTGCAGTGCAGCGTTCATGACACTCAGGGAAAGTACAGTTTCACCTGAAAAGTAAGCCAGGATTGAGGAGAGCTGCAAGTTTCCAGCTTTGTACCTCAGTGGCTTTCAGATCAAATGCCTCACATTGAAGAGGGAAAGAAAATGTTTCCCTTGTCCCACCCCTGGAACCTCTGTGAGGCCGAATCCCCATTTTTCCCTTCCCTCCTGCTGCCCAGCTGAGACTTTCTGCAGGCTAACCCTTGAGATCCTGTTGCTCAATCCTAAAGCATGTAACATAACCCCCACCTGAAACCCAGAAAATACCCCCAAAATTGTGAAAAAGCCAGTGGCAGTCAATTTAGTACCTAGGACTTGGGTTTTAGCTCTCTAAATACATTGCTTTTTGTGACGCCACCTTTTCATGCTCAGGGATGCAGGTGGTTGTGCAAACACCTGATCTATCAGACCTGGTCCCCAGGGGCTAAACTCTGTTAAGAGCTTTTGGTTTCTAAACCTGAAACCATCAGTTTGAAAGCAGATTTACAGATCTGTAAGTGAATATATGATAAAAAATATGGGCAAACATAATTTAGGTTTGGATTTATTTTTAACATATGTAGGCTGAGATCTTCAACAGAGCCCAAATGAGTGGGAGTAAAAAATCCCATTGATTATTTTTTCGGGAGCAACTGCTTGTCATGAAGCTGTGTACCCTTTCAACAGATCTTTCAGATTCCAATTGCTTCACTGTGTGTCTCTTTCAGTATCTCACTGTAATGCTCAGTCTGAAGCAGCAGATTGGGACCTGCTTTGGGAATCCCAGAAAGCGGCCATGTCTGCCTGTGGTCTGGCACCTCGTTTCCTTCCACTCAGCATTAGCCTGGTGATAAATATAACCACTAATTACATTTTAACCTACATGGGTTTTTTTTTTCCTCATGTATGCTTTCTTGGAGCATTTAATTGCCAGTGGAAGACTTAAAGGAGGTGTTTTATGCAGTCTGCATTTACATGCCCACCAACCAGTAATATCATTTAGATCTTAGTGGAAAAAGCAGGCTGAACAATGCAAGGGGCAACTGGTGGCCAAACCTGACCAGCCCATTTTTAAATGACAGCAAGCCATGTGTTGCTTTCACACGGTGCCAAGGGTGAAGGGAGGATCTTTGCCACCAAGTGTGTCCTCCTGCTCTGCCCTGATGAAGGCTCAGCTGCAGCAGCATCACAAAGACCAGGGTCTGATCCTCCCACTTTGCCTAGTCTCGTGCACACTCTGATGCAAAGGCAATTTAAAGGCTGCCCCACTGCATTTGCCATCAGAGTGGTGGACAGGATTACAAGCATAAAATCAGATTATGAGCCTGGATGCAATAATATGTAAAACAGGGGCCTGGGGAATTGTACGCTGCGCCTTGTTGATGATTCTGGGATTGCTCACTGGCTGAAAAAAAATCTTCTAGTGGTCTTTTTTGTTCCCAGCTCATTATTATGATCCTCAAGGAAACCAAACTAACATCAAAGCATAGTTTTTGAGAAGCAGAGGTTATTTCCCAGCCTGTTCAGGTTCCACTTTGCCACTGACAATGTTACTGAGTACACAGCTTGCTCACATCAAAATTAAGCAGATGACTGTGCTGAACTTCCAAACGGAAGTGGCTAAGACCATGCAGTGCTGGCCATGTCAACTACAACTTTCTGTTGAAATACAATGTCAGGGTCTCTTAAGTGGCTGGAAGTGATTGCTCTGTGGTGCATGCCAGACAATTTCAGTAATGCTGCTTCTGGGAAGAAATGAGAAGAGTAAGTAGATGCAGCAATAGTAATTTTGCTTCTTTTGCTCAGTGCCAGTAACCTGTAGTACCCATCCATCTCTAGTAGGTACCTGGCACTACAGAACAACAGGACTTTACTCAGTTCTGCCTCTGATTTTCTTTATGTCAGAAGATTTAGTTTCTGCTCTGCGAGCAAGCACACCGAAACACAAAGCCTGAGGACCAGCTTCCTGATCTTGAGACATTCTTTGTCCAAAATTAAATGTGAATTGTGTCAATAAGGCTTATTTTTGGTATGGATTAGTCCCAGCTCCTACGAGCAGCTGGAAGGACTAAGCAGCCTCCCAGTGCCCCTCTGGGCTCAGTTTTGTATGCTTTATACCATACCTTGGGAGGTGTAAAGTCTAAGGCAGCTCAATAGCTTGGGACCACTCCTAGCATTTGTGTAGAAATGGTATCACATGCTCTGGAGCACCCAGAAGCTGCATTCCCTGGGAAGACTGCTGGCAATGCCCTCTCTTTCCCCTTCCTACAGCTGTCAGCTAATGAACAGATCTGAGAGGGCAGCAATACGTGTGCTGTGAAACCTGAAAGGGGTTTACATCAACATCTGGAGTTTTCCACGGGGAACAGTGGCACTATTCAGTTGTAAACATATGTTGCATATGACATTTAGACTAGAGACGGCTGTTGGGAAAAGGAAGTGTTTAAAACCCCTCTTTCAATTTCTCTTTTTTTTCATCTACACTTGAAAGAATGATGGGTGCAGTGAGATGAGGGGGGGACGACAAACGTGGTACCTCCAGGATGACCATTTAGATTAACTGCTATATTTTTAAACTCTTGGCAGCACAAAATATCTTCTGACATTATGTATAATATAATGATTAATTCCTTGAGGTATAGGAACTTTTGATAGGAAGTACTACAGCACAAGAGCTGAAATAACAACATTTGCTAAGATTTCCCCTCTTACACTGAAAAGAAGAAGTGAAAAGGATGCTGTAGGAGAGCATAAACAAACATGTTTATTTGTGCATCTGTAGATTCAGCAGGAGAAATATTAGCTGTGTGTGAGAGCATTTGACAGTTTAAAAGCTGCTTGGAAAACATGGGGTGAAATCTTACCCTCACTTAAGGCAATAGGATCTTTGGCTTGAATGGCAGAACTTTGCTGCTGGTGTGATTTAGATCCCCAGTGAGAAGGGCAGTTGTGTTTAGCTTTACTTGATAGCCTTCAGCTACGAGAACAGTTGCAAAAGTAACTTGTTTTTTCATTCTTTTAAAGAGAGGGAGACTGGATTATGCTGCTGCTCCAACAGGAAAGCAAATTTCCCCTAAGACAGGTATTCAGGGACCAATGGCAGCAATGTCTCTTATGGCTCAAAAGATTTATTTTGAGATTACCTGCTATGATAACTTTTTAAGGCAGTTCAGTTCTTGATGATGATCCTAGTTTAAAGTGAAGGTGGTAAACAAAAAATGCAGATGAGTAAAGCTGAAGTTAAAGCCTCAGCAAGCATACCGTATATAGGGAGCTCAAGAAGGATTCGAACTTACGAATTTTGCATGAAAGGACTGAATTATTCATGCACTGAGTCAGTAAATGAGGTTATGATGCCACAGGTGCATTTGCCCTCACATGAGAATTATAATCAATGGTTATTATAAATTTTCCTGCATTAGTTCAAGGGTAAGGCAGCTCAGCAGCTTTTAAAAGCTTCAGCTTTTGTGATGCGATGCTAAAGTTTGCTCTCCTGGAAGCTATCAAATGGTCAAAGGAATGATTAGGAAGATCCTACTAGTTGTGACACATGGGTGTTGAAATCTTCTCAAGGACAAAGAGTATTTGGAAGGGCTTCAAACTGGATGGTTCTTGGATCCTGGGAACATCCTACGACCTGGTTTGCAGTCGCAGCCTGCTCACAGTCAAGTTGCCTGAAGTGTCAAGTTTTTGGTCTGAAATGTCCAAGTCTCAGCACAATCTCAGTCTTCTCTCAGGAGTTCAGCTTGGCCCACGTCAGGGTGTTCCCCTCATGATCAGCAGGCTCATGAGAAATGAAGCGCCAGAAGGCAGAAGAAAAGAAGGGAAATAAATAAGGCTGGTACTTTGAGATAGGCTTTAGGGGTGGAGGTGGGTCCCAGCACTGTTGTCACGGATGCATGATTTTTTCACTTGAGGTTAAAGAAAGGCAATGAGGTAAAACTGAGGAAAAATAAAAAAAAACCCCAAACAACACAAAAATATTATTTGTGTATTCCATTCTGAAATGAAAGTTACGCCGAGCTCTGTAGCCTACATTGGCCACATCCTCATCTCTGGATCTTCTGGGCAGTCTCTGGCCACATAGCCATATTCGAGCAGTGATGCCAAGGGCTTGCCTACAGGAGGACAACACATGCATGTAAGTACACATTACTGTCCCCATTTGACGTCACCAAGTCCATTAGATAACACTGTCTTTGCAGTAAACCCATATTAGCCAGCTGTGATTTAAGGAGCTTTACTCTCCTTTTTGCTGTGACTCCTGTTTGTGAGTGTGAACATCTCCATTCCCTGGAAACATGGGTGGGAAAGGCTGGATTTCGGCACCTGGTCCAGCAATGCGTATGTCTGCAGCTGGATTCCAAACTAATAGGGGTGTTTGTGTGACTGTTTTGCTTTGGGCTTTGCCTAGATCATGGGTGTGATTTCTTCTGTCACCTTTTCTAAGGTGAAACATTAGCTAAAATGTTTCTGTGTGGTGACTGTCAGCTTGTGGTTTTGCTCTGCTTCTATTTGCAAGCACTGATGTGGACACCATTAAGTTACAGAAGAGGCTAGGTTTAGAAATGGAAGGATTTTAATGTGTTAAGAGAAAGGCACTTTACTGATAATAGTTTTGAAGAGCCAGCACTTGTGTGAGTTGCATAGAGAAAAATAAATTGCTACCATAAAATGCAGAAGGCTAAAAGGTGCTTTTAGTCCAGAAATCAGATTCACGTAAAGGAATATTACCTTTTAGTTGTCTCTGCCAAGTCTTTGTCCTCATATTCATTTTAGTGAAGGATGAGGCATTAGCTAGTGAACCTAAGCCTGAAGCCTTTGCCAGCCTCATCCATCAACAGCAGCAGATACATGATCGGATGAGACCAGCCCAGGAAAGTCATTTGCAAGCTGAGTACAGGCACGCTGACACCCGGGCTGGGTTTCAGCCTGGGACTGACGGCAGTGTAAAGGCCTACCGTGTGCAGGGTCATCTAAGTCCTGATACGGTCCATGGGAGTCCAGCTGATGTGCATGGTATTTCCTGGGAAGTGATGCAGCCGGGCAGCTGGAAAGTGTCCATTTTAGGATATATTGTCTGCAGAGGTTGGCTCTCCACAGGCTATGGCAAGACCTTAAATACCTAGTGTGCCTGTAGGACCCTGTTTGTGTGTCCTTAATCTCCATGAATTCCACATCTGGCATGTTTACATGCAATTTGCTGCCCCTGCTTCCCATCTGTGCTGGAGCTGTGTCCTGCAGCCTTTTTCACTGTGTGGAGAAGAAGGCTGGACCCTGACTGCTGTGTGCAGTCAGTTTGGTACATGATAATAGCCTTGAGGGACACTGCCGGCAAGGTCTCTGCTCCTGGGCATCGTGAAATATACACAGTCTCTTCATATCTTAAACAGCTCTAGTTGTTACCCTGGCAAACAGCTTTTCCTCCTTTTTCACTGGGAGCAGAGGATCTAGAGATGCACACTTTCCAAACCTGCAAAGCCCGGGGCTGCCTGGCCTCATGCGATGACATGAAGAGGAGACAGGAGCACTGCCTGAACTTTGTGGGCAGGCTTTCCTCCTTTTTGTCTTCAGAGGTGGACGTCCAAGCGCTCTGTGTTTATACAGCTTGAGGCAGAAACTCAATATGGACAAATGTGTGGGTGTCTCTGCTCTCTTGTCTCACAACAAACCAATTGGTGCAGTCCAGAGACAGAACTGATGCAAGCAGCAGCTCTATTCTCTGTCGTACCACATCTGAGATGCTGTGTGGTCTGTTGGGAAGCCGCTATGAATTTTGTCAGCGGCCTTTGCCAAGTTTTGGACTATACCTTTCTCCTAACTCTCACTATGTTTGTAAGAGAGTTTCCCTGCAAGTGAAAGAGTTTCATTTTCCATTTTTGCCTCTGTTCATGTCTTGGCATTGGCTCACATCGGTTTTCACTGATCTGGGGGGGGAGGAGTGTAGTTGCTTCTTTTTCCTTTACTTCCTCTTAAGTCAAAAATCCCTGCTGAAATACAAACATCATAAAAAGGGTTTTGAATGAAGACAGAATTTGTAGTTGAATAAGTCAACAGATAATTGCATGTACCAATTCCCACACAGTTTTCCTTGTGAATTGACTAACATTACCTGCAGGAGAGAAAGAGGGCAAAAGCAAGACAGATGCACAGTCAAGCAGGAATTTGGACAATGTATGAGACAGTTCAGGTGAGATCAAGTGATACCAGTCAAAATACTTCTGAAACCTACAGTGAAGTTGGTGTGATTCAGAGCTGATGAAGACAAATCGAGAACGAGGTGGCAACCCACCCTTTTGCTGCTGCACAGATTTGGTTGAAAGCAATACATGTCTCACACCTTTCTGTCTATTGCTGTTAAGCACCAGGAGTAGCTTCAGGAGGAGCTTTCTGATTTTCCAGTAGTGGGTGTACAGGCAGGAAGGACAAAAAGGAAGAGGAGATATGGAACACATTATTATTAAAAACTACTCAAAACCTTAGGATGTCTGCAGCTTATGTGTAAGTCCTCATGCTCTTTGTTCTGTTGGAACTGATAAATGTTGACCCAAAATGGCTATACTTCCAACTTCAAAGCTACCCTCAGTAATAGTTAAGTACACGCTTATTATATCTCCCAGAGGAAGCTGGAGAAATAGCTGTGTGTACAAGACCACCACACAGTGATCACAAGTGGTAAGCAGAACACGAGAATATCAAGGGCCCTGATGCAAGGACTGAAACGCATAGCTGCTCAGGGCTCTTCAGAACGCTTCCAAGCCTTTCAGAAGTGCTTCAGAAGACTGGCAGCTTCAACCAGCACAGTATGGTTTTTGGGATTCAGAAATCACAACATTGGAAAAGTACAAAAGATGCCCTGTCTTTAACGTTATTCATAGTCAGACTGGCAAGGCTAAAGAACTAGGTAAAAAGCAAATTTGTGTGTTAGCTTTTGCATCAGTGTAAGCCTGAAACATCTTTCTTCTTTTGAGCCCTCATCATCACGATGTCTGTCCTGTGTTCAGCTGTCTCTTGGAGGCACTAGTGAATATATCCTCAAGGAAGCACTCTAACCATCTGTTGCAGATAGGGAACTGAGGCAAAAAGACTCGATGATCTAATGAAGGTCAGGAGGCTGATGTAAATCCTGGAATTAAAGCTTAGATTGACTAAGGATCATTAATAAATCTACATCAGCATGTTAGTTCAGCTCAAAAGTACACTTCTGAGTTAATCTGTTGCTCATCCCCACCTCCAGGGACTTGGTTGCCATTAAGGAATTACGTTGAATTGAACAGACCACACTCCTTTCACATGGATGGAACCAGGAGTGTGCGTTCCTGCCACTGGTGGGTGTCCAGTCGACAGAACCAGACTAAAGCTGGGCCGAAGGAAACACCCCAGACGCAAACCTGCTTCTCCTGAGTTCGCCCTCTGCTAATGGAGACAGCCTCAGTGTCCCCTAGTGCCAATTCTGCCAGTGCAAACCCAGGCTTTAAGGATGAAAGGCAAGACACACATAACGAAATCACTGAAATACAGCAGTTCCCCCTCAACTAATGGCTAGTTATTAGAAGCACAGTCTGTTCCGTGCTTTGATGGTGCTGAAAGATCACCAGCAAACAAGCCTGCACCCAGAGATTGCCAGTGCTGTTCCTGTGCAGAGCACAGGTTCCATGTTAGCAGCTCGGCAGAGTCAGCTGCTCTAGTGAATTTGCTTGAACACAGCTTAAACCTCAAAGTGCACAAATGAAATTAGATTGTATTTGCTGGGCAAATGTTGTTTATCAATATGGAAACCAAAGCTCTGATGAGTTAATAGGGTACAGAAAGCTAATTTGGTTTGGGTAGCTTGGAACTGAAGTCAAGAAATTTGGGGTTCAGCTGTGTTTCTGACAGTGAGTATTCAGTCAAACTAAAACTAATTCCATTGATACATTTTTGAGTATTTTAGCATGTTGTACCCAGATATGATATGCTAGGTACTTGTATATAATATGATTGATCCCTGAGGAAACAAAAATGTAATGTTTCACCCATCTCCTTGGTATTGCTTACCTTGTCGAATTCTTAAGTCCTGTTGAATGAATGGTGAATAAAAGAAAACTACTTACAAAAGCAAAGTGCAGAAGAGCAGAGCTGCTCTGGGTTGGGTAGACTGGTAGCATACAGTGTCATCTCTTCTTCATGTAGAGCATGAGCAGTGGTGGGGTGGGGGAAGAAGAACTAGCTGTCATTGGACTGGAGCTGACATCTCCTGGGAGCAGCAGCTTTTCTTGTCCTGCTCATTAATTTTTCTCCATTTATAATGGGACTGCATGTTCAGGAAAATGGCTGATGCATATTTGCTAAGCAGCAGCTGCAAAGAATAGAAATTGGCTGCCTAGAGCCAAAGTAACTTTTCCACAGCCAAAATGCCAGAGGTAACAAAGGGAACAAGATTTACAAACCAGACTGTGAAATTAAGGCTTCACTGACAACCTTGGCAAATTTCCTGCAAACTTCAGGAAAACTGAATTTCACCCAAATCTTATAATGCAAATAGGAACTTCTCGAGCCAAGAGCATTTAATACTGGCTGTGCCTTTGGTGGGTGAACTTTCAGATCATGAGATTATGTTCTTTATTTGTCTGTCACCAACTTCTGTAATTTGTGTCCACACCTTCAATTTTATTGTGATTTAAGCCTGTCCATTCAGTAGTGTTAATAGCATTGCTTGGAGAAAAGCCATGGTAAGTCTGTCTGTGCGAAAGGCTCCTCACAATGCACTGAAAAAGCTGTGCTCTGTGATGCAAAGTGCTGATCCCGTGTGAACATGATGTGCTGGTTCAAAGTTATTCAAGAAAACGCTGACAAGCTGACGTTTATACAAGGAGAACACGTGTTGGATTGGACATCCTCTGCTCTTTTGCCTCTAGCGCAAAGTCAGACATCATAGAATCATACAATCATAATATCATAGAATCATAGAACAGTTTGGGTTTGAAGAAGCCTTCAAAGGTCATCTAGTCCAACCCCACTGCAATGAGCAGGGACATCTTGAGCTAAATGAATTGAACTTTTCCAACTTAGCTGATTCTACGGACCCTGCACTTGGCCATGTTAAACCTCATGAGCTTCTCATGAGCCCACCTCTTGAGCCTGTCCAAGTGCCTCTGGATGGCTTCCCATCCCTCAGGCATGTCAACTGCACCACTCAGCTTCATGTCATCTGCAAACTTGCTGACAGGGCACTCAATCCCACTGTCTATGTTGTTGATGAAGATACTAAATTGTACCAGTCCCAGTACGGACTGGAGGCTCCACTGAGACTAAGCTTGATGTCCGCATGAACCCCATCCTGTATGCTGACTGATTTGATGGAGATGTCTTTCTGAGTCCTGTTCTGATGAGGGTAAAAACTGAATTAGCAGGGTGGACCAGCAGTATCCAGAACTGGTATGCAGGGATCATGGCCCCGTGGCAATAGCTGACATGAGCAGGACACTGCTGGTGGCTTCTCTTTCTCCTTTTTTTCAGTGTTTTCATTCTTTTCTCCTGTTTTGCTGCCACTGACAGTTGCCAGCTTAGTCCCCTTAGTATATTCTCGACTAATTGTCCTGAAGTAATTGTCCTCTTGAATTTATGCAAGTGTTTAAAAAGAAAACATTATCATCCTACCAGCTCTTCCATAAATGACCTATAAGTGCACAGAAGGCGTTATTGCTATCAATCCCAGTGCACAAATAGTTGCATTACCCCTGAATAAATATGCAAACTGTCTAACTAAAGAAGAGCACAGATGCTGTACGCATTTATTTTTGCTTTAATTTTTGCTGCCATTCAAAGCTAATCTAGTTTACAGAAGCCTGCCAAGTGCAGAGGTAGGGTCGCACATTGTTGCAGGGACTCCAACACCTCCAGCAGTACCTCTGGAATCATCTTGAATTACAAACTGTCTTTTATATGTGATAAGTAACACATTCCACTGCACCTTTACAAGTGAGAGAGCCTGTCTTTAAATTTTGACAAATGGGTAGGAGGGAAGTACAAAAATATTGACTAGAATGATTCTAAGTCCTCCTTTGTTGCAAGCTTTATCATAAGGAGACAAGAAAACACGAAGTATTTAATCACCTCAGTGCTCATGTCCAAGTACCGCAGCACGTCAAAACACTTGGGATCAGCCAGTGAGGAGTGGTTAAGCCAAAACCCCACTCTCATTATGGAGTTTGCTTTGTGCGTTCATTAAATGCATAGCAAATGGCTTCTGTGCATCTTTCAGGGTAAGACCAGATTCCTGGCTGGGTACCAAACTGCAATCACATAATCGTCTCAAGGTCTCTTACTGGTCTGCTGCTGCTTTCAAGGAGGAAGTGCTGTATCAGCGCATCTTGCTCTACTCTCTTGACCGAACTTCAAATGAAACCACAAAGCAGAAAGCATTACTCTTGAAAGTATCATTTAGGTCTTTACCTTCTGCCTTCTCCATGTTTGCCTCTCATGGCTGCTGTGGCACTGCAACACCCAACCCTGTGAGTGAGCATGTGTGAATAAGGCCACAGGCATACCAGGAGCTGCTGTCATAAACCATATTTTGATTGCTTATTGCCATTTAGCTCATAAAGTTTCTCTGCTGTCAGATATCATCTGGAGCAATGACACCAGATGAGGATGAGTAGGGAAGCGCAGTGTGTTGAAGGCTGTCTTGCGGCACTATAAACCAGAAACCCCATGCTGATTTGCTCCTTCCACCTGTGTTCAATGTTGACCCACCACTCAAGGGTTACAGGGGTGAAGTTATTGCTCTTGATAGTTCAGTATTGTTGACCAGCACCTCGTGTTGATAGCTTCTGAATACTTCCGTCAGTCATTAAGTCATACAGAAGGACAAATCTGCATCCAGTTAATCTGTTAGTGACTGCCCGACTCCATCTGTATGTCACACCAGATTTAAAAAGCGAGCTGGGCTGTTAAGGTTAGCCTATGCATGTTACAGGGTATTTCTAACAGAAGCAAATCTTACTTTTCCGAGGTCAGCAAGGTTGTCTTTGAAGATTTCAAGCATAACAGATTAAGACTTTTATCCTCTCTACTACGTCTTACAATGCCGGCACAGCTCAGATAAACTGAAAGGAGAATGATAAAGGTGCCACATCGGTAAAGACACTAGAAACAGCCTGAATTTAAATCTTCTTCTTGTTAGATTCAAATTAAGTATTTTGAGATATCCAGATCATTAATTAGTCTTGAAAATACTGTGTAAAATAAAAGCTTAGAAAATTATATTATATGCCTACAGTGGCAGTGATATTCCCTTTAAGCATCTTGGAAATTAGTCTGTATTTTGAGGGGAAATTGTGAAATTGTGCTTATTTTCACTTGAAAAATAGGATCCTTTAAAAACATTGATTGCCTCATTTTCATTCAAAAATGTCTCTCTGTGAATGAAAGCCAGTTTTAAATGGAGTGTTCGGAAACATTAGCGTAATTATTGACATGAGAAAATAAATATTCACATACTGAAATGTAAACAAAAAAGAGGAGCATTCATTCTTTCCTGTGAAATACTTTAGCACAGTCTTGAATGGCAATTGGCCACACAAAGCCGGTGGTAAGACTGCAAGCACTGGGATTTCTCTCTGTAGAATGATTTTGGAAACCATTAGCTCTGTAGCAAACTCTGAAGTGCAGGGTGCGGAGGGAGGGAGTGGCGAGTTCACAAACACAGCGTATACGCAGGGTGTATTTTTGCCTCCCTGCAGGGGCTCTGGAGCATGTGTTCAGTGGGCTGCAAAATCACTCAACAAAAACATGAAGTTTTTCTTACATGTTTGGAAGCAACACCGGTCCCTTCAGTCTGAATGCGGAAGCTGTGCTTATCCTACTGAAATTCTACTCTAGACCTTTCAAATGTATGAATCATATCCACATATGGGTTTTCTGCCTCGGCTTGGTGTTTCACTTCATTAATACCTTCATTATCTTGCTAGCACAAGGACTTCCTTCAATGTTAGTCAGGAATCATAGTCTTTTTGTCAAACTGTCTGAGGTCTCTGCTTAATTTGAGTCATTCACCTGCCTCAGGCTCCTAAGGCAGCACAGACCCAGGACAGAGGGGATCAGGAACCCTCCACCAGTGGGACGGGGTTAATTGTAGACCTGCCAGAGGCATCCCTTGCTGAGCTGGAGGCAGTGCAGAGGCCATCCTGTAAGGAGCTGCTCCTGAAGGTGCAACCCAGGTGGAGAGGGCTTTACCGTTACCGGAAAAGCTTGCACCTTTCCAAGCACCTAAGACTGGTACATGGAGGAGTGGCTGGGGCTCTTTGCTCAAAATAGATTTTTATGTGTGTCTGCTCTTAAAGAGGTCCAGGGGTTCAATGGGAATTTTTCCATCTGGTCAAAACCCAGCCATTTTGCAGAACTGGTCAAACCTTGATGTAAACTTGCAGAGTCTAGAGCAGGATTTCTGTTTAAGATAAGGTGCAACCCAGTGTTTAGGGATCTCCACGAACCCAAATTTCTTTGCCTTCTTCACCTTGCTGATTTCATTCTAGGTCTTTCGGGCTGATCACCTGAACTGAGTGGCTACTGAGGGGTCAGAAGTTGTCTGTCCTTCTCTGTGTCTTGTAGATCTGTACTTAATGAAAGAAGAAAAGCAAAAACTCCTGGGCTTGTCCGGATGTGGAGGAGACCTGAATGCTGGTCATTTTCTTCAGAAACGGCACCTTCATTTTCTGGATGCCTACTGCCTTTAAGCTCTTCAGTATGGAATTTCGTAAAGTCATAATTCAGCAAAACAAATGATCCCATTGAAGTTAATCTTTGCTAAATCTGTGGGCTAAAATACACTTGGGCATGGTGCATTTAAAATGGATTTTAAAAACAGCTTTAATACAAAGATAACTTTGCATCACTAAAGAATTAGATGTCAGGATGTTCCACAGCTGAACATACAAAGACACTTGTCTCCTAGGAAGGAGGTCTCTGGCTATATACTCACTGCTTTGGCAGGACCTCATGGCAAATCTGCTTGTCTGCTTTGCAGCCTGATAACCACGCTTGCAGTTGCAGCTGAATCAGGCATTGCTGGCATGTGTCACCCACCAGCATTAGACTTAAGGGCATACCTAACAAAAGACGTCAGAAATCCCAAAGGACTCCACCCCTCCCATAAAGCTTTTCCTTCTCCTAAAGTATCGGAAACAAAACAGAACTTACATAGAGATTTAGTTTTTCTTTTGCTATCCCCTGGCCACAGCTTTTGCATCAAAAGAGATAGACACTCCTTGCCCTTGACTTTCGTGAGAGAGTTGTACCAAAGGGGTGTTGCTTGTTGATGCTAGCAGTGGTGGCCATCTGCTCTAGCTGGCTCATGTAATACTCAGTCTCTCAAAAGTGCTTAGATACTCAACGGGTGGATGCTGCGCAATTACTTAGACACAGACACAGCTTCTCGGATGCACTGCATAGTGATGGGAGGATGAGGGCCTAGCAGAAGGCAGGGCTGCCAGCCTGTACTTTCTTTAGCGCTTGTTTAACAACAACTGAAGTTGTTTTCTCACTCAGAGAGTAAGAATGGGTATGGGTTTGGATAGGTGTGGTTTGGGTAGACTTGAAAGGAAACTTTTCACATGTTTGAAACGCTCTGTCTGGGACAAACTGAAACCACTTAAAGTGCCCAGACGTGGGAGAGTTGGCAGGGACCTTACTTTGTTGACACATCGGATTATATAAGTGCTCGGCAGCTTTTCTGTGTGTGCATGGGTGTCTTGTGTATGTGTAGGAGAAGAATAGCGGTGGTCCAGACCAGAGACCATGATGCATAGGCATCCCATAATAATTTCCATACGCTGAACTGTCATGTTAAACTGCATGAGACGGAGGGGGGCGGAGGTGGGAGGCACAGCTTGATTTTTACCTCCAGCGAAATTCCACTTTGGTGTGTGTGGGTAGACCTGCCATTTAGTTAAATGCAACAAGGTTGGACTTGGTTCCCCCGGTTCCTGGGTGGTATCTCACCAGCTAGCTGGTTCTGGTGATAAAGCCTAATGGGAGCAGGATTTACAGTAGCAGAAACAAGAAAGAAGCTTCAGAGATTGTGTCCACATCAGTGGTATCTTAGATAAGCAAGGAAGGCAATTCCTGTCTGGGTACCCAAACACAAGGGTGAGCCTGCTCGGCTGGCCATGTGCATGGGTTGGGTCTCCAGGTCCATAGGGAGGCTGATGCATGAGGTATCAGGCATGGCACCTGGTCTTGAACTTCTTAGGTTCAGTTTCTTTGCAACTAAAGTGGTATTTCTACTCATCTATCTCCCAGGCTTGTCATTAAGTGGCTTGGAAGGTGTTTAAAGGATTAAAGCAATTTCAAGGTGGAAATTGTCATGCTGGGTTAACTCTCTGACAGAATATTTGAGGATCAAGTGTATGAATGACTTGGGAAGTTGCTGTAATGCTCTCAGAAGCAAAACAAAGTGACAAAAACAGAAGCCTGGAAGTTCAGGATCAACATAGCTCTTGGAAAGCACCTTTTAGTGAAACCTCTCAGCTCCTTGGTGACAATTTGAGCAAAATCTAAGAGGAAGCCTTGCCCTAACAGACAAGATTGCATGGGTCAGTGTGGAGGAGGCTAAAGGTATGCACCTATCCAGGGTACAGACCCCTCACTCAGTGACATTTCTAGATTCCTGAAAAACAGATTTTAAACCTCCTGATCTCCTCTCCTGGTTTACCCTTGCACACAAGTCAGAGAAACATGAAAGTATTTTGACCTCCCTATTTCTGGTCTGTGGAGCAGTTCAGATGCTTTTTATGACTTTGCTTTTCATGGAGGATGCTGGTTACAAACAAGTTTTGTAACTCTCACTGGTTCCAAGCAGCAGTAAACCCCTGTCAGCCTGACGGCGACTCTGCTTTGGGCTGATTCGAGAAGACGTAGCTAATGACATGGCCCCTACAGTCTTCTTCAGCTTCCTCTCTCCAGCCTTGTAAAATTGACACCATGAAAAACGGAGTCCAGGAAAACCCCCATAACTGTTCTACACTCAAGAGGTTTGCAGCAGATCTTCACTGGCTTACCTACCACACATCATATATAGAGTTGATGCTATCCCTCTGCAGTCAGTGTCATCTTAGATTGTGGTTGGTATTGAACGTATTTCACATTATGTTCTACTTTAATAATCCTCTTTCTTCAGGATCTTGTGATTGTACAATAGCAGGGTTTATCCAGTCCTTTTTTTTAGCACAGAACAAGGATTTTCTTGTCATATTGCACTGTGCTCAAGAGAGCTGAGCAAAGGGATTTAATCTCCATAATATTAATTTGTCTGTGCATTGAGGAAACAAAAGCAGCAATAAATCTGCACATGTTTGAGTTTTTGTTTGGTTTTGGGTTTTTTTGGTTGGCAATCCCAGTGATTTATGTAAGGAGTTCTTGGGCAGGGGGGGAGGGAGAGGCAGCCAGTGGTCTCAAGTTAACACTGACTCGTAATATATTTAGCAAGGGATAATGCAAATGCTGGAAAAATAGAGGAGGAGGCAAGACGGGCAAAAGTGTTTTCCGTGATAGGAAAGCCATCAAATATTTAGCTCAAGAGAGAAGAGAGTATGTGTGCAGCTTCCCTGGCCTTTCCTTTAAAAGGAGAAGCTCTGAAGACCAAGGGTAAGAAAAAAAGTGAGTGTAAGGAAAGGGGCTTGGAATGGAACCACACCTGACTGAGGTCTGGAAAGCGAATTGAGTGCAGAGGTGTGCCCTTGAAAGTGAGACCATCCCTGCCCGATACAAAGCCCTTTGTTTTCCAGACCTTTCCTGTCAAGGAAAATCACTACTCCTGATTCCTCATACAAACCTCTCTTAACTCACTGGAGGGGAAGGTAGGTGACAGCTGCTGCCTGGGTGGATGCCAGCAATTGAATCAGGGGCTGTTGAAGCTGAAAGCATCCGTGCTTAGAGCCTGTGCTAATTGTGTGTTTCTGTTTCATTCCCTCCAGTACAGACAAGGCTAGACACAGCCCAGCCCGAGCACTGCCTTACTGGTGCTTGGTGCATGTCCTCCTTCCCACAGCCATTGTGCTGTGGTCAAGGGTATCAAGGAGGGCTGCTGCAGGGGTTTGCAGCCATGTTGTCCCTCCTACAGGATCTCTGGGCACAAGCAGGCATTCACGGACCCCTCAGGGTGCCCTGCAGTCCTTCTCCTTCCATCTGCAGGCATGTCACCTGCTCTGCTGTGTATCCTGTGAACAGGGCAGCCCTTCCATGGTGAGGAGAGCAGTGTTTTGTGTGATGAGAAAAAGTCTTAAATTTTATGTGAATAGTTGTATGTGCAGTTTTGTGTGGGGTTTTTTTTTTGTTTGTTTTCTGTTAAGGGAGGTATATTTTCACATATATGACCTTTGCCATATCAAAAACCACCCAACCCTGCTGTACAGGCAAAGAATGGTGCATCCTTCAGGTCCTGAAGAACAAGAACAGCCCAGGATAGATCATGTCCTCTTAGCTGGGACACCTGGGAGTCATGCAGGAGTAACCCAGCACATTCGGAGTATGGCCTGTCTCTACTCTCCAGCATCAGTGCTGTGCACAAGAGCTCTCCTGAGCATGCAGGTGGCCTGATCATGCATCCCTTAGCCTGTCTGTCAGGTGGTCCACAGTACCCACTGGAGGATGTGCATGAAGAAAAATAGCAGAAAAAACTCAGACCTCGGTGTCTCAGAGGAGTGATTACTTCTTGGAGCATCTCCTGGGTATCAGGGACATACAGGTGCACATCCCATGCTTTTCTGGGGTGGAAAACTACATGTGCCTGAAGGAAGTGCCACTGCCTCTGGGTAGCTGCTGTATCTCACAAGCAGTGGGAGAGTTAACAGGCTGGGGACTCATTTCCAAGGGACAGGGCTTGAGAATAAGCTATTGAAAGGAGCTGAAAATGAGGCTTAATGTGGTTGTGGATGCTGCTATTAATAATGCAAGAGAGAGATGGATCTGAGACATCTGAAAGAAATCTACCAAGACAGGCTCATGGCTTTGTGAATAGAGGTTAGTCACCAGACATTGCTGCTGCAAGTCCATGTGCTAACACCACTGCCCCATCTTTCCACTTCAAGAAGGCCACAAATAGCCCTACAAGAACTGGTTCCAAATCCTGGGAGTAGACTGTGTGGTTCTGATTTACGGCCTGGGCTTAAACCATGACATGGTGGTTGGAAAAAAGAAGGAAAGCCAGCTCTCCATCCCATGCAGACTTGTTTTAGAGTGCCCTGGTGTCATCTGTAAGCCCAGACATGTCTGCAGGAGTGATGAGGCTCTCTGGGAATGCCTGCAAGGAGGTAGGATCAATGGTCTGCATGCAAGATGTATCCAGGAACCTCTTGGGATGCCTGTCCTGCAGAAAGGTGCAGCCATAGTATGGGGTCCCACATCACTCCTTCTTATGCCAGAGGCACTTGAAGTGGTGTATTGCTGGCCTGATCCTCCTGACCTCCATCAAGAACCAGCACATAAAGCTGGGGCAAGGTATAGGAGGTATCTCTGGTGTGAGAGGGCTGGCTGCCTGCCCTTTTTGAGACATCTCTGAGTTGCTCAGTCTGAAGCATCTGCGCTCCTAACTCAGGCACTGCACCGAGCTTTAATCCGTGTGCTGCCAGCAAGATGTCCTTCTCTCAGCTGCCTCTTTCAGCACAGCAGATCATCCTGCTTTTGTACTCACGGCTCTGCAGGTGTTCCTCGGTCCATTACTGATGCATCAAGCATAGTACTGTGTATAGAGGGGTCTCTAACATGGCTGTATAGGGAGAGGATGGCACTGATACGACCTTAGAGCTTAGGGCAAGCAGAGAATTGTTGCAGAGAAAGTTTTATTGCTGCCATTTGACTCCACAAAGTCCTGTCACGTTGCCCACCCATATCTATTGCTTCTGTTCAAACTTTTTTCTGCCTTGACGCTCTTTGGGTGCCTTCTTCTAATCAAACATCTGTGTTTGTATTTGCTTTTCTCTCGTCCGCATGGTCCTAACTCATGTCTCCCCAAAGCTGCCCTGTTTGAGGTCTCCTTGACCCCAGTATTCTCACAACTATAAGTGCAGCCAATCTGCAAAGCAGAGAATACCTCACAAGATGCAAATGGTCCAAAACCTTCTTATTTTACCTTTGATAATCTTCTGTGGCTCTCACACAAGGTTCTTCATTTCCTCACTTCCTGCACTTCTTCACTTATTTATTTCTTGTTGAAAGTATTGTGGGTTCTTCAAAGTTCCAAAGGTCTCAGCTGCTAAGAGTGACTGGCTACTTCATATTCACCCCAACTATTACTGGTTTTCTAAATATACTCTCTAAAAACCTCTTCATGTCCTCTTGAAATGCTTTGTTGCTGTGTAATGTTGATACCTATCAGACTGGTATAAGTAAATATACACTAAAACTGAATTTAAAGCAGTAGATTAATCTGAGATTACAGTAAAAGCAGAATTTGTCCTTCTGCTCAGCTGATGATGACGTTGAAGAGACAATTTGAATAAAAGCTGAGGAGACTTAGCTATATCAGGCACACTTAATATTCCTACACAGCTGAACAGATCAGCATTGACACGGATCAGAAGGCAGACGAGAGTGGCAGCTTTGAGGGCCATTTTAATTACTCAGGGATTACACAGCTGTGCTAAGATAATGGGGCAAACATGTCCACAGAAATGAGACTGAATTGCTCTCAGTACTGCTCGTTCAGAAGTCAGATACTTGGTGGCCTTTTCCTTGGCTTATGATGGAAAAAGCGCTACTTGAAGGAGATGTAACCACAGCAAAGCCAAGCCTGATTGATTAACCAAGAAAGGGCCATCTGACAGTTATTTTTATATCACTCAGAATAAGCCCCTGATGTCTTTGTGGGGACCTGACCTGTGGAAATGGATGTTCCTCTCACTGTCTCCTACAGTCTCTCCTCTCTCATGCCTCATGGCAGGGAGTTGGAACTAGATGATCTTAAGGTCCTTTCCAACCCTAACTATTCTATGATTCTCTGCTATTACATCCAGCACCAATTTCATCAGGCACCAAGCTGGACCCTAATCAATCCTCTCCTCTTGTTTGTGTTGGCCCTGAGCTCTGGATTGTGCACAGCAGGACACAGTCCCCGCTCTCCAGGGACTAGCAGAGGTCTCCTGTTCAGAGCATGGCAATGCCCAGGGACCAGCCCAGTGCTGGCTGGGGTTTGCATCATTGGCACTTTGTGGGGGACAACCTGTTGCTACCCCCCTGGTGGAGGGGCAGGACTCTTCTGAGCAGGTGGAGCTGGGAAAGCATCAACAAGTTGGTTAAATACAGCCACAAGAGAAAGGCAAAGTGACTTGCAGGGACAGCTTGTGGTGAGTGCAAGGCAACACATCTGCCGGGGTCAGTGAAGTGTTGCCAGTTGTATCAGCCAAGGACTTGGCCTGGAGAATGAATATTGGTGTATCATGAAGGAGCAAGACAGCAGCCCACATCAGCTCCACATAACTGGGTTTGGGCAGCCTTCAGCACTGCAGCGGGTTTGTCAGGGCTTGCTAATACCTCCACACAGCACTGAAGATTCCAGACTGTTTGGCCTGTTGTCAAGAGTCGCAGAGCTGTCAGCTCCAAAGGCCAGAAATCTCTTCTGAAGATGAGAATGGATGGAGACCGGACCTGCAAGGTGGATGCTCAAGGATAAGCATTTGCAAGGCTAGCTGGGCAGGGGATTAGCTAAACTGGTTGGGGTGTTTCTTTAATGAGCAGATTAAGTTCCAGCTGTTTTTGGAGATCAGTGCCATACATCAAAGCACATGAGTAGCTTCACGGGTACTAACAAATCATGGGTTTGCTTAAAATACTTCCTAAGTGTGTCCTACCTCTCCATAGCAAGGGTTAAGACGATTGACAACTGCTGTTTCACCTGTGTATTAAACCTCGGTGAGAACAGGAATTCAACCACAAGGTTCAGCCCAGTGAGATTTCTTAGGTTTGGATGATAGTTTTCCATCTGCAAACAAAAATGTTTTTGTTTTGACAAGAACTCACTAAAATCTCAGATCTTCATATTTCCATAAACTCTTATCATCATCACCCTTCACTGTTGCTTTCTGTAACATGCAGTCCTGTCTCTGCTGCTTTCCAACACCTTAAGCTGATACTGAATGAGAACATGCAGTGGTGTGTGCCGACATCTCTGTACAGAATCATTGTTTGCAATTAGTGTTGTGCCTTTTATCTCCAAGCTGTTGCATCAGGCTCAGTGGCACTGTTGGCTCATATGTCGGCAGATTAAACTAGGACAGCTAGGGTGGGTACTGGTTGTGCCCTGGAGGTCATCACAAGGACACTTGGATGGGGTGCTCAGCAGCTCCTGAATGACTGCAGCTGATGGCAAGTTGAATTAACTCCACATGCACATCAGTTTATTTTCATGGGCTGTTTTGACCCTGCTGTGGGACTTGGGAAGGGAGTGGTGGAAGAAAATGCTCCTGCCTTCCCTGTTTAATCTGCAGCCATGTGTAGGTCAACATCTGGAGCAAGTTACTTTGATCTTGGCCAGGACCTTTCTGTACATTGCTCTGCCTTCCTTTCCGAAGAGAGTCATATCCTCATTATATTATTTCTTGCTGTGAAGTGGTTTGGTATTCTTCAGAGAACAGGCAGTGTGTGAAAATACTGCCTTGTGTGGGACTGCCAGCTCACCTGGGGACGTCAACTTTATCACCATGGTAAATCTGAGCTGACAGCCTGAAATGGGCTTCACTGCCATCCTGAGGAGGGGACTTCAGGAAGACAAGTTCAGTCCGAACTTAAAATATAACTGCGGAGGTTTTGGGTAGTTTATTTTCATGAGAATCATGAACATTTCCTTACTGATTTCAGTGGTGTGATCTTTTAGGACAGGAAGATTAATCTCATTTCTGGGACCAGAAAATAAGAGCTAGATGTTATTCCCAGTGGACACGGATGAAATATCAAGACCTGTCAACAGCTGAACAGAGTTATCTCCAAAAAATGATGGAAGACCTGTGGTCAGATATGAGCTTTTAATGATGGGCAGCCAAGGCAAACAGAATGATATGAACTCAGCTACGTGACACTGAGATGACTGCAGTCCTGCCGGAGATCTAAAAGGCATAAAGGACACTGCAGGCATGAGCTTTTGTGTGTATTTCGCTTTGCTATTCTAACACAAGACTCTAAAAAATACTCTATTCCACTTGAAAGCTGCCTTGTTTCAGAACTTTGCTCGGTGTCATTACAAGCATCTTTTGGTTGTGTGTGAATACAGTCTCTAGCAAGAAAGCCAGTGTTAAGTGAGAACTAATCAAGACAATTTGCTTTTGTGAAGCAGTATTAGTTGGCTCTTCCTTCAAAAAGGGGATCTAGTAGTAACAGGAGACTGTAGAAGTTAGGTTGGGAGTTTAAGGCAATACTAAATACCTTGCACTGCGTGAGTTATTTTTTAGACAGGAGACCAGTAGCCCTGATCACTGTTAAGAGCCTGTTATCTTACAGCAGATACAGAACAAAGATAGCCTGGAGCCAGCCCTCAGAAATGACTGTTTATTCTGATACAAGGAGAGGTTTAAACACAGTTAATCAAATCCTGCAAATTATACGCACATGTACACACACACACACATGCAGCCACACTTGTGTCTTTCATAAAATAAGATTGTGCTTAAAGAAAAGACTAAGTGTAAGGATTTGTACTGTTGGAGGGTACCACTGTAAGCCAAACCTCTCTGTCCTCTGGGAGCAGATTTCCAGTAATTGTGTTTTAAGGAATGATAATTAACACTTCAGGTATCAGAAGGAAAGAGCCTGACTCAGTTGCAGAGTATATACCTTCACAGAGTGACACTTGCAGAAACGTCACAAATATAAAATTTTGTGATCAAACCTATTCCCATAACTGTTTGCAAATTGCAGGGATCATTTCTCAGGGGAATTCACAACCTTCTCCACTCAGGACAGCTTCATTCTTTTTATCTGCAGTCTTTTATGGTTATGGAGCCCAAAACCCATGTGTGTCTTTGGCCCACATCCATTGGATCTACCCTTGGGCAGTACAGACAGAGAACGCTTCCCGATGGGATCATCTCCCAGCAGCAGGAAGCCTGCTGCTGGGCAGATGGAGATAAAGCACAGCAGCTCCTTCACAACACAGGGCAGGTTGTGGAGGACACAAATACCTGGTCTGGTGTGGGGCAGGATCGTTCAACCTTCTCAATCATCCTGCTAACACAAGACAGTCCGTAGACTGGAGAACCTGAACCAGAGCCCAGGACAGCTTTTGACATAGTCATGCTTTATGCTCTGCCATATCTTTCCTGGCGAGGTGCCCTGTGTCTTGGCAAGGGTTGCTGGAAAGTCTGCCTTGCTTTGCTTGTTGGCCTCAGTCTGCTGAGCAGGGTATTGGTCAGCAGTGAGTCTGATTTGTGTGCTGCAGAGCCAGAGCTGTCACTGAGGTTGATGTATTTGGGTTTCCTTTGCTAGTGACAGGCAAGTGCATGGCAGCATGCTGTGCCTGCTTCAGTGTTCCAAGCATTGCCAGCCTTGGCTCTCAGGTGTGCTACCAGACCAGCAGGAACCCAGCTCCTGCACGGAGTTACCAGTGAAAAGGAGGAACCTCCCATTCCCAGGCAGTCAGAGGTAGACAAAAGCATTCGCTGGGACAAAGGCATCTGGAGGTCCAGCACTAGTCCAAGGCTCTAAGCTTTTGGCAACCTGAGACTCTTGATAATGCTGAAGTTAGAAATTCCTAGCTCAGCTGCTAAACACCAGTTTTCAGGATCCCATCTGGCTGAATCAGAGCATAGTGCCCACTGTTCTGGTGCTCTCTCACAGGCACTAAATAGCTCAGTGATGCTCTGCATTTCCACTCTTGACAGTTAGATGCAGGATGAAAATTTCAGAAGCATCTATTATAGATTTCCACCAGGAAATTAAACATGTATTAAACTGTGTTCAGGCATTGAGATCAACCGTTGCACACACACACTGTCAAAACTCAGCCTTCAAAATAGGAAGGCTGTATCCAGAGTGCCTACTGGGAGTAGCCTCTGCTCTGTGCTAACAACTGCTCTGTGCTTGGGAAGGGTTTTGTTGAGTGCTATAGCATTTGCACAGGATGCAACCATTCCAGGGCTCTAATAGCAGTTTAAGAGTGCAGACTATGATTTCTAGTGTTTATTTTGTCTGAGTTTCTGCTATGGAAGTGTCTGTGTGAATTTAGAGCATGAATCCAGCTTAAAAACCTGAATTATGGCAACCCTTCTTAAAGCATTGCCCTTTATGAGTGCCCCAGTTGTGAGAACCTAACTTGGAAACTGGTGCTGGGAGAGAGCTTGTGTAGACACCTCTCATAGACAAGTAACAGGAGGCAATATGTCTTGTGCTGAATGTACCTACTTACTGCCAGGCATGTGTACGGCTGTGAAATGTCCTAGGAGATGCTGGTAAATCTGTTGTAGTTCAGAAGCTAGCGATATGTTTCTTTCAGATATTTATTTCCTCATTGCAGCCACTACTGAGCAGATGAAAGCAGAGTTTCTGTGTTCACCAAACAAATGCTCCTTTGAAAAATTATCCCAGTGTGATGTACATACATAAAGTCTGAAAACATGCTTTATCTTATTATCCTTAATTCAGGAATACTCTGGGTTGAGGGTGGGGATTTGGTCCGTATGCTCAGTGGCACCAGAGCTGGAAGAGCATGTTCAGTAAAACAAGCTGCAGAGTTCAGTCTTCTGAAGTTGTTCAGTAACAGCTAACTTGTGTGAAAGATGTCAGCTAATGCTTCTAGTTGTCAGCCAGCCCCACACTTCAAGGACTTGGGTCTTTAAGAACCCCAAATGATTAGTTAACCATCTAAAGAGGATTTAAATTCCGCATGGGCTCTTTTACCCAAATGACACAAGGCTGTTATGTTGTCAGTGTTGTTACATCCCTGGATAGTGAGGCCTCCAGGTGAAGCAATGGAATAGCAATCGCATTTGTAAGAAAATGTGTTCCTACAAACTCGTGCTGATTTAAAACCACCTGCAATAGTCAGGGATCCAGACTGGCTGGGTTAAACGGCTACACCTGAGAACATGCAAACTTCCAGCAGACTGTTACATTTATATTTTATATAAAATATTTTCCCTTTACTTCTATTTAGCTTAACCTTTCTCTGTCACTGCAGGTTAATTACCGTAGGGATACATATCTGTGATGGGCCTGAGTTCAGAGGACAGAAGTGAACCCAGAGTATTGTAGGACATAACAATGTTTTCTCAAGAGATAAATTGCCCAGCATAGGCATTGTGCTGTGGAATGTTTTGCTGCAGACTGAGCATTTCTAATGAGCTAGTGAGATGAATTGTCACTAAATGTGTTTATAAATGATCCCATGGCATTTTTATGAATGCCCTCTGTTAATGAAGCTTTCTGCTCAAGTTCCAGCCCATGAATCCTATTCTGACAACCTCAGCATGCGCAACTGCAGGTGTAGATTATTAAGTCACTGCTCTCACTTGCTGTGTATGGCTACCGGTCGTGCTAAATCACTATTTAATGTTTCTAAGTGCATGTTCAAGCCAACTACAGCTGCATAGTCTCTTCACAAGCTTCAGCACTCATTTTTACTAATACCCTGCCCTTTTACAAGATGAATTTTTGCTTTTCTAGCGATTGCTGGAAGTGAGTTGAGCGCCTGTGTCCTGGGCTTGTGGACAGCACCCTAAAATTCATTTTCCTGTGCGACCTTTCACACTGCAACACAACTTGCTGGAATGAAAAATTAATGCTTGGCTGAACCTCCAACAAATATTCTGTGACAACAAAGTATATTATTGAGTTGGTTTTCTTGACCTCTTTTCAAAGGTAAGTTTCAGAAAAGCATGACACTGTGACAGTGTAATTTTCCTTTTGCCACATTGAGGCTGTGAGTGAATTGATTTTATCTGTTGCTCTTGTTTCCCCTGATATTTCACTCCTGGGCTGTTTGGGGAAACAGGGCTAGGAACAGAGGCTGCACTTTGAAAAACCTTGAGAGGCAAAGCCTGCGAATGTAGCTGAACTTTTGACTCAATATTGCATCCTGAGTCTTACAGATTTATTGGTTATATCTGCTAAGGCCAATCTGACCTCCGAGGTCAATACATTACTGTGCTGCCGTCATCACTTTTTTACTCGATGCTAAAAACACCCCGTTGCCAGGATTGACTTTTAACCAATTTTCCCTTCTTTCTGAATCCCCAGGCCGTTATGGTCTTGTTTATCCCTTTCTGATAGGTAGAGTGGGAGAGCGATGCAAAAAATATATTCCAGAATAGTGTACAGTAGGTGTCCCATGATGAATCATCCTTCCTGCCTATCTACCTCTCCTAAAGTGAGTCATTAGAAGAAGAACACGAGCCCTTTTAAGGGTTAGGCTTTTCTTAGTAAGACAATCATTCGCTGTATTCTCACATATGAGAATCACAGAATCAGATAGGTTGGAAAAGACCTTGAAGATCATCAAGTCCAGCCGTTACCCCAGGACTGCCAAGGCCACCACTAAACCATGTCACTGAGGGCCTCATCCACATGGTTTCTGGACACTTCCAGGGGCGGTGATTCCACCCCTGCCCTGGGCAGCCTGTTCCAATGCCTGAGCACCTTCTCTGTGAAGAAATTGTTCCTATTATCCAATCCAAACCTCCCCTGGAGCAGCTTGAGGCTGTTACCTCTTGTCTTACTGCTTGTTACTTGGGAGAAGAGACTGATCCCCACCCGACTACAATCTCCTTCCATTAGTCGTAGCAAGTAATAAGGTCCCCCCTGAGCCTTCTCTTCTCCAAACTAAACAACCCCAGTTCTCTCAGCTGTTCCTCACAAGACTTATTCTTCAGATGCTTCACCAGCTTTGTCACCTTTTTCTGGAGCTGCTGCAGCACCTCAATGTTTTCCCTTGTAGTGAGGGGCCCAGAACTGAACACAGGATTTGAGGTGTAGCTTCACCAGTGCTGGGTACAGGGGGATGATCACTGCCCTGGCCCTGCTGGACACACTATTGCTGATACAGGCCAGGATGCTGCTGGCTGCCTTGGCTGCCTGGGCGCAAGCTGGCTCATGTTCAGCTGTCAGTCAGCACCCCCGGTCCTTTCCAGCCACTCCTCCCCAAGCCTGTAGTGTTGCATGGGGTTGTTGTGGCCCAAGTGTAGGACCCGGCACTTGGCCTTGTTGAACCTCATACCACTGGCCACAGTCCATTGATCTGGGCGGTCCAGATCCCTCTGCAGAGCCTTCCTACCCTCCAGCAGATCAACACTCCCACTCAATTTGGTGTCATATGCAAACTTATTGAGGGTGCACACAATTCCCTCATCCAGATATTAAGCAACACTGGCTCTAACACTGAGCCCTGAGGGACACCACTAGTGACCAGTCACCAACTAGATGTGATGCCCTTTACCACCACATTTTGGGCTCAACCATCCAGCCAGTTTCCAGCCCAGTGAAGAATACACCTATGCAGGCCATGAGCATCCAATTTCTCCAGGAGAACACTGTGGGAGACAGTGTCAAATGCTTTACCAAAATCTAAATAGATGATGTTCACAGCCATACCCCATCAACCAGGTGGGCCACCTTATGGTAGAAGGTGATCAGGTTGGTCAAGCAGGACCGGCACTTCATGAACCCGTGCTGATTGGGCCTGATCCCTCTGTTTTCCTGCACATACTTTATGATGTCACTTAGGATCATCTGCTCCATGACCTTCCCCAGCACTGAGCTCAGGCTGACAGGCCTGTAGTTTCCAAGGTCTTCCTTCTTGCCCTTTTTGTAGAGAAGCATCACATTAGCCAACCTTCAACAGTCTGGGACCTGCACACTAGACCAGAACTGTTGATAGGTGATGGAGAGTTGCTTAGCAAGCTCCTCTGCCAGCTCTTTCAGCACTCCTGGGTGTAACCCATCCAACCCCATAGACCTGTATACGCCTAAGCAAAGCAGGAGGTCACTAGCCATTTCTTCCTGAATTATGGGGACTTCAATCAGCTCCCCATCCAACTCAGGGAACTAACTACCCTGATATGACTATTAAAGACTGAGACAAAGGCAGCATTAAGTACCTCAGCCTTTTCCTCATCCTCAGTCACTAGGCTTCCCCTAGTATCAGGAGAGGATAGAGGTTCTCCTTAGCACTCCTTTTATTGCTAATACATTTGAAAAAGTGCTTTTTACTATCTTTTATGGCAGTGGCCAGATTTAGTTCCATCTGTGCCTTTGCCTTTCTGATTTTCTCTCTGTAAACCCAGGACAATAACCTAACAACATCCTTGTAGAAGATCTTTTCTAGTCAAGCTATTATTATGCCAACATGAAATAATTGCTGAGGTATTTTAAGTATTTGTCTAGTGCAAATATAAGGAGGATCCGTAATGCTGGTGCTCTGAGAAAAAAGAAGCTTATGGTTTAGTAAAATACTCTCCATTAATTCAATAGACCAAGCTTCAGCTAGTTGGCTGTTTATTTGTTAAGAAGCTGAACTGTTCTGCCTTTTCCTTAGTTGCACATAGAATAATGGGAAGTAGTAAGTGGCCAGCTCTCCCTTGAGTGCCCCTAGAGACTTCAAGCGAGAACTGCCTTCTGGCCACACTGAGAGTTTCCTAGTATCATTTGTGTCCAAATACAAAGGCAGAGGGTATTGTTCCTGTCTTTGAGAGCCAGCATCATGTGTACTTTTGTATCTTTTCCCTTGCTACTCAGAAAAATCAAGGGCCTCATTCAAGTCCTCCAAGATCCTGGCTGAGCCACCACAGTTGATAGCAGAGTGAAATTGTGAATCCAATGAGCTGCTCAGGCTGGTTTAGATGCAGGACTGCATGGTCAATGGAAAGAAGGTATCATGGTGCTTACACTGGGCATCCACAGGTGAAGGCCTGAATGTGGACCACATATAATTGTTCCCACCTTCTTTCTTTTTTTTAGTGTCTCATGTAGAAGTCAATGATCTCCCTGTTTTCCTTATGTCTCCTTTCTAATGTGATCATTAATAAAGCTTTCTTTGGAAACTATTTGAGCAGGGGAATCCTTGCATTGAAAAGAGCATCAACTGTGAGTAAACAAACTGTTGTGAAATAACTCAGAGGAAAGCAAGAACTGGCCTTTGCAGAAGTTGTAGAACTGCATGATGGCACCTTTAAAAGTCTCTGCCTTTCCTGTCTTCTTTTCTCTAGCTGCTACAGCAATCAGAAGATAAAACCATATTCATAGAAACACCGTGGTATCATGTGGAATGAATTCATTAAAGTGAAATGACATACTCTTGAAGGAGCTCAGACAAGAAATGAGAATTTCTAGCAAGCTGAACCCTTTCAATCTGCTAGCCTCAGCTAAGGTGGCTCTGAGCATCATGCTGTGGCTGCTGAAGATCATGGCTGCACTGATGAGATGAGAAGACTGGAGACCTGGGTTAAATTAATCTTCAAGTCTTAAATTTATAATTCCCTCAGCAGCCTCCTGTTTAACTTTGCTCTCCTACAAGGTAAAGCTGAAATACCCAGTGTGGTGAAATACAACTGCAACAAATACACGATGACGGCATTCTCTAGCAAATAAGCCAAGTGGGAAGCTTTCAGTATTGTGTTTGTTGAGCTCTTAGGATAAAGGTAGTTGATGCATCCTAAAATTATTCTAGCTTTTCAGACTTCTTTAAGATAAACTAACTGAACAGTAAAGAAAACTGTGTGACATGTATTATTTTGTCAAGCTGTGCAGTAATACTGCATGCTACTGCATTATTAAAAACATTAAAATGTTTTGCCATGCTTTTCCCAAATATTTCTAAAACCCAGAAGCAGTGTCAGCTTTTGCCACAGGAAAGGTAGGCACTAAAAGCCATGGGCTTTCCATGTACTATGGAAAAGAAGGCTGAGGGTCTGGGACAACACATGGGGAGCAGCAGATACTGGCCAAAGTTGTCCTCCCTGTGACTGATACCCGGCTGTACTGTTCCTGTTTGCAGCACAAGCCAGATCTCAACTCTCCAGGACACTTCTACTCCACATGCACCTCTGCTGTCCCCTCTGTGTTCCCCTTCCTACAGAGTGAATGGTGCATTCTCCTGCTTACTGTCTCTTCCCTAGGGCAGCAGAGTTTGGCTTTGAGGGCTCTTGCAAGGAGCTGTGAGCTGGCTCTGGCTAAGAGCCCAGTTTGCATTTACTCTGCAGCCCTGCTACTTTTGCTTGGCTTTCACACTCCTATGACCTATCTGCAATAGCAAAGCAGCGCCAGTGAGCCTCCTGGTAGTCAGAGCCATCTTTTAGAGCTACGTTCACATTTTTCAATGTTTTCTCACTTGCAGAATTCTTCCAAAGAAACATGAAAATACCTATGATCAGACTGTGCATCTGCAGCTCAGGCCCTATTCAAAGAGTCAGTTTCTAGTATATGATTATTCTGTATATAGGATAGGTTATAAAATATTCTCTTGACATTATTTCAAAGACAAATCAATTTGAAATAAAGAAAGGCTTTAATGAAAATACACAAAGGCCTCTTGAAAATGTTCATGGCTTTCTTCTTGTCTTAAGTCCCTCAACTTTTCCTGTGCAGTAAAGAATGTTTCTATTTGCAGATTTTGGAAACCAAAATCTTGCTGATTTCTTTTTATAACCAAAATAATGGTGTGTCGATATGCTAATAACATACAAAATTCCAGGCAGCCCTCTGCATTTATGTCACCATAGCACCAGTGGTCCTGGCAGGGGCTGAAAATGTTTATAGTATGTGCTGTACAAGCAGAGACTTCAAAAGGTTTCTGCTTTTGGGCTTTATTCTCTACCACTGAAACCCAGATTTCTGCCATATTTCCTCCACAATGAGAAAAGATGAGATACTCAGACAGGTATTATCATACAATTAGTGAAGGCCAGGTTTAAATCACCAGCTGAAGGCTTATCTTGTCTATTTACAGTAAAGTAAAACCAACGGGATCTTGTTTCTGCTAGGATTATATGTAGAGATAAGCTGGTATATTGAAGATAGCTAACACAACATCTTTGTCTGAGAATTCGCATTGCCAGGCTCCTTGCATGGTATTACTAAACTATTTTCATTTGGATTAATTTGGTCTCTTTAAATTTGCCTTGTATGCTGAAGTAACAAGCTGAGCAGAACATACCTTGGGCAAGCCAGAACTGACCACTGGTAATTTGTTTTTATTCTTTAGCATTTTGTTCCTAAACAAAGCTGAGCAAACAATTAGCAGTAGATAATTAATCCATTTCATTTAGTTCTGGGTTTTCTGTTTTCAGATTCCTATTTTACAGGCTTGGATCTGATTCTCAGTTGACCTGGATTGCTGTTACACTGCTGCTGTAGCTATGCAGATTTATCTTGCTTAGACTAGACATTCCATTTTTCACTGGGGTGTGAATTACCTAGAAAAGTTCACTATCCACAAAAGCAAACATTTGCACCTATTAACTGGTTAGCTAGGAACTGAGCTCTTCGCAGGAAGGACTTTCAGTTTCACTGCTTCTTATTTGTTTGTGATGCTTGTGGATGGTCACCTAAATCACACAGCATTGTTTCTGCTCCTGACTGAATGTCTGTGGCTATGTGAATTCAGGACTGACAAGTCTGGTGTAAGTTGTGATACCTGAACATTTGCATATTTGAGTCTGAGTGTTGATAACCACTGCATAACTTTCATGCTAACACTATTCCATATGCAATAATTTATATGGAAAAACAGATAAATATTGCAGAAAAATCAGTCAGGATGCCTGCATTCATACCCAGTCACTACAACCAAAAGCCCCATCACGTTTATTTGCATGTGGGAAGTAGGGAAGCGCTGTGACATGGACCATGCCAGGGTATATCCAAGTCACTCCAATCATCTGATATCCTCAAGAGCCCACTGCTGGTTTCATTGTGTAACCTACTGAGGTCACTTTTGTGAAGGGGAATGTGGCTGGGCTCTGGCCCCATTTCTTCTGCAGAGATGCTGTGGCATCATTCAAATTTAATGTTCAGCTTCCCCTAATAGGATGAGAAGTCCAATTTTCCATCTCACAAAAATATGCTGCTCAGTTCATGTCTAACAAACATTTTCAGAGCTTTTACGTGATGATGTTCAGCAGTGAGATGTGTAGCTGCTGTTGTGACTAAGCTAGAGAGACAAGTCTATTCCTAGAGACCTGGAGCAGCTATCTTTAGGCGGCTTTTCTGAAATTATCCAGTATTTCTCCTAATGATTACTAGCTATTTATTTCTCCCTTTGTCTCTGGACCAGATAACCCTGGACATTTTATTTGACATTCCCCCTTTCCTTGCACGCAGCAGCCATTGGGATATACTTGCCTAACAAAACACAACAAAACAGAAGTGAAGCAGGGGAGAAAATGTAAGCTGCAGTTCGAATGTTCAACCAGCCCCTATTCAATTGGAAAAAAAAAAAACCAAAAAAACAAGTCTATTTACTTAAAGGGTCCACATCTATTTCAGAATTGTCAGTCATTAACTATTTACATGGGAGTTAATAGCACTATTTACTAATCAATAGTGATAACCATGGTAACCCTGGCACAGCAGGGCCTGGTATCTTGTGGGGACACTGTTAAAGAAACACCAACTTTAATACCTGGTTCTTTTGTGCCAGTTTACGGAGGAAGGTATATTTTCCATTTTTCATCTTAATCCTTTTGTTTAATGAATAAATTTCTCTTGGCCACTGTGCCTTTCCTTTCTCTTTTAACAGCTGCAGTGTGGTACAAGGGAAATGCTACGGAGGGACCAGAAGAGGAATAATGCAAGGTGCAGTGGCTATGAGGTCATCAGCCTGCCTCTGTATCCCTGTGTTTGCATCTGTATCTCTAGAACTTTATGGCCTAGGGATTGAACCTTGCAGCGTGTAGAAGCACTACTTGGATACCGTTTATTTTGGATACCATTTATTGGTATACCATTTATTTGGATACCATTTATTTTGGATACCATTTATTGGATACCAATTATTTCCCGCATATATTATATGCGGGAGCATATCACTGCCTGTAACACATTTTTACCTACCTTCTCCTGGTTTTCTCCTGTTGCACAGGAGTGTTCTCAACTCCTTAATCCTGCTATTAAAATTTCTGTTGCTGTTTTAATTGCCTGTTATTCTAATTGTGAAATCATTAATGTTTTTGTCAAATGGTTTTTGGATTTTCAATCAAATGACATCACCTAGTTCTGCTTCAGCCCTGACATTATTAATATGCTGATGTAATTTTAGATAGATTACTAAGCCACGATTTTCTTTGCAAAGGCCTTTCTGCTTAGTCCTTATGGCATTCATACTTGAACATTTTATTATTCTATTTTTAGTCAGCATTTCAGTCAGTTTCCTGGTATTAAAATGATAGTCTGGCACACACTCTTGGGGAGATCCTTACAGACCTGCTGGTAGGTATGATTAACACTGGTTGAAAATCTTCCATCAAAACTCTCAGTTAATGAAAAGTGGTCCATGACTCAGAGACAGTAAGATAAGTGTTTTTTTTTCCACAGAAGTTTTCATTGAAGGAAATGCGTGTACAACCATTTCCATTGGTGTGTAGCAACCCCAAACACTTTCTCTTGCAGGGGCTTTCCAGGGGATGGAGGTTGGGGCAGGTTTACAGCACCCTCCCTTCTACTGTAATAGCAGAACAGGAACAGGCAGCTCTGCCAAAGGAGGAGGCACCCCTGTTCCTGGCTGAGAAAGACAAGAGGATCAGTAGCCAAGAGTCCCATGGGGTGTTTTAGGGGAAGACCTTTTTGTTTGGAGCTGAATGGCCTGGAATCTGATGTTTTGTTTTCTTTTGTCAGGGAAGATTTAGCAAGCAGGGAGGATACATGTGAAATTGCTGTAACTGAAAACATCAAATAATATTTGTCTCAAGATGAGTAGAAAAAATCGTAAAATGGGCTTAAAATGCTTTTTCAAAGGTGGAGATGCCTTGCCAGTGGAACTCGGATCTCTCTTCACATCTAATGCTAGTTTAAGCTGTTCCCTAGTACATCTGGCAGCTTCTGTAATCTTGTTCTTCAGAATTTAGGTCTCCCCGTGGAGAGCCCAGAGGAGTCCCAGCTCCTGACATGGTGGAAAAGTGTCAAACACTGGTATTTCAGCTCTGTAGATTTAACTCAAAATAACTTTTTCTCTGGTCCGGTGACTGAAGAGTTACCTACATGCTTCCCAATTAGCTAGCCAATTAACATTGGTAAAATGCTCTGGAATTCATTCTGAATGTTGGTATGTTTATTCATACTGTAGCTCATTTAGCTGCCAAATTACTGCTAGAGATATTTGGCAATGGTCTGAATATCTAGAAAAACTTGAATTTTTCATTAAAGAAAATAAACGCAATATTTTCAAGTTTGGGTTTCTGGGGTTAATGTTTCTAATGAAATCTCAAATGTAACACATAAAAGGAGTAGGTTTTGCAATCAGTTGTATTACAATGGAAATAATTATTTTTTCATTTTGGCTTTTTTTTTACTTCAACCAGTCCTAATTAGTCTACCAAACAAGGATGAGCTAATTACCACAAGTGACCTCATCCTACAAAAGTAGGATAAGAAAGTAAATTCAAAATGCCACTGAAACTAAAGTAACAAGGGAATTTGATGGACTGAAAGCCTGAAAAGCAGGGAACATTTTATTATGTTAGTAAACCAAGAGCCTTGATATTATTAATCTTATGATTTTTTTTACCTTTTGGATATTTAACAACAACATGATTTTTTGTTACTGTTAATATGCTGCAATTAGACTTTTGACAAATAATGAATCTGATCTCTCAACTCAGATGTTGCTTATCTTTCACGGCCCATGATTTACCAGTATCCTACCTTAACTATGAATTAGAACTGCAATGGGAACTACATTCATAGATGGGCACATCCAGGCTGGGTATGACATCTCTGTATATTTAGTACTTACATATATGATCTGCAAATGTGAACTTTACAGAATTAGATATAATTATTTCCTTTCTACTTAATATTTGCTGTTTCCAATATTCTGCTACCTATGGGACACTAATGAACTAATAGAGGACAATTCAACATCAGCTGAAATTAATAATGGAACATAGAGCAAAAATACGTCTGGACATATGCTCAGACTATTTGATAAGAATAAAACAGCATATGCTGATCAGAGAATTGATTGAAATGATATGTCATTAATTTGGATTTCAAAAGATAGCGGCATCCATAAATGTAAGATTTTATGCTGTGAGGATCTAGTTGTAACATGACGGAGGAGGAATACTGAAGCTCTTCTCTCCAGGACCTTGAGCAACAGCTGGAACTCGTAAGCCTGTAGAGGAATCGCTTCCAAAACCACAAAACTCTGATTCTCCATCTGAGGGTTTGGACAGCTAGCTGCTTTCAGGTGTCTGCTGTGACTTTTAAGAAATGCCTAGTTCCCATTTCAACATTGACTTCAGAGGTGTCTAGGCTCCTAGATCCTTTGAAAATCTGCTAGGTACCTGTGAATATATACATATATTCAAACTTTGTCCTTTACTGTTGAAACATCTCAGTGTTTGGTGAAGCCAAAGGCACATTTCCTATTCGCTTTTATAAAATTGGGCTATTGCTTTAGGCGTTCTGGAAAGATCAGAGTTTTGGTTTGGTTCCAATACACCTCTAAGGATGAATAAGTATCCTATGATGCAGTGACACGTAGCAACACCTGAATTCAGCAGTTACTTGAGAATGAAAATACATGCAGCAAGATATAGCTGTGTGGTTCTATCTACTTGTCCAAGAAGACACAGATTTATTTCATTTATTTCGTTTTTAGAAAAGCTAGAAAGTTTAACTTTTCGAATTGCAGCCCCCTCACATAGCAATGATCTACCAGATGAGCAGAGATTAAATGGCTGATCCGTATACTCTTGCTGTAAAAACTCAAAAATGTGGGATAAACAAATGTTAGTAAAAACAATGAAATGTTAAAGAAAGAGCAAAAAGCAGCATAAAGCTCAACTGAGAAAAAAGGGGCTCTTTTTAAAAAAGAACCAATGATGAAGTGGTTTCATGTTTGCTATATGAGGAGGGAATAGCAAATTCTCTTGAGGTACCTGTAATCATGGGCCAAGTTCCTATGTTACATTGGTCATCCTTCATCTAAGTACCAGGTGTCTGAGAAATTGGTAGCTGTTGGCTCTTTTGACTGTGAAAGAGAATTTCCAATGTGATATTTAATTAATACAGTAGCTATCGATAAGATGTCCATATGCTAAGTGAGCCTTTCCTAGTTTCATCTACAGATGAAACATGTTGGGGTAGAACCTTCATTTGCTTTCTCCTTTGTTCTAGAGCTTTCCCTTGCTGGATGTGTTGTGTGTGAAAACACGAGCAATTTCCCATTCTCTACATGAGCAATTATGTGTTGAATGCATAGGCAGTGGCAAAATGCCCATTGACTTTAATGGGGCCAGGATTTCACCCAAGAAGTTCTGGCCTTCATCCATTTTAGATGAATGGTTTCTTTCCAGTAAACAAATGCAAACTGGAAGTCATCTTCCTCTTAAACAAGCCTTTATTACCTCCTGGTTCTAAATGAGGTTTCAGTATTAGAAAAACATCCTCCCTTGGTACAATCCTTCAAGCAATGAGCTCTCCCATTATCTGGATGCTTACGGAAGTTCTGGCTTACCAGAAGTTGAATTAGTGCAGACCTACATGAGGTCTACTAGAATACACAGGTGACCCCACCTTGCCTAGGGACTTCTGTGTGAAAAGGCCAGACTGGACAGGTCTGCTTGCCTGTAGGTGTGAAATGGAGAAGTGCCCTCAGGCTTTGGAAGCATTAATGGTAGGAAAGACCCTGCAGGGACCTGCATCATGCGGTCTGCTGTGGTCAGTGCCAGATTCCAGATACATGCCCCAACAGCACTGCTATCCAAATCCTATCATGAGAGAAATGGCCAACGAGAGTCCCTTCAAGTGGAGGAGTCACCTGGGAGGTAAAGTAGCACTGTGCATGCTTCCTCTTCCATCAGCATGCTTAGGGTGTAAGCAAAGCATTTGAAGATATTAAACCCTAAACGAATAGAAACAAGGTTTGTGTTTTAATCCTAAGAGTGCTGTTTTGGTATGGTTTTAATTTTTAACATTTCCTTTGCACCTTAAAATGTTTGTCATTATTCTCTCCTATAATTTTCCCCCTTTTAGGAAGGAAGAAATATATTCTGCCAGTCATTGAAGAGACAGTGTTGGAGCTTATGAAGACAAGCAGACAGGTGCTGGCTTTTGGAAGGGAGCAGATGGCAGAGAGACATCCAGCAGATCTAATTAAACCATGAGGCATCACAATAACTATGAGGGGAATGTACTGAAGTCCATCCTTGTCACACTTGGAAGAAGTTCTGTCAGGGTTGCTTGGAGGTTTGGGAAAAAAATGTATGTTATTATTCTTTCTTTTATTCAGTTCTGGGTCTTCTCAGGTGTGCTGACAAGGGGGTTGTCTGCTCCAATCCATGCTCATATGTGCCATCTCCTTTTCAGAATGGTAAGATTTTGTTGCCAATAACAGCTAGTAGGACTTGAGGAGGAGCCAGTGTGAAGAGTACAGGAGGCAGGAGAAGCAAGATGATAAACTGTGGCATAATGGACAAGAGGATCCCTTCTGCAATAACCCATGGTTTAGATTTCATCCTCTGCTGATTTTCTTTCCTTTTTGTGTCCTTTTGCTGCAACCAGATATGGTCAAGAGGATACTGTCTCTGTTCTCCTTTCCCCGCAATACGAATATAAGTGATTCAGGTTGCCTAAAAGTCTCATTTTTCAAGTGCCACTCTGTGAATGCCTGGAAAATGCTAATTCTAGCATAATAAAAAGGGCTTGCGTAAATTATGTGATTATTTTTTCCTCCCAGAAAAAATCTAGCTTTTGTTGAAATCATCTGCCTTTTCTTTGAAGCTGCAAACCGTTACCACTGTATGTAGATAGTGCATAGCCAGATATTATGCTTATTACCAAAATATAATCATTAAAACCACTTACTTAAACAAAGCTTGAAGCTTTTTGTGTAAAATCTGTTAGGATCACACACATGCACAAGTAACTGTTCACAATGTGGAGGGATAATGAGCAATCTAAGGCACACACTAAAGTGCAGATAATGAGACTCCTACTTATTCACATTTCATTAGCAGCATAAAGGATCTAAATCAGCTTTGTTGCTACTCATTCCATAAAGCATTGTCATCACTTTCATTTAAAATAGTGATCTTAGTTCACTATAATTACTGTATAAAAGCCCTAGATATTGTTTCCAACAGATCAGGTTTACTTTCCTGAACGAAAATGGGTATGGACATCATAATGAGCTACGTATCAACTAGTCAGGTTTATTCACCCCTACAACGGCTCATCTTACTCTGAAAATAAAGGGACCGCTGGCTGACCCTCTGTTTCAGAGTTCATGGGCAGGGAGCCTCTTTTAAAACATGTTTGACCTCAACCTGGGAGTGACAACAGCTGTTAGCTTCAGACAAAACACAGCCCTTGAGATAAAATACTCCATGTGCAAATGCCTCAGCAACTGCTGGTGACAGGGGGGTCCCATGAAGTGCTGAGGGTGTGAGGAAGAGAAGGTCTTCACCTCCTTGGGACCTTGCTGCAGGACCATGAGCTGTTCCTGTGTTGCAACACCCGCACCCTGCGCTGCTCATTGCTACAGCTGCAGCGAGCAAATAATACCTGCGCTGTGATGCTCTGTGAGGCCTGACCTGGAGCAGCTTTGTTGTTGCCTTAAATCTTTATCAGGCAGCTCAGTTAGTGAGAAAGACTAACTGTGAAAAAGAGGCAGATGGAGGATGTCTTGGTAGCACTCAAAATTCGGGAAAGGTTTAGTTTAGGGCTTTGGCTGTAATTCCAGAAACCCTTAATCCTGTTGTGCTTCCTGGATGTGCAGATGATGGAACATTTCTTCCCTCCGGGGTGCCCCCAGACTGGGTGGCCTTTGGCCATGCTCTGCCAGGATCTTCCCCAGGTCCCTCAGCTTAGCCACAGGCAAGGTCTGCACACGGCCCATCCATCAGTAAGAGAAAGCGGGGAGCCTATGTATGGGAGTGATTATCATCTCACAGGCATTTTAAACTTATGGAGCACTGGAGAGTGAAACACACAGCCATGAGCAGCATTGTGTGTTCAGTTCATGCTGTTTATATTTAAGCATGTATCCTGGGACAATTTTGATGAGTATGTCCTGCCTATGCAGTATGGCAAGTGTCTTCTGCCAACTTGTATTAATTCCTTTATGGATTATGGGCGTATGCTGCTCCTTGGAACAATTAGCTGTTGTGTAGCCCTTCTTGCCAGACTCCATACACCTACCTCAGGTGCCTGGATTAAAAAAGAAACAAATAAATTAGACATCTCAGTATTGGGTCTGCAGAGGTAAAATCTCTGACATGCATTGCCTGGGCAAGTCACTTACCCATCCTCGTTTTATCACCTCAAAGTGAAAATGTGAGATAATCTGTAAAGAAATTAATTTCTCAGGGTTGCGAGCTACTGTGTGAGATGTTCTAAGGTTCAGCACTTCACTGAAGAAAAGCATGGCCTTTTGGTGAAGGTACCAAGTTAGAAACAAGGATCTCCGTGTCCTGCATAGTCTCTCTTATGATGCCAAATGGCTCATGTGAGGTTCAAGTGTTTATTTCACTAAGTCTTATAATATCTAATGCAACCAATATCTGTTCCCTATTACTGGATGATTACACTAGCCCTGTTCTGTTTTCTACCATGAGTGTTGTTGGTTTGCCCCAATAGCACAGTTCTACTAGCTCGACTGCCTATCTCCACTTTAAGACACTGTAATGCTTACATAAAAGTAACCTTATTGTTTTCATCCTTTGTCAAATCATAGAATCATAGAATAGTTAGGGTTGGAAAGGACCTCAAGATCATCTAGTTCCAACCCCCTGCCATGGGCAGAGACACCTCACACTAAACCATGTCACCCAAACCTTCATCCAACCTGGCCTTGAACACTCCCAGGGATGGAGCAGTCACAACCTCCCTGGGCAACCCATTCCAGTGCCTCACCACCCTAACAGGAAAGAATTTCCTCGTTATATCCAATCTAAACTTCCCCTGTTTAAGTTTTAACCCGTTACCCCTTGTCCTGTCACTACGGTCCCTGACAAAGAGCATCCTTATAGGCCCCCTTCAGATACTGGAAGGTTGCTATGAGGTCTCCACGCAGTTCTCAAATCTTTTGAGTATAAAAATCTAGAGCAGACTCTCCTGAACACTGCCAGCCTGACATTTAATAACTTTCATAAAATTTCCTGCCTAAATGTGCTCTATTTAAAAGCAGTATAGCTCTCGTGTATTTTCATACGATAGTCAATTAATGTTTGGTTCTCTACTACCCTTAATCCCGAACCTGCAACTTATCATAGACAAGAATTATTAAACTTCACCATATATATGTGAGAGACATGCCTGAAGTGCAGTAACTTTACTTTTGCATGAAGGTTGCTCCAAGTAGTGAGAGAAGGATTGAATTGCCCACACTCTTCCAGCGGGGCTGTGGCAAAGATGGACGGTAGACCCTGTTCTGGGCTTTTTGTGAAGCTCTGTCTGACTTATTGCTCTAAAAATATAACACATGCATTTTATTTAAAATTCACTGAACTGATCAATAGAACATTGCTGCAGAAAGATTAATTCTGGGTCACGGCCTTTCTTGGAAAATGTTCATCAAGACTGAATAACTGCAGTACAGAAGAAAATGGAAAATTTGGTTATTTAAACCTATTCTTAATTGTATAACAACCACTTTATTTAGTAATAGAGTATTATTTTTGAAATCCCATTAGTAAGAAATAGAGCTATTTTTGGGTTTAGTAGCAAAGTTTGAAAGCAGGGAAAGATTTTTGTCTTTACAGTACTACCAGCCCACTTCTTGACTAGGTTGATTTTATTCTTCTTGGGTTTAAGGTTCTACTTGTTTATGTATTTTGTTTGCATTGGATCAAGGATGTTACACATTGATAACATGATTTAATTAAAAATTAACCCACACATCACTGCATTGAGTAGAGCATGGAAATACTTGGGTCACAGTCCTCAGGTGGTACAGACAGAAGTACGTACGTAGGTTTCACTGGCACAACCGTGGCTTGTGCAGTTTGATAATCTGGTACTTTCAGTCAAATAAGCTTTCTTAGAAATCTTGTTGATTCATCAAAACAACAGCTGCTGTGCATGAAACTGATAGAGTCCTGCTTATTAAAGAAAACAGACAGAAGATCCTGTATGATGTTTGTCTTCTGGAGCAACCACTATGCATACTGAAGCCCTAATTCTTGTGAAGTGACTCAACATTACCTGCTGATGGGAAGTAGAGAATAAAATCGTTTGGTTTTGTTTGTTTCCATGCGTGACCTTTGCTTTTACTTTATTGAGCTGCCTTTATCTCAAGCCATGAGACTTTTGCTGTGTCTTCTCTCTCTTGCCCAGTTGAGGATTGGGAGTGGTAGAGTGCCCTTGCTGGGCACCTGGCATCCAGTCAAGGTCAACTCACCACAGGCCCAAACATAAGAAGGAGGTGGACCTGCTCAAGTGAGTCCAGAGGAGGCCGCAAAGATGACCAGAGGGCTGGAGAAACTTTTCTATAGAGACAGGCTGAGAGAGATGGGCTTGTTCAGCCTGGAGAAGAGGAGCATGGCTGCATGGAGACCTTAGATCAGCTTCCAGCATCTAAATGGAGCTTACAAGAAAGTTGGAGAGGGGCTTTTTACAATGGTGTGCAGGAATAAGACAAGGGTGAATGGTTTAAACTGAAAGAGGGTAGATTAAGGTTAGATATTAGGAAGAAATTCTTTACTGTGCGTGTGGTGAGAGAGCGGCATAGGTTGCCCAAGAGAAGCTGTGGCTGCCCCATCCCCGGCAGTGTTCAAGGCCAGGTTGGATGGGGCGTGAAGCTTGGTTTAGTGGAAGGTGTCCCTGCCCATGGCAGCGGGGGTTGGAAACAGGTGATCTCTAAGGTCCCTTCCAAACCAAAACATTTTATGATTCTATTATTAAAATCTTTATTAAAAGCTGCTTTTAGACAATGGAATTTATTAATACCATCTTTGCATGAACTATTGTAATGACTAATGTTTTGCATTATTTGCATGCTTCTTAGTCCCTTAGGATTCTCAGTGAGATACACAGAATTTTCTTCCAAATTCTCTTCCCCCTTTCCTTCTTTCTTAAGCAAAAATGACCTCCCTCCCCTGGTTTCCACATGGCCTACCAGGCAAGAAAACATAGCAAATCATTGTCATCTGTTGAAGGACCGCACAATGAAAGCTACCCAGAGATGTATCTCTAGGGCAGCAACACAGTGACCATGAAATTCTGAACGAAACAAATCTACAGACTAAAAGGACTACATCAAAGAAAAGGAAAAAAAAGGAACAGGCATTTAAGCAAACGTGCATTAAAGCACCTGAGCCCTTATGGTCTGTTAAGAAACTTTTGCCAAATGTAACATTTAATTTCCATACCAATGTTAGCCTTAGATAGCATCTCTTCTACTTGATGCCAAGAGTAACTATTAATTGCCATCTGAATGCTCATCTTTATACAGCGTTGTGGAGACAGACTAAGTAACATTCAGAGACTTTCAGTCAATCTCCATAAATGTGAGCCAATTACTGTTGCAGGGAACTTCTATAGCAGGCATGGGAGTGGATTTGAAGTTTATTTGCTGGGAAGATATTAGGCAATCATCCCTTCTTTGTGCAAGATTGCATTTGGGTCAGAATCTGAACTAAGATTACATGATTGTTGTTACTCTGACTGCTTCCATAGTTTGGTAGAGAATGAATTAAAAATGTAATTTCCATTTTTACAGCCTAAAGATAGTGTCAATATTTCTCCCCTATTTAGCTTATTCTAGTTACTGCCTACTAATCTCTGCTTTTCATAGTAAGTTATAATTGCTCTTTGCAAATCCTTTCCCTCTTATCTGCTGATTTTTAAGGGTGAATTATACTAGCAAATAGATACCAGCAAATTCTTTACTCTAAGCTGTTTTCAGTTCTGCTCATGTTTTCTATGATAGATTGTTATACTTACATAAGTAGTGAAATCTTCAGAGCATGCTGCTTTTTTTCTGAAAAAAAACCCCAAACCCAAAAAACCGCCTAAAAAGAAATACTCCAAAATTATAAAGAAAATAATTCCTTCCTATCCTGCATCTCTGACTTTACTCGCTCCTTCTTGCTTATGCTAAATAAAGCTTTTTCTACCAAGGAGTAGGAGACTATGGATTTTATTTTTCTCCAGGTCTGAATGTATTCTTTTTTGTTCACCTGATGACTCCACTGCTTTGGAAATCTTTAAATACATCTTAATAGGAAAAGGTACACTGATTAGAGTGCTCCTTCTCTTGTTTGCAATCAGCCTGTGTTCTGTTCCCTGAACTTCAAAGAGTTGATTATATTGTGTCCTGGCTTCTTCTGGGTCTGGATTTTGATCTTGCTGATAACGTAAATAGGAAAAACTTGCTTGAAATCGCTGTGTCCTGTCAACAAAAATAAGACCTGACTTGGATCTTATTAAGAGAGAACTGTATTCGCTCCGTGCCTCACACTCCAATTCTCCATCAGTTTTCTGTCTGCCTCTAAATCCTCATTGCATGTGTACAAACTCCTTATGAGCTTTACGCCTTCACTCTAAGTCAAATATTGTTCACACTTCCAATTCCTGCCCTGGGCTTGTTCTATCACCTTTCCATGCCAGTACAGGTCTTTCACCATCTCTTTTTCTCGCTCATCCCCTCATCAGAGCTCTTTGTCCTGAGCTATTTAGCTACTTCCGCTGTTTGATGCACTAGAAATTACTTCGGATCTCATCCATCTTTCTTCTGCTCACTGAGACTTCTTGCTGTGACTAATGAGGACACATTATCTGCTGTATGAAATGATGGCTTGTAATATTCACTTCCCTGTGGGTCACAACAATGGTCAAATAATCCAGAAGCAGCCAGACTTTCCTCTGTTTCCTCCAGTTTCATTTTTTGACACCCTGTGGGGAGAATTGGCATGAGGGTTCTGTGAAGACAATATGATCCTTGCTGTGGTTTATAGGCAACACCAGGTGAGATAATATAGATCTCAAAGTCTTTATATGATTTTGTGCTTGTTTTGTGCCCATAAACACCATGCGAGCAGACTGCATCATAGGGCTTGGGTGTTTAAGCAAATTCGTTTTCCTGACCTGCTTCATGGGCAATTCCACCCTGCAGTGCAGGTCTCTGATGTGATTTGATGCCCTTTTCAGCTTTGGTCATTTACTGAGGTAAGATTTGCTTTTCTAATCCTCTGGAGAAAAATGCTCCTTCTGTGAATCTCCACTGGTCATGGCAGTAACCAAATGATCCTTTCCTAAGCAAAGCTACGTGACACTACCTCTCTTTCACAAGAGCACAGGCCTTACAGTTCTCCTCATTAAGTAGGTAGTAGCTACCATCACCTCGTCACACAGCCCACCTGCTCACCACCTTCTAACACAGGTGACTTTCTTCTGACCAGTCACTGCAATTGTTGGTATGGAAAGGCTGCACCGAGAGGCATTCATTCAAGCACCATGATGTTAACAAGCAAGAAGAGAGGGATGGAGAACCCTCAGAGAACTTCAGCACAGAGCAGTGTGGCCCAAAATGTCTATATATCCCGGAGATGTTTCTCAAAAAGAAAAGCATTATGAGAAAAAGATCCATTATCTATCAAGAATCAGAAATCATTCAGAGAAAATGGAGTAATGCAATTTACCTATGCTTAAAAGAAGCTCACCTAAGAGAAATGAGCAGTGGAAATATTTTCTTAGAGACTCAAATGCATTCATGTATGTTGCTGGGTTAATGGCATTTCACGGGTCCCTGCGGGTAAGTTGGCCTTATCCTGTGCCTGGCAAAGCAGTGGAGACTTTCAATCATCTAAGCACAAGGAAGAAGTTTGTTTAAATAATAACAAGTGGCACAGGGCCAGTTCTGCAGAGCTTTTTAGAGCGTTATCCTGCAAGATCATTTGCTTATTAACAGCATTCAGCTTCAGTGTCCAGAGGTCGACCTTGTGAGACAGCGAACACGTTTGGGATCTGCGTTCACCTGGAGCTGTTGGAGAGAAGAGAGAGCTCTGGACGAGCTATGAGGGAAACTGATAGCTGTGAGGTTTGAAGGTTTGTAAGTACTCTGAATATTGCCATGTACAACTTGAATGTTCAAAGCAAAGCAAAAATGCCATCATTTCTGATCAATGAGTCTGTTTTTACAAGGATTTTATTCTCCCATTTTTCTGGAAGAAGGGCAGTAAGAAGTACTTGGAAAACTCGAGGGGAAGTTCTAGACTCGATGGAGAAAACAAGAGTCCTCTCAATGGCTTCATCTTTATGGTGAGATGGCAACTTCCCTAACATCAGTGGTCCAAAAGCCTAGTGCCTTGTCCAGGGGTCGTCCCTCAGGGTTTGCCTTCGAAGACCTCTCCCTGCGGCAGCGGCGGAATGCCCTATGGAGATGCATGTCCTCCCGCTGTCTGTAGAGGGCCAAGTCGGACTTGGCGTGGTAGATGGGTGAGAGGAGTCCTGCTTTCACCAGCTGGGCCAGGTCTTCCAAACAAATCTAATCCTTAAAGACCATGCCTGGGGGATCTGCACAGCTGCCAAAACAGCTTAAAAGCCTATGAGCCTTTGAAATCAAATAACCTATATAGCTGCTTTCAAAAATTCTCTAATTTCCAGTCAGCACTGTATGGATCTACAAGTTTTGTGGTTTGGGATTTTGGGGGTTTTGTTGGTTTGGGGTTTTGGGTTGGTTTTATTTGTTTGTTTTTATCTGGTTTTAAATAATTATTTCAGCCACGAAACAGAGGGCAATATTTCCTCTCAAGAAATTCATCCCCAATTCCATTGATATGAAGAAGTTCTCCACGTGGTCGTTTGCCTTACTGGGAGCCTCCCTCTTGATATATTGATTGCTCTTTGTCTATCTCTACATTTGCTGGGGTAGAAGTGGGAAGGATTCTCTGTTTTTACCCATGTCACTCGATTAGCTTGATGCTGAGGACCCTTTCCACAGAAAAACCCAAACCCACATCAAAAACCTCAAACCTCCAAAAAACCTAAAATCTGAAACTGTAAAATAAATGGTGGCCACCCAGCTCAACTCTGAGCATCTTACAGGTTCAGATTTTAGGGTTTTGGAGTTTTGTGATCCCGCTCCTCACTTCCCTTCTGGTCTAGAAGAGGGGTCATGACCTGCTGGTCTGTCCCACAGCCCTGGAGGAAGAATTCCCTACTAACATCTTGGACAGCAAGGACAGCCCATCCCCATCTGCTCAGGCATACACCAAACAGACAGTCTGTGAGCTGAGCCAAATCTTTCTCGGACGGTTTTCTGTGAATAGACATTGAATGGTCTGTAACAAACAACTGGAAAGGAGCCACAAAAATGCAATGTTAGTGACCTAAAGGGACAATTCTGCTCAGATTACATGTGTACATTCCCGAGTGTGGGACCTTGGCTCACCTGACAGCTGACACATGGAGGTTTGGTCAGGAGATGTGATGGGCTCTCAGCTGCCAGCGCAGGCGGTGATCTATGGCCTGGCGTGCTAGCAGCCAGCATAGCCAAGTAGATGGCTCTGCATATCACTGCTCAGCCTGTCCCCTGGCCACTCCTGCACACTGGGCATTGCTGTCCTGTTCAGACACCGCTGTAAATCTGGCTGCTACCTTTGCTCATTCCTTAGCAGACACTCCTCATGAACAGGTTGAGCAGTCTCCTACGCTGGAGATATTCAAGGCCCGCCTGGACAAGTTCCTGTGTGATGTACTCTAGGTTACCCTACTCTTGCAGGGGGGTTGTACTAGATGATCTTTTGAGGTCCCTTCCAACCCTTGGGATTCTGTGATTCTGTGATTCTGTGCTGTCTCTGGTTTCTTGGACAAATTACAACCCAAACAATTCCCTTGGTGCTTTCAAATAAATAAGTTTCCCTCCTTCCCATCTCAAAATTTGCCACAAAGTCTTTTTCCTTCCAGTAGTTCTCTCTTCTGAGTTGGCTGAGTTTCAGTATTGAATGAACAAAGTACTCCTGCAAGAGGTGATAGCTGGAATCAGCTAAAGCAGCTCTGTTCATTATAATAGGGATTTTCTTGCACCAGCAGATGATGATTTCAGGGAACCACCGGGTTCCTTTTAAAGCACCTGGGATGCAGGTGATGAGATTGAGCTAATGCTCAATGCTCACTGGCACTTGGAAAGATCCCCACCAGAGCCATCAGGACAGTTTTCACAAGCAACAGGCCTCTTGCAAGGCTTTGCCCCATGGGACAAATTGGTCTTGACAGTCTCCAGCTGCAGCTCTGGTATCAATCCTTGGGTGGCTGCTGCAATACGATAGAGCTGCCGGTGCAGGTTTGCTTGGATTGAAAGATAATTATTGCCACTGCTCCTAACTGTCTCTGAGCATACAGCCTTGATGGTTATTTGTATTGTAATAGTGCCTTAATGTTCACAAACCCATTAAGGGCCTTACTCTCCTATGCTCTGTTCATATAGCTATTAGGGGAACATCATGCCCTAAGAGCTGCCACGATAAAGACAAACAGGTCATTCTGTCATTCCAGCTGTACAGTTAATGAAGCCTAGATTCATACAGATTTGAAGCCTATACCTCTATCGTTTTCCAAAATGCTCCCTCCCCAAATTCTTACTACCCTTCCTGTTCTTGCTATAGAAACACTAGTTTCTCTCTACAATGGCTTTCTTTCCCTTCCTCTACCCCAGCCACAGGCTGAACCAGAGGCAGGCCCTACCTTTGCTGTGTCAGGGGTGGTGGCAGCATGTACCCTGCCTGTTTCAGAGCTGCATGGGTGGTTTGGTCAAGAAGCATGCACATGCTGAATGCTTAGCCAAAGGCCATACTGAAGAGTAAGCTTCAAAGCTTGCATCTGGTGGGACTGCTAGGCTGCCTTTCTTTCCGTAAGCTCACAGAAATATGACGCCAGCAGCTTTTCTGCCATTTTTTGATGGCATTAAAAATTATCAGGTTTAATATGGCTTGATACCTATTTAAACCACCTCAGGACATCCACCCAGCTTTTGTAGCAAACAATCCCTCTGTGCCTCTGACTTTCTGATTCACAAGTACACCAGGATTGTAACGGGAGCTCTTTACTGGGGAAATGGAACACTCTGAAGCCATGGAAAACACAATAGCAAAGTATGTGCAATGAATACATGTAACAATATCCCTTCCAAGTACCTTTATTGCTGTGTATCTAATCACCTTCTCTGCTGCAAATGTAGTCTCTTAAAAATGTAAATGAAATAATTCACTGATGAATCTGTTGCACAGATCTAACATACTGATGAAAAGGATTTCAGGTGCATGACCAAAACATTTTTCTTACATCATGCATCTGGTCTATTACCTAGTCTTGGCAAGGAAAGTCTCTATGGTGGGATCTCTTTGGTCATCAAGAGCACAAGCTCCACCTCAGTGGCTTTGCCTAGATTCAACAGAGCTGTAGTCAAAGGATCAAACACTGACTCCAGCCCCAAGAGGGACATCTGAGGTCTATGCACATGTGTATTAGAACAAAGCCTCAGTGTCTCTGCATGTCTGAGGCAGCATAGTCTAATGCAGAAAGATGAGTTTAAGAGCTGTTTGATCTTTGGTTCCTATTGGATATTCTCTGATCTGTAGGTGCTGTTTAGTAAGAAGTGGATTTCCAAATCTCCCTACATAGCTACTTGAATAAGAAAAGACTCTACTCTCTTTCTGAAATTGTTCATCTCTCCATTTTCTCTGTTGTGAGCCTACAGCAACTGCAATTCTAGCTTAGAAACTAAACATTACATTGAATGCATTGAGACTTGACTTTCATTCTCTCTTTGGTTACACCATTTCACCTCTAAGGAACAAAGGATTTTGCTGTGCTACAGTGCTAATTCTGCAGCATGTCCTTTAGGAGAAGATGAAAGGCAGAGAACAGTGAGCAGAGAATGAAAAGGGAAAGCACAGTTGCTAACAGCAGAAAAATAACTTCTTCTCCTCACCCTGGGTTGTCAGCATGCGACCAGGCCTTCCTGCCCACTCACTCCTGCCCCCCTGGCTGGGCTGGGCAGCAGTTCCCCCCTTTTCTTTTCAGTAGGGTTATAGAAAGCAATCCTAGTAAGAAAGGTAGAGAGCTAACAAAGCAATGAATAGACATTGGCAACAGTTACAGGGTGGAAGAGAAAGTGTGGGTGTGAATGCTAGAAGGAGAAAAAGAGAAAGGTTGTATTTAAAAACAAGAAAGAGCTGATAAATAACTCTGAGTAAAGCCATGAGTACAGGAAAAGCAGCGTAGAGATGGGTAGCACAGATTAAATGCAAAAGAAAATAAATGCAAATGAAGAATGAATAAGAAGAGTTAGAAAAGAAAGCTGAATTTGGATGAGTTCATTTTATTTATACTCTCTTAAATACAAAGAAGTCTTTCCCTGGAGACATCCTACATCACAGTTAAAAACCCCAAACAAACAAAACAACAAACAAACCCCAAAAGTGATGTCAGTCAGATAGCAATGACAACTCGAGCTGCCTGCCTTCAGTCCTCAGGACAAACATATGCAAACAGTTCTAAGCCTGGAAATCCTGCTGCGGAGATCCACTTCTGCCAGAAGTCCTGCAGGTGCAATAGGGAGATTGCAGAACAGGTAAACAGCTCTATCCAGGGACACCAGGAACGTATCCTGCTTCATCTTGTGCCGCTTGCATCATTTTTCAGGTAGACCTGTAAAAATTACTCAGAAGAAGATGGGGGAAGATAATCACTCTAATAGAAAACAGTGGCCTGCTGTTGGGTGTGTTAATCTCAGCTCCCCGGGCTCCCTCCTCCCCCTACTCCAACTCTTTCTTGCTGCTGCTTTTCCCTTGAATGAGTGTTAAGCTGCTGCTGCTGCAGATTTTTGCAAACACTGATATGAAACATCCTGCCTCTGTCACTGCTGCCTAGTTTATGTTTTTCCTAGGACCCTTTGAATTAAATGGAGCAGGGCCAGCTGGGGCTTAGTGGCAGTTACTCTGAAAGGATTGATTGCTTCCCCAATCTGCCATCACTCCAAATCAAGCTGAGCAGGGGGAAGAGAAGCTATTTTCTCATCAGGTAACAGTGTTTGACTGAAGATAAGCAGAAACAATCAAAACTAAGCTATAGGATTTTCTGTTTCATGAAAAGAAAACAGCCTTTCCTACCGACTTTTGCTAACTGCAAGAGTTCTGCTCCACACAATTACCTCCCTAATTACCTGCTCCAGAGAGACTGGGAGCATCTGCAGAAAATAATGGCAGGGAAGAAGGAAGGAATCTGTACCTTTCCTCTGGAGGAATTAAGAGGGTGGGTGGAGTTTTGCAGCTCTTGGTAAGATGGTGCGGGAAAGATGAAAACTAAATACCACCCATAGCAAATAAGTAAGATAATCATAGAAGCACAAGTTAATAACTGAATGACTGATCTTTCCAAGGACTTTTCATTTAGTGGTATTCACCTTTAGAAAAGCTGTAGGGAGTCTAGAGTATGAGGGTAAGTCAATCCACACAGCATACAGCATCTCTCCTGATATCAGCAGCTCTGCTCTGGGGCATGTCCAAGGTTTTACTGATGAGCTGATGGTCATAGCAATCCAGGTAGGTGTTTGCCTGGTTTGGTGGTGATGTTTTAAAACCCCTGACAATGGAAGTCTGCTGTTCTCCTGGTCAGCAAGCTGCTGGTCTTCTCTGAGGTAAGGAGCATGCACTTCAGCGTGTGGTCAAGCTTACAATGTATTAAACAGTATGTCTCCCAGAAGTTAAAAAGCAAGCTGCAAATAAGCTCATGTTTACCTGTTAGACCCTTCCCCTTCTTGAATCTCTCTAGTTCCGTTTAAAAGATTGCCCCTACATCTTCTGAATTAGCCTGGTAAACTGATACAGGGAATAGTGTGACTCTGAAGTATAATGGCTTTGGTTGGTGTGACTGATCAATGCCTTTCAAAAAGACGGAAAGCTCAGATAGTTGTGTGTGTGATATGAATGGGAGCATATCGACAAATTCCTCATACTTGGCTTCAGTCCTGTTTTTTTCCAGTAAAGATGCATGATAGTCAAGTTACTATTAAGACTCTCCCTATAGGGAGGCTTGGGGTCCTGGTTTCAGGCAGATGTGCTCAGCATATATGAGTTGTTTGGAGAGGATGGTCCGTAGGTCGCTGTGAAATAAAGTGTGAACTAAAGCAAATGCCAGCACTAAGGCTGGTGGGAGTCTGCTATTCTGGAATTCCCAGACGCTCACTTTGCGGGCCAGCGTCCTCTGAAAATATCTTCACAGATCCTTGTTGATGCCATATTGCATCCTAGCTCAACTTATCAGATGGTGCCGCACGCTACGCAGTCCAGGGAGGCAGCCATGGTTCTATTTTGTTCCCTCTCTTTCCCACTCCCAAGACCCACTTTTACAAGAGTATTTGCCTGACTCTGCTGCAGTCAGCCCCTTTGCTTTTCATGATGTGTTGTGCCTTTCAGGGTAGGAAACCATGACATGCAGCTAATGTTGGCTTTTGTTTTCATGAGCTGTAAGACATTTTTGTGTTACATTACTTTAGATTGTGCTGTGGAAATTTTGTACTTACAGCACATTTCTTTTTTTCCCTTATGATTCCTCTAGTCTTTATTTTTGTCCTCTTTAGTGAGAATGAGCAGCGAGACCTTCTGTCAACGTGCACCTGGTTCTGTGCGGCACCAAACTTCTTTGTGAGGGTCCCTGTTTCCATATCATTATGGATATATGTTATCTAGTTGACTTCTCTCCAATTTGCAAGTTGTGCTGCATTCTTCCACATTTGTTTCTGGGTTGTGTGTGCAGAGAAAGAGCTCTATACAGTTCTTCTATGTACATATGTATCTCTAGTTGTTTTTTCTGACCGTAGATGGCTGACTGGGAGGTTTCCTTAGGGGTTGCCTCAGCAAACTTTGAATGTGGCTGGTGGTGACACTGCATGAGATGCAGACAGCATACCAAGCTCTAACAGAGCTGCTTCAGTCTCCACAGCTGCAATTACTAAGTAGTTCTGGAGTGTTAGTCACTGTAAGCAGGATAAGCTTGGTGGGGATGAGACCAAAGAGAGTCTAACTGCTAATCAGACACTAACGTGCACCCGGGATTCTATCGCATTGCTGTAATTGCCAGCTAGGAGGAATCAAAACTGTTGACAGTGAACTGAATTGGCTAAATACCGATAACTGTGGACAAGCATATAGCTATGTACTATAAATATTGGCGTCAAAGCTGATACTCAAGTTGTGCTGCAACTCAACTTTTGAAAATACCAAGCTTTTGCAAATATTGTCTGTGATATGAGACTGGCAAAAAGGCAGTGAATTCAGAGATCCTGAAGACTGATGACAATTGGTACCTGATGCCAATCTCCTAAACTGCAGCCTAAAGAAATACTGTAGCAGAACCACCTATGCAAGGCCTGACTGGGCAGGTACATAGAAAAACTCTGTGTCTGGCTGTTGTGATGGCAGTCACAGCCTGCTCCTTCTGGTTGACCCTGTATGCCTCTACCTGTGCTGGGAACTTTAGCCACCCTTTCTCCTGAAGTCTATAAAATCTGTACAAACTCAGCTTCTCATGACGAGCTATGTCCTCATGATCCCATGTACTCTTCAGCTAGTTGCTTTGCCAGCTGAAATTCCAGCTGTATCACTGGGATGTGTCCGTGGCGAGATGGTCCTACCACTCCATGGATGCCTGCACTTTGCTCTGCCACTGCCGACACTCTGAAAACAGGACATGTGCATGCAAAGAGGAGCATCCCTGCCCTGGTATGGAGCTTCCCTCATGGGAGGTCTGGCAAAGCCAAAGGAATGGCAAACTCATGACATTTTCCTTGCAGAGAGCAAGAAAGGTAATTCTGGAAAAACTGAAGAATGAGTAATAATACTACTAATAAGAACAAACAAGTAAAATAGATGCTTATGAAGCAATAACACTTTATTTTATGCCAACCGAAGAACCAAACCTCTTTCTTGCCATAAAGCAGTGACAAACTGACCCTGGTAGAAAATGAGATTGTGTCCCGTTACCTGTTACTTGTTATGTAGAAGGAGAGAGAGATGTGCAGAGCAAGCTGAAAAGGGCGAGAGCTAAGCTGTGGTCTGCCTTTGGCTGGAGGGAAGGTCTCAACCCCATGAAGCACAACCATCTTCATCTCATGGCTACTAAAACTGTGACAGTCTCAGACTACCACGGTATCACCATCTGCCTCCACATGGCATTTGAGTTCTCATGGATTGAAGGCTGAAGTCAAAGTATTAAAGAAGACTGCATAAAAATATCAAGCTACTGTGCTGGCTTAGCCAAAGTACTTAAAACAGTACAGGTGTTTCTGCTGCTGTGGGATTGCTGGGTAGGGATCAGCCCAGTGCAATATGAGTTGTCAAAAGAACAGGAATGTGTGTTCCTGGTGTAGAAATAGAACCACGTCTCAGACTGGCTTTCTCTAGGGCAGGAGTGAGTAGTGTAAATTTATTAAGTGATGTCAAAGACCACCAGAGCTGACAGGCTTGAAAAATAAGGGAAAAGAGAGGACATGTTTGGTTGCTGCAGGAGTAAGCACTGTAGAATTGCTAGTGTCATAAGAAGAAACTAAACCTGCTGCTATGCTGATGTAGATGTTTTAACCAAAGTGGAGTTGCATGTTCTCAGCACTGGGGTGAGATGGGCTCTCTGGCTGATGGAGTTTGAGGAGGATAGTTCTCTAGCAGCTTCCCGGTAAGGAGAGGTGAAATCAAAGTGTATGCTGGGAGATCCAACTCTATTAAGCAATAAGATCTTTGGCTTGCACGTCTGAATGTTTGTTTTCTGCAGTCGTTAGCACTGGCTCACCGATCAGTGAGTTACAGTATGGGTGAGTGTGCTCTGGGGCTGCATGAGTGCCTATACTGTGCGTTATTTGTTTCTGTCACAATTCATCTCTTTATCCAAGTGCTACAGCTAATAGCAGATTAAGAGAGTGACAAAAGAATCTATCTGCATGTCTCCAAACCCCTCCCACCCATTGTGGCTTTATCTGGGGACAAGGTTTCCTTCTTGTTGAAGAATTGCCTTACCATTCACTTCACTTCTTTCACCTATAACTTAAAAAGCAGAAGCCCTGGTTCATTGCCAGTTTGTACGAGCACTGGCATTTGATGAAGAGCTCTCCAAACAAAACTCTGTGCTATGTAGACACAAACTACAAGTCTAATTAAATCCTCTTCTGCTGGCCCTCATTTTTTTTTAATTGAGCTTTATTTAAGATGTAGTATTTATTGATCTCATATTAATTAGATTAAAATGCAGTGGTATTTTCATCTTTTTTCTCTTTAATTTTTTCCCTGTAGGTATTATGCAAACTTCATGTCGATAATATTCTTGTCTGATCAGTTCTGCTTCATCTATTGGCTAGAATTCTCCACCATTCTGTGCCATAGATTGTTGCACTCTCCAGTGGCTCTTGCATTTTATCTGAGTGGTTTCAACGAGTGTCTGAAAGCATATGCAAAGGAATATTTGTGCTTCAGTGAACTTGATTGCTGTTCAAACATCAACCAGCCACGCTGTTTGTTTCAGGACACTATTGTTAGCATGACCCCATTAACTACAAATTTGCTTGTTATGTTCTCAGAAATCTGAACAATTGACAAGCAATGACCATGAACTCTGGAAAAGTGCACCTTCTTCTCATGGAATAGGGAGGGAAAACTGAAAACAGAATACTAGAGATGATGTCAGGAATGAAGAAGGTCCCCCTCAGCCAAAAACTTTCTAAAAATATAGTTAGCGAAATGTTTAAATTTTTTTCTTTTTTTTTAATTCCAGGAAATTGAGAAAAGAAAAAGATAGCTTTCATAACAAAACATGACTTAATCTCTATAATGCATTAGAGAGAGAAGAGGAAAATGGGAGAAAGCACTAAAGGGGATTGATGAATCCCATTTTAAGACAGTGCAGGAAAATGCACTTTAAAAGATGAAAAGAAAGATGTAGGCATGGGGGTCAAAGGTTTCCAAGCTTGTCAAAATTTGGCTGTAAATGGCTAAAGGGAGGAAGGAGCAATCTGTCTTTGTTTCTGGAAAACAGTCGCAGTAAGAGTTAGTGAACCTGACTGAAAAATGCAGCAGCACTTTCCATGGAAATTGGTTTTATTGCAATTTAGTTTTCTGGACATTCTGTTGATCTGACCTGTATAACTGGGGGGGGGTGGAAAACCAGACAGGCTCCTCTCAAAATCCTATTAAGACCCCCAAAATTTCAAAAGCAATAGTGGTGTTAGTGTCAATGTGGCAACTCACACCATCCAGATGGGGGTCTCTAAATACATTTATACTGAATACACCATTGTATCCATTGCATGCGTTCTTGCTCTGCTCTAGACATGTTCGTATGCTGCAGCTTCTTATAATAACTGTGTGCTATTCGGGAATGTGTTAAGTGATGTGAATTATGTGTATCACATGTCAGTGCTTCTTCTGTTCTTTCCCACAGCAAGAGACACAGACAGTAGGCTGCATAGATGTGTTATATACATAGCATGAGGCTGTTGGAAAGCCTCTCACAGACAGTGCAGAGTGTGGAACTGATGGTCTGACAAAGCCTTCATTTTGTCCTAAACTAGCCCCATATATCCCCCTCCTCAACAGATGAGGCTGCCCTGGCTGGAAGCTCTCTGGACTGGAGGAACAAGGCTATTACTGTTCTGCAGCAGGAGGCTGCTCATGTGTCCTGAAGTGACTGGGGGGTTTTGTTGTTGTTCTTCATCCAGGAAATATTGAGGAATGAAATTATGTCTCAGTTGTTGCTACAGCAAAAATGAACCATGCTGTAGATGCTGTTGAAAGCTATCCTTAGCCTGACTTCTATAAACTGCCTGGATAGGTCTATTCAGTTTATCTACAGAGACACTGATCAGCCTCGGAAAGAGATTTGTTATGATTCTTCAGCACCATTCCTCTTTATTTGGGTTATCTTTATTCTCTGTGATCTTGCAGTTTCCCCATGCTGTTGCATATATCAGTATAAACTGTTACACCATGGAATGCCTGGAATGATAGTGCCATGAATAAATTAACAACATTCTTATGAAAATACACACGGAAAGGTGTTTGTGGGGAACTTGCCTTGCACCAACCAAAAATATCATGGAGCATAGTGCTGCGAAGAGATAGCAAGATGTTAGTAGTATTGTTAGAGCAAGCCTAGTCTAATCTGAATTTTTCTTGGGTAGTGAACAGAAGTCATGTGGATGGTTTGCCCTGGCAACAAGCATGGCCATAATATAGGTCCATGCTAGAATTATAGCTGCTCTAGATAGAGGAACTTCTTCTCACCACTGAAGCTTTGTCAAATATTTCAAATTTTGAGTTGCAGACACAGATATCATCACAAAATACGTGTAAAATAAGGTAAAGTTCAAGATGGAAGTATGTGGTACATCTGTCTTAAATCCTGCTCTCCCCCCCCAGCTGAATGGGACAGTGTTGTCCCTTTTAGTCAAATACCCAAACTACTTTGACCACCCTTTCACCCCTGTAAAGCACTTGTATCTTATGATACCGACTTTGTCTGCATTACTCTGAGGCTGCTGCACTGAATAATGTCATACAGAAATTTCTAACTTCTTTGCTTGAAGACTTCTGTTTTGTACTCTGTCTCTGGCTAGTAGCTGATCGACAAGTAGTATTAGTATGGGATATTTGGAAAGAGTCCAGCAGATATATCTATCATTTTATTAGATCACTTCAGTGATTAAAACTACCTTTCCGTTCTGTGGCATTTAAAGGATTTTCACAGTTCGCTTCTAAGCATGCCCAGTCCCTTTGCTTATCTTTATACATCAGTAGTTATAAATTGTACAAGTCAGATCAATAAAAAGGGGTTTTGAAGAAGGGTGAAAATAAATGTCATGCTTCATCATTTCTTTCAAGATATTGCTATCTTTATTATTGTCTCGCCTACACCTTCCTAAAAATAAGCACAGGTTAGAAGACAGAGTCAAATTCATTTTCAGAAATGCCCTTTTTATGTGTTCCCAAAGAAATATTTGAGACTGATATTGTGTACCACCGCTATGTCAAGCCACACGCCTTCAGAAACTCGGAGAAGGCGAATCTTCTCCAGGCTTCCAGACCAAAGGGTTTATGAAAATGTCACTGTGAAAGCCTCTATGAGCGTTTCATGCACTGAAGCAATCACAGTGGAGGAAATAGTTGCCTGATCCTTAATTTGGGGAGTAAAATTGTTACTGTTTCCACTGGATTTCCATGTGTATAAATACCTCCTGGGGAGGAAGGCGGCATGGGGAGTAAGGAAGAGGGAGGGAGACAGACCTTTCTCCAGAGTGCTCACTGATGGTGCAAGAGGCACTGGGCACAAGTTAAAGCACATGAAATTCCATGTGAACACTGGAAACACTTGTGAGGGTGGTCAAAAGCTGGCATAGGTTGCCCAGAGAGGCTGAGGAGTTTTGAACAGTGGAGATACTCAAAACCTGACTGGACAGCAACCTGCTCTGAAAGGTGAGGTTGGATGAGATGGTGTCCGGAGGAGACCCAGCTGCGAGGGCCCTTCCAACCTTATCAGTTTTGTGAGTCTCCAATCACATACTGGACTCAAGGAGCTGCATGTATCTTGAGGATGCCTCAACACTTTGAAAGGGATAGCGCATTTCAGCACCCCTAAAACCATGTTATTGCTGTATCAGAAGGAAATTTTCCACCTACTTGGGAGTCTCCTTTCACATATCTATGGAAACATTTTTCCTTTGGAATACATGGTATATAGAACTTAACACTTGCAGGGCTCGTGTCTGAATGCACACATATAAAAGGTGGGAGGAAAGCGAAAAGTCTTACTGGGTTGCAAGCTTTATTGTGAGCTATAGTCTCCTGCAGTGATCAGTGAATGTAGAGGAAAGCCTCTTTCTGTTACGAATTATCAGGTCAAGCTTCATCTGTGAAGACTAAAGCTGTTGAAAGAACTGCAGAGGTTATATTAGAGTTACGGATTGAAATCCCTTGTGTGACAGCTTGATACTTTTAGGTTTCTGGAGGCAGCTAATTTATTACATCAGGATTGCATTCCTTTGAATTTTATTTGTGATCCAACTGTTGAGATAGTTCAAATGCATACTTTAAAATCTTATACGAAAGATCTCAGCACATTTAAGTGCTCTTTTGATAGCTGCTCTATCTTTTAGAATCATAGAATTGAATATTTAGGGTTGGAAAGGGCCATAAAGATCATCCAGTTCCAACCCTCCTGCCATGGGCAGGGACAACTCACACTAAACCATCACACCTAAGGCTCTGTCCAACCTGCCCTTGAACACCACCAAGGATACAACATTCACAGCTTCCCCAGGCAACCCATCCCAGTACCTCACCACCCCCACAATAAAGAACTCCCTGCTTATATCCAATCTAAACTTCCCCTGTTTAAGTTTTAACCCATCACCCTTTGTCCTGTCACTACAGTTCCTGACAAAGAGTCCCTCCCCAGCATCCCTATAGGCCCCCTTCAGGTACTGGAAGGCTACTATGAGGTCTCCACGCAGCCTTCTCTTCTCCAGGCTGAACAGCCCCAACTTCCTCAGCCTGTCTTCACACAGGAGGTGCTCCAGTCCCCTGATCATCCTCGTGGCCCTCCTCTGGACTTGTTCCAACAGTTCCATGTCTTTTTTATGTTGAGGACACCAGAACTGCACACAATACTCCAGGTGAGGTCTCACAAGAGCAGAGTCACCTCCTTCGACCTGCTGCTCACGCTCCTTTTGATGCAACCCAGGATACGGTTGGCTTTCTGGGCTGCGAGCACACACTGAAGCCGGCTCATGTTCATTTTCTCATCGACCAGCACCCCCAAGTCCTTCTCCTCAGGGCTGCTCTGAATCTCTTCTTTGCCCAATCTGTAGCTGTGCCTGGGATTGCTCCGACCCAGGTGTAGGACCTTGCACTTGTCATGGTTGAACTTCATAAGGTTGGCATCAGCCCACCTCACAAGCGTGTCAAGGTCCCTCTGGATGGCATCCCTTCCCTCCAGCGTATCAGCCGAACCACACAGTTTTAGGGAAGATAGGTTGCTGTATGTATGTGAAGACTTGGTTTTGAAGTGCTCTTGTTATACCTTTGTTACAGGCTTTATTATGGCTTTACATGTGATGGCATAAAATAGTTTATTCAGTCTGAAAGGCTACAGAAACAGCACTTACTGGTGCCTCTTTTGTGAGTTCATGCCTGCAGCTCTGGTCTGGGGCACTGCTGTATTCAGCAGCCTCAAGAGACTGTTCACAGCCTAGATGCTGTGTGTACAACACCACGGCTATGAGGATGTGGAAAGCAGCACCTGCAATGCAAAAGGTGATTTGGAAATACTTGGGGACCTGTCTGTTCTTCAGCTTTAGCATTCTTCTTTCTCTGCCCCAGCTGAGCCACTCTCTCTGGTGCATTTCATTTAGCTCTAGAAGTACGCCTCCCTGGAGCACAGGGCAAGGGGCTATACCCGCCTCTCTGCTGTGGTTGGGCCCCTTACACTCCATTGCTGAGCCAGCAGTAGCACTAATCCCTTACAGCCCATTGCAGTGGTCATTTCTGTGTTTTCACACATGCAGCCCTCACATCAGGTCGTCTGAACCCTGATACATATGACAGGCCTCCAAAACTCAAGTCACATCATCAGACAACTCGTGTGAATCATTATTTTTGTTTTCCTTTTGAGAAAAACTACTTTGCAAGGACTGTTAATAAGGAGAAATGAAGGTAGAGATGGGGAAGTGAGGGAGACATCAGAGGCAGACTGGGAGTGGAGGATGGCTCCAAAGGAAACTTGTGCCACCCAGGCTGTGAAATTGTTTTAATGAGAGAATGGAGTGTAGTGTGCATCAAAGCACAACACTCATGTCCACCTCAATAAAGAACAGTTATCTCAAGTAGACAAAGTTGGAGGGACTTCAGCTTGCAGCAGGCCCACAAAATTGTCTGAAAATTAAGCCTGTATGAAAGAGCCAAGAAAGCCAGAATTGATCAGAGCAGGCTGAGTTTAAATAAGTGCCTGAGTGGAGACGTGATGGCTACAGGTACACAACAGGAAATAGTAAAGAGGTCAGGGATGGAGTATCACTGTTAATGAGTGAGGACAGAGCGAGGAATAATGGGCTCAGCATGTGGGTGGACTCAAAAGGAGACTATGAAAATGGCACCGTATCCAGCCTCTTTTTGTTTGTGATGCCTGAATGAGTTTCACAGGCAAACCACTGCAGCACAGGCTTTAACAGTGAGCTCCTACAGTCCTGCTTTCTCATGTGGGAAGATGCATTTGCAGCAGAGACTGCCTTTGCAGGGGAACATCTCTGTTTTCGCTCGTAGACTGCAGCTGCAATAAGGCCCAGTGTAGGGAAGAAGCATGCACCTGAGATGCCTCAGAGTAGACGGGTGTCCTGTCCCCTGAATCAGCACGTCACAGGGGTATAGACAGAGGAAAACCACAGAGGCTGGGGCAGGGATATCGAAGAGAGGAAAGAGAGGAGGTAATGGTTAAGAAGGGTGGCCACCTCCCACCTCCCTGTGGAGGGAGTGGGACAACGTCCAGCTCGCAGCAGCCCCGGAAAGGGATGATTTCTCTCTGTGTGCCCATTTCAGTGGTCTGGATGCTCAACTTGCTCTACTGAGGAAGTGAAAACGCCAGGGCTGCTGATGCTTACAGCATAGCTGGGCATGGGTGGGCAGCGCTGGGCACAACCTGTAATGCCACTGTTTCCCCAGTATCCCTTGTGCCAAAGGAGGGACTTGGAGAGCTCAGAAGTGGGTTGTTGGTGTGCTCCTTGGAAGGCGGGCAAGCAGCATTTCTCCTCCCAGCCATTTCAGAAGTTTGGGCTTCTGCTTTCTGAAAGCTTGTTTGCTATTTCAGCAACACTGGGCTTGGTTTCCTCCTATAGCAGACAATCACGCCTTTGTAGTAAATAACATTGATTTCTTTAAATGGAGATGGACATTGATTTCTTTAAATGGAGATGGATACTCCTCAGCTCTGCTACCACATCTCCAGGGCTGATAATTCTTAGACTGTGAAATACTTTCCTTCTGATTATGCCTTGTCCTCTGATATCTTTGGAAAGCGCAATCATATTCCTTCTCAGCCCATGGTTAGCAAAACAAGCCATCCTTTTTCACTCTTTGTGACAAGTAGTAGCCTCCTGTTCATCCTAGCTAACCTCCTCTGTAACTGCCCTGCTTTTAACCCCCTCTCTGTTGTGTGCAGCAGAACGAAGCACATAGTTGCAGATTAATTTTCTGCTAATACCACTTCATCATCCTTGCTGGAAATGTCTGATGGCCTCTTAGGTGTCCATTGGACAATTTGTTGAGTTGGTGAGTACTAGTGGAACAGGTCTCACTAGTCTGACTTCAATAGCATAAGACTTGAAGAAATGGATAGGGTAAGGTATAAAGTAAGGGTGGATCATGCTGGATTAATACAGCCTATCCTTGGCAAATGAAACAAAGTACCACTGCACTGTGCATGTATGAAATGTTGTTGCAGGGAGAAATGTTAGGGAAATAGACAAGAATAGTGCTGATTTAGGGACTGCATGGTCTGGAAGGAACTGGTTCATGGGGAGGGAGATGCAGTGAAGATGGATGCTTTGGCAGCAGGAATTTGTTAGAGGAGTTTCTCAAGGTCTGTCCCAGTGGGAAATCTCACAGTAATGTTTTCAGGAACAACCTTGGCACAAAAAGGAGTATGCTAATGAGCTGCTTTTTGGCATCCCCAATAAATAAGAATGGAAGACCACTAAAGAATAGACCTTAAGAATGAATAAGCTGAATGAATAAACAGGACCCTAGAAAGGTCGGGATCATGGGTGTATGAGCTATGGAAATATTAGCAGAAAACAACAGAGTCTAGAGCTATTGAGGGTCTCATTCCACCAATGGAACATTTAAGGTAACTGAAGAGTTTAGTGGGGAGCCTCAGACAGGCTCAGTGCGCTGTGTGTGCTGTCCATTATACACCAGTTTTTCTCATGCTCCTATTAGTAGCTCTTTCACTCTGCGGACACTGAACACTATGTCGTTGCCACATGATCTGCATCTGTCTGGACTCCACAGGTTCCTGTGGGGCCCTGGGCAGGCAGAAAAGCCCATTTCCACAGGCAGCCCCTGGGCTGGACCAAGATCTCTGTCACCCAACTATCACCAGCAAATGGCTGCATGGTACCTGTGTGGTAAACAACTGCTTAACCTCAGGGAGATGGAAGCCTCTGGAACGAAAACCATTGCTTTTGTCAGGCTTACCTATTCATGCATTTCAGCATTACTTTCACAAATGTGTTACTTGGGTCTCTGGTTGTAACAATTAATTTTTCCTGTCTTTAAAAGTATTGTTCCTCTTGGGAGGGTAATGTTGCTTGCTAATATTTCCCAGTAATGAGGTATCTGGTCCTTAAGTAAGTCATTCTCAGGAACTCAGGATCAATCAAAGTACGTTCTGCAAAGTATAACTAAGCTATGTAGCTTGAAGAAATCTGATTTGCACTCCAAAGTCATCCTGGGCAAACCTAGACCTTAAATAAAGGACAGGAGAGCTTGAAAGAGAGGGTATAAGAAAATAAATTCTTGTTTTCACCTTATCTTGTATTGTCCTGCACTGCACATCCACCAAAAAATCAGGGTATGGTTTAAGTTGGGGAAACATGACTAGAGGGAGGAACTCTTTTCTGGCATGTGCATGTCGCTTGCTTACCTGGGCTAGAAGGAAGGACACTACTAAAGATGTCCATTAATGGCTGTGGAAACAGGAAAGACTTGCTACCAGTAGATGCTTGTGTTTGCATTGTAAAGATTTAGCGGGTGCTGTGTGTTGGACAGGACCTTGAGTAAAGGTAGGCAGCCATGTCCTTCTGGTGGGACCAGGCCTTTTGGCAAAGGAGCTAATGGAGCTGCATAAACTTTCGTCCTGACTGAGTAGCCCATGGACATGGAGATGGCTGAGCCACTGGTGCCTCCCTTGCAGCAAAGGGGATTGCAGCAGGATGAAATTGTCCTGCACAGTCTTGCGATGGAGCTCTCCGTGAGCCTGGGATGAGGACTGGAGGAGAAGGGAGATGAATGCCTCGGGCATTTAATGGAAACCGAGACATGCTACTGAAGAGATTCTGGCAAAGCTCCATCAAGGCTGCTGCTAGAAGGCTAAGAAACATGATCATACTCAGGTAAAGATCAAGGAATGACTGATATGCCCCTGGGAGAGGAAATGCTCATTTCTGAATGACTCAGTCTGTAATATCGTTGCCCATGGCTGCTTCGTTTCCTCAAACAATAGTTTGCTTTTATGCAGTGCATTTAAAATCAGCTTTAAGCAGAATTGATTTTAACAGCTGCCAAAAGAATACACCTAAAATGTTTTTACAGGGTGAGTCATCTGCCTGTAAGACTATTGCGGGGTGTCCATGTCAACATGACCATTTGGTACCTGAAAGTGTTACTGATTCATAAGCTTATATCACATCCTAGATGTTGGCTGTACAGGTGACAGCCTCCAGGATTTCCTGGCCTAGAATGAAGGAGATGCAGAGCAGAGATAGCAATCATGGTCTAGGTTGAATCTCAGTGTTATTTATATATTCCTAGTTGTTGAAATTACAGCTCCGCCTAAATTATGACCGTGACACTGGTGGTTGTCTCAGCATTTGAATATACACCTCCTGAAAGGAGACTTACACTTTTCAGGGAGTTGAGAAATAGTGGAGACCTGTAAAAAAAGGAATAATGTAGTTTATGCAAATTTTACGTAATAATTTACTCATTAAGGACTGTCAGCTGTGGGAGTATGCAAAACGGACAGATGATAATTCTGTTATCGTCTAAGAACTAAACTCTTAAATCTTTTTGCCAAGAAATGTGAATGCACAAAAACTAATGACTTGCAGAAACAGAAAAATTATGCCGTGAATTTTTCCACTGTTTTTTATATAGATCATTTGATTCTGACAGCAAATTTGAAATTCATCTTCCTATATTCCCTACAATTCAATTCACACATCTCAGAAGGACAAGACTTCAGAATTACAGAAGGGAATTCATTTTGTCAGTACTTGAACACGGGGGAATGTTAAGGCACATCCAGCTGTTAAATGTTTTCTATCAGACATAGTTTTAGGTGAAGCTTACTGCAATAGAAAGTTCTTCAAAGATATTCTTCCTTCCCTAAGTATGTCCAAAACAACAGGGATAATGGGCAGATACTTCATTAGTGAGTACTATTAGCTTTTTCACAATATCCTGAGTGCGTTCCTGTTATCATGTTAAATTTAGAAAAAAACCTTTTTGTATGTGCTGGAATTTGACATGAAAATTGAGTAGAACCAAAAAATACTGGAAAAATATTAATTTAATGAGGCATATATTAGCTCTCAAATACTGACTTCACATTTCAATTGAAGTATTCATATATTTCAGTAATCTCTGGGTTAGAAGTGATATGGTACTTTCATCTTCAGCTTCTGACTGTCTCCACTGGAAATTGCTGCTTTCATTTCTGCTTGAAATTCAACAATGGAGAGACCTTTTGTGTGTGTGTATGTAACAGACGTGGACAGATTATAGAAACCTGCTAAATATTGATTCTGCAAATGCCAAGTGTCAAATTAATTTGAATTATCCCTTTAAAGAGCTTAGGCAGTGATTAAATATACTAAATGCCTTTTTAAATAATAAATTGATGCTTTGGGGGATCTTATATATTAAAATAACTGCATATTTTATGATGGTAGAGAAGCATACATAGCAGTAAAAATGCACACTCTATTAAAGGTCAGTGTTCCAGATGTGTTCCTCGTTTCCACCCTAAAAATGTGAAGATCCTACTAGTGAATGATCTATTTAATATTTTGGGCAGAAGACAGTTAGGAAGCCCAAGCCCTCTTTCAGCTCTCAGCTTCAGGGCTGTAGCTCTCCCAGCCTCTGCACACTGCAGCAGTGGGTTGCCCAGCTGGACTTCTTTGAAGAACGGGGTCCTTTCTATAAAACAGTAATAAATACTTCCATATTTGCCACAATTACATTTTCCTGATGAAAAAATAAAGTGTATTTTACTGAACAGCTGCCTAAAAGTGCCTTGAGTAGCTGGGTTGGGGTATATCTAGACATCCCTGGATGTGAGCTGCTAGAGCTGGCTGCTCCAGCCTGTGGTGCAGCAGGGATGCTGAGGTGCACCTTACGCAGAGATCAGCTGGAAAGCATAGCTGGCACCTTTGGGGATGGGGTCAGGCTCTGCTTTCCAGTGCAGCAGCATGTGTACTACACTTTAAAGTGCACTGTTTGCACATATCAGCACTCGTCTGTGCTGGTAGGCAAAATTGACTGGAACTGCCCAGGGATTGACTTTTCCACAGTTAGCACAGCTGGCGTAGTACTGGTGTGATGGGAACTGCATCATCTTGCAGGTCTCAGTGGGTTCTGGCTATGGCTGGTCCTATACTAGCTGTGCATGACAGGGACCTCTAACAGACCCTGAAACTCCTCTTCTGCTCTGTGCAAAAGGCCTGATACTTCTTAGTAAGCCATCTCGTAGGAGGGAAACCTGCAAGAAAGAGGAGGAGTCTGAATTATCTCTTGGTAGCTCTGTAATAAAGCACAGGGCAAGGGGTAAGCATGAATGCTCTGTAATGGACATTATTCAATCCAGTAAAGCTATGTCCTCTTACTGACATTGTCCTTCTGAATAGAATAGCTCTGAAGAGCTATTCTTCTCTTACTATCATAATGTGCATTTGTACAATGGTTCCTGTTTGAATGCTGAGGTCTTTGTGCTTTTTAAAGTTCTTAAGTGGGTCTCTTATAAGTGGGAACAAACGCCAAGAGTTCCTCTGCTTAGCTTGTCAGCTGTGTTGGTGAGTCAGGGGAAGGGCTGAGATATGTTTCTGCCACTGGAGTTTAGCCACTGATTTTTCTGCCTCATGCAGAGCTGCTGGGACATCAGCGCACTGGCTGGTCTGGCAAACAGCAGTGATGCTGTAGTCTGAACCAATGTGCTGGTACAGAATGTTCTGTCAAAATGGAGTGGAGGGGGTGGATTTAACTTACATGGAAATCTTCACAAAAATACACCTCCTTCTAAGCTTTTTACTCTTAAATTTTCTGGCTTTCCTGTCTGTTTTATCAGAATGGATTCTCCCATTTCTAGCCCTCATCTCCACTCAATGCCTGTTCTTCTGTCTATCTACTATCACACTGTTCCTTAAGTAAATACAAAAATTTAATGATGTGATATCTCAGAGCAGTTCCTTTCCCTTTGACATCCCACTAGAGTTTTCTTACACAAGCCATATTGTCAGGACAAATAATATTCTGACTTCTTCACATATATGTTGAAACAATACCAAGTTCCTGGTATGTAAGATTCCCCTTTGAGTCAGTACTGAAGTCAAATGAAAGACAGAATATAAATTACCCAGTGTGATTCAGATTTGCTCATGCGAGTAAGCTTAGAGCTCTTCATCCAAGGCTCTGAAGTGCAGTAACAATAAGAGGTTCTGCTTCCAGCCTTGCTCTCATAAAATCACCTTGTTCCTCCCTGTATTCACTGTTGCATAGAAGATGCACTGGCCAGCAACAGAACGCTGCATGCAAGGCTGGAAGTAGAGCACTGTGTGCACTGAAGTGCTTATTGAGCACTTTAAGGAGCATTTGGGTTCTTGCCTCTTGGTGCATAGATGGTCTATGTGAACTGCGTGTTCAATTACCATGTGCCCTCTACAGAGAGGGAGAAGGGGCCTTGAAAAGATGTGCTCATTCTTGCTAAAGCTGTCTTAGTTTCTTTTCTAAGCAATAAACTTTGGAAGCACAAAAAAACTAGGTCTGCTGCTCTCAGCAGAGATGGGAACACCTGCAGTGAGAGGACATCACTTTCCTGGAGTCCAGGCTTGAAAGAAATGCAAGAGAATGAAATAGGTCTCCAATAGTATAGCCAGGTGTCTAGGGGAGACAAAGTCAGAATGGTGCATAGGTGGCTGGCAAGGAATTAGCGATTAACCAGTCCCCAGTTAGAGCCCAGGGGAGGGTTAAAACTGTGTTCTCATACATGGACTCCAAGGAAGCTGGTTTAGAAATCCTACAGGGTGTGAGCGTTGGAGTAGGATTTCAAAGTCAAAGAACAGATTCAGTAGGAAGTAGCTTAACTTCTGCTGTATTACAGTAAGCTATCTTTGCCTACTCTTGCTAAAGAGTGAAGAGACATCCTGAATTGATCAGAAGAGCCAGCCATTTCCAGGAGCACTGTGATGAAGTCCTCTGAGATCAGTGGCCTGACATGTCTGGAGCTTGATGACTGGTAAAGGAGACAGTGGCTCAGATGAGGAAGAAATGGACTCAAATACAGTAAAGCAATCATGCCATCGTGAATTCTCAACTCTCAGACTTTCAGGTTTACAGCGACTTTAACTACTGATCAGTGGCAGTTGAGTAGCTACATCTTTTCTGAAGAAACCATCAAAGGTTTTATTACTTTTCTACCATCTCTTATGGGTGAAGTTCTGGTTTCATACCAGTCTTATTCTAATTTATGAGACAGACAATCACAGCTGTAAGTGCTGACATTTGCTCTTCACAGAAAAGCCAAGTAAAAGGACCCAATTCATTGTAGTGGGTAAGTCCAAAGTTTGTCTTCCGCTGAAGTCTGCTGAGCGGAGTTACAAATATGTGTGCATTTCAGTATGTGTTTAATCACAAACCAGCACAGGATGACCACCTGACTTCCCAGCACAGATGGGCTGGTCTGAGGCATGCTAGTGTAGTGATGCTGAGAAACACATGGCAGCTAGATCCCCTCTGTAGAAAAGAAGGCATCTTCAGTCTCCAGGAGTGGTGCCTTAATACTTTTTGCAGTGTTTAAATAGTTTTAAAAGATCTTTAAGAATTTACAGTAAGCCCTTGAGTTCCTCCACAGGCCACAAATTAATCACCTTGCTCCTTAAATTCCAACAAGCTAAGTGAAAATGCTGCAGAGGTTCCTTCCCTGGAAAATGTAAAACATCCTTTGATTAACTCCCCACTTCATGATAATGAAGGCCCGGATTTTTTAAAGAGCTTGATGTGACTTTTCAATTTAAGTGTCAGAGCAGGTTTCCAGGCAGTGTTAGAGATTAAACAGGTACTTTACTCAAAGCTAACGAATTTAGTTGGCCACCAACAAGGAAAGACCCTTCTGCCATGAGAGGAGTGTCCAGCTCTACCGGCTGGATGAGGCAGCCTGGAAAACAAAAAACCCAAAGCAATGTATTGCAGCTGGAGATGAACCAAAGGCTGTGGCTGCAGGCCCTGGGGGTATACTGACTTCACATGTTAGCTGTCAGTTCTCATGCCTGTCTGGGTTTGTCATGAGTCTGGAGAATGGGCTCATAGCTCGTCAGACCTGTAACGAGACTTGTGAGCTCTTCCCCTGGGCCAGGCTATATGCATGTCCTACCAAAGCATGGCTTGCATTGCCCTGCTAACCAGTCAGCCCTCTTTCTTGAAGTAATCTCCAGAGAGCTGGGGATCATGCTGCCTCCTCCTTGTGTTGTTCTTCCTTTAGTGCTTGAACACAAGTCCATCCTTTTCAATTGCTCTCAAAGATAGCACTGGTTTTCCTCTCTTTAGTGCTTGTTTTTTGGCACTTTCTGGATCCTCTGGCTGACAGATTTGAAGTGAGATCTTCTTATTGATGACGGTAAAGGAAAAAAATAAACCTATTGCTTAGGTAGCTAGTAAATGCAAAGGTCAGACAAAATCTCATGGGATTTGAAAGGCCACTGCAAGAGAACATGCTCCTCAGAGCTGCTGAAAACCATGAGCTGGCCAGTCCCAGAGCAAAGAAATCATACTGTCATTAACTTGGAGATAAAATAGCCTGAGGGGAGCTGGGATTTCTTGCGGAACATCTTGTTCCAATCAACCAGCTGAGGTGGGTTTGTTGGCAGCTTCTGGTAGCAGGTCCTGTGGTGGTTGGAGCATGGAACTGCAGACATGGAGGTCAGATATTACTCCAATCCTGATGCTGAAGCCTTCTCAGACAAGGCCTTGGAAGAGCTCTGTGAGGGTGCACTGCAGAAGTGAATTGCCATCAGGTGCAGACATGGCATATCTGTGCCAAAATGCACAGCTTCACTGTGAAACAGAGCTGGGAGCCGTATCTGGTCCTCAAGCCGGGGAATGGCTTCATGCAAGATCTGGAGGTGCTGGCACAGTTTAAAAATCAACTTTTACCCATTAAAGCCCTGTTCTCAGATCCTCTCTGCAGTGAAAGACAGGGCTGGGGAGACATTTCTGTGGCCTTCTATGTCCATGATCACTTAAACACTGGTATACCAAGTCCTGGAGTTCCTGGTTCACTTTCACTAAATTCTGGATAAGAAAACACTTTCACAGAGTTAGCTGACATTTTTGCTTTCTAAATCATGACACCCTTCATGACCAAGAAACATTACACCTCCAATATGATGGTATTTAGTTTGTGCCAGTGCTGGTTAAGCCCTGACTGTAGGAGACGATGCCACAGAACTAAGTGCTGTACCATTATGACCAGCTAGTTGAAAGTGCAAAATAACAGACTATCCTACAGTTCTGAAATGCTTAACATTTCTGCTGCACCATAGGATCCAAATGTACAAGTGCTTCTAAGGCGTGAGAGGTCTTCTTCCTGCTCTCTGAATGGGATCTGTCTTACTGCCTCCCAGCCCATCACACTGCTCACCTCTCGGTAGCATCCTGGGTGAGATGTCCCATCACCTCCCTGCCCTTTTCTGCACAACCTTCACCCCAGATCTTATTTTTCTTCTGTCCACAGCTGCAGGGATGGCTCAGACCCACATTTGTGCCAACCCCCTGTGATGCTGTATTTGCCTGAGGTTCCCAGTTGTGGCAAGACCTGTCAAACAATAGGTGGACCTCAACAGTAAGTTTTAGCTGCCTGTCAGCTGTGGTTTAGCTACCCAGTTCAGTTTGGGCAAGGCAAGTCTTAGCTTTGTGTGTTGTTTAGGAATGCTTGTACTGTGTGTAGAGTGTAAAACCCCCTATAAACTCTCCTGCTGGTTGTATCCCTAATACACAAATTGCTAAGGTATAGAATCACAGAATCACAGAATCGTTAGGGCTGGAAAGGCCCTTAAGATCATCTAGTTCCAACCCCCCTGCCATGGGCAGGGGCACCTTCCACTAAACCATGTCACCCAAGGCTCTGTCCAACCTGCCCTTGAACACCGCCAGGGATGGCGCACTCACAACTTCCTCAGGCAACCCATTCCAGTGCCTCACCACCCTCACAGGAAAGAATTTCCTCCTTATATCCAATCTAAACTTCCCCTGTTTAAGTTTTAACCCACTGCCTCTTATCCAATCACTGCAGTCCCTAATGAAGAGTCCCTCCCCAGCATCCCTATAGCCCCCCTTCAGATACTGGAAGTCTGCTATGAGGTCTCCATGCAGCCTTCTCTTCTCCAGGCTGAACAGCCCCAACTTCCTCAGCCTGTCTTCATACAGGAGGTGCTCCAGTCCCCTGATCATCCTCGTGGCCCTCCTCTGGACTTGTTCCAGCAGTTCCATGTCCTTTTTATGTTGAGGACACCAGAACTGCACACAATACTCCAGGTGAGGTCTCACAAGAGCAGAGTAGAGGGGCAGGATCACTTCCTTTGACCTGCTGGTCACGCTCCTTTTGATGCAGCCCAGGATACGGTTGGCTTTCTGGGCTGCGAGCGCACACTGAAGCCGGCTCATGTTCATTTTCTCATCAACCAGCACCCCCAAGTCCTTCTCTGCAGGGCTGCTCTGAATCTCTTCTCTGCCCAACCTGTAGCTATGCCTGGGATTGCTCCAACCCGGGTGTAGGACCTTGCACTTGGCATGGTTAAACTTCATAAGGTTGGCATCAGCCCACCTCACAAGTATATTGAGGCCCTCTGGATGGCATCCCTTCCCTGCAGCATATCAACCGGACCACACAACTTGGTGTCATCGGCAAACTTGCTGAGGGTGCACTCAATCCCACTGTCCATGTCAGCGACGAAGATGTTGAACAAGACCGGTCCCAACACTGATCCCTGAGAGACATGACTCGTTACTGGTCTCCAGCTGGACATTAAGCCATTGACCACAACTCTTTGTGTGCGGCCATCCAGCCAGTTCTTTATCCACCGAGTGGTCCATCCATCAAATTGATGTCTCTCCAATTTAGAGACAAGGATGCCGTGTGGGACAGTTTCTAAAAAGGCGATGTTTTTTGTGTGTCGTTGGCTTCTCAACACAAAATCTTATTCCTGTACTGGGGTGACTCGGCCGAGTAAAGCAGCTAACAGTGAAACTATAGCTAAAGAGTCTTTCTGTTTAACTCACATGCCACAGAACTAACAATTTGCTGATGATTTTGGTCATTAGGGATGAGACTTGCAGGAGGGGAAACCTTTTCTACCTGATCCTTCTTGATAGCTGTGTAACACTTGACTGTATTTTCTAGAGAAAGCAAAGTGTGCAGCTGCCAATGTTAGATCTGAGCAAAAGACAGCTGAGGAGAAAGATGGGAGTATAATAAAATGGAGCCTAATGAAAAGGCATTCTTGAAGGGTAGACAGACCAAGTACTTGGGCAGTAGTTCATGAAAGTCTGAGGAAGATGTCCAGCCCAGCAAAACACTTCATTGCTACAGGATGGTTGTTTCTGTATTACAGCTATTTAAATGTTTTCATCCATCTTCCAAGTAATAATAGTGTAGAAACTCATACTCACAAATCAAAATGTGCTGCTTTATTTTTCCTTCAATGGAGACATTGTGGGAGGTTCTTACCTGTGTCAGCCTACTGCTCCTCTTACTTAGGTTGTAGCATAAGGGAGGATACAGATTGTGTATTTCAGTGAATGTAGTAGTATTTAAGGAGATAACAAAAGCCAAAGTAGCTGAAAGCAAACTACTCAACCTCACTAAAAAGGGAAAGTTTGCAAAGCAAGCATGCTACAAGGAAGGGAAATTGTATAGACTCAGAAAGTAGGTTAGGGTTCCCAAGAGATAATTTAAATGAGCTAGTAAGGAAAAACAGATCTGGACTTATTGTGAGACATTCCTCTCTGTTAATATTGCAGAAATTAGTAAATCCAAGGAGTGGGGAAATCACATTTCATATGTACTATTTCATGTCGTGCTGATTTCTTAAGACCTCTGTGAATCATCTGCGTCTAAACTGCAGGAGATGAAGATGCCAGAAGGAGACTGACATGTGTGATCAAGTATAATTTATGGCAAAAATTAGGAGGGAAGCCTAAGTTTGGTTTTCCATGATTAAATGTAGGGGAACATTTGGGGATCTTTGGTTTTGTTGTGCACAGTTGTGTATCCGTGCTAAACTGTTATTGTTGCTATCAATGAGCAAGAATAAATCCTGCCCTGAGTGGGATGCTGCGATTTAGCAAGATACAGAACAGGAGTTAACACAGTTTCTTGGGAGGATGAAGGAGAGGAGTGCATCATGGTACAAGTGAGATGAAGAACATGAATGCTGGCATGCAGGCTGGAAAAGGCTCTTGCTAAGGCTTCTCTGAGCACCATACTTGCAGCTTTGGCAGCAGTGGCTGAATGTAGGAGCTCACCCAGTGCAAACAGCAGTCAACAATCACAAAGCGAACCACTGCAAAATGTAAGCCATTGGTTTTGGCTCTCGTTAGCCAAAGGCAAGTCTTTATGCCTGAGGTGGCTGCAGCCAGCCCATGTTGCAGTTTTCATGGCTCTGAGCACCTCTGGGGGCCTGGCACTCTGGGTACTCCCATTCTGCCACCCCAAGAGAAGTTCATGATAGAGTAAAGCCTCAAACCTTTTCATGTTGCGAGCTGGTAACCTTCTTTCCTAATGCAGAAAGGATCTTCCGTTTTAAACACTGAATTACTGACAGGCAGAATATTCAGTGGTCATAGAGCAGCTTTTATTCTTTTGTTCAGTTATGCTCCAGTTGTTCCTTCAGCTGAGAACTTGCCATAGGGGAAAACACCACTTATGCCCTGCCTTATACTTCCATAGCAGTCCTAGGTGAACAACACAATTTAAAGACATCTCTGAGTATTACCTTCCATCGTCTTTGTGACATGGGTCACTCACCTGAAAAAAAGATATTATCTGTTGGAAAATTAGAAACCTTTGTGTGAAGTCGAACTTCTTTCTACAGCTGTTTGTAACTGCATTCATTTCATCTGGGATTAAATCCTGCAACTTCTGAAGCAGTAACTGTGAATGCTAGTGAGCCTTATGCAGCAGAACTGCAGTGCTGAGCCCATTACAGTACTCAGCTGGAGCCAAGATTACAAGAAGAGAACAGGAGCAACATACAGATTTTTGTCCAGACGTTCCTGGTTTTAACTGTCTGGTAATATCATAGAGCAAAAGAAAGGGCTTGCTTGTAAATAGAATCCCAAAATTCAAATGAAAATCTTGATGAAAATGTGGGTTAAAAGCAGAGGACAGACTTTGTCCAGCAGCACCAAATTAAGACAATTGGCCTTATCTGTTAGCCCTCAGGAATTCCAGAATCAAGTGCTAGTCATATTTCTACGTATTGGAAGAAAGAACAAGCTATTTTGTGTGCACAGGCACTGATGAAGCCTGTTTTCCAGTGGATTTGTCTGCCAGTTGACCACTGGCACAGTGGATGTCTTCTTCCTAGGGAACAGAGGGACCTCATAAAATGGCTCACATAGCTGGCACTAAGGTATGAGCTCGGGCTACAGCTATTCCGTTTGTCAGTGCACTTGCAGTATGCTTTCTCTCTGCTACTCACTCAGCCCCTGTGCCCACGAAGCTTGATTACAAACTAGATTATCTCTGAGTTTTGCTCTTCTTCTGTCGACTTCTGGCTGCGATGAGCAAAAAGGGTTCAGAAGTTACTAGGAGGAGACAAGAAGACAGCGTGGCTGCGTTAAGCCTTGTTCCCATAGAAACATATCTAAAAAGTGTATTTATTGCCAAATGGCAGGAAGGGAATGCTGCAGGGGACAGCTCGCTTGTCCCGAGAGCTTGGCCACAGGAAGAGGGACATGCGGTAGCTGTCTGGTTTGCATGTTCGTGTGCTCAGTCCTGTGTGCAGTCAGGAGGGCATAGTCAGGCACCAAGCAGGGAGAATCCCCCTGGCTACCTTCTTCTGGTTGTGGATCCTACATAAGGTGGGGACCCTGTTTTGGAAAAGGGGCTGCACCCAGGGAAGGCATGTTTTCAACACAGCCTCCCATAAAGCCAGGCAGCAGCGAAAGACACTGGGAAACTCCGGAGGAAAGCGTGCTGGATTCAGACAAGAAGGGATTCACACAAGAAGGGAAGACAGACTTTTCCCTAAGGCTCAGAGGAACTGCACAGAGCTCACTGAAAACTGGGAGCCTCATATAGCTAGGTGACTGAAGGTAACCTCAGAGGCTGGGATCTGTCCCGCAAAGCCATGGATGGCAAGGAAGGAGCTTGCTTACATCTTAGTTGGCATAGTTGAGTTTCTCTGCATAAAAAGCTTATTTTTCAAGTAAAACACAGCTTTAGAGAGTAGAGACTCTCTTGGTGGTTTTGAGTGTTCATGTTAGATCTGCCTCTTGGTTTGCGCTGTTTTTTTTGTGAACCAGCTGTCATAGGCACAGTGCTTTGCCATTGTAAGGTTTCACTACATCGTAGAATCATAGAACGGTTATGGTTGGAGAGGACCTGAAGATCAATAGCAAAAAGATGCATAGCAGCAGAGCATGGCTGCTTTGAGCTGAGAGAGGGAATGATTTCACTGTGCCTCAGTGACAAAGACTCTGTTCCTCGTGCACACACTCTGCACAGGTGTCCTGTGGTTCTTATGTCCCATCACTGAGAATATGGGGTCTTTTCTCGCAGTCTCTTGAGGAACACCGGGTGGAAGTTGGACAGAATGAACAGGGTTTCTGGAAATTTGGGCTGAACTTGCATATTTCTTCAATGCAACTTTGTAGAAAACTATATTCCAGCATCCAAGTTATCATATTCTACCAGGCATGCTGCAGCATTACAGAGCAACTTTTGCACCTGAGGTCCTCCTACATTATTTCTCTCTGCAAGCACAATACATCCTAAAGCATTTTGACTTGTTCTGTGCAATAAGCATGTCCTTTGAACTCCTGACCAGCTGCATGTGCTGGGTCACTGAACAGAGCAACAACATGATGATGAGCTGTTGAAGATGCAGGGTTTTAGTTCAGTAGATAAGACTCTACTGGGTCTGCATGAAAAGTATTTTCCAAAAAGCCTCTGCAGGGTCTTTCCTAAGCCATTTAATAATGGGGGAAGGAAGGGAAACAAAACCAGACTAAATCCCCATAAGAAACACCACACTTTTGGTTTACTCCACTGTTTTTCTGAGTATCATTTTCTGAGTAGTTACTAAAACCTTCTGGAACCACATCCTCTGCAGTAGAGTTCCTCTTTTTGACATCTTCAGCAGGATTTCAGGCCTTAAATAGAGTGCACTTAATATAAATCGGCATTCCTGTATAAATCTAAGCTGACATTCCTGTGTATGAGTGCTTACTGTGGTCATCTGGGCTCCTTCTAAACCAATCATTGTTCTTACAGAACTGAGCATCCGAAGCCTTGGAAATATGCAAAGGAGATGTAGAAGAATAATTGAAATGGTGATAGGAAATCATACGAATGCAGTTCATGGCTCCAGGTGACTCCTGTTCTGATTTTGACAGTGTGATTGTGTTAGAATTGTTCCTTTTTTCCCCATTGGGATGATATTGCAGCCTGGTGATGATCCAAGCTGTCAGAGTTGAAATGCCACCCATTTCTACCCTCCTTAGTTGCAATATTGCATGGGAGAAATGAGAAGTCTTCTGCATATAGATGGGGAGATGTGGCGCAGGAGTGAGCAGTTAGCATTCTGGTAAAGGTCTGATAATGCCGAGCCAATTAAAGATAATTCAGGATTATCTGCAGGCTGAAAACATTATTTTTTTCCCCCCAGAAGATGAATACATTTTCTTCCTCAACTGTTTGGAGTTGTTGAAGAATTTTGTTCTATTTTTAAAGGAACTTTTTTAAGCATTGATCTTTTCTTCCCTCCACGTCACTTGAATCTAATAACTGCATTTTATTTGGGTAAGAAAAGCTTTTTGCTTCTTTACACTGAAGTTCTTGCATCTTACTTTCTGCTGGTCTCTTTGAAATCCTGAGGTTTTCTATAACCAGCCTGAACTTGAGGAACTGATGAAGGCAATTAATTTAAATAAGCCAGCAGTGTGCACTCGCAGCCCAGGAAGCCAACCGTATCCTGGGCTGCATCAAAAGGAGCATGACCAGCAGGTCGGAGGAGGTGATCCTGCCCCTCTACTCTGCTCCTGTGAGACCTCACCTGGAGTATTGTGTGCAGTTCTGGTGTCCTCAACATAAAAAGGACATGGAACTGCTGGAACAAGTCCAGAGGAGGGCCACAAGGATGATCAGGGGACTGGAGCACCTCCCGTATGAAGACAGGCTGAGGAAGTTGGGGCTGTTCAGCCTGGAGAAGAGGAGGCTGTGTGGAGACCCCACAGCAGCATTCCAGTATCTGATGGGGGCATACAGGGATGCTGGGGAGGGACTCTTCATTAGGGACTGTAGTGACAGGACAAGGGGTAATGGGTTCAAACTTAAACAGGGGAAGTTTAGAATGGATATAAGGAAGAAATTCTCTACTGTGAGGGTGGTGAGGCACTGGAATGGGTTGCCTGAGGAAGTTGTGAATGCTCCATCCCTGGCAGGGTTCAAGGCCAGGTTGCACATGGTCTAGTGGAAGGTGTCCCTGCCCATGGCAGGGGAGTTGGAACTAGATGATCTTTAAGGTCCTTTCCAACACAAACCATTTGGTGATTCTAAATGTGCTTAGAGGAGAACTCGGTAAAAGTTTTGGCTTAAAATGTGCCGTGGCTTTTTTTAGATTATTTTCCCTTTGTTAAATCCTCTAAAACATTGGAATAGAAATCTTCAGGCTTTCAGAATGGCATTTTATATTCACAATGATTTTTTAATGTCAACAGTTGTTTGTGGGTGTAGCTCGCAGGTTTTGGAAAACTCTCTCTCTCTCTTCCATCAGAAAAATGTCTTTAATATTACATATGTTGAATTCAGCAAATTGCGCCTTCAATGATAATGTAGGCTGATGTGAGATCTTTCCCAGACTATACCCAGCTACCTTTCTCCACAAGGTTTTTTCATTTCTCAGTTGTCTTCTCTCCCATGTTTCTGGTATTATTTGTATAGACATGTAACCATTTCACAGAGTTCACACTTCTCTTGTTTTCTTCTTTTTATTCCATATCAGCATTCTGGGTTCACCATAAAGCTCTCCACCTAATGTGTGCTCTTAGGAACAGAAGTCTCACTGATAGGTTGAGTCTAATCACTAATATTATGGCCCAGCTCACTGTGATTGCCCAAGCTGAAGCTGATAGGCCCAACAATCCCTTCTACTCTGTGTTCCTACCAGTGAGTTACAAAAGGTAAGAAGTTATGTCCTTCTCCTCCTCCTTGTAAAGTAACAGCAACCAAGAGTAGACTTAACATGGAGATCCTATGAAGAAACAGGAGTTGCAAGTTTTTGGTCATGATATTGAAGTGAGGACAGGTAGTGTGGTTATAATAGTTGTGTAGCTGTTGTAATTTTAGAGTATTGCCATTATTTGTCATCCAGTATTACCTGGAAAAACTGCTGACAGAATTCAGGTGTAGCTTGTGCCCAGCGCTTTGTGGTCACTACTCAAAAGATGATTTGTTGGTTTCAGTTTCCTCATGTATTGAAATGTGAGGCAAATACTGGAGAGGAAACTCTTGCACAAGAAGATGAAGTGAGTCACTTGTGGTTGTACTGTCAGTCAGCTGCAGAGCTGGCACCAGTGCTTGGCTCTGGAGAGTCCAACCAAGGCAGCCAAGTCCTGTTACTAGCTTGAATTGACTGATTTTAACTACAGCTTCCAGATGGAAAGAGTGGTTGTTGGTATCCTGTTGTGCTTCTTGGGATGGTAGTAACTTGGTAGGGCTGAGAGCAATGTCTTTCTAATGCAAAGTCTGGGGTGTCATCTTTGGTGGCTTAAAATGGTTTTGCTGTTAAGAGGTGAGCTGTGCAATCCATGCATTTCTGACTGAACGTAGCCAGAGAAACCCATCTCATTAGCATTTCTACCCACAAACATCCTTAGTCTACTCAGAAATGGGAACTATTTAAAAAACAGGCTGTGAATAGAGATGCAATAAGGTTGTTATAATTACTGTACCAGACAAGATGGCTCATTTTAGGAAGGGAAAAGTAGTTACAAATACAGCATCTCATAAAAGAGACTTTAATTAAGTTGAGAGGCAAAATATAATAACAGTCTTTTGAATGTAGACATGCTGTATCAAAGATCCCCAGACTGACAGGAAGATTAAGCTGGTTATGGTTTCTACATCAGCTTAACTGTTGAATTCAGCACTTGCCAAAATAAAGCCTGGATCATAAAATAGGCAAGTTCCCAAATAGAAACCATGGAAAGTTTTCAGGATTTTTAGTGTTTTTAATCTGGATGAAACAGTTTTATTCACAGTGAATGGCTTAATACTATCAGCATTTGTATAATGAGAGACAGAAGATCCTTAAATTAATGAAAATTGCCCAGATTCTACTTCAGATCTTCCCAATACAACTAAAAGTTGGGCACATCTGTTCATACTTACAATGCTAGCCATATGTGCAGTGCTCCCACCAAAGCACTGCCGGTCATGACCACAGCTTCAGTGGCTTTTCCCATGTCCTTCAGTGGTGGTCCCGTGATCCCACCCACTAAACCTTTCCCAAATCTCCACAGCCCTTGGAACCTTTTGCCTCTCTGGAGGTGACTCTACTTCCTACCCCGACTTGTCTGTTCTTGCTGTCTTTCCCCTCTCTGTGTTGTTACCTACTCTCCATCCCAGCAAGGTGGCCTGGCTTCTCTGTCTAGGTTGGGTTTGGGATGCAGCAACAATCTTAGCTGGAAGCCAGTCGACCTTTATTCATACGCTTATTCTCTGAATAAGCAACTGCTTCCTTGTGTGGTTGAGAAAGCCAGGCTGTGTTGGATTGATCACTAGCACTGCCTTTTCAGTAGATGGTCCACCTGGGCTGGTTCCTGGACATCCCCCTTCTTGCATGCCATGGTTAAAGCCCCCCCGGGTTTGGCTGCTCTGGCAGCAGATGGGACCATCAGGGACTAATGCTGGAGCTTGTACCCTAGGAAAGAAAAGGCGAACTTCTCTGGCCAAATAAGCATCAAGTACCTATTGCACTGTGTGCTTGTGCTGCCAAGTCCTTAAGATTTTGGACTGAAATCAGAGGCACCAATTCCTACCATTGGCACAGAGTTTTTTTCCCAATTCAGGTAGGTCAATGTCAATAAAGACAACTTTAGAAGTTTCACTGCACTTGGAAAGTGATTTATTTATGGTTAACTTCAGCGTGACTTAATCACTTGAACCTAGACCTTTCCTATTTATGAGATGTGGTTCCTTTGCCGCTTATTTGCCAAATCTGGTAAGTCTGCTCCCCAAAGAGCTAACTTTGTGAATGTGAAATAATTTGCATAATAGGACACCACTACAGCAATACTATTAATTGTTAGTGAAATTCTGGCAGAAGCAGTAGATGAGAGCTGAGAATCACTATCTGCTTATACAACTTTGTTAGGACTTCAAAGTAGGGAGGAAAGCAAGAGTATGGTGCTATAGGCTGGACTGTAACTTCCTGATAATATTTATAATGGACCTTTTGGGTGAAAGATACTTTGTGAATGTTATTTGTAACCATTCAATACTTCAGAGCTACCCTTCTATTGCTAACTGTCATTACGGGCAAAAAGCAAGCCTTTTAGAATTCAAATGAGATGCAGAGAGCATCATTCACAGGGCTGACTCCACTTTTGTTGGCAGTCTATCAAACACACTACCAGTGGGAGTCCGATTCTGCAAGATGAAGAACCGTCAAATCCACTGGTCCTGCTGCACCCCACACTGGTTTTCACCCAGGTTTGAAGATAGGTTACTAAACACCCATTCTCAGCCACAGCTGGTAGCGGGGTTGGTCATGGCTGCTTGAAATTCTCTCAAAGGTGATAATGTTCCTGGCAACAGGGAAGATGCTGAAAGCTCCTGGACGAGGGCCTCTGCAACAGTATAAGCATTTTCATCCGAAAGACCTTCAGAAAAACACTGTCTCTACCTGTAATATTTCTGTTGCTTGGGTTTTTTCACTCCTCAGGCTTGCTGTCAGTTTTTAATAATGATGTGAAGGGTATCATCTGTTTTCACCAGGAGTATATACACAGCATTCTCTGGAGACAAGTAACCCTTGTCTCCTGGTTAAGGGTTTGGTTTGATAGTTTGTCCCACCCAACTTATCTTTCACTTAACTAGGAAATTACAGGGAGGTACTGGGGTAGTTTGGAGCCAGGAAGCAGTTTCCCAGGGCCGGGGTTGTCTGCCTGTATGTTTGGGTGAGCTCCCCCAGCACGGTCCCACAGGCAGAGCTTCTCCAGGGACATGTTGAGGAAGCTGCTATAGCTGTTGCAGTTCTGCTGGTTGTGCAAAGGCTTGTGCTGGTTGTTCAGAGCTCTGTCCTGGGCTGCCTGGGAGATCCCTCATTTGGGCTGCACTGCAGCTTTCAGCTGCTTGGCTTCTGCTCTGTCATCAGGCATGCTGCAAGCATCCCTCTTTTGCCCTCTTTGGGGGGCCACAGGCTCCAGTTAACATGTAAACCCATGCTGCCCCAGGGCTCCCCTCCTTTCTGTGTGCACTTCATCACAAGCATAATTCCTATCAACAACTGAAGGTTTCAACCCAGAACAGGAAAAGAATGGGTTAGAAGGTAGTTCCTGAAGTTAAGAGTTCATTCTTGCTTTCATCTTTGAAGACAAAGTGATGTGAGGACCATGATGAATGGATTAGGTTTTTGGAAGTCAAGGAGCATGCAAGGTATCCTGAAGAGTAAGTGAAAGAAAAGACTCAGAGATGAGTCAGCTGAAGGTACAACCCTCCTACCCAAAAGCACATGGAAGAATAGACTGTTGGAAAGCAGCTGGAAGGAGCAGGTAAGACAGGTAGCAGCAAATACAGTCTGGTCTCTTAAATTCCCAGGTGTTTTCTCTGTATAGTTAGATAAAAGCCAATATGCTAAAGGGAGAAGTAGGTATCAGAAATACTGACCTCAGATTTTGGATATTATATGTAAATGCCTTGTCTGACCAGGAAGAGAAACATGGTCTGTCTGAATCTACCGTGACATTGAAGTGAGGTTGGTTGATAACAGTGTGGTAATGGTTCACTTCAAAATGAGATGAGGGTACCACTAAGAATTGCCGCATCCATCTGGGACGTGGTTTTGCTGTGTTCTTCAGTGATTAACTGGATGGGGGGCCAAGGCAGACTCAGCTTGTTAATCTGCAGACACCAAACAGCCAGGAGTATTTGCATGCACATCAGTGGGCAAGGTGAGAATTAAAAATAACCTTATAAAATGGACTAAAAGTGTAGGAGGCAAGTCAGTGATGGCAAACATAAGGTGATGATGGGTGGGGGAAGATAGACAACATGAGGGTGGGTGGCAGCCCACCCTCTGGGGGAGGGATGGCAGAGGTGGCAGGCTTGCGGTGACCTGCTCGAGAGGCAGAGAAGAAAGAAGTCAGTTCTTTGTGCCTCTGGTGGGTAGGCAGAAAAATGGGAAGCTTAGATTTGCAGGAAGAAAGATTCAGGTTTTACATTATTGAGAAGCTCATGAACTGCCAGGAAAGCAAGGCAGTGGCAGAGCAGGGGGAGGAACTTTTCCTATGTCTCCCTCCTGTCAACCACCATATTATTAACAACTGAACCGTTTGCAGTGGTGGACACTGTAGTTCATCTGAATTGGTTTCAGGTGAGTGCTCCTTGTTTTTCAGACCAGATCAGTGCTCAGTCGTCTGTCTCCATGACAGCAGAACACTAATTCTGTGGGGAGGGAACACTTTGGGAGGTTTAAATCAGGAACCTTTTGGCTGTAGAAGCCTGGTGAGCAAACACTGGTTCTGCTCTTGGCAGATGTTCTTAGCGTGACAATTCAAGAATGGAAGATGTGAAGTTGGGCCGTGACTGAACGCACAGGCGGTGTGCGGCGATGAGCTGGCACAGAATAGAGGAGAGAGAGGTGGCTCTGCCTCTCTTCACGCAGTGCTTGGGAGCTGGTGAAACAAAGGGCTAAATATAAGCCTGGCGTTATTGTTAATGTTATAAATGAGATGTTAAGCCACAAAAAATGGAGAGACCAAGACATTCCTTTTTGTCCCTTACCCTCTCTACTTGTCATCTTCAGCTTGCCTCTTCTCGTCATGCCTTTTTCTCCCGTCCAGCAACCAGTCACAGGCTCTGGCAGGTTTCCCAGCCCTCCTCCATGGTCTGGCCACCACAGCTGGAGGCAGTAAGCTCTGTCGCTGGCCACACTGTCCCTAGAGGGTGGATGAAGACACTTTCCTCAATCCATGACTACATGATAACATTCTTTATAAATAATATATATTCTTTATAAAAAATCCTAGATTTTGCAAAGATCTTGACATGCCTCCAGCTGCACTTACTCCTCTATGAATCCTTATGCAGTGAAGGGTCCCAGTGCTTGCTGTGATAGGGTGTAGAAATAGCTCACTTATTTAAAGAAGCAAACCTCTGATAACTATGTTGGGTTATATTCCTGTGTCTAAATTCTCTTCTTCCACACTGTTGCTCATTCAGTTACTGTGAACACTGGATAGGTGAAAAGCAGTGTTGGGTTTCTGTTGGTTTATGTTCCTTCTAAGTTGCTTTCAAATTGGAAATTCAAATAATGTGTGGGTAGAGTTCCAGTCAAGCTCTAGAGATCCCATTTGGGTGCTGTCACAGTTATATTCTGATCCTTAGAGATGCTGAAATATGTTTTGTGAGATGGAGGCTGGCAGTGGTCAAGGATACTTGACTTTTTTATGACTGATTTGATAAACGAATCTTTTATTCTATTGTAGCAATCAGGCTAGTAGATTGAGTTCTGTGATTGCTTTCTGATCATTTAACAATTCCAAATGCTTAAGCACCTTTATGGGTTTTGATATCTGCAATATCAGAGTTAAATAGAAATGAAAGTAAGCTTTGCTTCTCCATGACAAGTATTTCCTGTTTTATTTCTGAGATGTTACCAATACCTGCGTGATATCATGCTCTGGGAACAGTTTTACCTTATAAAACATGACAACTATTAGCACATTACAGGTTACGGTTTTAGGCATAAGGAATCGTGCAAGTGCATAATCCTGCCTAGATGATGATCCAGCCCTTCCCAGAAACATGGTGATTTTCAGAGTGAAGAAGAGTGAAAGAACGGAGTGAGTATGTGGCAACATGTTCACAACCTCATTCCATCTGCATCTCCTACCTGTTGAGAGCCACACATGGTGTTTCTCCAAGTTGATACTCTTAGGAGGCTCCCATCCTACTCCATATTTAACTCCATTTTTGTGCACCACAGGATTTTTATAACCACTGGCAAGGTACTCTAGAGGTGTTTCATCATCTGATATTTTCTGCATGTTCACCATTTTGTCCAGTTGGAGAGCATTAAACAACACTGGTAGGAGCCAGGTTCACAAACGATCACCCCGTTTGCCTTACCTGTCCCACTTGGACTTTGTGGCTCCTCCCTGTGGTGCTTCTGATCCATTGTCTCTTCTGGCCTGAAGATAACCAGTGTGTTGAGTCTTCACTGCCCTTCCCTGTGTCCCTCCCAGCTCCAGCCAATGCTGCTGGAGGTGACAGGCACCTGACCCCACATCATGTGACAGATGACAGTGTTCCCTGCATGGTCATAGTTCCATGAGGACAATTTTTTTATGTTCTTTACTTCTCTCCTTACTTTTATGTTCCCTGTATCCAACAACTACTGTGTGATTTTGTCCAAAACGATCCTATCCATTAATTGTATGCAAAAAAATAATTTAAAATCCATCATTGTGCAGGATTACACATGCATTTTCTATGGCAAGTGAATTGAACTGGCCATTTTTTGCACGTGTGTCACTTTGTACATTCTCCGTGAATTACCTACCAGCTTGCTGCCAATCGCTGCCAGTGAGGTCCTGAATCTCCTCTGCCATCTTTAGATTTTCTTTCTCCATCCCTGGCAGTGTTCAAGGCCAGGCTGGGCAGCACCTTGGGCAATGCAGTCTAGTGTGAGGTATCCCTGCCCATGGCAAGGGGATTGGAACTAGATGTTCTTTAGGCCCTTTCCATCCCAAACCATTCTATGAGTCTATGATTCTGTAACTCTGTATCATCAGCAACTTTTTTTGTGTCATTATTCAAGCTCTTTACAGCTCATTACATCTATTATAACTTCAGGATCTTCTTCCTGAGTGTTAATGGTTTGTTCAAAAACCGCTATCTTGGAAGTAAAGCAAGAACTGTTCTCATGTTTATTTATCCACGGTAAATTTAATTTGTCATTATAGAAAATTACATTGCTTCAAAAACTAGAAGATATTTATTTAAAAGAAGCAAAGTTAAAATTAAACTATAATAACAAAACAGACGATCTAAGACATGAAATTATGACAAGTGTAGTAACGCCAGAACTTGCTGTAACATCTGAGAACTTAAGCTGGTGTAAATAAAATATATTTAAGAATGACAGTGCTTATTTCCAAAGTTTGAAAAAGTAATAGCATAAAGCTCATAAAAGTCACCAGACAAGCATCTAAACCAAGTGTTTTGTCAAAATAATGAGACAGTTTTACAGCTATTTCATCTCAGCAGGAAGTCGGAGGGGTTTTTGTTTCAGCATGTTCATCTAGTTCAGCTCAAAGACAAGTTAATTGAAAGATGAAAAACTGTTTCAAAATGGGAAAAGCAAAGTGCATTTTTTCTGCACTAACATAGAAGAAAGTGGGATGTGAGGAGACCAGCTCGTTTTAAAGGACCTTGTGGCTGGTAATAGCCAATTCAATTCACTTGCCATAGAAAATGCGTATGTTAATAAATTAGATACTTTTTCAATAGCAATTATATTTCATTCAGGACTTAGAGATATAAACCCAAAATAATTGTTGTTGTTGTTTGTTTGCTTGTTTGTTTGTTTTTCTAAGTTGCTGTTGTGCTTTGTATCTGTATTTTTAACCAAATACAGCTTGACCCCTGTTACCTAGGAAAAGAGTCACAAGCAAATAACAAATCTTTAACTTATATTTTAAAAGAGGAAATGATGATCTACAATAAAGATTTACAATCTGGATGTATAAATACAGCTTATCCCCCAGTCCTCAGACAGTACCATTTGTACTTCCATCTTTTACTAAGCTGTAAAATGTCATACCATGATAGATGCCCAGCAATGAGAATTTTGTGTTTGCTTGTTTTCAAGTAAAATATACAAAGTATGATTAAAGTTAATTCGTTTCTATCTGCAGTTGGCAGAACTTGTTGAAACTGGTGAAAATTCCAAGTGGTCAGAGTCAGTTCTTCAGGAGAGAGCTGTTCTTGTATGGGTACTTCAGCACCTTCTGGTCAGCCAGCAGCTTGGTGCACAATTCTGCCAGGCTGATGGAATTAAACTAATCTAATCTCAGTTCCAAGTCTGTAAGCAAGATTATCACAGCTAGAGAGTCACATATGATATCAGTCTATGGCAATAGGTTAAAAGCAAGGGCACAGCAGGAGGACTTGAACAATATCTTCTAGCTAAAAGTCCTAATGCAATTTTGCAGCTATTCCAGGTAAACCTCAGCACTGATACTCATAGAATGGTTTGGGCTGGAAAGGACCTGAAATATCATCCAACCCCCTGGCCATGTACAGGGACGCCTTTCACCAGACCAGGTTGCTCAAAGCAGGCAGGTAGGAACTACCTTATAATAATGGTATTAACTAGATGATAGATGAGTCTCCTGACTGGGAATGAACCAAGGATTCCATTCTTGATAATGCCTCTGACACCATGAACTTGTGTGAGTTTTCATTTTCAGGGACTCGGTAGTGACGTGCGAATGGCCACCAACACCGCAGCTTCCTCCAGGTGAGATCTGACACTGAGAACTTCCCTAATGTTAACAGACTACTCCTGGACTCTTTCGGCACCAATCCAAATCTTGGCCAGCACAAATCCACTTAGCCCCATTGACTGCAAAGGAGACCAATTAGCAGCATCTACAGACTGAGCCTTGGCTATGCATAGATGAGTTAATATAAAAGAAATGTGGTAATCGTTTGTGTCAGTAACAGCCTCCCTTCTGAATCTACCCCCTCTGAGGTATGAATCAGCTTTCTTGCTTCTCTGGTGAGCTAAGCAGGGTGGCCATCTTGGAGAAGGAATCACTTAGCATGCAAATATTAGATTATATAGAGAAGAGCTGACACCTCTGTCTCGACCTTTGTGAACTTGATTCATAAAGCATTGTAAGCAAAATAATTGCTTCTTTTCTGAGGCTGTAATTGCTGAGTGCATTATACTTGGTGTTCAGGAAGAAATTATCACTGTGCTATCAGACAAAAAATCAAGAACTAATAGGAAACACACAATTTTATGTCAGGGAAATACAAAACAAGGTCATGCATTTTCTGCACGTAATTGTGATAATGTAAGGCCTAATTCTGCAAGACCATGAAATTCACCCGCTGAACAAGAGTTCTGATCATTAGCGTAATTCAGGAGTGGGTTCCTATTAGAACAACATTTGTGAATAACATTCCTAACTAGATTTAAGTTAGGATAACAAAGCAGTGCAGAAAGCATTTGGATAAGACACATGTTGGATTCAATCATAAGATACATACATAGATATTGACATTTTAAAGTGTCAGGGAGGATAAAAGCAAGCTGACTTGTTTTTCTCCCATGTAGATTTATAAAGCAAACTATAACAGTCTGATTAGGGAGATAATATCTCAGTTGCTGATATGAGGCAGAACTTGAGAGTAGATGCTGTTACTCCAAATCAGTAATCAAGTATCATCAGGCAGATTGCTTTTGACTGCAGTATTTTTGTGGAAGCACTAGATCAAAGAGATAGAGCCAGTCTTAAAAAGCAGCTTAAAAATGTAAAAAGCAAGTGAGAAAAAAAAGCCATCCAAACCAAACAACTCTCAAACTCCAACTTTTAAACAAAGAAAATATGAACAGAACTGTATTGGAAAGGGAGAATGCTAGATGCTAAAATCTCGTGTACTAAACTTGGCTAAGCAAGACACCTGTAACAGTGTTATCAGCTTCAAAACAAGACTCATGTTGATAGCGTTGGCTTCTGAGCTGTTGCAGTGGTCCTGGGGTACCTCAGGTAGCCAGAACACTGACAAAGCTGATCCTGTAACATATGAAATGAGAAGAAATCTCTCTCAGTGTAAAGCAGGAGCAAGTAATGGCATGGACTGAAAGAGGGTAGATTTAGATGAGGTATTGGGAAGAAATTCTTCACTATGAGGGCAGCGAGGCACTGGAATGGGTTGCCCAAGAGACTGGGCAAAGAAGAGATTCAGAGCGGCCCTGCAGAGAAGGACTTGGGGGTGCCGGTCGATGAGAAAATGAACATGAGCCGGCTTCAGTGTGCGCTCGCAGCCCAGAAAGCCAACCGTATCCTGGGCTGCATCAAAAGGAGCGTGACCAGCAGGTCCAAGGAGGTGATCCTGCCCCTCTACTCTGCTCTTGTGAGACCTCACCTGGAGTATTGTGTGCAGTTCTGGTGTCCTCAACATAAAAAGGACATGGAACTGCTGGAACAAGTGCAGAGGAGGGCCACGAGGATGATGAGGGGACTGGAGCACCTCCCGTATGAAGACAGGCTGAGGAAGTTGGGGCTGTTCAGCCTGGAGAAGAGGCTATGTGGAGACCTCATAGCAGCCTTCCAGTACCTGAAGGGGGCCTATAGGGATGCTGGGGAGGGACTCTTCATCAGGGACTGTAGTGACAGGACAAGGGGTAACAGGTTAAAACTTAAACAGGGGAAGTTTAGATTGGATATAAGGAGGAAATTCTTTCCTGTTAGGGTGGTGAGACACTGGAATGGGTTGCCCAGGGAGGTTGTGAGTGCTCCATCCCTGGCAGTGTTCAAGGCCAGGTTGGATGAAGCCTTGGGTGAGATGGTTTAGTGTGAGGTGTTCCTGTCCATGGCAGGGGGGTTGGAACTAGATGATCTTGAGGTCCTTTCCAACCCTAACTGTTCTATGATTCTATGAACTATTCTAAGGTGTCCCTGCCCATGGCAGGTGGGTTGGAACTGGGTGACCCTTAAGGTCGCTTCTGACCCAAACCATTCTGTGATCCTAGACTAGACTCCTGCCCAGGCTCTGCTGGCTGGGTGGCTTGGAGCAGTTCAGAAAGCCCCATATCCTTCCTTCCCTTGGGAGCTGCCCTTACCAGGCGCTGGAGGGGGATCATTCCAGAGGCACCAGGGTGTGTAAATGCACACAGGGAATGGATGGGATCCCTGCTGCCAGCTGTGTCAGAAGGACTGCTAGGAACACCTCCACAGCTCTGCCAGCCCTGTGCAGCCTGTGGCTGGCCAGATCACACCTGCCCTCCCTCTTGGTGTTGACAAGGTGAAGTGCTTTACAAGAGTGCATAAAAGCTTCAGATGTCCCTGTCCACACCACATGAAGAAGACAATCTGCAACAGCAGCTGAGAGCCAGTAACTAACACAACTTGGGGCCTAGACCTGAGCTCACTTGTCCTACTGCAGAAACACGCTTTGTCTTTCCACGTGTGAAGCCTGATATGTGATACTTGCATTAATTTTGAAAGGAGGTAGTAAAGCCTCTTTAACTATGCTTTTTAATGCAGACCAATACTGCTGATGGAAGTGTGCATGGGCTTGCCTTGGACTAGGTGAGGGAGTAATCAAGCTTTGACACAATTGCTGTATAATGAGAGGTAAGATTGTCCCTTGGAGAGAGATTTTCATTGCTACTAGATTAATCTTGTTAGGCTTACTTGTGCCAGGCATTTATGAGCATGTTTAAATGAAGACAAGACGTGCTTCTTTTTCAGGATTCACTTACTGCATATGTACTGCTTGCCTTTCCTTGCCGTTCGCCCGTATGTCAGTGTCCAGTAGGAGTAGCCACAGCCTTTGTGAGCTGGAGGTGCAGCTTCTCACACAACGGGACCCCAAGTCAGGGCATCCCGATACAACTCTAGGATATACAGCAGCATATGGGTGGTAGTGTGTTACATAAACTAGGAGAGAAAGGGATGTTAATATTATTATGAGATATTCATTGTTTCAGAAGCTAATACCTGCTGTGTATGCACACCACTCTGCACCTGGGATTATTGATAGAATTTTAATTTATATGTTAAATACAATGCACTTACAGTATTGGTGTGATATTGCAGGAATCTTCTTATCTTTCATTACCAACTCCAGAAACAAAGAATATTTCATGCTGGCATCTGCATTATTTGTAAGATGTTCTCCCTATCCATCACAATAATTTTGTTTCTTCTCTCCTTCTATATGCATATGCAACATATCAGCCTGGTTTCACTATTTTCTTTCTCTTATTGTCCAAGATTAAATTCCTCAGAATTATATTTTCTCTTCCAAGTAAGACTGACCATGCAGTCTGATATTGCTTCTTTTCTGAGTATTAGATTTCTCAACAGATAAAATATGGACGCTATTAGATGGCATTGATTTTTTTAAAGCTGTAAGTAGTAACTGATAAAATCAGTAATACAGACCATTTTAAGTGACCTTTCATCCTAATAATTCTTCGGCTTAGTCTGATATGGAAATTCATTTCACATAATGGGAGAAGATACATTTGTGGAGTCTTCAAAGAGCATATCTTCTGAGTAATTGAGAAGAGCAGCTCAATTCACTTTTTAAGTTTGTGTCATTCTTTGTGGTAAATGACTGAAGATGCTATCCAGCTCTGTATTTTAAAATTGTGTGCAGTGGAAGATCTGGCTAATCTGCCATATAGTTATTACAGTCACGCTGGGCAAGTCTTGTAACTCTGTGAGGGTCTGCAAGAGGCAAGCTGTAGCTGGTGCTGCTTAGGGCAACATGGTCTAGTGGAAGGTGTCCCTGCCCATGGTGCAGTGGCAAAGGAGGTTCTGCAGTGCTAGAGTCTTCTGCTAAAGCTGTGAAAGCAACTGGCAAAAGTGTATGTGGCTGAGGATGATGGTGGTGGGGTGAAGCCAGCTTGCCCAGGGCTGTGTTGTTTAGGTAGGGTCAGAGACAACTTGGCTGTGTGTGTTTGAGGATGGTCCAGCAGCTTGTGTTCTGTAAGGAGGAAGGTTTGCATGCAGAGCTGAAACAATGTCTAGCAGATCCTGAAGCCAGAGCCACTGGAGTTTGCTCCTTTACCATAGATGGGCGGGTAGAATAGATCTGCATATCCAGGAAAACTAATGTCGTCCAAAACCGAGCAGCACATACTCATTAGAACAGCGCTCTCACGGCTGTCACAGACGAACATCTGGGTACACATGTGTGAAAGAGGACTGGGGTGGGCAGGGCAGCCTGCAGCGTTAGGGTTAGGAAGGGACAGGAGCCAGAGACTGAAGCTATTGCTGCTATTGAAGTGTGAGGAATGGCACCTGCTTCTGTGAAGGATGGAGAAGGAAACAAAGACCTGTGGAAAAGCTGTGCTGGTAATAGAGAAGTAATACTGTTGATTCATGTTGTTGTAACACTCCAAGGGCAAAGCTTGGGGGTCTGCTGTGTGGACTGCCCGGTAAATACGTAATTGCCGTCAGCAGATGAAAGCAAATGTCAACACTCCTTTGAGGTGAGAACCCCTTTCTAATTAAGGGTAAACTGAAGCCCATGACAGACCCAAATTACACGGAAATATCATGCTCTGCAGCATGGTACAGGGTAACAGAGACCAAGGTAAACGAGCGAGGGGTTCCTGAGCTATGAAAGGTCTTCCATCACTCTGTAACTCAAGCTTGCATTTTTTGTCTTGCAGAAGCTTGAACTGGGTATTTAGCAGGGGCTCAAGATGATTGCTGGCAATGAACTTGACATTTTCCCAGCACTTTATGGGATAAGGCTTGTTTAGTCTCTAATTTATTATTTTTTGTTACTAAATATGAAGACTTTACAGGTGACTTCTATTTCATCAAGTGTTACCTTTTCTCTGTGCCTCCAGACCCTTGGAAAAGGGCATTCTAAGTTGCACAGTTGAGTAGACTTGGAATTACTAAGCAATTTCCATTCTGAAGTCCTGTTTATAGTTGCTTCTGCCTTGTCAAATAAGATTGAATCCAAGTGGATTATGTATTATACTGCCTATCCCAGAGCTTGGTGGCTTTGCAAGCTTCAGCAAACTTGATCCAGCAAATCTGGAAAAAAGTCTGACACAAACCAACTCAATTATTTCCTTAATTCAGAATTCTTGCAGCTCTTTAGCCCAAACTGCAGCCCCTCTTTTTTGAGTAGGAATTACAGCTCAGTAGGAGGTGTGTGAGGTGTCCCTGCCCATGGCAGGGGGGTTGGAACTAGATGATCTTGAGGTCCTTTCCAACCCTAACTATTCTATGATTCTATGATTCTAGGAGGGATTGATTCACAACTGGATCAGTTTTCAGTTTTCCCTCTTACCCAAATCTGACCAAGATACAAACCTCTGAAAAACATTAAAGACCACTATTTCATGTACACTTTAGATATGTGGCGGTGCAAGGAAGTTCCTGGATTATTTAATCTCCAAACAGAAGGCTCCAGCCCAGCATAATCTCTGGAGCTTCTCCTTTGTAATTGGACACTGAAACAAAGAACAAAGAAATGCTGTGCTTGCAGTTGAAGCATACAGATGCATAAGGCAGAGTTGTGAAAGCAGGTGAAGAAGAGGCAGATTAGCGAGTGGGGATCAGATATAAAGATAGACAGGGCTATCTGGGTGGTAGGAATAAGGGCAGGGTAAAAAGCAGAGTAAGGAGCTGGGATATGAAGCAAGAGAAGATAGTGGGGAGGCAGGGGGGTCTGTAACCAGCAGGACATCTGACCTAAGATCAAACTCAGGATGAGCGGGTTTCTTCAGTATCTTCCCCAAAACAAGTGGACCAGAAATAATGTCAAGTAAAATGTGAATGTTTTCCGCTACAGAAGGCAAGAGTTTGTGGTCTCTGCTCCACTAGCTTAGTTTGAAGGGATTCACAGATTGAAGCAGCTCAGTTTGGGTAAGGGCTGCTTTGGGGTGGAGCATAGAAGCACCTGAGGTGCCCTGTACACACCAGAGACAACAGACCAGTGCATCAAAGGGACATAGAAAAGCATTGAGACATTTCAGTAGAAAGCCACTGGTGTGGGATAAGGCCACCTCTAAGGAGCACGACCACAGTATTAAGCAGACGAGTTTCTAGTGATAGCGTTTGAATAACATGATCAAAAAGCTGGCAGATGTGTTTTAGAACACCCTAATATCTTATATAATATCATCCGAGGACTGAATAGCTTTGCCAAGCTTCATCAAGACAACTAGGACAGATTGGCAGAGTACATCATGCCACGGGATGCATGATACTTCAAGAGACAGAAGTGCAGGAAAGGAGATACTGAACTTAGAATCTTTTGTATTAATACCAGCTGCAAAATATAGAGACCTCTATGTTTTGCTTTGCCAAACCTGAAGCAATCTATTCACCTTTGTACAGCAAACCCTAGCACTTATTTGACATATGGGTTAAGGATCTGCTTATCTCAGACAGGAGGTGCAACTTGAGTGATAATGAAAGGACTGTGAAGGGTTGAGAGCATTTGAGCAGGGTTGATGCAGGGATGCAATGGATGGACCAGTCAGGTATAAAATTTAGCAGGTGGCTAAGGGGCATTGATTACAGGAAAGTGACAGTCCTGCAGCTTGGGCACAGGCTGAGTGTGATACCTTGGCTGGGAGCAGAAGTGAAAGGCTGGGGAAAAAGCAAGGGATGCAGCTAAGCTGTGAAGGCTGTGGGCATGTGAGGGGTGTTTTGTGCTTCCATTCAGAGCCAGGGGGATGTGAACAGCAGTGTTTCAGTTGTGGATGGCTGATGCTGGCTTGTTCTGAAGCAGCAGCCTTGATTCTGAAGCAGCAGCCTTGAGTCTCTGCAAAATATTTGTTGGAGGTAACATTTGCAAGAGCAATACATTTCCAATACAAGATTAGTGCTCCTGAATTCAGCTGAGGAGGTGCTTGTGAAAAGCTATTTGCCTTACAGGCAGCACTGGGGTGCACCCCTGTTGGGGCATGGGGGACAGGAGACCATTCAGCAGTCTCAGCAGGGCCCCTGAGCAGCAGTGCGAGGGGCATGACATTAGTGCAGGGAAGGGACCTTCCCCTGTGCTCCCAGTTACATCCTGAGTTTGAGCACCTTGGTGGGGTGGAATGTGAATGATCCCATGGTTGCTGAATGATTGTTTGTAGAACTGCTAGAAAATAATACTGAATTTGTGAGAGTAAAGTCAAATAATTGAATTTACTCATTTGGAAATTTTTCCTGGAGCTTTGTTTGAGTTCTGCATGCCTTTAGCACATGCATATGCTGTAAGTGCCAGGAGAAATTCTATATGCAAGTCATGAAAGGGACCTTTGGGTGGCCCCCCTGGGAAATGCAGCGATATTTAAAATACGACTGAAAAATTCCCCTCCAGGGCAATGCTTCTCTGGCAGAGATGGCCTACATCGCCCTTTCTGATTGTTGTATCAACATGAAAAAGTGTGTCAGAGTCTTACTTTTAAAACTTTTAAAACTCTCAACTATTGGATTCAGCAGAAATATATAACTTAACAGCTTAATTTTATCAATATATTAGCATAAACTTCATATTGCGTGCTGCTTTATCTGCACTTCAACAGAGTCTAAAATGAGACATAGGTCTTTGTCCCTGTCCCCTGCAGCTTTAGTCCCCAGGATGGGACTAAACTCAGGGCTTCAGTTCCCAGGATGTAACTAAACACAGGGCTTCCTTTCTACAGAGTGGAGGGAGAAGCTGGCATGTGCCCGTGTCCTGACACAGACTTGGGGAATGCTTGTATCCCTTTACATCTAACAGAGCCTAACAGATATTGTGTGTGTCACAACAGGCTTTTTCTTGCCTGGCAAAGGTTTGCTTAAAAGAAACTAGCCTTGAGACACACTTTCAGTGAAGAAATAGTGTGCTTAATAAACACAGAGAACATAGGACTCATGCATAAATAACACTTTCCTGGAAACAAGTTTTCATGGGACAGCCTTTTCTGTCAGTATTAATGACTTACATTGGAAATATGAACCTATAACTCAGGTTATTCATATCAATAAAAGAAGATAAACGATGAGCTTCAGAGTGTGAATCAGAGGATCTGCAAACTGGTTCTGGTGGTGGCTGCATCATATTTCTGTAAGTGCTGGTTTCAGTGCTGATACCACCAGCATAGGCCTATTGCAGCGGCGTTGTGTGCGCAGAAGAAAAAAGAAAAGAAAAAACAAGAAAGCATCAGTTTGGAGATGAAATTTACTTTCCCCTCTTCTTTCAGGCTCATGGTTTTGTATAACTCAATTCTGTGGTCACTTTTCAGGAGCTCCTGCAGGGGATTTTGCCTCCTTTTCCCTGGGAGGAAGGTAACACAGGGAGTTTCCAGCCGTGTTCAAGTACTGTGCAAGTATGAACTGGTTTTAAAAAGTCTGTCTTTTTAAAATGTGAGAGTCAGACATCTGCACAAAGTTGCAGGAAATGATGGATGAAGTTTGGAAGCTTGTTAGGAACATGAGTGGTTCTGCTGTTTGATCTATTTGGTTTCTACTTATTTGTGGCTTAGCTTTAGCTGAAGCTAAATGCCAGAGGTGTCGATCTAGCACAGAAACGGTACAAAATCTGTGAATCTGGCTGCAGAGCTCATGTTGCTCAAGGCAACCTGCATTCATAGTCAGAGATAAAGGTAGCCCATCTTGCTTTTCCTACAACACAGTCAGCCATTCGGGTGATGTATTTGCTGCTGTCTACTGTAAGTGTTGATGATACTTTCCATGTAGAGAATGCCATCAGCGTGACAGATACTCACTGCCAACACATTGAAATGGAAAGCCTGCTGCAATTCGAATAGAAATATCCTGGGAGATTCTCAGCTATGTTGAATTAAGGAAGAAGAATAGATCAAATGCTTTTTTCTAAGCTCAGTTAACTCCATGAGAACAGGACACAGCTGTGAATCCCTTACAGGCAGTACACATTCTCTGCCAAGTTAGAAGGCAATTATTCTTCATAAATCTGTCTTTTTAAACTCAAGCAGATTGATTGCCTCGTCCATCCTATGCCTATGCAAGCACCCAGAAAAGCTCTTTTAGCACCTCCTATGACTAGGTACCCCGCTTACCAGGAGAGCCACACCATGGAGGCAATGAAAGCCCTGTCAACCCTGCGCATCTCTCTATAATGGTGGATGCAAAGGTATGTTCAGATTTTTAATGTTTTAACCAAGAAGTTTCTGTGCTGTTTTTAAACATTGTCTTGGCTTTAAAGATCTGATCCTTATGCAAAGAAATAGGATACTCCTTAAAATTTATTGTCTAGGCTAGTAGGCAGAAGACTGTTGCAAGAAGACAGGATGGTTTCCTTACATGTACTATCAGTCATGGTTTTATCAGCATAGGGATTCTAGAGCTGTGCTAAACTGGCTTGGTTACAAGACAGTCATCTCCTAATAGCTCTGTGCTGGCAGAGCAGCCTGGCTCTGAAAGTCAGAATGGCTTCTGCCCTTTCTGGTGACCTGCAATCACTGCGAAACACTCAGCATGTAAAGCAAAGGCAAATATTGTTTGGTGGAGTTGTGAGCAAAGCCGTGTAAAAGCATGTGTGAGACTGGGGAGGATTAGACATCTTCACAATAAAGTCTTGATGTTTTTTCACTTCTTTTCTGCTTTGCAGTCTTTGTAAAGTGCTTTTTGAGATTACAGCCATTACTGTCATGGTGTGTCTTCTCTGGCTGACATTTGGTGGATTTACTACAGCCCTAAAAACCAACAAACACTATGAGAAAAGGAGAGGAGTGGGCATATATTGTCTCCCATGCTGCAGTAGCACAGCACTGAAAGAACGGGTTTTCATTAATTTTTCACTTTCTTTTTTGAGACCATATTGGTATATGTACCTCATTTGCAATCTGTTATAATAAAACAAAGCAGGTAAACGAGATGTTTGTCCTTATCAACCAGCCTCCAGCGCCCAGCAAGAGAAGTGAGCCAAGGAGAGCTGAGGGGTGGGATAAGGTGTGGAACAGACCCAGTAGCAAGTCCTTGGTCAGCTGCTTGGTGGCACTGGGTAGGAGTGGGGCAGCCTGGGAGGACATGCTTATTGTTGCAACTTAAATCCAGGAGAAAAGCATGTTCAAGGTATGAAGAACTGTTGGAAATTCTGCTGTGACTTGGGAAATTTATGCTGGCATCATAGAGGAGTCCCGTAGGGTCTTAGTCCCACCTCTGACCACGGTATGGCCAACTTCAGAATCAGGGGAGGCTGTTCAAGGGCTTGTCCCATTCAGTTTGAAACTCCAGGGTGGAGGTACCACTGCTTCCCTGGACAACTTCTTCCTGTGCTTCACCACCCACCCTCATGATGAAAACTTCTTCCTTGCTTCTAACCAGAGTTTCCCTTGCTGCATCTGTGACAGCTGTCCCTTGTCCTCTTGTGGTGTGTATCTGCAAAGAGTCTGGCTTTGTCCTTCTCTGTCACACACCATGCTATTAGGTAGCGGGAGGCACTGCTCCCCCAGAAGTAGCAAATGAAGGAACTAGAATAGAGCCAATATATCCATAATAGCTTCTGGGGGACTGAAAGGCCATGTGAATCTCAATTTGTGAATCATTTCTGCTACAAAAGCAGAAGGAATTCAGAAAACTCAACAGCTTGGCATTGGCACTTCCAGGACAGGAATCTGAGTTTTCTTTTTATTTCACCTTGACTTTGAAGAGACCAAACGGTTGTTAAGGGATGATGGGAGAGAACAGGGTTAAACAACCTGGAAGCGGAACGGAAATACTGCTCTTATTTTGTCTCCTCTGTAATCTGTTGTTGATATTTTAGTGCCACAAAAACTGGAGAGAAAAGCTTTGAGTGTTACCTTCTCAGATCCTGAGGAGACCAGAGCACAGCTTGCTGGTGACTTCACGGGGGCTTTGCTCCAAAAGTGGTGGGTGTCACTGGGCTTAAACAAGAGGGTTTCCTCTTTCTCCCAACATCTCCACTGTGGTGCTGGCCAGTAAAGCTGCATTTTTAAACCGTGAAAACTACATCTGTGAATCCACTGATAAATCACAGAAAAACAGGGCCAGAAAGATTCGCAAGGGCTCATTTAATCTTTCCTCCAGCCTCAAGGCAGGTTGTACCACTTTATCATCTCTAACCACCACTTGTCTGACCTGTTTGTAGTGTGATGGAAAATTCAATAGCCTCCAGCCATCCAGTCCAGTGCTTCGCTGCCCTTACCTGCAGAAATTCTTATTCCTATGCATGCTCTGACTCTTACTTGTTTTAATTTAATCTCATTGCTCCTGTTCACTGCAGACATCCTCCTCCATTTAAGACAACATTTTATGTAGCCAGAGGATTATGTTTTCCTTCAGGCTTCACATATTTAGGCTAAAGCCCAATTCAGTCAGCCTCTGCTTTCAGGGTGTTTTCCATCTCCCTGTTTGGCAACTGGGCTCTGTGCAAGTGCCACTCCTCAAGCCACAGTGCATCACTCTAGCTGGTGTGGAAGGGGGCATAACATTTCCCGTTGTATGGGCTCTACTCTTCCTTTAGCCACCTTAGAACATCTGTCTTCTTCATAACAACATGATGTTGTTGACTCATGTTCACTCTGCAATCCACAACCACCCTCTCAGACCTTTTCTTGGCAGAGCTGCTGCAGCTGAACCCAGGCTGTGTTTGCACAGCTGATTGTTCCTGCCTACATCACACGCGTCTCTACTGAACCGCATCCTTTCTTCCAGGCCTTTTCCCCAACTTGTCAGCATTGCTTTGAATTGTCATCCTGCCTTCCTCTGTGCCTGCAGCTCCCACTTGCTTTAACTTGTCTATAAGCTCGTAAGGATACTCTCCATTTCTTCATTATCTCTACCCTTACCAGCTACTCTTCTCTTCGATTGACCCTAATGCTTTTGGACACAAGGGAAATATGTGATGCTTTACCTGCCACCCACTTAAGAGCTTAAGAGCTCTAAAGAGCTGTGTCTCATGGAGTCGGCCTTTTGTTCCCCTTTCATCAAGAACCACACAGCAGAGTTGCATGCATTTTTGACTGATAAAGTAATGCTTGCTTCCTCTCTCCAGTTGCTTTGTCTTGTGTCAAACAGCTCCTACACTTCAAAACGAAGGAGAGGATATCTGCTTATAGTACATGCCTCCTCTTATGCACATTTTAAGTTCAAGGAATGGCACTGGCTTAGAGGGGAGCCTTTCACTTTGAAGGATGCCAATGCTCTTAAGTCTATAAAACATCATAGCTCACCACTATGAAAAGAGTACTTGTTTGATAGAATGCTATGACTGTACCAAATAACTTTGTTCTGGGAATGAATAATGCCATAACAGGGAGCTCAAACATAAGCTGACATGGGAGAGACCCCTTTGCCATTCTGTCCTTGTCTTTGGCCAGGAGATACAACTGGAAGTGCCTGGCCCTGTGCACCAAAGTCACACTGAAACAGGGTACTGGACATTAAACTGCACTTCTGAAGTAGTGGTAATCTCCCTGTTTGTTAGTCTGTGAGCAGCCTGCCAACTCTGGCTTGCATAAAACCGAATTCTCAGGTGATATGTTGCTATTGCTAAAAAAAGGCAGCAAACTTCTTCCTCTCTGTGGGTATGCTGTTCTACCTGACAGCAACACCTGAAGGCCAGAGCCTGTCCTGGGGAGCCTTGTGTAGAGCCTTGGGGAGCCCACTGACATGCTGAGGGCACTGGGGTTTTGTGATGCCAGCCATAATCCAGTCACCCAACACTGGCTCCTCAAGTATTCAATTAAAATGTGCCCAGTATACAGCCTGAGTCCATGCGTTAGTATGTAGCTGAAAAAATCCCACATCCCCATACCTGAAAGTGGTGAGTTAAATAAGCAGTCCCAAGGATTCAACATCTTAAACTGGACACTGGACACTGTAATGACTGGAGTAAAAAATGGGAAAATGGGAGAAATCATCTTTGCTTGGTTGCTCGTGACTCAGGGCCCAGGGTTAAAGTTTTCAAACTTGCCATGAGAAATACAGACTAGGAATATAACTGGTTAGAAACCTGAAGATCTGCGTTCGCAAGCAACACGTGAATTCCAGCATCTGCAGCTTTGAAAAAAGCCCGTATGTGATAAGGTCTGCAAACAAACTGGGATGTTAGAGAACCAGCTGTAACACAGTAGACATGCAAGTGGAGGCAGGGTTGGGGGAAGCAGGCTAAACTAGCATTAAACCAAAATACTTCAGAAAACATCACTCCCCATTTGCCCCCGGGACGTGAATGCTAACCTGAAACCATTTCACTCCTTTCTTTTATGCTTTCTATATTAGGAGGTGCTATTTCAGATTTCTACTCACTTCATTACACTGCAGAGTCTCTCTTCTCTCCCTGGGCTGAATTAATCCCGGGAGGAGCCCTGCAGAAGTCTGTGCAGCTCTGCCGAGTATGAATTTGACCCACTGTGCTCAGTTGTCCTACTAATGCATCTGTCTTGGGTCCAAGTGCTCTCCTGATTTGTACTATAATTATCCTAAAACTAGATTTTTCTAAATTTCATTCCCTCACAGCTTTTTATAGTTCTGGGGATTAATTATTCAGAGCTGTAGACGTTCTCAGCAGTGCTTTTCCTCAGCTTCTACGGACACGAATGCGTCTGGCTCATGTAGAGTGGAGCACACAGTGATGCTTCAGACGGGGACAAGGGAATGAACTTTAGCCAAATGTTAAACACACCGTGTTCATGTTTTCTTTTCTGACACCACCTTCTGCCCTCTGCTCTGGTAAGACCCCACCTGCAGTACTGCATCCAGGTCTGGAGTCCTCAGTACAGGAAAGACATGGACCTTGTGGAGGGATGCACTAATTGAATTGTGATTGGAAGTTCCAGAATCAAAGTGCCAAGGACCAGCACAGGAGGTTACATTCCTGGGAGTCTGGTGGATTAAAGGAGCTGCTTCTGTCCTCTCCCCACCTTTCACATGACCTGTTGGAGAGGGTCCAGAGGGGCCACAGAAACGATCAGAGAGATGGAACATATCTCCTGTGAGGAAAGGCTGAGAGAGGTGGGGTTGTTCAGCCTGGAGAAGACTTCAGGGAGACATTATTGTCGCCTTTCACTACTTGAAAGGGGCCTATAGGAAAGATGGGGGTCAGACTTTTCAGCAGGGCCTGTTGTGACCTGATGGGGGGTAATGGTTTTAAACTAAAAGAGGGGAGATTCAGCCTGGATGTGAGGAAGAAGATTTTTACAGTGAGGGTGGTGAAACACCGGCACAGGTTACCCAGAGAACTGGTGGATGCCCCATCCCTGGAGATGTTCAAGGTCACGCTGGATGTGTTTCTGGACAACCTGATCTAGTTGAAGATGTCCTTGCTCATTGCAGGGGTTTGGACTGGATGAGCTTTGAAGGTCCCTTCCAACCCAAACCATTCTATGATTCTTGAATCTTTTGAGGCGCAGATAATCACTGCATTCCCTCGCTGGCGTTCACAGGCTTTAGAGTCTCTCTTTACCTGTTACAGCTGGATGTCACCTGTAGCATTGTGGGTCAGGAGGGACTGCAATGAGGATGGGGACCAGTGTGCCTGCAGAATGGGGCAGTGCCAAAAGCCCCCTGCATTCTGGCTGAAATGAAGTTGAGCTGGGGTGCAGTGAGTGGCTGAAGGGGACAGACTTCTAGCCTGGAGCCAGAAGCTGGGGAGAAGTCAGCAAACTCATTTTGCTGGCTGGGAGTGAGTGGACATGCAGTCAGGTGCCCAGGCTCCGGGGAACACATCCAAAGGGTGTCTCTATGGGCTGTAGGCTGCGGAAGATGTGTCCTTACAGCCTTAAGGCTTTGTTTGAATCCCTCTTGAGCTGGAAGTTAGGAGGTGTGTTTGGAGGATGTGGAGGCACCAAAGCACAGACCTATGAGGCTGTTGCCAGCACAGCTCCTCTGGCTTCCTCAGCTGGGGACAGAGCAGTCTCCAGCGCAGGTGTGTGGAGCAGTGCCTGCGATGCGGTGTCCTTCCCTCCCTCACCAGGCTCATCCTGTCTGCCCAGGGAGCCACCGTCACGGAGTCCTTTCCCTTGGAAGCTGCCACTCACACATGGGGGGGTTTCCATCACACAGAGAAGGGTGAAGGGAAGGGTCCATGCTGCGGCTGCCAGGCTCTGAGCAGGACCCCAGCTCCCCTGCAGTTGGCTCTGCAGAGGCAATACAGCAGTGGAAAATGATATGGAGCCTCTTCTGCCTCCCACATCCTCGTTTGGGTAAGTGCAGCATGTGTACTTTAATTAGCGATGATACATGAGGGAGACAGGAGATGAAGCAACGCTCAAATTAAATATCTGCAGTGCTGGTGAGAAGGTAAATATGAGCTCCCAGACTTGGGGGAGCTTTTTCAGTCCCTTCTTCTGCAGCAACAGTTTGAGTTTTAATTTAAAAAGCAAAGAAATCATTGTTGCACCATATTCTTTTCCCCTAAATCCACCACCTTTGTGGTCCACCTTCACAGGCCCTGGGGCTTTATGGCGTGGCAAAACCCAGGGAGGGATAGCTGGGCTCCCACTGCAGGGGAGGAGGCCAGATCCCTCCCAGACACAGCTTTGCTTCAGGCAAAAGGCTGCTGCTCCCTCGCTGCAAACCCACGGGCAGGGTGATGGACTGATGCCTGCATCACACCACCAACCCTCCTGCAGCAAATCACACTTTAACAGAAGCAAACACAAAAGGTTTGGGTCTTTCCCGAGGGATGGAAGCTTCAGTGATCTGTTAACCAGCCCGACCCCTCTCTGCCATCACTTTGCACTGCTGGGGGGGCTGTGGGTGCTCCTCTGCTCCCACAGTCAGGAAGTGCCGCTCACAGCCACGTGCTTTGTAGTCCTGCCCATCCCCAGGGCATCTGAACACCTCCAACTTTTATGCTGAGCATTCTGTGCCCTGCTGGCATGGATTGGGGCTTCAGACTGAAAGTGGATGGGATGCTGAACACAAATATTACACGTGTCAGGAGGATAAATGAAGGTTTATTGAAGAATAAATTAACCTTACATTTCAAAATTGTTGTTTCTTATATGCTTGATTTCCCCTGTGCCCTATATGACAGATTTTTGTTTGGTTTTGTAAATAACATGGTATTTCGTTACTGGACAAAGCATACTCCACAGTGAAATATGGTTTCTAATGCATTTTAAACTGGTAAGTGCAAAGTATCCACACCCCCTTTGTTACAATTTCACTTTAATAATGACTTTGGTGTTTCAGTATGAGTCAGGCAACAACACAGGAATCGCTGAAGAATTTTGCTGAAAACCTCTCTGAAAAACCAGTTATGAGTCAGAGGAAGCACAGACGAATTTTACCGGTTCAGGCCTGGTTTGGTTGGGTCTGTAATTTCAGAATCCAAATTCCACATCTGGAATTGTCTACAGCTCAGTTGTTAATAGGATGTCTGTATTGTCCTTTCAACACCACCACTGAGAGATGGGACCTACCTTGGGAAGGGGAGTGGCCACTAGGGCTGGCCTCGACCTGGAGGAGGGGACCCTACTAGAACGGGAGATTTCCTGCAGAGATGACTCAGGGGAAAAAACCTTTTTTCCAGTGGAAAAATGCATTGCCAATGTGACAGAAAGACACTACTCCAAAGGCTCCAGAGTCTCTACTTTTTGCCTTCTGCCCCTGCTAGTGTAACTTGTTTACCTACCTTTTTATTACCAAACATGAAATTTTATATGCCATTAAATGCTGGCTGTTCCCAAAAGGAGCCTAAAGCAAAGCAGCAGTTGTGTTGCTCTTGGAGTTCACGTGTGCAAGGGCAGAAATGTGCTCTTTGCACGGCTTCAGCCAAACTGTACATTAATTAATCAGTGATGAAATTCTTATGTGAAAGGTGACCCATTCCACCATTTTCTAGGAATTCATCTGGTTTAGGAACTCAATTACTTCTTAATCTCTGTCAGCATGAAGAGATGTCTCCAAAATCTGTGTCAGACAGAATTACTGTCGTTCAGATACCCCCAGCATGGAGTAAGTAACTGAATCGCTCTTCCTTGCCTGGGTATCATTTTAAATAAAACAGGACACCTGGTATCGTAATATGAAAAATCTGGTGGTGTTTGCACTGCAATCTGAGCGCGGAGGAGCTGCTGTGGCTTTAATAAGCTGTGCCACTGTTTGCCTTTGAACGCTGCTGGGCGGAGAAGCTGAGAGCGGCCGCACCAGCGGGTGCCTTGAGCACCAGGTACCTTGCCAGATCACTGTGGGATGCTGATGAGAACATGGTGTCATGCATTGTCCAGGATCCTGCTAGCAGGCTCTCTTATAGGATTATTATCTGTTTGTTTGGACGGGGAAGAAAATATCCTTTGCTTGAAGCAAATTGCCTCATGGTTTGTGTTGTGATACAAGGTGATTATATATCCCTGAAGGCTGCAACTGATTTTAGTTGCAAAGTTGCTGTTGGTCCTACAGAAAAATGCATGTTTTGGTGGTGCTGTGGTAAAGGTAGGGCAGGATGCTTGGCAAGGCTAGAAAGTAGCCTGCCCCTGGGAAAAGTCCTCCACTTCAGCAGGTGTCCTCTATATTTTGCTGTGATAACGCCATAGGGTGAGAAGCACAACCTGGGGGGATGCTGCTCCCCTTTGTGTCCCAGCCCAAGGGCCACCATATCAATGGGTCTTTCCGCTTCCCCCTCCTCCTGCACCCACAGGTCGGGCACCAAGTATGCATCACTGCCTGTCCCAGCTAAACCGATCCCAGCTAATCCCAGCACCCAGCAGGTCAGAGGCCCTGCAAAGCCAGGAGGCTGCTGCTCAGCCCACAGGCTGCTGTAGCTTTGCAGGATCATGTGTTGGGCTCTCCAGCCGATGGGAAATGCACGTGGACTTTGCAGGTGAAGGCCAGTCAGTGAAACACGGTTGTCTTATGCTTGAAATTAAGTATATTTTTCACTTGAAAACAAAGCTCGTGGCAGCAGAACTAGGACGTTCCTGCAGCAGCATGGAGGATCTGATGGTTATCTAAATGCAGAATCAATACCTCCGTTTAATTATTAGTACACATCTGTCAAATGCCCAACAATGTGATTACCCTATTTAAGTATTTTCTCCAGGCATAAACCAACCTTTTTAAAATTACTTTCTTTTTTTGTTGAAAGTGTTGTTAATTAATACTTTTATTGTCCTCCCGTGTGATTTGCTTTCTCTTAATTACCGACAGGAGCAATACAGGAGTGCTCCATTGCCTGTACCAAAATTAATCTGACTTCCTCCAAATTGCACTGAACGATCTACATGGCTTTGCCTTCAGGTACTGAGTGGGAAATCTTGATCCCATGGGAAATGCTGCTTTATGAGGCCCTCTGAGTTCACAGAATTACAAAATGGCTTGGGTTGGAAGAGACCTTCAAAAGTTCTTTAGTCCAACCCGCCTGCAATGAGCAGGGACATCTTCAGCTAGATCTGGTTGCTCAGAGCCCCATCCAGCCTGACTTTGAATGTTTCCAGGGGTGGAGAAACTGTTCCAGTGTTTCAGCAGTCTTGCCATAAAAAATTTCTTCCTTATATCTAGGTTGAATCAACCCTCTTTCAGCTTAAAGCCATTACTCTTGTCCTGTCCCAACAGGCCCTGCAAAAGAGTTTGTCTGCATCTCTCTTACAAGCCCCCTTCAAGTATGAAAAGGAATGTCAGTATTCAGTATTTCAGGGTGGATTTATGCAGATGGGAATGGTGTGAGGACATGGATGTCCTGGCAGGAACCTGGATGAGGGGTGCAAACGTGATGCAGAAGCCCCTTAACTCCAGAGTGGGGGGGCAGCAGCATCCTGATGCTGGTGTGTGGGGTCCCCCGGCTCTCACAGGGCTCTGGAAGGCATCCCAGAGCATGCAGGCTGGCAGAGCACTAAATTAGCATCTTGTTGGCTCCAACATCCCAGAAAGCACTGTCAGGTTTCTTTCTTTCCCTCTTTTGTTCAGCCATATGAAAAAAAGCGGTCTGAGCAAAACTGAAAGTCCCTGTGGGGAAATACCAGGTTTACTATATCATTCAGTATTGCCCTGATTGAACAAAAATACTTTGCTTTGTTTTGCCTTTTAAAGCCTTTGTAATGCCAGGCTAAACCACTGATTTTCATTTAGACACAGTGGTATTTCTCATACTTAATTTCTGACTTTTGCATTTTCCTGTTGTGGTTCAGAATGGAAAATGTAACAGCACTGATGCCTAGAAACACTTGAATCTTCTTACTCTATCCCACCTCTCTCAGCATAAATCTGCCATGTTGGATCACGAAACCAGTGTTCATTCTGGAACAGGTTGCCCAGGGGGGTTGTGGATTCTCCTACACTGGAGATATTCAAGGCCCGCCTGGACAAGTTCCTGTGTGATGTACTGTAGGTTACCCTGCTCTTGCAGGGGGGTTGGACTAGATGATCTTTTGAGGTCCCTTCCAACCCTTGGGATTCTGTGATTCTGTGATTCTGTGATACAACAGTCTTTGAGGGCTACTTTGCTCTGTAGAAGCTCATCCATTTCACAAGCTCCCTATTATTTTCTGCTCGGACAAATTAGACACGTCATTTTGTGTTTTGAAATAGCTGCTGCTGCCAGTGTGAGGAAATAGCCCATGTGGGGATGCCAAGTCCAGGTGGGAATGCAGCGGGATCATGGGCAGACACCCAAGGCCCTGATGCTCTTTCCTGATAGCAGGTATCCTTGTGTGTAGAGCCCGCAGGATAACTGGGTTGTTGGTAGATGCAACTTGAAATAAGCATGTGCAGGCTATGGAGCACAGGAAATTCCCCTGGCCCCACACTTTGTTTGATGACAAATCCTAGCAAACATTGTGGCAAACCCCTCAGTGCAAAACTGCACCACAGGGAGAAATGAGGCTTTTTATTTTTCCATATTTAGCAAGGTTTTTCCCTTTTTGTGTAAGAAGCTTTAATATTAAAATCTTACCTAAACCACCTAACTTTAGTGTCTCGCATAGCAACTGCAGCCTGGGAGGCACAATCAGGTCCTTTTTAGATTCCCATGTAATAAGCTACTAGACAACAGCAAATAAAATGAAAATGTGCCGTTTAATTCATAAATTCTTCATCCCTGTCAGGGCTGATGTTCTTTAATATTGCCACCCCCAGTCATTCTATTATCAGAGGGAAAAACCAGGAAGCCAAATTTCTTTTCATCATTACTCTCTGACTTTGAAAAGGACACCAAGTGTTCTTATACATGTAAATGCGCCTGATGGCTTTGGCTGTTCATGAGCTAAAGCCCCTGTAGTCGCTGGGATATCCCTGGGGCAGCCTTAATACAAATGTAGGTGGCAGAGTGAGTTTTTGTCTTTGTCCAGCTGTGCAGGCACACATCTGCTGTTCTCAGGCTTACTGCCAATCATCGCAGCTCTTACTGTTCGTTTCTCCTTGTAGGGGAAGAAAGCACCCAAGACAATCTCCTGCTAAGAGAAAGCAGAACAATCATGCAAAGATGGAGTACTGCCACTATTTCTGATACTTATTTTTTAATCTATCTGACGTTACTGGCACAGTGGCAGGCATAGCAAGTAGGTTGGAGACGAAAAAGCATGCAAAACTTGCATTAAACATTGTGTCGTAGCTAAATTTGCTGAACATCCATTTGCCCTTGCTCCACATTATATTATTCAAACTAGACAAAGAGACTCTAGAGGGTACTAGCAGATTCGCCCCTCCTGCCTCTCCCCATCCTCCAAGGTCATTTTAAACAGGCCAGGAAAGTGCGCTAGAAGGTACTGCAGGGAACAATCCTGCTTTGGCAGGAAAATGCACTGTAAAAATCTACCTGCTCATTTCCACCTCCAGTTTCTGTGATACAGACGACTGGCAAAACCCCTTGGTATATTTGTTTTGGTAGTGTGTAAATACTGGGTCTGCCTGCTCAGGCAATGCTGCTTGTCCATACTGAGGGTGAGAGCAATGTGTGCAGCTGGCATTTCCCAAGTTATGTTTGCTTGCCTGTTAAGTCCAACTTGGAAATGCAAAGGAGGGCAAAGAAGGGTTAAACTGATAAAGCCCATCATCTGGTAGCACAAAAATGGGAGGCTTTATAGATGAGCACTCAGGGGTTTATTACTGGAAGACAAAACTTATCAAAGAAAATAGTTCAGATGAACAGTTTTGTCTCTTATTTCCCCAAGCACGTGTCATCGAGCTTGGCTTTATCACAATGAAATAACAATTGGCTGCACCACTCCTTTACTATTTTATATTTTCTCTGAAGTGATTCTTCAGTGAGGGATTTCCAAAAGCAAGATTCTAACAGGATGAAGAAAATAATTACAGTGTCTTTTGAAAGGTTGCCTTCTTGCATCAAATGTAGGTTGTGAGGCAGCTCCATGATGGGGGGATGCTCCTGGGGGTGCTCCTCCAACCGCTTGTGAGAGGTTGTCCTGCAAACGCCCCAGCCAGGCAGGAGCTCCTTCCCAGGCAAAGATCCTGGCCAGTGGCTCCCCCTAGAGAAGTGCCATCTGCCTCCAGAAGGACAGTGTGGGTACGAGCAGGGGGACCGCATCCACAGCCCACAGCCAGAAGACATGCTTTTGCTGTCACTGCCTGCAGTGGAGGCACATCCTGGCTCTTATGACAGGCAGATCAAGGCCTCTCAGACCCACACAAGCTTTGCACCAGACACATGCCTTGAAAGTGGCTGGAGCAATTGTCTGCCTTCAAGGATACTACCAGCCTTTTCCATCCCAACAACCACGACAGGTATCAGGAGACCAACAGGGAAAGAGCGGGATGAAGCCTTAATCCTTGCTAGCAGTTTCTTTCTTTTTTCTTTTTGGTGCTGGGCTGCCCATGTCAAGCTGATGGAACTGCTCAAAAAAGGTAAATATTGCTTTAATCTCTTCCTTGAGTTAATCATGCCAAACCACAGGAAGGCAGGTAATAATTCAAGATTAGCAATAGCCTCATAAAGCTCACATTATTATGGCAGATATTAAAGAATAGCAGCATGCCACACAACTCAAACACTTTAGCTTCCACCTAATCCCTCGGTGATTAAACCCCAGACAGCAGAAGGAATTTCACATAGTATCTTCAAATCCAGCATAGTTAGAATGATGCAGATGAATCTAATTTAATCCATCTTTGTTTCTTACTCCTGACTGTGGAAATAGAATGAAAAGCAGAAAGAAAAATCAAACAAAAGGTGAAATGCCAGAGCAGCTATGGATTTAAGTTTGTGAAGGTCCATGCTAGGGCATCATGTATTACAGATAGGCTTAACAACATACACTATCAAAAGAAAAACTTTAAATAAGCCAGAAACACCCAATGGGCCCAATTTTACAAATGCTTTCATAGAATCACAGAATCAGTTAGGTTGGAAAATACTCTTAAGATCATTGATCATTGAGTCCAACCCTTAACCCAGCACTGCCAAGTCCACCACTAAACCATCTCTCTGAATGCCACATCTACTCATCCTTTAAATACTGCCAGGGATGGTGACTCCATCACTTCCCTGTGCAGCCTGCTCCAATGCTTGACAACCCTTTTGGTGAAGCCATTTTTCCTAATACACAATCTAAATCTCCCCTGGCGCAGCTGAGGCCATTTCTTCTTGTCTTATCGCTTGTTACTTGGGAGAAGAGACCAACCCCCACGTCCCCATCCTTCTTTCAGGTAGGATGAATACAGTATTTCACGGGACATTAAGTTCTCACCACAGTATACTCAAGTATGCATTTAAGCACTTAACATGAAAAAGTAACTACCTACATTCTCTGGTACATTCTTTGAAGAGGACAGCAGCACTGGGATGCTGCAGAGTGGGAACAGCGGCCTCCCCAAACTCATTGCAGGAATTAATATGAGGCTTCTTTTAATTTCAGATTGTTTGTGAGCAGTTGACAGTTTTCTACAGGCCATCCTTCCTTGTTTCCCAGGGGATTTCTATAACCTAGGAGCTGCATGTTATCAAGCAATGGGACTCAAAATGAGCTGAAATCTTGGCAGTGTTTCTTTGGTTGGATATCTATTGGGGTTGCACCATCCTGTATCCAGTTACAACTGGAAGGGTGCAATTCTTGAAGAAAGAAGTTTGGTATAAATGTCTCATTTGGTCCTTGTTATGTGTTTCCCAGTAACTGTTGAATCGAGAAAGCTTTTCAGTACTTGTGCAATTTATCATAGGATAATATACAAAATGCTAGAGGGCTGAAAGAGGGGAGCAGCCATGGGCACTTCTCATAAGTACTCACTGACCATGTCCATGAGTTTCCAAGCACAGGCAGCTCCTGACAGAAACATTTGAGCATTGTGCTGAGCAGGGTGCAGTGGGGACACCCACCCAAGAATCACCCCAAACTGAGGCAGGGTGCTTGCATCCACCAAGCACCATCGAACCAAGGCATCCCTGCAAGGAATCAGTGGCTGCAGGTCTCATCTCACAACCTGTCCATTGCAGGATGCAGGGTGGTGCTGTGCCGAGGAAAACGTGCTGCTGTTGGAGCAACCATGTTAAAAATGAAAGTGGAATTGAGTGCCATAAACTGCCTCCTCTTGCCAGATGTCAGCCCCAAGGGCTGTAAATCACAGAGGAGGCTTCAAGTAGGTACTTGCTCAGTTGCCACCTATTCCTGGGCTGCGGGTGGTGGTGTCACCCACGCCACCTCCTCCCTGGCAGGGCGGCTGGTGAGGCACAGTGACAGCCACAGCAGGGAAGGGATTGCAGGGAAGTCATGGGGATTACTCACATGTAATCATCTGCGAGGAGAACCCAGTTTCAAGTATGTGAAGTTGGCAACCACGATGGTGGTTGCATACAGTTTTCCATTATATGTTCCTGGTCAAGCTGCTTCTAGTTTTAACTTCAGGTTCTTTAGTTTCCACATTGTTCTTTGCCTTGGGCTGACATTTTTATTTATTTATTTTTTAAGCTGGCAAAATGGTTGAACTATTTCTGAAAGACCTTGGAGAAAATGGTATTATTGGGTAAAATTTAATCTGTTTGCGTCTATGTATTCAGTTTCAATGGATTCAAGCTTTTGAGTACATGTGAAAGGGTTTGGTGCTCTCTTTTTTATTTCTCTTTTTTTTTTCTGTCCTTATAAAAATCTGCTGGCCCCAGTGCAGATTAGCTTTGACAAACTGCTGCTTTGGGGGTGGTGGGCTTTTTCTCTTTGCTCCTATCCCTCTTTGCCTCCCAAGGTTTGTCGCTAAGATCTTTAAGTATCTTTTTCTTGGTGTGGCCTTGATTTCAGCTCGGAATAGTTCTTATCTAGTGACTGCGCTCAGCGTGCTCACCTAGTCTCCTGTAACGGGAGGCAGACTGAAAGCTACCGATAAGGCACAGTGGCAAACAACTACATGAAATTCTCCATACGTTTTTGCTTTGAAAACGTGCTGGGCAGGAGCTGGGGAGGGAGATGGGAGAGAGATATCCTAACAGCAAGATTCACTTCTTTGTGCTGCAGGCCATATTTCTGAGCAACGCTTCCAATTATCTCCCTCGGGAGGCAGATTAGCATCAAGCCCTAAACCCGCTCCATTTTGTAGTGGGGTGCGCGGGCAGGCTGGGCAAGCTCGTGTCTCGCACAGAGCCGCGACCGCCTGGCTGCAGCCGGACGGGACTACACCGACGCCGGACTCAGCCGAGGGTACCGAATTCACCTGCATCGCTGACAGCCCTGGTGGGGACACCGGTGGGATGGGAGGGGGCACCGCGGGTGGCAGGGGGCTCAGCGGGGCTGCCGTGCTCGTGTCCACCGGCCGCTCCGGAGCGGCCGCGTCCTCCCCGCTCACCGAACGCTCGCCACCTTCAGCCGCGCTGAGGATGCGCGCAGGGCCTGGCGTGAGCCGCTGCCGCGCGAGTTCTGCGGCTCCATCGTTTCCTTGTTTGCTTTGGGGTTAGAAGAAAAATAAAACCATATATAAAGAACAGAAAACCCCAAACTTTTTCCACCCTCCCCACACGCCGGCACGGACGGCAGCGAGCGCCGGCGGGGCGGGCGCGCCCCCCGCAAGCGCGCAGCCCCGCGGAGCCACCTCTCCGCGCTGCCCCGCCGGCCCCGCACTTCCTGCCCGCCGGCGGCAGCGGCGGCGGCCCGGAGAGGCGGGCAGGGCGATACCAAGTGGCCCGGCTGGGCGGGAGCGGCGGCGGGCGGGCCGCCCCTACGCGGGGCTTGGCGCTGCGCACGCCGCGGGGCGGCCGCGGAACAGCGGCGCGGTGCGGTGCGCTCCGCCCTCCCCCCCCCCCCGGCGTGCCCGCTGCCCCGCCGGGGAAGTTGAGCTCCGTCTCTCGCTCTCCCCGGTCCCTCGGCGACGGCTCCTTCCTCCCCCTCCCTCCAATGCGCCTCCCGCTCATTTCCTCTTTTCCTCCCCGCTCGCCGCCGCTCCGCAGGCGCGCGGCTCGCCCGGGCGCCGCCGCGGAGTTGTAGCTCCCCGGAAGCCGCCGCGCAGCCGCCGCCGCCGCGGGACCCTGCTCTGACAGCCGGGTAAGGGGCTGAGGCTGCCCCGCCGCCGCCCGCGGAGCGGCGCGGAAACTTCGGCGGGGCGGCGGGAGACCGCGCTGCCCTGCCTGCCGCGGGGACTGTAGAAGGGCGGAGGTGCGCAGCGGGCTGCGGGGGCTTTAACCGGCTTTTGCAGGGGGATTTTTGCGGAGCGAGGGTGGGAAGGATCCCGGCTGGATTGCGGGTGCGGGGCGCCCCGCGCATCTCTTACTCCCCCGCGGGGCGCGGAGCGGGGCGGGGCGCGCCGGGAGCCCCCTTAGCAGCCCGCGGACGCGGACCGGGACCTCCCGGCCCCGCCGCCCTGAGGCTGCGGTGACAGCGCTCGCCGCGCCCCGAGCCGTGGGAGCGCCAGCGCTTTCCCCTTCCCTCGGAAAAAACGCGTATGTGCGTATCTGTGCGCCTTGCTCTGTATGTTTGTGTGTGCGTGCATGTCTGTACGCATGTACACATGTGTGTGTTTATGCACATGCGGCCCGCGTGTGTGTCTGGGGTGTGTGCGAGGCTCGTTGATGATGAAGGGGGTTACGCAGCTCAGCTTTATGGTGGTTAATGGTTTACCCGGCGAAGTTCCCGCCGCATGAATGTTGCAGGGCGATTTGAGTCAACTCCTTGAGAGCAGGACTTCCTACTTGCCACCCTCCCAAACAACCTCTAAAAATGCTGGTCTTTGCCTCTGGTGAGTAGGATTTTTGGGCTGTCATCCCCTGGGAGATGTCTGGGGTGCACTGGAAGCCAGATGGCTGCAGCTGAGGTCACCCCGGCTCCCTGAACCTCTGTCTGCCAAGCATGGTTTGCATCTGGCTGCCGGGGGACCTGCAGGAGCGCGGGGCTCCAGCGTGCAATAGCTGTTGGGGTACCGAGAATCGCAAGAAATATGGGATAAAACAAGGCAAGTGTATTTACAAGTAAGTTTCCATGCAGTAAGTTCCTGCTCAGTTTGGGAAAAGGTCACGTAATGCATCATCTGGAGTGAAGGGCTGACTGGGAACAGCAGCTGGGTGTTCAGTAGGTCTGTGTCTTCTGCTTGCAGCTGGGTAATTTATGCCCTTATGACAAAATCCTGATTTTTTTCACAGGAATACTTAGTGGCAAGCACTGGAACTGAGTGTTACTCTGTAATCCCATTCACAAGTGAAAATCTGGAGGGGAGGTCAGATTTTCACTGTGGGGAAAAGAAAGAAAGGATCAAGTACTTGCTCCCCAAAATACTCCCCAGTTTTCCCAGTAGAAGCAGTTTGTTGCAATTTCAGGTTCAGAAGCTCTTCTTGCCTGAGGTGAAACTGCAGCAAAGACCAAAGGGTTATTCCAGCAGCCCGCTGCCCTGCATGGGGTCCCACCAGCATCATTCATTGCTTCCCGTGGCAGCAGGGGAGCAGAGCTAGAGAGGAGCCCTCTCTGGGGCCAAATACCCATCTCGCTCCTGGTCCTTCAACTCTTCTCAGGTGCTTGGATCAGAGCCCTTCTATTCGGGTGAAAGATCTTACAACTGCATGTGTTTGATTTCAGATAGTGTGGTGAGGCTTGGGGGACAGGGCAGATCATCTCCTCGCATCTTCCCTTTGGTCAGGTGAGGAGCTGCTGGCTAGCTAGCCGGACACATTGGCTATTCCTGATACCTGTTTTTTGTTTGTCTTTGTTTCTTGCCTTGAATTTTGGATTTCTGTGTGCAGGGGAGAAAGTGTAGGAAACTGGGAAGGAAAAAAAGCGTGTGCTGCTATAGAGTAGCTGTCGCAACGCTGGCAGCGGCTCAGCTGAGGAGTCAGCTATGCTGGCAAAAAAAAGTGTGTTTTGTTGGCACAGTTTAGTGCATTCAGGGAATTGCAAGGGTGAGGAGAGTTCTGCGAGCTGCAGGAGTGGGGTTTGCTCTTGCAGCTGGATGCTTGCACGAGCAGGAACTTATGTAAGGATAGACAAGCCTCTTGCATTCTCAACTCAGGCTGTCTCTGTGCAGGCACAGGCAATGGTTTGCTTGCAGCTGGCACTGCGATGCCTCCTCTGCCACCCGAGCGCATGGGCATGGCAGTAACATGGGCCAGTTGTTGGGAGCCTGTGGTAGAGATTACTTGGTAGCCTAAGCAACATTAAACTTGGATTATGGCTCTGCAAAAGAAGAAAAAAGCAAAAGAGGCAAAAAAAAAAAAAAAAAAGAAAAAAAGAGAGAAAGCATATGATTTGTGATTAGAAATGGTTGCAATTAAAAATATTCATGCAATGTGATCTATTTTTCTGTCCAAGGAAGACAGCATTCTTCTGAGTGTCAATTACTTTGACGTGAGACAAGAATGCTGGTGGATGAAGGGGGCAGTTGTGGATTAAATGTTGGGTATATTGGTATATTGTTGGGGTTTTTTTCTTGCTTTTCATGATGTGAGTCTGTAGGGAATGAGGTTGTGCTGTCTGCATGTGCAAGATGCACTGATATGGGAAGAGGATCTCACACTTTTCCAGAGAACTGCTGGTCTTTCTTTCAAGCATGACTTTTGGGGCAGATCCAGTAACAAATGCAATATGTTTTCCAGCGAGTGGAAGAAAACCAGACTTTTAAAAAAAAAATAAATGTGTTTTTCCTCATGTTCCTAGGATGCTTCCCATAATGTCTGTATGTGGGATCAGTTTCTTTGTTGTCTGCATTAGAAAATGGTGTGTGTCCAACTTCAGTATCTTCATGGAGCTTAACTCGGACTGAAGTTAAATTTCTTTCATCAAGAAGTGATTTATCTTAGCTCATGTTTACTATATTACTGTATTGTGTGGGATACTACCCATGGATTGTGAAAGGATTTGCTCTTGCAAAATTGTTGGGGTTTAGCCTTAATGAGCAGGAAATGTCTTAAATCAATGCTTGAAATTTTTGTTGTTCCAATAATCCTTCACCATCCTGAGAGGATAACAGATGCAAACAGTTGTCTTCAGTTCATCAGCCTTTAGCTGTATAAAAGCTTTCACAGGTTGGTCATGTTCTGTTAACCTGCTAATCAACCCATTGATTTCTGCATTTCTTGACTTCCCCAGATAAGTATCTTCTTCCTATTGTCACGCTCCGATAGCAAAGTGATTATGAAACCTTCAACAGTGAGGGCATATACTTCATGAAGGAGCTCCTTACCTTACCTCCAGAGTCTTTCAATGGATGGAGAGAACTTTCTTCAGCTGAACCTCCTGGAAATGTGACCTTTCAGGAAGTTCAGTGTTACATTGCTTAATGACTGGGAGACTCAGACTGCAGGATGAATTATTCATTCCCCTGCACTGATTGCACTGGAATTTGAAGGCAAGAGCAGATCCATCTCATAATCTAAGAAATATTGCAGTTCTTCTGGATTGCACTGCATGAAATACTCCTTTATTAAGAAATACTGCTTATAATTCACAGAGTAGATGTGTGAATACCACAGTGGAAGAGATGGCAGTGGTACTGTGACTGTTTCGGTGTTTCTTGTCCTCTAGGTGTGTATCTTTTAAAGTCAAAGAAAGCAGCAAGTAGTTAAAGGAAATCTCCCTGGTGATCTATGTTACTTGAGATACCGTGGAAACCCTCACCAGCAGCATTCCATGCAAAAGATGCTGGCTACAACCTGGTCAGCTTTTCTCTTCTCTTGCATGCAACATGTTTCCTGATGATCAAACTGCCTGTAGCAAGCAACACAGTCTACTTGAAATCTGGCTAGGGAAAAAAGCCCAACCAAAGAGTAACAAAACTTAGACATAGCTATAGTTACATACGGTTCACCGTCCTGCCTTTGAGACCTTCTGCCAGGTTTTTTTGTGACATTTACAAAAATGTTTTATCCTTATTTTCTTTTTCTGTGCCCTATTTTAAAGGGAGATCAGGCTGCCTAAATGGGAAAGGGTGCAGCTGTGTAAATGCGTATTTAACAGCTGGAGGGGGGGGGAGGGTGAAGAGAAGGATGCTTGCTAGTGTTGCAGTTCCTGAAATCCTGATGTAGTCAGAGGGGTGTTCTGAGCTGATGGTATCCCTTTAAATATTCACTTGGGTTGGAAAACACTGGTTTAGGGTAATTGGGGCACCTGGAGACTTCAACGGTGGAAGGCACAGCTTGCACCTACAAAGATGCCTGCTGTAATGAGGCGTACTGAGATCCTGACATGCTTGCCAAGAGCAACAGCTAAACTTGGGCATCTGGTTTAGCAATTAAAGTATGTTTTTGTTTTGGACAATAGGTTTTTCGTAATGAATTAACCGGACTGGTCAGAGTGGCAGAGGGGTTTGTTTTTGATTCCCCAACCATGCAGCATGCCAGCATCAGGAATGTACTTCCCACCCTTGGAAGTGCAAGAAGCATTTCATCCTGAGTTCCCCTGAGGAGAAGGGAGCACTCAAGTGTGCCTTCTGGTGCGCAAACCTCAAATTCTTGTAATGTCTTGAAAATACAAGCATATGATGGATGGTATAGCTTGGCCATGGGGTAAAGAAATACATTATGCTGAGGCTTGAAAGTTGGCACGTCTCATGCAAAGTCATTTTAGAATAGGCAGGGGTGGTGGCAAGTGGGAGGAGAAGGAAAAGAGATGCCTTCGTGGAGGTGGGAGCCAGCACACAGGCGTGCTGCAAGGCTTCCTCACTGCTTCTTGTTCAGCTCTGCTCCACAGAGGCTGGTGTGTCTGTGCAGAAGGGGTGCTTTGCCTTGCTCACAGGTAGCAGGATTTTTTCCTTCCCCTGTTTCTTTTTTTCCTTCCTTTCTAAAGGGCACTTTGCGCAGGATGCTCTGTTCTTGGCCGCTCACCTATGATGTGAGGGGAGAAAGCTCACTGCTTTTGGCCATATTGCAGATAGCCACCATCAACGCCAGCTAGCATTCGCAGGGCATCCTTTCCTTTTTCTCTTTAGTGAAGCTTTTATTTTAGCAGGTAAATTGTGTTTCTCCAAAGACTGCTCATTGTTTTTCTTAAAGCTTACCTGGTGAGGAGCAGACTTCCCTTTGGAGGACAGTTTGGGACTGGTTGATGCTAGCTGCTTGTGCGTGAGAGGGGAGTGGGACTTACAAAGGAGGACGCCGTGGATACATAACCATCAGCACTGACTTTAATCATAAAATGCGTGTTCAAAAGAAAGCAAGTGTACTTTGCGGTGCTTTGGAAAGGGTCTAGAAGTAACATCTGTTAAATATGTTAGAAGATGCTTGAAAACCATGTATCCCCTTCACCGGAGCTGAAGGGAAGGCAGCAGCCTGAGACGTAGGCCTGAGAGCACAGGCCTGTCAGGAGCTGCCTGGCTGGTGGGTATCGCAGGCAGCTGCCTTTCCTAGTCCTGCAGTGGTCAGAGCACCATCCTGGAACGAGCTGGGGCTTCTGCTGTTCCTTCCAGTTTCCAGTGCGAGTTTCTTCGTCGATGGTCAGTACCCCTGTGTCTTGTGTGGCCTCTCTCCTCTCCCTGGTGTCTGTCTTCTAAAGCTCTTGTACCAAGAGAGCTGGAGTTGCTGTGCAGGGGAGAGGGGGGAAGGAAGCAGACGCAGCGTAGAAGGCCCTCTGTGATTAGACACCACTTTGATTTTTGCTAGGCTGAGTTCTGCTGCTCCTGAGCTCGTGTACGTCAGCTTTGCTGCAGAGGGGTTCTGGGGGGCTTTCTAGAAAATGGATGCTTGTGTGTGTAAGAGTTTAGTAAAGGAGGCACTTACACAAAATAAACGGGGGTTGGAATGCAGGCCTTTGTCAGCCACCTTTTCATGACCAGTCTCTGAAAGCCAGAGCCATTTAGATGGGAATGAGCATGTGCCTCTCTCCTGGCTTTGCACAGTGAAGCCCGCTGATGGCTGCCTCCAGTGGAGGGTGGGAGGCCAAGCCTGTCCCTGGTTAAACAGCCCCATTAACCTAAACCCTATGGCAAAAAATTCCCCTTGGCTCAGTTAGGTTTGGTGTGAGGCAAACCCACTGAAATCAGTTGTGGGAAATCGTTTCAGTTGGCTCCCTTGCCATTGGTAACGCATCAGCTGGGTTTTTTTCTGGGTGCTGTACCCTCAGTGATGGCTGTGCCCACTTCTCAGGTTGCCAGGACAGGAGTTTGGTCTTTGCATGTGTGCCTGTCTCCCCAGGGAGCACCATGTGAGCCTGGGGGTGCTGCGCTCCTCCACACCGGGCTCACCCCAGCAGCAGCAGCTCTTCCTGAGCCATGCTGGGGCTTCTCTGAGGTTTTTAGGAGATGTATCACAAGGTCTATATTTTTTAATGGAAATTGGATTTCATTCCAGCGCTGGGTAATTTGAGCTGTAGTAGCAGTCTGAAAGCAAACGAGAATGAGCTCTGTAGCTGCAGCCACAACTTTCTGTTCTGCTCTCATTATACTTCTTAAATTGACATTCATTCCTATATCTGTCCCTGAAGTTCTGTTACTAAGAGCTGTGTTTTTCCCGGGGGATACGCAAAATGAGGGAAGACCACCCTTCATTTTTAATTCATCCTTCAGCTCTCCTCTCCCATCTCCTTAAGGATGCCCTGAACCTGCAGGCTGACTTGCTCAGCCAGGCTTGTCTGGTGGGAAATCACCTGATGCTGGTAGCCCTTTGCAAAGAAGCAAAAAGTGTCTTGTCCTGTTCAGATCACAGCAGCCCCCCAAAGCAGCTTGCATAGGAGGGATCTGTGACTCCAGTAATGTCCCTCTGCCAGCCAGGAGGAGAGGAGTCTTTGCAGGAGAAAATCCCATTGCTGACTGCTGGATCAGCCGGAATGGAGAATCAAAGCAGTTGCTGTGCCTGTTACAGGAGGGGGTCCTTGTTCTGACAGAATGGCTTACTGCACATCGGTTTTGCCTGATCTGAGCTTCTCAGTCGCATGGATTGTGATTTCTCCTCTCTCAGATCTGCTGCTTGCCCGTGTCTTTCATCACCCCCGAGGGGGACTGTTGGCGGGCTTTTTGCAAGGTGTGTGCTGCAGCTTTCCAGAAGTCCTGTCCCTTAAGTAAGGCAAGCTGTTACGAACTGACAGCATCAGAAACAAGTCAATGTAGTGAGTGCTTCATTTTATGAGTGTAATTCAGAAGGCATAGTTTGTAAGTGAATGTGCCCTTGCTGGCCATTTCCACAGCTCTGGCTTGTTGCAAGACACAATCAAGGATATTCTTCTTAGCTTAGCCGTTATCTTCTGGGAACTGAGAGCTTCACAGCCAGCCCTTGGCTAGTCCTTGTGTTGGGACATTTAGAGCTAGGTGCAAGCTGCATCTTGGTTCCAAGCTTTGTTTTTGTATGCTTGGTGCCCATGGCAGGTGCTGGGGTTTTGTATTCCTCATTAATGGCCTTGATAGCTTTTTATGCTTAGTGGGGAGGCATGTCTCTAACAGAAATGCCCCATTTCACACAAGCACTGCAGGAATGTTTTTTGGGAAATTTTAATATCCTTGAGCTGTACGCATGCAAAAGGCTGGGCTGACTATGAAATATTAGTGACTGCTCAGGGGCTTGTAAGGAGCATGCCTCCTGATGTAGCAGTCATTAGACGGTAAGGTGAACTGCCTGTGGCTTTTAAGTACCGTAAGGGGTTGGGTCAGTGTTGTGCCTCCTGATATCCATGCAAGCACACTTGCTGTCCTGTGCCCAGTGTTTGGGTGGACACCAATGTGAGGAAGATGTGTGGGTACTGGGGAGAGCAGTGCTGCAGGCTGAGCTCCTCAGCCTGGCCACCACTGCTGCTTCTGTCTGTGGCAGTGTTTGTGAAATCACCGTGCCAGGTTCTGCAGCTCTGGCCGGAGCCCATGGTTCAGTGTGGTGCGAGCTTTGCAGGGTGCACATTTGCCATCGCTTGTCTCCTCTCCTCTGCCAGCTCACCCTGCTGTCCACGTCAAGCCATGGAGATGCCAGCCTCCATTTAAACCCATTTCTTAATGTCAGTCAGCAGTAGAAGGAGAGGGAAAAATCCCTAACCAAAGTAGCAATGGTGACAGATCCTGAAGCATAGACTTCAAGGTGGTCACCCATCATTCTTCTCCGCGTGCCTGGTTTTACGCAGGTCGTGTGGCTCCCACCACGTATAAAGAGGAGGGGACTTCAGTGGGACAGCCCGTGCCAAGGTAAGCTGTGGGCTGCGGGAGGCTGTTCTGACAGACCCAGGAAGGCCCATTAGCCTGGAAAAATCTTTATCACCCGAGGTTGATATTTTAGAGCCTCTAAAGCCATGATGGATGTGTGCAGGAAGTTTTGCTCTTAATGTTGCTTTTCCCGCTCTGTGGAGGTTAACAAAACACCGGTGTGTCTGGTTTTTGCTTTGCTTTCAAGGTGGTTTTCCCCTTGTAATTATAAAGATGAGAATGTGTAATTATTTTTACATGAATAAATGATCTGCCCAGGGGCACTAGTTTGTGATAAACTCAATTTAAATGCAGCTGCATATTCTGTGGCTGGAGTGCATTTGTTATGTAGCGTAAAAGAGCCTCAATATGCAGAGAGGGTTAAGGTTATATGAGGCACCTTGTCTATGCCATAACAGCATTTATCACTGTAATTTCATTTTTGAATAAATTCAGGCTTCATTCAGGCCTTGGAAAGTTTTTGAACTCTTTCAACTACTCGGTTATGTGCCTCCACCTGGTATCTTAGCTGGTGCAAATTCAGAATCTCCTTTGGTAAAAGGTAGTTAACACTGCGTCCTGCATAGCTGCGCAGAAGATCCTGTTTTAACAGATACCTCCCTTCCCATATCCTTCCTTATTCACTCTATCCCTCCCAAATCGTTATTGTGTAACTTGAATGTAATGTTTAGTTTAGAGCATCCTGTGAAGCAGAGAAATGCAACTAAAAAGGAGGCTAAAAAGGGAAAGAGAGAAACTTCCTGGACAATGAATGTGTAATGACATAATTTAGTGAATTGTACTGAAAAAAAAGGTTTAAAGGAGGAAATAGAGTAAATAAGTGGCACTGTTCTGTCCCCAACTGCATGTATCCTTTTTACCTGTCGGCTGACTGCTTGTGTACAAGTGAGACCGGGCATTATGTGGCATCTGTAAGTAGTGTTTTTGGAAGAAAACCTGACCAAAACAACCGTGCAATTCAATAATGGGAAAATATTTAGGTGAAAATAATTACCTTGTTCTGACACCTGAAATTATATTAAAGAAAATGTAATTCTTTTAGTCAGCAGAGTGCTTGAATTTCCGTACCTTCCCTTCTTTCATGCAACTTCTAGGGAAATTTAGTGCAGTATGTGACCTTACTTTGGCAATCAATTCTGTGGTAACATCAATTTACCCAGCCTGGCTTCTAGTTTTAGCCCTAGTGCTGTCTTGAAAAAAAGCCTTTGCTTACGCTTGGATTTCTAAAGCTTCCTTACACTGTTGTGGTTTCCTTTTCGTTGTTTCTGTGGAACCCAAGTTTGGGGTGTGTTTAATAAGCCAGAGAGCTTTGCTTGTGTAAAACTGTGCTAAGGACTGCAGATATTAATTGCTCATTGAATTGGGTGGAAGAGATGTTTAGACAGTTTCTTCGTCCCTCTGAAGTGGGCACGATACGGGCATCCTCAGTGGCCAAAGGTTATCAGCCAGCTTGTGAGAGTGTCTATTAGGAGGGACTGGAGCCAAACCTAGGTGTAGTACAAAAATGCAGTCTTCAGCTTTAGGTTGAAATGAGTAAAACTCCTCCAAAGCCAGGGGAATTGTATCTGCCTTCACTGAGATGAATCTGTGGTGGTGTTGCCCATGGTATATTTCATGATATGCCTCGTTGGCATGTGGGTTTCTCCTTTGCATGGGCTTCTTTTGGTTTCCGTTGGCTTCCTGGTTGTTTCCCTGAATCTGGCAGGGATAGTTGTTTGTGTTATGATAACACCAGCCAAAGATAAGATTCTTGTACCACACACTTCAGGCTGTTCTTCAGTCAATGGTTTAACCACTACCTTGCAGCTGTGTCCAGTAAATAAACCTTCAGGGGTGCTCAGAGTGGGGTTTTTAGAGATGTGAAACAACCACTAATTTGTGTTCAAGCTTTTTGGATTGTACTCCAAGAGTGTCTGTGCTGTAAAGACAACTCCAGCACAGCAGACATGGAATGGAGATGTGCAGGGCAGCATGGAATGTTCCCTGAAATCCCACAAAATTTGAGGGGATAGATTAAAGGAATTTGATTTAGATTAGATAGTAGGAAGAAGTTCTTTACCGTGAGAGTGGTGAAGCACTGGCACAGGCTGCCCAGAGAAGCTGTGGCTGCCCCATCCTTGGCAGTGTTCAAGGCCAGGTTGGATGGGGCTTTGAGCAACCTGGTCTAGTGGAAGGTGTCCCTGCCCATGGCACAGGGGTTGGAACTGGATGAGCTTTAAGGTCTCTCCCAACCCAAACCATTCTAGGATTTCTGTGACTTCTGTGAGCCCAACTTTGATGTCTGTCAGCTAAGGTATGTTGTTCCTGCTTGGGTGGGAGCACAAGTCACAGTCTTCCAAGGGCTCTTACTTAATTGGAGAGTTGACATTTAAGCACACAGGCAAACATCTTGTCATGCTCTCAGGATAGTAGACTACCCCCTGATAGACTTGCGTGCCCAGGGAAACCAAAGAAAAACCTTCTGCCAGGGCAGAGATTACACCATCATCCCTGCAATACCCAGCAGCCCCACTCTTCCTGGGTTTTCTTTTTTCTTTTTTTATCCAGTGGTACAATATCCACCAATGTTTGTTCTGTCTTCTCTGCTGAGAGGTGGACCTGGCTTTGCATTTCAACCTCACTGTTACAGGTTAAATTTACCAAGCAGTGCCAGGGTGGTTTTGTGAGCAGGGGTAGGTATCGGTGATGCCACATCAGTTGTCCAGGTAGATTGCAGAAGGAGAAAGTCTGAAGGCAGAGAGGTGGCAGGAGTTGGACGCCTTCTGAAGATGAAGACTGCTTTACAGCATGAGAATTCAAAGTAGCCTGGGAACCTGTCCAGTCTGTTCAGTCAATAGATGCAGGAGGTGCTCCAAATAAGCAAACACAGCCTCCAAGGAATGTTTTGAACTCCTCCCGGATGCTGTTTCCAGAAACTGCCATTGCTTGGTGTTTCCTTCATGTTCTGACAGCCACTTGGTTGCAGTCTTCCCCATGAGAAGCAAGTGCTTCAGTATGGTGACTGCCGGGAATCTTAAGAGTTTTTGGGCTGTGCAACCATCTCACTGCATATGTCCAGTCTGATACATTCAAATTGAGATTCACTGTTGTTACTGTCATGGTGACAGCTGGAAGCAGGCATAGGGTGTGCTCCTGTCTGTTACCAAAGATGATGCACTTGTGGTTTGGCTGAAGGCCTGGGGCTCAAGGGAGTGACATTCAGTCTATGACTTAGCCCTGTGCCTCCTGAGATGTTCCTGGGACATCAGATTCACATTGCAGTGGTTGGATTGTAATACATTTCTGGGGGTGTTGCAAGCATGTGGCTTGCAACACCCCCAGCATGAGTGCTGGCACAGCTACATGTGCAGTCTGGATGCATCCACAAACATGTAGATGTGCGATAGCCAATGGTGAGGTGGTGAGTGATGAGATGGCTGGCTTTGGGGAGCTGGAGGAAAATTAGAATACAATAGTTCACATGGAAGGGACCTACAGCGATCACATAGCCCAACTGCATAGCAAGTGACAGGACAATTAATTTCTTGTCTGTCCATGCACTACTGTAAAGGGGACTGCAAAATTCTGTCTCACAAGCCCTCACCAGTTTGCATTTGCAAGATAAAAGAAAAACAAAGGAATGTATTTTTATAAAATAGCAAAGTCTAGTTGAAAAAGAAATTGCAAAAGGGAGAGCAAAGGCTTCATGTAGTGCTTCTATGCCGCATGCCTGGTTTGCAGGCAGATCACACCATCCCCAAACATAGCAGCATTAATAGCAGTATTGATTTGTCTTAATGCAGTTACGAAAGCTGAACCTTGGAGGTGTGGGAGGGCCTTATTGGGAATCAGCATCAAGACTGATGAAGGATAGAACAAATGGAGGCTAGAGCAGGGCAGGGTAAAGTAGTGGCCATTAAAGGGAGAAAAGTGTCCACAACACTTGAGGCTTCTCTATGGTGTAGAAAGGAATCTACTTAATGTATAACCTCTATGACTCGAAGCAAAGGAATGGGGTTAAAATCACTTTGAAAAACAAGAAGAAAGAAAAATAAAGGTGTCTGCAACGGTTCTGGTGCAAGCTAAGGCAGGTCCAAGGATGCTGCAGGATGTGGCAGAGCTGCAGCGCCTGCAGGGGAGATGGGGGTAGGTGATGTGTGACCGCTGGAGGGGAGTTTTACCCCTGCCAGATGGGTTAGAGCGTGGTCTGGAAAAAAATGTTTGTCACCTTGGTTTCTCCAGGCCATCAATGAAGCACTTTTTGTAAGGAGGATCTTCAGAAATGATTCTTTGGAGCAGTCTCCTCTTCAAAGCATTTTGCTAGCAGCTCTGAAATAGTAGACAGATGCACTCCCCTCTTCCTGCCTAGTCGCCAAAGTTACTGACATCTCTTCCTTTAATTCTGCTTTGTAATTGAATTTCTGCTATAAGTTGCTGCTTCTAATTCAGTTGTGCCTTACTTTTAATTGGCAGTGGATTTAAAGACTTCTTGTGCTGTTCACATAGAAATTTATGTGTGATGTCCAGTTACCCTCTACCCCATTGGGTTAGAGCAAAGGTTTTGTATGATTATAAGAATTTAAATAGCCATTATTTTTTTTTCTGAAAGTCTTTTGGGATGCCAGAATCTAGCTGAGGACTGGGAAATGCCATCTATTTTGTACATATACATATGTTCATATACATATGTACATATACATATGGCCAAATAATCTTGCACTATTCAGTAAGGTTTGTTGAATGGGCAAGGCATGACAATTTTGTATTAGAACACAGAAGAGAAATCAGAAGAGCTTCTGGGTTGTGTTTCCTATTTTTTTGGTGACTGGCTTCAATCCTTACTTCGCCTTTCCTCTGGGTTTCATCTGGTTGGCAACTTGGAGAGATAACATCCATCCCTGAATAAAATGGGGATACTAGGCTTTCTTCCTAAAAAGATGTTGAAGCTGAAGTTACTTGTTTAAATGCTTGTATTGCTGTCAGGTTGCAACATTTGTGAGTGCCTGGCCAGGAATCTCAAGAGTAATAGAAGATTTCATGGTGTCTTGGATCTTCCTTCCTGTGAGCAGAGGATAAATGTAGTTAAAATCTGCACTGACAAGAGAGGATACCAGGATAAAATAGAAACTCACAAAATGATTTAGGGAGCAGTCTTAAGAGTTTTTAGCTTTTTGTTTATTTTTAGTTCCAGGTTCTCTGGGCCTTAGGGAAGGGTTTGTTTAAAACAACCCCCCAGATGTTGGGAGGACACATGTAGAAAGGTTGGTCTTGAGTAAAAGCTGGTCAACCAGCACCAGCAGTGGTCCGGGAAGAGTGCACCTGCAGGGGGGTGGCTGGTGACCCTGGGGCAGGGGGAGATGCCCTGAGCTCACCTCCATGACATTTGTCTCGTTCTCATCATTTGTAGAAGGAGCTGGATTTCAGCTTCAGTCTGCTTCACTTTTGTTGTTTTCAGTTTCCTCTCTGTGATGATTTCTGAAAACCTGTGGAGAATTTGTGAGGTTTCCATAACAATGAAAAAGCAAAAAATATTGTGCTATATTTTTAATAAGGAGGAGGTGGAATTGCGGTACAGTCACTCTGACCTTATTATGGTATTTTCCTGGAAGTTAATACATTATTTCCCACCTAGGCATCTTCTGGGTGCTTGTGAGTAACAGCATGGATTAGTCTGAAACGAATCATGTCAGACATCCTTATTTCCTTCTACAGCAGGGTAGTGAGTCTTATGGATAGAAGAGCAGATGATAGGATGTACTTTAATCCTAGCTAGGTTTTTGACACTGTTTTGATATTCTCGGATGCTAGGGAAAAGAAATTTTGGTGAAGCTTTTGCCTTATGGATGGTACAGTGTAGGTGTGCTATCCGTGCTCCAGGCTTAGTTCCGGTATGTCATCAAGCTCAGAGGAAGTACCGTGTGGGAATTTGTAGAGGTGGACCCTGTGGCTTGGATCATTTTAATTGATGCATTTGATAAAATCCTGGTTCAGACTCAACATGTAGCACCAAACTCTAGGAGAGATTACAAGCACTTGGAGGAGGGATTAGATTTTCAAATGCCTGTAGACAAAACCAAAAAAATTAACTTGGAGGGTCCGTCATTCACACCAAAGACATTATGTGGGCTTGCAGTTGCCCTGGTAAATGAGTTGGCTGTATAGACTAATCAGGGGTGGTTGGAGGGGCTTTGCTGAAAAATGTCTTTGGATCATGGTCACAAACGACTTTGCCAATATTGTCCTGCCCCAACAGCAGCAGACATAGTCTTCCATAAACAGGAGGGTGGACTTGCTGTGTCCCGTGTTGCATCTCCTTCAGCATCACCGGAGCACTGGAACCAGTGTAGGGGCCTGCGTGTGAGGGGAAGACATGGAGAAAATGAGAAAGGCTGATGGGGATCTGAAGAACAGGACCCAAGAGGAAAGATGAGAAGGAGTAGGGTGTTGAGTCTAGAGAGAAGGCAAAGGATTGGCACAATGGGTTTGCAGTGTCTGGAAGACTGCTCTGAGGGGAGAAATAGGAAACCTCTGCTTCATGTCTGCGGGGGTTAGGGCAAGTGGTAATGACTTTGAATGGTGTCATGAAAGGAAGAGACTCTAGGGATGGTGAAGTGTTGTAGAAGACTGTTGGGAGGCTATGGTAATGTCTGGGATCTCTGTGGCTGGGGTTTTGTGTCAGGCAGACCAAATGTATGTGTTAGGGGTGGGCTGGAGGCACCTGGGAGTAGGGTCCCAAACCTGGTGGGATTTTGTTAGCAGAAGATACAGGGTTACTGGATCAGACAAGGTCTGGCAGGAAAGTTGGTGTGGTGGGACTGGGGATGTTGGACTGAACAAGATGAATGCTTCCCAGCTGTGCCTGACCTCAGCGGTGGGAGATACTATGGTCAGTGCTGTGGGAGGGTAGGAATCACAGTGAGTCACTTGTTTTCAGTGCACGGACTTGGAGAGATTGGGAATCACAGGAGCAGTTGAGCTCGCTCCTGGTACTCTCATCTCTGAGTCCTTAAGTGCTGATGACCCCTCAGGATTCACAACTGGCAGGTGCTGAAGGGATGCTGACTATTATACTCTGCTTCCTCAAGAAGCATACTCAGTGGAAAAAGAAGTGATTTCCAGCCTTTCAGAGCAATGCTTAGTGCCTCCAGAAAACTTGAAACTGGCACTCTCATATTTTGTTTCTTCTTCTCCTGGTTTAGATCTTGGCATAGTAATGTTTTGAGGGACATGCCAAATAAACCTTCTGGTTCTGAACTCCATACTTGCTTATTTTGAAAGATTAGTTTTTCAAAAGGATTTAGTAGGAAGGGTGGTTTTGACAGATTCTTGATTTCCAGAAGAATTTGCCGTCTGAATTCAAGACAAATCTATGTATTTTTTAACATGGGAGCTGTTTGCTGTTTCAGGATAAATTATAAAACGTACATGCAGGGAACAAAGTTGTTTCTGAGTGCAGGGTAAGAACTGGAGGAGGGGGGTTTGCATGTTTAGACTAATTCCAATTTCTTTTTCAGCTGGGAAAATTGTTTTTTACAGGGGAGGCCAAAAAGTGGGAAGGTTGTCACTTAAAGAAAGCTGTAATATAAAGCGTGTTTGGTTTACGTCTTTTCCTCCAGGCAATCAAGCCCCGTGGACCTTCTCTGAAGACGTTCCAAGATAGGTGGTGAGTACTTTCTAGAGCCTGCTCCTTTCAAAGCACTCCTTAAATTAATAATAGAGAAATTAAATTAGTAATAGAAAATGCAAGTGTTGGCTTTTGTTCTGCACTGGGTGCAGAAGTTTGCGTTTGCTGAGCTTGTGGCATGCTTGCATTTTAAAGCTGGCAGGACTAATCTTCAAGTGGGGGTTTGGCATCAAGCTGTTAAGGTTTACCTTTGCACCAAAATGAATTTCATGAGACTTGATTAGTGAAATAAATTGGATATTTTAAAAAATATTTAAATTCAAGGAAGATCTGTACAAATTATGCTGTACAGATAAAAAAAAACCCTGCACTTTCTAGTGGGGCAAAGAAGTGTTTTCTGTGGCAAAGAGCAACCTTAGTTTTTTTTCCCTTCTGTCCGACTGTGTTGATCTAAAGGAATTCAACTTCCAGAGGGTTAAATGAGCTGCATAACTCGCACTAATCTTTGACGTGTATGATTGATTTTGTCCTGCCTGCACCCAAGACTTCCATGTCTTTCATTTGTATGCACTTCATTAGATCCTTAGTTGTAAGCAAGCAAAAACCCTGACTCTGTAAAGAGCTGCAGGAGAATGAGATTGCTCAGAAATGCTGATACTGTGTCATTGCAGCCAGGGAGACACCTTTTATGCTGATGTAATTCAGTGTGATTTCTTTTCCTCTGGTGGAGCTGATCTCTTCCGGCGAGTGCTGGCCAGGACTCTGCTCTGTATCACCCTTTGCTGTTTGTTTTCATTGTTTCTAGAGAAATATGTGCTCTGTTTCCCCTTTCGGTTCTAGATTTCTTCCCAATGAGATTAACCAAATTATATCATTACCCATTAATTGCTCAGGAAGCTCATTCTTTAGTTGCATTTCTTTAGTGCACAGGATACAAGCTATTAGAGCTCCTGTGTGTTCAGACTGACTAATGAACTACAGTTGAATGTCCCAAACATCTAACGAATTTCTCCATTTTCAAAATCAATGTATTTTACATGGATAAGGGTCCTTTTGGTGCATATGGTCCCAGGCTGATTTGAAGTGTCTGTACAGCTGAAATGTAGCCATCTGCACTTGTATTTTGTTGGGGTCAGGGTGGTTGTTGGGGTTTGGTGTGCTGTACTGTGCTTGTGTCCACCTTAAATATGTGTTCATTTTGGCCAGAAAATGCTCATTTAGCATTTATAAAGGGCTTCTTTAATGCCCCTGAAGTATATTTGTTATCAATTGCATCTTTCATCAATGAAAACATCCACTGCTTACTAAAATGTTATCCATATTTTCTGGGAGGAGCTAATTTAACTCCAGACGTTTCTTCTGACTAAGGCTTATGGCCATAAAACATAAGCCATACAAGGCCAAATTGTGAATCCTGTGTACCTTTTGCCAAAATGTTCTTGAGTAGTAGCTTATGAACTCTTCCTCTCCCCCAGCCTCGCAGCTACCATTGGATCTGTATTATAAACCTGCATACTGGTTGTACTGGTAATTGCTATATTGGGCCCTGAACCATCAGTTGGTCTTTCTGAGATGTTGAAAGATGAATCAAACTATCATTTCCTGAGGGCAGAGGGGAGTATGGGGTTGGTGACTGTAACGCCATATGTGCAAAGGCAGGGTAATTTTAACCTGTCAGTTTAAATTGTACTTAGAACAGGAGCTTTTTGTTGTTGCTGTTTCAGGTAACACCTGAATAGGTTAAAGTAAAAAAAAAAAATCAATCTTGTTAATACTCCAGACTGTGCTTGCCATAGTTAATGTTTTCTTGCCTGTGTATTCCATTTGGGCAGTGCTTTCAAAAGCATGAAGGTCCTGTGTTATCTTTTGGGGAAACTTGGGCTCCCAGTGTACTTTTGCAAAGAGAATTTAGAGGTGTCTTGTGTTCATACATCACATTTTTGCTGCTGTAACAGGTGTGTCATTTATTCCAATTTGGGAATTGAGATGGTCCATACCAGTATGAAGGTACATCTCCAGAGCATAGCAGTTTCTGTATGGAGCCTTATGGTGATCTGGCTGTGTCAGTTCATGTTTAACATGCATTGATGATAACCCTCTGACACAGGCAGTGGAGGAGCCAATGAGGAGAAGTGCGCTGCTGAACCTTGTACTAACAAACAAAGGACTGGTTGGGGGTGTGAAGGTTGGGGCAGCCTCGGTTGCAGTGGTCATTAGGTGGTGGACTTCAGGATTCTTTGTCGAAGAAGCAGGTCAATAAGTAGGATTATGATCCTGGACTTCAGAAGAGCAAAGTTTGGCCTCTTCAAAGACCTACATGGAGGAATCCCATGGGTTTGGGCTCTAGAAGGTAGAGGGTTCGAAGAGAGCTGGTTAATATTCAAGCATCACTTCCTCCAAGCTCAAGATCAATGCATTCCTATGAATAAGAAATCAAGCAAAGGGGACAGGATACCTGCATTGGATGATCAAGGAGGTTCTGGCAAAGCTCAAACAGAAGAAGGAATTCTAGGGCATGTGGAAAAAGGGACAGGCTGCTTGGGAGGAATATAGGAACATCAGAGTATGCGGGGATGTGACGAGGAAGGCTAAGGTCCATTTAGAATTAAGTCTGGCAAAGGATGTCAAGGACAAGAAGAAGGGCTTCTTCAAGTACATCTAGTAGGAAAAGGGAAAATGTGGGCCTGCTCTGAATGAGGTGGGTGCCCTGGTGAAAAATGATACAAAGAAGGTGAAGTAACTGAGTGCCTTCTTTGCTTCAGTCTTTATTGCTAAGTCCAGCCCTTGGGAATCCCAGATGCTGGAGGCAAGAAAGTCCTGAGAAAGGAAAACTTCTGTTTCATCAAGGATCAGATCAGAGATCACGCAGGCAAACTTGACACCCATGGGCTCCAGTGGGGTGCACCCACAAGTGCTGAGGGGCCTGACAGATGCTGTTGCTGAACCACTCTCCATTGTGTTTGCAATATCATGGAGAACAGGAGAGGTGCCTGAGGACTGGAAGAAAACCAGTGTCACTCCAGTCTTCAGGAAAACCTAAAATTCAAACCTTTTTAATTCTTCACTGTAATGGGCAAAATTTAAAAGCAGGCTTTCTTTTAAAAATGGAAGTTACTAGCCAAGATTTCCAAGATAGAAGATAGTGGGGTACCAGGTCTGAATTATTCTGTAACAGCACTATTTTCCCACCATGTACTGTGCCTCCTACAAACACCACCTGCCTTCCACATTTTGTATAGATGTTGCTATATAGTGTGCAAAAGGAGTGTCTCCTATTGCAAGTATGTCGTGTTGATTCACTGCTATACAACTGTTCGTTCCCTAGCAGTGTGGGATTACAAAGCATTATCATGCTCAGATTGACTCAGGTAGTGCTATTTTTATTTAAGCTGTATTAAGGTATCATTGTGAATCTTTGGTCTTGCAGCAGGGGGGTAATACGATTTGCTATTTTTATAAAAAATCAAGATGGCTGTACAAATCCTGTTCATAGCAAGAGCTGCAAAGATTAGTCATGAGCTCAACACTTTCTTTTTTCCCCCTTTCCTCTATAGTGAATCGTTACATTTCTGATTTTCATGTGACCTCCATCATATTGGCCAGGCTTGGAATAAAAAGAAAGGGTGCTTTGGCTTGTGGTCAGGGACTTGGTACTTGCTGGGAGAAGCTTTGGTGTAGGAGGGTAGCAGGTTTGGGGATGCTTGGTGGAGTTACCAGGGCACCCGCCAAGGGAGTGCTGTGCGGTTTATAAATCTGAGCACTTGCAGGATCATCTCATTCAAGCAAATGAGACCTCCTGTGGGCATCATACGAGCACTCATGTCCATCCACCTTGCTGGCTTTTGTTTCAGGCCCTCTTAATTAAAATAAATGTGGTAATTTGTTGTGGTTCCTTTTCTCACTCCTCTCCTTGTCACCCTGTAGTAGTTTGGTGTCCTGATAAAGCAAAGATAAATGAACGCCCTAGGACTGAGGTTGGCTGAGTAACGCAGTCAAAGGTCTGAGCGTTTTGCTGCATTCCTGCTGCAGCCAATGACTTGGGTATCATTGCTTTGTTAACAGTTCTGTTTGGGAGGCTTGGTTTGGGGCTTTGTGTTTTTTTGGGGGGAAGGCATTGTTTTGTTTTTCCCCTGACTGCCACCAGATGTTGAATCTACATCTGCTGTCACGTCCGGGTATTGCCCTCCTTCTGCACAGTGTTCTGGTGAGGTTCCAGCAGAGCATCAGTGGGGTTGGTGGAGTGCAAACTCTTTTTTGTCTGAGCAAAGCCAGACAGTTTTGTTTCCTTCTCCCTTAGCATTTCATACTTACGAATACTGCCCTTGGATTACTAGAAAATCTTGTGTCTTAGCAATCAAAATCCCTGAGATTTTGATCCCTGAGAGCTGCCCTGTGTTGCTTGGGAAGCAGATGTGACCATCAGATTTTGTTGTTGTCATCTGTGATGAAGCTTCAGTCCAACAGAAGCATGCAGTTGGACTAAATGTTCATCGTAGGTCCCTTCTAGCTGCACTATTCTGTTCTCTGCAAGTGCAGACTGGGTTGGAAAGCTGGAAGAAGACTGGGCTGTCTATCCCAGCTGGTATCTCTGTTCCTACTTTGGTGCAGGCACTGTGGGAGAGATTTCAGTTGCTAGGTGCTTGCTGTCTGTCTGTCTTACACCCTGGTGCCTGAGAATTAATTGTCTCAATTTTGATTTCATCAGCAAATGGAGTGTAGTCACAAAATATAATGAATCTGCTGCAGTAAAAATGAAATGGATTCAACTACAGAATTCAAGGAATTTTTAATTCCACAAAAAGAAGGAAATGTGGTCTTCATCGAATTTCAAGGGGAATATAATTTGACATTTTATTCAATGAAATGCAAGGAAAAAATAAGAAAAATATTATTTTTTTGTAATTTGAGTAGGAAATTTCATTTCAGGGATTTACCATCAAAAACTCCTTTCATGGCATGTCAATATTAAAGCATGTATCCTTCAGGGTGTATATCATGTGTCCTTGTTTGTGATGTACCGTTGCTACCTATCTGTCAGAATAGTTACTTAGCTAGTTCTGATCATTTATATTGGAATCACGAAGGCACTTTGCTTTTCATGTCTTTTTTTCTATGTTAAAATATCTTCTTTCTGAATTATGATGAAATATTTTAATGCTGTAACAAGGAGCACAATAGATATGTTAATGTAAGAGTATGAAAATAGAAACTTCAGTATGCAAAACCTTGAGCAGATTGGGTTTAGAATATCCTAGGAGCACCTTCCCTGAGTTTGCAGATGCTTTTCTAAGTGTTCTGAACCTGAGGAAAAAAGCTTTTTCTTCTTGTTTTGCTTGAGTTTTCATTGGGGTTTTTGTTTTAAGTTTGACCAGATATATTTGACAGACTCTGCTCCTTGTGTAGTCAGGTAAGAGGATTGAATGGTCCCTGTACACCCCTGTAAAGATAGCAGGAGATGAATTTACCTGCAAAATGGCAACTGAGTGGAGGATTGATGAAAGATAGCAGCTGCAAAAGACATTTCAAGGCGGGAAGGTACTAAATGTTAACTTTTGTAGAGTACCCAGGAAATTACTTCAGGTTTTCTTTTTGAATCAGTGTGCTTTTCAAGATAGTGGTCATAGTCTCTAAGGAAAGGGTTTGGTTTTGCAGGCTGTTTTTTTGCTTGTTTCAGACTATCAGCTCTGTGATTGAGTTCCCCTCTAGCACATTGTCTCTCCACCCGGGATAAAGAGTGACTTAGTTGGAGAGTGAGCCTTACCATGTCCTCTGTCCCTCCTAAAACCTTCCCATGATGTCAAGGCAGTTGTTCTATTGCTAGTTAAACAACTGTAAAGGGTTTTTATTTCTCATTGCATCTCAAGAATCCTTCTTGCTTCAGCCTCCTGTGCTCTACAAGATGCCCAGCCAAGGGTGACGATGGGTCTGCCCGGTATCCCAGGTACCCTGTGAGAATGGAGCAGCATCCAGCCTGAGAGCACCCAGGCAGAGCCCAGGGGTTTTTATGCAAGTCAAACCTTGTAGGAAGTGGTTTAATAATGGGGATATCAGCAGACCCCTGAGTACAATGATGCTGCTGGATGCTTTCATAAATCTAAGGTTTAGGGATGACAGTTATGATGCATGGCCTTGGGAGAATGTGAAACTGCAGTCATTAAACAAAAATGGGCTTTTAAACTAATGACAGCTACCTAAACAGTTTTGCAGTGAAACGGATTCCCTGAGGCTACCATTCTTCAAGTAATACCAGTCCTATTGACTTTAAAAAAAAACAGGAAAATATTTTGTTTTGGTATTGTAGCACTGCTTTTACATTCATCCCAAAGGTCAGGCTGCTAAGCATTTGCTAGGTTTTATGCTGGAGGTGTTAGAAAATAACAAGTGGCAGTGTTTCCACGTAATTCATTCAGTTATTCCCCTGAATTAAGCCACCTGCAATACCAAGAATTCACACCTGTTCCCAGATTGGTTTCCAAGCAAATATGGGGGCACTTCTCTCCATCTGAACTTGGCTGTGATTAACCCAGTGGGTAGTTCACCACAGTGTCTCAGTTGTGCAGCATTTTATCCAAATACCTCCATCAAAACCTGTTCCAACTCCAGCTGGTTTAAAATGTTACACAATAAAGCAGCGTGTTGCCTTGTCTCCTTTGAAGCCATCATTCCTAGCCTAAAGCTGGATGCATAAAGATGCATGTATTGCCAGAGAGGTCCTGATGGACAGGGGCTACCTGGGATCTGAAGTGGCCAGTTTCCTTGAAGAGGCATTTCAGGAGGGTTTGGTGGTTTCAGAAGACCTACTCATTCTCAGCCACTCCCTTTCACATCTTTTTAACTTTTAATTTCCCCCTGCCCAGGCTTGGTTTCTTCCTGCAAATAGCTTAATTTTGCTCTGTCTCCCATTCCCCCTAATTCCTCATCTTGATCAGAGCTCATGATGTTCTTTCTTCCCTTTTCCCTCCCCTCTTTTTATTACAAGGAACAGAAAACAGAATAACCCAGACTGTGAAAGAATGCTGAACTGAAGAATTTGGTTGTTTTGTGTCATCTCTCTTCATACCATACACAGCTCAGAGCCCACTTCTCTCCCTATAAGCTCAGTTTCAGCCTGGGCTGGCCTTGCTGGCCGAGTAATTCCAGACTGATTTTTAATCTTTTTAAAAGTTACTATTTTTTTAAAGCTAGTTTCATTAGAAATGTATATGAAATCCATTGAGAGCAGTCATACTTCATTTTGAAGCCCTCCATATCATGAGATGAGGTTGGAAAAGGTGGGCTGGAGGTCTCCTGCTGTGTCAGGGACATTGAGCACAGCTTTCAAAATGATGAGTTCTCTGAATATCACCTGCAGTCCTGGCTTTCTACAGATTTTAGCTGTCCTGTGAGACCTAGATAACATCCTGCTTCTTATCACCACTTTTCTTTTCTCCTTTGCTTTCATAGTCTGTCCTAACCATAAGCATGTTTACTGTGGGCAGTTCTTTGTGGAAGAGGAGAGCTGTCTAACTGCAATGACTTTAGCCATGTTTTCTTCTTCCTGGGGAGCTTGAGTTAGGAGAGGAGAGTGGAAGAAGAAAGGTTAAATTAGCTGTAACACGAACATTTGAACAGATGGCCAACCTTTGTAACACCAAAAGCCATTTAATTTTAGAAATTTGCAGGCTGTTTTAAGCTTGTCATGGTCTTTACAACCATCTGAGCCATAGATACACAATTCATTAGCTTACAGCAAAGCTTCATTGCTTAATTTCCCTTCTGTTTGAAACACTGAACTTTAGGTGGAATGAGCAGGATCCTGGAGCACCTATGGGATCAGCTCCTTTTGTTCCAACTTTCTTTAAACCCCTGGAAGCTTAGGGAGGAGAGAAGCTCCTGGTCATGCTAGAAACTCAGCTCCTCTGATTCACTTGCTTTCCCAGCAGTGCTCAGCCCTAGCAAGACAAGGGCCATGGAATAGTTAATTGTGGGCAGGGAGGAGACAGATGATCATCCTGCCTCAAATCACTTAACCGTCTTAAGGGTCTACCCTTGCCTGCCTGAACGAGCCCACTAATCCTTCAGTGAGCCGTACAAGTGAGTGTTGAGCTATATATGTGCACCGTAGGCCTGCTTAATGGTGGAAGAACATCACTGTTCAGCACAAATTATTTCAGGCTCTAGTGGGTTTCTCCATCCTCTGGAGGCTTTTAGGTCAAGAGTTGCGTATCATCTGAGAACAGATGGTGTAGGCCAAATGGGTGGTGGCTGGATGGAGAAATTCTTTAAATCAAGAGGTACTGGCTGTATCAGTGGTTCTCAATACGTTTTGTAAGATGACAGTGAATTCCCAGGGGCTGTGCTTCAGACACGCGTGGCCATTTGGAAGAGCAGTATTTGCACATAAAGTCTTTGGTGCTGCCCTTGAGGCCTGCTGGGATGAGTGATGCCAAGGGTCCCATTTGGGATTCAGTGAGTCAAGGGTGAAGCAGCAACTGTCAAGCACTTGGAAATTGTCTGTATAAGGAGCGTATCATGTTAGTCCACCAGAAAGTGAGAGGAAAAAGAAAGCTGTATCAGTGCAGCATTTATTTCTTTTACAAAGGTCTGGCTCATCACCACAGTTGACTTTTCTTAATTACTGCTAATGCTTCTGCAGGCTGTGCAGTTGGAGCTGGAATGCAGCTGGCCCAGGGTCAGCGTGCAGAGGCTTTTATCGGGGCCACTCTGAGACAGGCCATCTGCAAGATGTATTTATTTTTTTCTTGTTTGTCCTCTCTAAATAAAAACGTGATGCTGTGAGAATGTCCGTTCCATCCTATTGCTTCACTCCACCAAAGTTGCCATTTTCTGACAAACTCTTTCAGAAAGTTACATTTGGCAAATGGCTGTTTACTTAATTCCTCTATCGTCGCTGCTTGTCCATGAAACCCATATCTGTTTGTGTGCCAGCTCAGCTGTAGCTCAGTTCAGAGCATTCTTTAAACCATAGCTGCCTTCTGCTCATCTTTGGTTTTTTTAGCTCCTTTTCTCTCACAATGGAGGAACTGCAGATACTTCATATCTGATGAAGGCACACCCAGTACCTGCAGAAGCAAGGGCTTTTAGAAGCTGTGACAGCCGTGTGGTTGGGTTTTCCTGTGTAGCCCAAGTGTTGGAGCTTCAACACTCTCGGCACCCCGCAGGTGTAACACAGAGTGTAACGAGGATTAGCTTTGCAGGAGTGTGTTTCTTCTGTCTGCAGAAAACCATGTGAAACTCCATGATGGAGCACTGGCCCATGTTCATTCCCCAGGTCCTGCTGGCTCAGGCCATCAGCCAACAGGGAGACTTCTCTATGGTTGCCTTCAGTAAAATTGGTTTGTCAGGAGGAGACTTGCAAGAAGCAGCTTTTTCATTTTTGGATGGGGGTGGGAGTGTTGTGTGTTTGTTTTTATTTGAGGTTTGTTTGGGGTTTTTTTTCTTTAGGAAAAGTGATTTCTTTGGGGTCAGTGCTATCTCTGAAGTGAATTTACCTGCTTGGGATACTGGGACTTGTTTTAGAAATAAAATGCTCCTTCATCATGGAGCTCTAAGCAAAACTGCTGTTCAAATCACCAGGTTAAAAAGGGACAGTCCCTTGATGACACTGGTTGTTGCAGGGTTTTTCTTAAACTGATAAATTTAAGGCTCTCCTTGGCAAAATGCAAGTTTAAGCAAGCCTTAATATGCTTTGCGCATAGTTACTGTGATATAATCCATCTCTGGCCACCCTAGCCTAGCAGTGGGTGTTTCTGGAGGAAGGTAAAGCATAGGGACTGTAGTTATAAAGGGAAATGCAATTATAAAACCAAAAGAGCAAACCATTGTTTATAATCAATGAAAATTGATGCTTGTTGCTCTCTGGTTCACCTTCCTTACCTTAAGGTTTTCTCATTAGAAGCCATTTCTGTAAATGCCATCTCTTTCTTTCCCCTTGGAGAGATCTCAAATAGCTGGGCTGGAATTGTTGTCTGGGTAATCAATAAACTTTAATCTACATGACCGGTTTTTTTCCTTGAAGTTGGTTCTTTCTGTACTGGAGATAACACGTCTAAAGCAAATGTAACATGAAGAAAGGTTAAATTCAGCTTTACTCGATCTTGCTATTTGTTCTTACAAGTTTGCAATATGAATGTCTTCCAAAACAATTATGGTTATTACTAGGTGGACACTAAATGATTAATCTACTAGCAGACAGCCCGCACAGTAGTGTCTTTGAAACAATTTGTGAGCCTCTTCCCTGCTGCTCCTTCCCTGCAGGAATGTTTTAAAGATAAGGCACTGACAATAAAATAAATTGTGATTTGTAGCCCATTTCTCTTTTGGTCTACTCCTTTGCTTCAGCGTTGTACTTCTGTCTCATGCTGAAAAGTGTGTAATGAAAGGGATTTAAAGTCTGCCCTCAGCCAGAAGAGCATTCAGTCTTGTATTTCATTTGAGACATACGCTTAAATTATCATGGGGTTGGCAGGATTTATCCGTGCATTTAGATGCATGCTTAATCTGGGTAAATAATGATACTTAGGAGCTTTTTTTTTATGGGAGGTCACAGCGCTCTTCTTCTTGAGTTAGCAGCATCATGTGCAGAGCATGCGAAAATATTCGTTGATTATTTTACCATCTGGAGTAGTACTTGTAATGGGAATACCTGTTTACGCCCTGGTTTTCTTCTCAGAAAGTCTCTCCTTTTGGCTATGTGGAGTGGAGAGAGAACATCCCAGCGCTTAGTTAAGGAGCTGAATTTAGGGAGATGAGTAAACACTTCAAAATGCAGTGGTTTGTAAGAGAAAAGGCAAGGCTGCAGAGACGACTCCAGTTTGGTTCCTCATACATTCTGTGAACTTGTACATTTTTAACATTTTTACAGCTACAAGTCATAACACTACGTACCATGTTGCATCGAGACACTGACTCAGAAAAATCCTCTAGTGTCTGTTGATGCCATGGACTTTCCTATGTGCTCATGCTGGTTTTAATTGTCTTTCTGTTTGGAGAAATGTCCTCAAATCTGACCTCAGGTTAGAGGTTAAGCTGTTTCTCATTACTTTGGATAGCAATGATACATTTGGTTGTATACCCTGTTGAGCCAGATTGGAGCTACTGAGCAGCAGTGCAGCTGGGTCATGGCGTTACTCATAATAGCTTCTTACTACTTGCTTAAGTTGTTCTGGTTAATAATATAATATTTTTGGACAATAATAGGTTTGCTTCCCTGGCTTGTCTGATGGCAGTTCTGTTGTTGCGCAGATTTTGAGTTTAACTCTCAATAAACTCTAGGCACAAAGCCAGTTACTGCGAGTAATGTTGAACACTGGCTTGATGGAGCTGCAAAATATTTTCTTGTCTCCTGAAGGCAGCCCTGTGCTCTGATCGTGACACTTTCATTCACTGGAGAATGATGTTGAAAAACTGGCTCATACTGCACACTTTTTAATCCCAGATTTCTCAAGTAAATTAATCCCCTTTTGTTAACTCCATGTGGTGGAAGAAGCAGTCATGACAGTGCTTATAAATGATGCAGTTTCGTTTTGCTCAGAATGCCGAAGTTTGGGAGTGAACTCCAGGCAGACATCTGTGCTATGGTAAGGTTATTCAGGGCAAAGCTTAGTTTTAGTATTAATGCATTTGCTACCAAATTTTAGAAGGTAAACTTGAGACAGACTGCTCCCACCCAGCATCAGATAGGATTGTTTTGGTGGTATAGCTTTGTGCCTGTTTCAAAATTACTCAGATGACCAGTGCTTAAAAATAAGCACCCTCCCCTCCTCCAAACCTGTGGGTGTGGGAGCCTGAGCTGCAACTAGTGCTGAAAGAGATCAAAGAGGGGTGATGTTGTGCTGAGGTCACAAAAGGAATCCAGAGATGCTGAAGGAGAGCACCAAGAGTGGTCTTGCCTTTGGATGCTGTGGGATGAGGCTGCAGGTGGCAGTTAATCCCATTTAATCTTATTTTTAAGATAGTTTTCGCATCTTAAGACTCTCATCATCCTGTTGCTTAGTTTTCTCTGAGAGGTCCCCCTCTCAGGTGCTTGGCCTGCTGAGAGGCTGTTCACCTCCCTCCTTAACTCGAAACTGCCCCACTTCTAGTTTTAACTTACTCATGGGCTGTTTAATAGTTTGGGGTTATTTTTTTGTCAGCACTATGGGTTTATTTTTTCCATATGGTGTTCACCATCCTGATGTGGTTACAGCAAAAGCTTCTCTCCCTTCTGTGCTTGCTTTTTAAGAGGCATCAGCCAAGTGCTGCTAGTCTCCCACTTTTCGTACTGTTTTTTCAGTTTTTTGTTTTAATTTGCATCACTGAAGAACATTTTGATGTTTGCTCTTTATTTTTATTTGCATGATCTAATTCAGCTTGACTTTGCCAATTTCTCTTTACCTGTTTGCTTCCTGACCTCTGTGACACAGCTGTCTTTGCCAAGCAGCCCTTCTTTTCCAGTCCTCGCAGTCACCCTGCTTAGTCCTAGAATCCTTTTTTTAGTGATTGTTTGTCCAGTTACATTGGGAATCATTCCCTAGATGTCTCCCCTGCTTTGCTTGGAGTAACAAGTACCAGCTCTTTTTTTTTTACCATATTCTTACCATAAAGCCTCTTACAAGTGTGTCCTTGAGCACTTCAGTCTGGTTGACTTCCGTGCCAAAGTCCTTTGATTCCTCAAAGCTCATGGGAGATTGAAAATACGGATTTCCATGTTTCACCTCAGAGTATTCTTCTACCCAAACCACCTCTCCATGTTTAGTATTGCCTCCAGAGTTGCTTTCTTTGAGCACTTATGGCTACTTAGAGTGTCTGAATTAGTATCACCCTGTTCAGGTTCAGAAGCTGGAGGGTTACAACTGCTGTCTGCATCTTTTGTGGTCAGCTTTTAATGTTAGTAGTAGCTTCTTCAGTTGAATATTTTGGGAAGTTACAGTCCCACAGTACGATAAGCCCTGTTAGCACTTTTGTTTTGCTGTGGACCTTGCAATCTACGCTACATTTCCATCCAAACTCTGTAGAGTGTAGGACAACCCCTGCTGGTGTCCAGCCTCCCAAGCAGTGTTGACCCCATAGCACCATAGGCTGGCCATGATGACATCCTTCTGAGTTTCTCCTCCTTCTGCTTCCTCACTTTCCTGCTGTATTGTCTTGGCTCCCAGTATCAAGTATGTTAATCCTTGATCTTATTTCTTACTCCTCATGTGTGCATTTCTGGCTAATTATCTGCTGTCCTATCTGACTGCTGCTGTTGATGTTAAGATACTCTTTGTTCTCCTAAGTTTGGATGATATTATGTGCTTTTTTTTGTCCATGTTTACCAATCTCCATGTCTGTTTATTGAAACCAGATGTGGGAATTAACTGATTTTCCTGGTTTTCGTGTCACTAGAAGGCTTTTTTTTTTTCCTTTGGTTTAAAATTCTCAGCTGTGCCTGCTGTGATCACAGAAGGCCATCTCTCATCCACAGAGAAATGTCTTTTTTCCATGAATGCCTTCTGGTGGTGGAACACCATAAAACTTCCCTTGCAGTGTCAGTTCTTGAGCCATATGGATGACATTAACTTGTAATGGCTTTTCCTTCCTTTTGTAGCATTGAAAGAAAGTCCCCAGGCTCAGAGGCTAATCCTGGTCTCCCCAGGCTCTCTCTTTAGCCTAGGATGTAAGCACCACCAGGGAGCATCTAAAACAGGCTCCTGCTCCAAATTGCCTTCCTAATCTGCTTCTTCCATTGGCAGAGACACTAGCCCCTTCTTCTGGGCTAAGTTTAGTCCTGAGCCTTGTTCATGCCTGTGGCTGAGTTCTCTGTCTGCACGCTGAGAGCAAGAGCACTTCATCTCTTACTGAAGGCCAAAGATGGGCCTCTCTGGGAAAAAGGAACTAGAATGCTCTTAATGATAAGGACCAAGTAAAGTGGTGTAAACAGAGAGCTGAGGACAGTACAGTAGAGCAGCCAGGGGCATGAGATGGAAAAGGAGATGGAGAAGTCAGGCTCCCATTCTGGGAGCTGTGGCCTTGCAGTCAGAAGCAGCCAAAAGACTTTAATGATGCAAAGACATCTTGCAGCATCTCTCCAAACAGGAAGAATGAGTCCAGATTGCTGTGTCTACAGAGAGCGATTGTTTTATTTCCTATTAAGAGGGTAGACATAAAATCAGATTTCCACTCTGAGTTGTCTTATATTTTTAGCCTGTGATTGGATTGCAAATGCGCACTGGATATTTACATTTCTGGAAGCAGGCTCTGGTGCTGTCTTCTTTACCAGGATCCAAGTTAATTTGCTGAACTTCCAGATGGGAGCCATTCATTTGTCTATTACAGATTTGCAGGAATGCTTAAATTAATCTAGATTTTCTAGCTCACTAGTTTGCCTGTTCTAACATGCAAATATTTTCCTTACTTCCCTTCTGCCCTTTATTTTTTCCCCCCTTGAGCTGAATTACCCACTTGTGCATAATAAAGAAAACTGGTTTTGCAGAAGGAGGAACCTGTCTGTCATCCATCCTGTGCAGAAGCTCTTGGGGAGTAGATTGTCCTTCCATCTCCTGCAGGTTTCCTAGGAGGGAACTAGGTGCAAGGCATAGCTGGTAGAGCCTTTTAGCTCTGTTTCACTTGGCTTATTGAGGTTTACTGTATTTTGCTAGCTTCTTTCTTTTAAATTATTGTGATCAACTTATTGTGGTCTGGTACATGTGTTGAATAAAGATGATGTTAAGCTACTGGCTCTTTCTCTGTTGTGGGTAGATAAGGGTATTTACAGGGGAAGGCTCATAATTTTCCTTAGCAACATTCAGCCTCCAGTGCATTGAGTGACTTGTGATTGTATTATAGCCAGTTGTTTAATGAAATTTTAAACTACATGTCTCTTTACAGTCACTTGTGCCTGGGGTTCATAGATAGCCATACAAACAGTATGTATATCATTGCCATGGTGGTACATGGTACATCCTGAAGAAGCAGGTGGGGTGTAGACAGGTGAGTTTAGCTCAGAGCCAGCCCTTTTCGTCATTATTGCATTTGCCATAATGTTAAAGACCGGTAGGAAAAAACGATGCACCACATTTTTTGCTACTTTAGTTTCAGAATGAATGTATTGACCCAGTTTGAGTTCAACTTTAATTTCTTCTTCTTGTGTTACAAATTCCCAGTGCTCTCAATAGCCAAACATCATCCCAGAAAAACACGGAAGTCCTGCACAAAGGCTGCATCCCTAAGCCCTGGAGCCACAGTGTGCCTGGAGTGACAGACATGATTGAGAGCTCGTCCTGAGTCAGTAGGGTCAGTAAGCTGCAATACTTAGCACATGGATGAGCATTTACAATTGTCCTGTGTGGTTCCTGTGTTGCTTATGGTGATGCAGTACCTGAAGGAACCTGGGTTGGTAGGGACTATGCAATTTGAAACAGTACTACTTCAGTCTTGCTGAAGGTTGTTGTCTGTGAGGCACTGATGATGGGGATGACGTAATAAGGTAGCAGAAGACATTTTGCTGTTCTGCATCTGTACAACATAAAGTCTTGCTGCTTCCTGGTCTTTCAGTCTCTGGCTGAGGCCCCAGGGTGCGGGGGTGATGTTTCAGCCAGGTGATTCTCAACCCTTGCAATGATAGGGAAAAGTGAGGAAGTTGGCTATGCAGTCAGGAGTCTCTAGCTGCTCACTTCTGGTTTAAATAGTCCTTGGCACTTTGACATTTTGGGGATGGAAGTGTCAATTTTTCCCACAGCAGATGAGTGGACAGGTTTTGGAATATTTTATCAGGTGATGGAAGCAATAGGGGTTCAGTTTTGGGAGGCAGATGATGGAGCATGAGGCAGGCATGTGCCTGGCAGCACAGCCCAGCCTCAGGACCCAGGGCAGGGAGTACATCTTGTATATGCTTGAAGGGTCAACGCACAACCTGGACTTGATTCTCAGCACCACTGGCAGGCCCTGAAACACCACAAAGGCAAAGGGGGAACAGTACAGTAAAGGATTATTTGGTTAACAGTCCTCGGGTCAGCATCTCAGATTAGCAGACAGTAACCCAAACAGGATGGAATTTGCTTAGGAGGAATAAAGTGATATAAGAGGTGTTTAAATTCTTATCTTATACATTTGTTTGAATACAGTTTTGACTCAGTGAGAGAACTTGTTTAGTTTACTTACAGGAGATGAGATGATGTGATAAACTTGAGTGGGAAAACAACCTAATACTTAACATTATTGGACATTATATAAATGGTATTGTAATATATATTTTATTAGAGCCTTGTTTTTTGTCTTACTCTACCACTATAAAAAAAGGATGACTGTAAAGGGAAAAGAAACAGCATCTGTAGTAAAACAGAAGCTTCTGAAATGTAGCTGTGAGATGAGCTTGTTACGTCGAAACAGTCAGCCTGGAATTTTTCTCCTCATTGTGCTGTGCATGCAAATTCATTACAAACCTCTAGGAATTTCTCAGTCCCCTCATGCCTTAGTGTGACCAGGACACCAAAACCATGGGATTATCTCTGTGCTCCCCCCAGCTGCAGCACCACACGGTATGCATGTGTTGTGAAAATTGCACAGCAAGGCTGCACTGCAGTAGCTAGAGGTAGTTTGGGCTACCAGACAAATCCTATTAAGTCAGGGGTGTCCAATACAGTGTGTATAACTTTGATTCAGAGAGGACTATTTATAGCTGCAGTAAGAGTATTGTGTGCACAGGGCTTTTCTTTCACACCTGATCAGGGACCTTGGCATATTCACCATCCCTTTCACATGCTCAGCAGCTCGGGAGCCAGACCTCTTGAGAGCACCAGTGCTTTAACTGGAAATCCTGGTCATCTTCTCAGGCCGTCTGCGGGCATCACGGAAGAGGAGGTCATGCTTCTCTGTACAGCATCTCTTCTCGTTCTCACTCACTGGGTTCAGTGGTTTAACTCTCGGGTGTGCAGCGCCCCACCATCACCATGAGCGCTGCAGTGGGAGGGAGGAGGGATGCTATATGTGTCAGTGGTGTCATTAAACTTCCCAAGCTCTTCTTAGTGATGAGTGAGTTTGGGATAAAGTGGAGCTGGAGTTTGGAGGGACCAAATGTGGCAAGCTGCAGGGACAGGATAACAAGGAGATGTGCTTGATATCCATGGGAAGGAGGGTTTACCTGCCCCACTGGTGATGTCAGTTCATGGATTTAGGGTCTGGCTGGGGAGGTAGGAAGGACTTGCCTATTAGAAGTGCCCAGTCTGGGGTAATCAAGTGGTGGAGTGACGACTTCCTTTGTGAGTGTGTGTTCACAGTCTGGTTTTAGGCTTTAGCATTTGGTGAGCACACTAATGCTATGCCAAGGAATCACCACAAATTCAATTTTACAATAACACACCATTAGTGGAGCACAAACAGCAAAGACCAGCAGGAACATGCTCGTTCCTGCAGCTGGTCAAGGCTGGGGTCCCTCCACCACCGCCAGCCCCCAGGATGCTGCTGTACAGTGCAGTTAGATGTGTTAATAAGGCCTGTGAGCTTTCTGCACGCTTACTGCATTACATCGAGCAAGTTGATTATAGGGACTCTTTATTTTATGGGGTTTTTATATTCTTATTGGGAGCCATTTGTCAGTCTGCACAGAAATCCGATTAGCTGAGAATTGCTAGCTTTCTGGTATATGTTGACTTATAAAGTGAAGGATGCAGCAATAAACAGTCCATTAGGCTGCAGGAGAAGTGTGTAGGCTTCTTTGGAGTTTGGAAAGGAGAGGTTTGACACATAAACGCCTTTCCCTTGGGAACTCATTCATGTTTGGTGTGGGGGTTTTGTGCCCGCAGTGGGTACTGGCAGCCCCTTTCAGCCCACTGGTGCTGTTTTCCACAGTCTCCTTCAGGACATGGGGATGCAAGCATAAGGCTTCCCCTTTGGCCAGCAAATGCACTTCCCCATCACTCTGTGTAAAATAATTTTCAGTTCTTAAGCAAGGGGATACTTAATCTTGGCATTAGGCACCTTGATGTGTTACCAGAGAGTGTTGAATGGGCTTTGTACGTGGTCAGATAAGGCACAGACAAGGTGACTAATGATACCCGCAGCCTTGCAGCGATATCATTGTTATATGTCTTCAGTGTAGCAAAAGCCTAAGGCTCTTCTCACCAATAGCCTCTTCTTTATCACAACAGAAGATTTAATTTTTTGTTAACAGTGCAGGAGAAACTTTTTGCCATAAGGTGAGCAGAGGCTGTGGACAGCTTTGCCCGTTGTGGTGATGTGTTCAGGGTGCTGCTACCTGCATCACACAGTGGGGTGGTTTGGCCAGCAGAGTGGTGCTGCTCACATCCCCGTCCTGGCATCCCTAAAAGAGGCCTGTGAAACTAAAGTTTGGGGTGGCTCTTGAGATCCTGTATGCTGTTTAACTGAAACACTCGAAGATACAAATAAGTTCTTTACTGTAAGGGTGGTGAGACACTGGAACAGGTTGCCCGGAGAAGCAGTAAACGCTCCATCCCTGGCAGTGTTCAAGGCCAGGGTGGACAAAGCCTTGGGTGACATGGTTTAGTGTGAGATGTCCCTGCCCATGGCATGGGGGTTGGAACTAGGTGATCTTAAAGTCCTTTCCAACCCTAACTGTTCTATGATTCTATGATTTTATACTATAAATTTAACACCTGAGGAGCTGGAGAAGAGAAGCAGCAGCCAAGTCCTGGTTAGCAGGGATTCAAAACTGTGTTTGAACTCATGGGAAAGGACAAATAATCTTATGCTAGCTCTCTCTCTCTGAAATGTCTGCAGCAAAGCTTTGGAGGTGTGAGCTGCCGGTGCTCCTGGATGTCTGGATTCTGACTGGTTTTTGGGAAGGAGGGAAAAGAGACAAGCTGAGAGGAGAGCCACCCACCTACAATGCAACATAGCAGTGCTAAGGGTGTATTCCTGCTCTGAGCAATCTTCGGGCTTTGCTTGCTTCATGGAGAGACTTAATTCATTGTTTGATAGACTCTAATTATGCCCATGTAGGTATGGGCATGCTGAAGGGGCTATATGGGGTGATATGTTGATGGCTGTTCTCCACTATTGCCTGGGAATTTCTGAGTGTTGGCAGGCTGTAAAACGTAAAGCCCATCGCTGGGCGGAGTGAGAGCAAACGTGTGGTTTGTGCATGTGTTTTTGTGTCGTATTTAAGAGAAAAAAAAGCATCTAAAAATAAACGCCGGCTCGCCTCCGCTTCCTGGCTTGTGCGGGGCTGTGGTGGAGCAGCCGGAGCAATGGGGTGGCTGGCCTGGCCTGGCCTGCGGGACTTCCCTCCTGAGCCTGGGGCAGCCAGAGGGACGAGGTGAGGGGCAGCTGGTGGGGAGCAGGGATGGTGGTGGGATCAGCCTTTCTCCAGGTGCGGGGGGACATGCTGCTGTCAATTGGTATGTAGGAACCTTTGGGTGCCGGTCATGCATGGGGTGGAGGCTGCATGAAGTCCTCTGCGCCTGTAAATAGATGTTGTGGTGTGTTCATGTAGGTCTTTTATCAGGCCCAAGCATGTGTTTCGGTGATGGGGGGGGGGGGTTGCTTTAAACCCTGAATCCCCGAGAGTAGTTTAGAGGTCTGGCTGCTGCTCTGCGGGAAACGGGTGAGCAAGAAGAGCAGCAGTGAAGCCATCAGAAACATATAAGGTATCCTCTCATGCCAGTGCAGCAGCATGGTGTTACAGTGGCATAACCTGCACTGAAACTTGGCTCGAGAGTCATCAGGACACTGAGCAATGGCAGCTGTACTGGCTCATGGAGGGCTTTGCTCTCCAGGTAGGGAGGAGTAGCACAGTGCCGGGGTGGTTGCTGAGCTGGGGCCAGGAGAGCTGCAGCTGGGAAATGAGAAACCACAGGGAAGTTGTGTTCACCGAGAGCTGTGTTGGGAGCTTTGTTTTTCATTAGGGATGTTGGATGCTAGGACATTTCCTACTATGTTGTTTTTTTCTGGTTTTGATATGGGGTTTTGTTTGTTTAAGAAAGCCCAGTGATATTGTACAGGGGATGCACAGGTGATTAAAATGTTTGTAATACTAAAATGTTTATGACTAAGCTGACAAAGGTGTTAGGAAGTTGTGTCCTTTTCTCTGCTCTTTATGGCAGGATTGAAACTCCCCTCACAGTCAGTAAGATATTGCAGAGCCTGGTTCTGGCCTGAGTTGACAGCAGGGAGTTTTACTTTCTTCTTTGTATGAGCTAAATTCATTTTATTCCATGAGCCTTGATGAACCTTATTTTTACCTCCATGGACCTAGTTTTTACCTCCCCAAACCTACCTCACTAATCTTAATCCAGAAGTTGATGGTGTGGAAAGCTTTCTCTGGAAGTCCTCCTATGTCTTACCAGTGATTTCTTGTCATTAGTCCTACCAACCTGCGTATCGTCTATATATTTACATTTTATACATCATAGCCTGTTAGCTCACGAAGCAGCCTCATGGGAGAATCAGTGGCTTCAGCCCTTCACGGTCTCGGTTTTCTGACCTGTATTAAAGTTATTTTTCTGCCAGCCCAGAGGAAGTGGTGCCTGGGGTCACCAGGGAGTTATGGGTTTGCCAACTGGTGGGTTGCCCACCTGGGAAGGCCGATGAGAAGCATCTGGCATTTTAAAAGCATTAGTGGATGATGGATATTACATCTGTATGTGAAAGGTACTTTAAAAAGGGTGTGGAGGGGTTGCAGATTGCCCATCTATCTGGCAAAGCATCTAGAATAGCAGAGCTGCCAAGGGGAGCATTTTGCCATACTTGGGGCTTTTCTGAGGAGGGGTAAAGTTGGCATTTAGTTTCCAGAAGAGTGTAGGCAGTTACGCACAAGTAATTGTGAAGGGAATAATTGTGGGTGGAAGGAAAAATGTGGCTGGTGTGGTGAAGCAGGGCTCTGACGAGCGTCACAGTGTGGTTTCTTTCCGCCTTTTTTCCCCAAAGAAAGTCCAAGCACTGGTGGCTCTGTCTCTGCTACGTGGCCCTGTGGGGATGCTCTGGGCTGTGACCCCTGGGTACCAAAGCACCTGAGGAAGAGGGCAAGGGATGTTCCTGCACTGACTTGAGTGGAGGCACAAGGCTGTCGCCTCAGCCTTGCTGATGTCCCAGCCCAGGGATGGCTAGCTGCTTTTTATTAACTGTGGGTTATTCACCTGGTTGGTTTTCCTCTGTGGGGGAAGAACTGGCTGTAGTGCAGGGTTGCTCTCTGGTGTATCTGGCAGTTTCAACTTGCTGTGAATTTTGTGACTAATTGCTGCAGCAATTCAGTTCAGTGTCTGAAGGCAGCACCACAGTCATGCGTGATGGAAAAGGACAAAAGCAATTTTTATATTTAGCTCCTCTGAAGACTTCTTTTGGTCTGGCCAGTTTAGCCAGTTTTGTTGTTGGTTGGTTGGCGTTTTGATATTTTGAGGTGTGTGTGGGTTTTTTTGTTATTAAAGACAAAATAATAGCTCCTTGCCTCTTTAATGTAATATAATTAGATGGAGGAGCAAGCTGTTGAATGGTTCTGGCTAAAGCCATGAAAAAGAATAATTTTAACTGCTGTTATGAGAATTTTCCCTTTTCTGCTTTTATGATGATGAATGCCCATTTGTATTTTAGCATCTGTTCCTGTAAGAATGTGGAAGGAAATGAGTTGGCTCAGCAGAAACTGAAACCCAAACTAATCTCACACTGTAGTAAATGCTCAATAGCTTCATTGTTTGTGGGCACTTCAGCAGCAAACTCAGAAAAAAACACCCCAGCAAACCAAACAGCACTAAAACCTGGGATACATGGCGGAGAAAGCATCAAAGCCCTTTTGTTGTTTTCCCCAGCATCCCGCAGGCTCCGTGCACATGCCCAGCAATCACAGAGCTTCACGGCAAACCGCTAGGAGGTTTGCCCTGCTGCCTGGGGATGCCAGTTTGGGGTCCCACAGCCAGTGGTGCCGGAGCCTGGCTTCACCGTCACTGGGGTGGCCAGTTCCTGCCAAAGCTCTTTATGAGCTTTCAGAGGCTGGCTGCTGTGCAGCCCACAGAGTCCTTCCGTCCTTTCACCCTGCGCTTCCCCACTTGCATAACTGACTTAGGCATTACCTTCCCTGCTCTCCTTGCCGTGTCTGTGGAGCTCCTGAATCACTTGGCCTCTTTGTTTCGATAAATAACTTTCCAGCCGAGTCGCTCCTTAGGTGAGGCTGGGAGTATTTCAAAGCAGAGACTCTAAGTTTACATTCTTGCCTATTTAATTTTGCAGATCTGTTTCATACCTAAGCGCACTGGGATTATTTACTGAAAGTATATGGAGAATAATATTTCTCATTTAAAAAATCCCAGTAGCCCGTGTGCTCATTATGCTTTCTCTGGTCAGAAACAGAAAGTGAAATGGATGTTTTTTTTCTGCAATTATCAGACAGAGAGAAGTGTAGAGATTAGTAGAGCATAAACAGAAGGAAGTAAAGCAGCTATCAAGTGTTTTAATGAACTGGGTAGCTCATTTGTTTAGTATGAGTTGTCACTGAGCCTTCAGGTTGGCACTTAGGGTTTTAGTTTGTTAAATACAAATAAATAAAGCATGGAAATGACGTTTCTAGAGAGTGGTCCAGTTTAGCTGTGCATATATTCTTTAGTCCCACATGTGGGATTGCTTGGTCTGCGCTGGTATTCCCTAGCTGAGCTTTTTTCTTGGGAGGTTTTGGTGTGTATTTTAACTTATTAATGCTGTTGAGAGTGGGATTGGGTGCTCCCTCAGCCACTTTGCAGATGACCCTGAGCTGAGTGGTGCAGTTGATACATTCGAAAGAAGAAAGGATCTCATACACAGGGAGCTTGACAGGCTGGAGGAGTGGGTCCCTGTGACCCTTGGGAAGTTCAGCACAGCCAAGTGAAAGGTTCTGCACCTGGGGCCCCCAGTATCAATATAGGCTGGGGAATGAAGGAACTGAGGACTTGTGAGTATGGGTGAACAAAATAATGGACATGAAGCAGCAACATGCACTTGCAGCCTAGAAAGCGTGGCCAGTAGCTCTGTTCTCCCCCTCTTCTCCACGCTTGTGAGACCCCACCTGCAGCACTGCATTCAGCTCTGGGGTCTCCAGCACAGGAAAGACCTGGACCTGTTGGATCAATTCCAGAGGAGGCCACTAAGATGGTCAGAGGACTGGAGCACCTCTCCTATGGAGACAGGCTGAGAGAGTTGAGCCTGTTCAAGCTGGAGAAGAGAAAGCTCCGGGGAGACCTTAGAGCAGCTTCCAGTGCCTAAAGGGGGCCTACAAGAAATCTGGAGAGGGGCTTTTTACAGGGGCCTGTAGTGACAGGACAGGGGGATGGCTTTAAACTGAAAGAGGGCAGGTTTAGATTAGGAAGGAGCTCTTTATTGTGAGGGTGCTGAGGCACTGGCACAGGTTGCCCAGAGAAGCTGTGGCTGCCCCATCCCTGGCAGTGTTCAAGGGCAGGTTGTTTGGGGCCTACTGGAAGTTGTCCCTGCCCATGGCAGGAGGGCTGGAACTCAGTGATCTATAAGGTCCCTTCCAACCCAAACCATTCTGTGATTATTCCTGTGAGATCTGGTGCCAAAACCTGCATTTGTTTGCTGGCAAAGGCTGATACTCATACTGTACTTGAACAACTGTTGGCACTGCTGCTTGAGGAAGGCAAGCAAAATTCCTGTGTCTGAGTGGAAAAAATATTCTTCAAGCTTAAGACATGAGGCATCTAGTATTTTCAGTCACGGTGAGTTTTAATGATATTTTATGGGCTGGGAGGCAACGGTAGGAAAGAGGTGCATAACCTTTTAAAGGAGAGGAAGCAGATTGTTATCTTAGGCTTTCAAAGTGTTGCCACTTATCAAGCAGCTCTTCTTTATCCCCAGCCTCTGTCCTTAGACCTGCCCAGGTCTGATTTGAGGGGACCCTCCACCTTGTCGATGTAGCTAGATGTTTGCTGATGTGTTTCTCCAGCTGGCTGCTTGGCAAAGCAGGGAATTCCCATCAGCTGTCTTTCTACTTAGATTACCCACTTTTTGGCACAGAGAAAGGCTCTTTTTAGCCCTGTGTATGGTGCCTGGCACAGCAGAGGCCACATCTCAGCTGCCACTTCTCTGCATTGCAGCAGGAGAGCTCCAGCTTCCTGCTTTTGGGCTGGCGCAGCTGCTGGCAGATGCGATCCCCTCTCGGAGCTGGAGCGGTGGCTTTGCCACTAGTCAACTTTAACGCATACCACCTAAGATGTGCTTTTAGCAAAGCATCTCCCACTGCTTGTATGAATACATGAAACCAGGCTGCTCCTATTAAACGTAGCACAGGCTAGAGTGTGTGCATGACGTAGTTTTCTCTGGGAAAGCTGCAGGCACCACTATTTCCGTGCCTGCAATAGCAGCATCAAGAAATCGGGTATGTTTTAGTGGAGTTATTTGTGGGTAGAGAGTGGTGCTGTTTTGTTGCAGAGCTCCCTAAGCTCTGCCTGCAGTGCTCCTGGCAGCCCCATGGCTTGCCGGCACAGCCTGGAGAAATGTGCGGCTGCAGCTCCCCTCCCTGCTGGAAAGAGCAGTTTCAGTCAAAAACCAGTCACTTTCTATAGGAAAAGTCACTCTGGGGGATGAAGCAGATTTTTTCAGTGGCATGCTGAGACATGCAGGGGTTTGAGGCTTTTTCACAACTGATGTGTTGTCAGTGGTGGGCCGTCGGAGCAAGTGCTTGGCTGAGCAGGCTTGTGCTTGGCCAAAGCTACCTGCGTGCCTCAGCGTACAGCCAAACACCCTTATGGCATAGCCTGAAGTTTTGGCAAACTTGTGGTGTTTTTGCATGGGTTTTCCCCATGCATTTGCTTGCACAATGACCCAATCCAGGGTGCCTTCCTGGTTTGCAGAGAGTCATGCTGTGTTGCCCCAGTGAGAGCACTGCTTGGAGCTAGGGGAGGAGTTGTGCCAGATGACCATGGTCCCACCCATGGTCTGGTAAGGCAGCAAAGGGCACACTTCTTTAGATGTCACCAAAAAACAGTGTTCTCAGAGGGAAATCTCTCATTGACTGTAAGCCCCATGTGTCTGTAAGCATGTGTGAGCATGTGTTTGCTGAACTGCTTCACCTGCCCCTGTAGCAGATACTGAGACGACTCATGCTCCAGGGGGGCTGCAACCTGCTCATAGCACTCAGGTATTTTCAGTCCGTTTTTCACTGCTCTAGTTAAGGTGGGTGTTTTTATTTTATTTTCAGAGCAAACTGCCTAATGGACTTTGTTACAGCTGTTCCTCTGATATGTGAGATTTTAATCTACCCCTTTTGGAGGAAAAAGACCTTAATTTTAGGTAAAATAGAAATATATGTGTGTGAAAAGCTGCACTTGCTGAAATGTTTTCAAATACACAGATCCTGTTGAATAGCAAATAGAGAGTGATTGTGGTCTCTTCTAGTTAAGGCTGTGGTTAGATTTGTTTGGTTTGGTTTTGTACAAGCCTGCTTTTTTGTTTATGAAACAAATACACCATTATTCCTGTTCTCACACTGGATGAACAGTAGAAGTGATCTTTCTCCATCTCCTCTCACAGCTGGAGAAGAAACTGGAAGGTCATTGTATGACTTGCACCAGTAGGTTTTACATGTCGAGATGTTCCAGAAACGTGTTGGATCACTTACTTCTTAACACTGTTTTTCCACTGAGCTTTTACATTGCTTTCATTAGACCTTTTCAGTGGATGGGCTTTGAAGCTCCTCATTTGGGAAGGCACAGATCACAGAAGTCTAATACCACAACACTGCCATTTGTGATTAATGTGGAGGAAGATCGGAACATGGTTCTGAGAGAGCTGGATAACCCTGGGGATAGTCACCGAAAAGGCATGAAATGCAGGGGCAGTACATCTCTGAATGGGGTAGAAGCTGATCATCTGGAAATGTAGAGAAGAGCCCAGACAGAGCTGAACACAGATTGACCCAACGCACTAAGGTGAAAAGTCAAAACCCCTTCTTGGATGAGTTCTCACTGCAGATAAGGAAACTTGGTGTTGAGGTGAGACCTTGTTCAGGATGGCACTTACAGTCCCAGTGGTTAGGAGTCGGGAGGCTGTCACTGCACTAAGAGCAGAGGAGGATTTCTATGGCATAGAGAAAGGGCAAATGTGTGTCTCAAAGAGGGCAAGAAGAGCCTGGTCAGTTAAGCCAGGAAAGCCAAGGCTGATGTGGGAATGATGGCTCTCTGTCCTTGTGTGTAGCAGCGGGGAAGACTGAGAGAAGATGGTGTTGGTAGCAGAGCAGATGGGGTCACCAGCACTGAATACAATTGGGCTAGAAGTTAAGATGATTTTGAGCTGGTAGAGGAGTGAAGCCTGTGACTGGGATGGTAGGAACAAAGCCTGGCTGGCTTTTGGGATGAAGCTCAGGAAGAAAGTCAGTGAGTGATGCTGCATCTGCCATATCAGAGCCCAAACATGGTGTTTCCAAGAGGAGCAGTTCATCTTCAGGAATATTGAAAACAATGAGTACATCAAAACACAAGTATATTGAGATACATCCATTCTGGCATAGCTGTGTATGGAAACGATTAGGACAAAACTGAGTAATGGAAGCTTATAGGACACCGAGATGGCTTGGAAGCAACAAGAGAAATAACCTGTAATAGACAAAATTTTGCAGGAACAGTGGCACTAAGTGTCTTTGCTTCATTGCATGCCCATGGTGGGTATGCCTCCTCTACAGGGCTGGCACTCAAGCAGGTCTGCCCCTGTCACTCCTGGCTGCGAATTTGGTGTTGCCACAGGCTGTTTTTTATTGCACTTCGTCTAATTTTAGCCAAACAAAGCCGCCTTCTCAGCTGGGTGCTCACTGTACTGCCATAATATGAATTAGTGGAGAAAACCCAGGAGTTTTATGACAGTACATTTACTGAGCGCATTTTCTTGTCCAGTGAACCCTATCTGCCAGAACCTGGCAGATAATTGCTATGAGAAATAGTTCTGACTCTTTTGCTCCCTGAAAAATGGGGAAGGAGTTGATAACTTTATCTCTCCCAGTTTTGGACCAAGCACAGTTTCGATAGCTATCTCAGCAGGTCAAAACCACAGACGTCTGTTCCAAACCAGTGGGTAATTGCTTTGTGCAAAGCCATTCATGAACTAATTTTTTCCTCCAGGAAGGTGAAGTTTGTTTATTCAATCCCATTTCAAAGCAATGCCTTTTCTTAACAGAGACCATAGCAGAAATGTGTGCTCAACTTGGTTATTTCTGACCTGACTATATCTTCATTTTCGTTTTGAGAATATAATTTGAAGTATATTTTTTCCACATTGCTTCTTAATCTGTCTAGCCTGATATTTTCCAAAACTGTGGTTTCCTTCCTTCTCTCCCTTATTTTCCACTATTAAATCTTCCACCTCATTGAAAATACCTGATACATAGATTTAAGCAACTTTGGCACAGCACAAGATTCTGCGGTTGAGTTAATAGGCAGTGAGTGCTCCAGCACACTAAGGATAGGTTGAAAGGCAACAAACAGCTTTCTGCTGTGGGCTGGTGCTCAGGATGGAGAAGAGGACAGGTGATAGGTGTGAAAACAGAATATGTACATTAAAATGGACAGATAACTGGTGTAGTACTGTACAGAGGAAAGCTCTGTATGGTCTGCAAATACATATTACTGTATTTAGGGTCTGTTTCTGTTAAATTCAAGCAAAGTAATTTCCCATTAGTATTCATTAGGAGTGGGTGTTTTTTGGTCAATGCCAGTATTTGCTTATCCATACTGTTGCCCAACCTACAGGTTGTCCTGGCTCCAGTGTTCATGGTCTACATATGGGACTATGCAAGAGGCAGGAGGAAGGTAATGGGGGAAGGTCTGGTGTGGCTGCTGAGGTGGGCAGGGAGGCAAAGAGCCAGGATGGATGAAAGGAACAGGTTGAGTGTCTCCATCCATCAGAATAAAGGGTCTGCTGAAGCCCTGTAGGCCATATGAGAAAGGGCTAAAAGGTAAATGGGGCTGAGAAACAGTGTGATGTTGAGGTGGCATTGCAAAGTGTAAATGTAGCTTCCAGATTTTCCTTTTTCAGCAAAGGATGTTCTCAGCAGGCAAACCTAGCTCTGCACTTCTGGTGGGGGAGCTGAATGCTCTGTCCCGGGCTTTCCACAGGCTTTTTTTAACAGGATGGTGCCGGTCACAGTGAGACTGTGGGCAGCTCAGCCTTCCCCTTCCCACCAATGTGTTGAGAACTGTTGCAGTGGAGCGGCTGCATCCCATGGGAGACCCCCGGCAGCCATTATCCAGGTCTCGGCCAGATAGGACTTTCTTCTAGCAGCAACCCTTTTGGTTTTCAGCAGAGCTTGGAGGAGGGTTATTTAAAGCCCTCGTCCTTTCTGTGGAGTATAGGAAGTAGGAAGCACTTCCTCCCCGTAGATCTCTATCCAAAGCTTTTGTCCGCTTCCTTACAGTCCCACCCTGCTTGGAGTTGCTCCAAAACCCAGCATAATGGGGCAATGTGCCGTTGTTCAGTGGGGTCATCTTCAGCTGCAGCTCCTCTCCGTGTCCAAAACAGAAGGTTTTGGCACCAGAATGCCAAAAAGGGCTGTCTTCGGCTGGACTGCAGGATATATAAATGCCTGTCTGTCCACCCTGCCCCACCAGCCCTCCTGCAGTTAGAAATGGTGTTGCAGAGAGGGAATATGGGGATTGACCTCTCTTTGGGAGCCTGATTGATGCTTGCTATATTTTAGTTGTGAAACTTAAGGGAGGTTTCAAAATAAGTCTTGACAAGTCATGATCTCTGCGATAGAGGGTCAAGAAGCTAAAAAAAGAAATAATGATGTTAACCACATGAATGGTTTTAAGGTATAGCATACTCTTCAGAGCATGGGGGGGAAATGTGGGACTATTTCTGTTGTGCTGGGTATATCTCAAGAAAGTCCAGCAGCAGCATTGTGCCTGTGTTTGCAGAGGGGAGAGACAAGAGATTGAATGGGAGGCTCAGCCTGGGCAGAGCATCAGCTGGGGGTAACAGGTAGATCCTCCAGATTGCCTTCAGTTGAGCAGGTAAAGCTTCACGTTCCTCTGCCAGGAACATCTTCCCCGATGCCAGTGTGATGCCAAACATGTACATCAGTTTCAGAGCAGACTCCCCTTGGCGCTGAGGTCGGTACATAAGGTGGTACATTTGTTGGCCATCCCTTTTCAACATTCATACTGCCGACTAAAAGCTGTTCACAAGCTTCAAGGCAAAGGGAAGTGGCCTCGCTGTTGTGTGCTGAAAGATGATGTCTGCACACCCCAGGAGAAGGCATCACTTCAGAAACTTTCAGTTAGTGCACATTCCTCCACCATCATAGCCCTCCTTTTAACCACTGCCGCGTCCTTTAAACACTTTTTTCCTGTTCCTCTCAGGAGGAAAAAATAAATGATAAATTATTGTGTTGATGTTACGCAAATGTTGCACTTACGGAAGGGTCTTGTTGACACGGTTTCTCACACAGGATACCTTCTCCTGGTGCAGAAAAGTTGCTGGAAATTTCCAGTAAAATAGGTATGTCATCCTTGGGGAGGGAAGATTAAAAAGGAATGGTGGCTATTGTGGATCTTTGTTTGTGAAAGGCAAGAAGTTAGTGAAAGTGTTAGGTTTAGTAGCATTTTCTGTAGTCCTGTTAGAAGTGAAGCTGGCTAGCACTTGATATCAGCTGTGGCTTAGGTTCTTTTCAGAGATCAGAGTAATGAGTCACAAAGTGGCTAAGGTCTGTATTCCGGTGTGCCTGGACCCAGAAGAGCTTTATCTGTCCATGGCCTGATATGTTAAAAACTTACTGATTAGATTCCTTTTTCTTTGTGTTCGCTAAAAAAATGTTCATGAAGATAGTGCCATCTAAGAGAGAGACCTTAAGGTGGTATCAGGAGTAGGTTTTCGCCCTTGTTCCCTTCTCCCCCATGCATGTCCACCTTCAACATTGCTGTTGAAAGAAGACACTCATTTCCTGTTTTTACAGTCAAGACCATCACCAGTGTGGCACCGAGACGGTGGGACAGGATGTGCTTCAGGTGGAGGTCAGCTCTTCTCATTCCTCCCGTCGGGGTGCTTCCTGCTTCACAACCATCCCATCTCCTTCCTGTTACCATACCCAGTTAGGGAGGAAAGTACACCCATTTGGCCACTACTGGCATCACTTAGAGTTGTAAAATTCAGCATGATTTGATTTTCCATTTGCTGTCTTACCCAGCCTGCTGACAGAGGCTCAGCTCCAGGCAGCCCTTACCTGCAGCGCTCAGAAAAGCACATTTGGTGTGGATACTGCTGGGGATGGAGCCCTGTGGTGGAGGTTAATGAAAAAACTGATGTCTTGAGTGCTGATTGCATGGTTTACTTATGAGGTTATATGCATTTGAGTGTTGAATGCCACACAGAAATGACAGAGGAGAGAAAGGATTTTCTTAGGGCTGTTATTGGTGCCCCTGAAAATGTGTGTCTGGGTCAAGGGGTCTTCAGCTGTCTCCTCTGGTATGGGGCACTGCCTTTCTCTGAAACAGGCAGCCATAATTCTTTTCTGCATAGTTTATAGTGAATACACTTAAAAACAAATCATACTGTTGAATGTTCAGGATTAATGAAAATTGCAGCTACTTAGCACATGGGCTGGGACTGGAGGTGTCCTGCCGTGCTGCTGCATTAGCCTCTGCTTGCCTTGGACTCAGCTGCTGGGAGAGGTACAGAATCATAGAATCAACTAGGTTGGACAAGACTTCTAAGATCAAGTCCAGCTGTTACCCCAGGACTGCCAAGGCCACCACTAAACCATGTCACTGAGGGCCTCATCCACACTGTTTCTGAACACTTCCAAGGGCAGTGATTCCACCCCTGCCCTGGGCAGCCTGTTCCGATGCCTGAGCACCTTCTCTGTGAAGAAATTGTTCCTATTATCCAATCTAAACCTCCCCTGGAGCAGCTTGAGGCCGTTACCTCTTGTCCTGTCACTTGTTACTTGGGAGAAGAGGCTGACACCCACAGAATCACAGAATCCCAAGGGTTGGAAGGGACCTAAAAAGATCATCTAGTCCAACCCCCCTGCAAGAGCAGGGTAACCTACACTACATCACACAGGAACTTGTCCAGGCGGGCCTTGAATATCTCCAGTGTAGGAGACTCCACAACCCCCCTGGGCAACCTGTTCCAGTGCTCTGTCACTCTTACAGTAAAGAAGTTCTTCCTGATGTTAACGTGGAACTTCCTATGTTCCAGTTTACACCCATTGCCCCTTGTCCTATCACTGGATATCACTGAAAAAAGCCTAGCTCCATCATCCTGACACCTACCCTTCACATATTTGTAAACATTGATGAGGTCACCCCTCAGTCTCCTCTTTTGCAAGCTAAAGAGACCCAGCTCCCTCAGCCTCTCCTCATAAGGGAGATGTTCCACTCCCTTAATCATCTTTGTGGCTCTGCGCTGGACTCCTTCAAGCAATTCCCTGTCCTTCTTGAACAGAGGGGCCCAGAACTGGACGCAATATTCCAGATGCGGCCTCACCAAGGCTGAGTAGAGGGGGAGGAGAACCTCTCTTGACCTACTAACCACTCCCTTTCTAATGCACCCTAAGATGCCATTTGCCTTCTTGGCCACAAGAGCACATTGCTGGCTCATGGTCATCCTCCTATCCACCAGGACCCCCAGGTCCCTTTCCCCTTCACTACTTTCCAGCAGGTCAACCCCCAACCTGTACTGGTACATGGGGTTGTTCTTCCCCAGATGCAAGACTCTACACTTGCCCTTGTTAAATTTCATCAAGTTTCTCCCCGCCCAACTCTCCAGCCTGTCCAGGTCTCGCTGAATGGCAGCACAGTCCTCTGGTGTGTCAGCCACTCCTCCCAGTTTTGTGTCATCAGCGAACTTGCTGAGGGTGCACTCAGTTCCCTCATCCAGGTCATTGATGAAAATATTAAACAGCACCGGTCCCAGCACCGACCCCTGAGGAACTCCACTAGTCACAGACCTCCAGCTAGATTCTGCGCCATTGACCACAACTCTCTGCCTTCTTCCTTTCAACCAGTTCTCGATCCACCTCACTACTTGATCGTCAAGCCCACACTTCCTTAGCTTATCTATGAGGATGCTGTGGGAGACAGTATCAAATGCCTTACTGAAATCAAGAAAAACTACATCTACCGCTCTACCATCATCACTCCACCTAGTCACTTCCTCATAGAAGGCTATAAGGTTGGTCATACATGACTTCCCCCTCATAAAACCATGTTGGCTGTTCTTAATGACCCCCTCATCCTTGATATGCCTAGTGATGGAGTCAAGAATAAGTTGTTCCATCATCTTTCCAGGGATGGAGGTAAGGCTGACCGGTCTACCTCACTACAACCTCCTTTCAGGCAGTTGTCGAGAGTGATAAGGTCCCCCCCGAGCCTTCTCTTCCCCAGACTAAACAACCCCAGTTCCCTCAGCTGTTCCTCATCAGACTTATTCTCCACATCCTTTGCCAGCTTTCCTGCCCTTTTCTGGACCCAAAAGGAGTCTTCTGGAGTCCAGTAAGTGGGGTCCATGACAGCTCAGTGAGGGGGTGTTGCCCATGTTTCTACTGCTTTTGTAGGAACTGGTCACAAAATAATGTGATATCTTCTGTTTTCTGGAGATCTCCTATTTTTAAAGATGGGAACTGAAGTAAGAGATGAGAGGGGGTATTACTTGTATCACTTAGCGTTATGTGTGGCCAGAGAGATGGTCTATCATATCACCACTGATTAAGCGAGGATGTCCTTCTTATCTCTGCAGTGGGTATAGAAAATGGCACTTTGTGGTCAGGATCCACCTAAGAGGAACATCAGAGTCCTTCTTATCCCTGCAGCCATTGGATCTGGAGTTCACCCCTCTGAGGCACACTACCTTAGGCAAACACCCGCATGTGCCCTCACCTCTAGGGAGCCTGTGGGGAGCCACCAGCCCAGCATCCCTTGGCATGAGCAGACCTTGCCACCCCGGGAGGACAGCAGGACATTTGCCCCAGATGGGTTCCCACATCCCAGCTTAGCATTATATTGCTATAATTCAGTACGGGGTGTTTGGGGTTACGATCTTAAGGCACAAAGGCTCGTGGCTGTCCTGAATACTAACTTGAGCATGAACCTCCTGTGATGCTCTTGTCCAAGATGTGTGCTGGGGACATGGCTTTCCTGCATGTGACTAGTCTCTGCACTTTTGGCTCTGTGATTTAAAAAATAAATAAATAAATAAATAAGATCCCTGTGAGGCTGGTACCTTCACCCCTCAGCTAGCATAGAGATTGGGCTGATTCCTACCACTAGAAGATTTGGTCTTCAGATGCCTGAATTGCTGCATCCAGCAGAACCAAGTTTCTTCTTTATGGGTGGAATGCTGTTCTCATGTAGTTATTTTACAGTTTTTCTTTCACAGGATTTCTGCACCTCTCCAAAGAAAAAAAATAAATTAAGCTCTAGGTTTGCTTTTAAATTTTTAACTTCAGTTTTGCTTTTGTCATTCAGCAAACAAGAATATAACAGTGTGAAACAAATAGATTACTATCACTGGTCGTTGCCACTGAAGACAACAGTGTTTTGAGAAGAATTTTGGTTTAGTGGAGTGTATTTTTACAAGCAGGTTAACCAGTGGTTTTGTGCTATTTTGAAGTGATGATCTCTTTAAAAAAAGCTTGATTAAAAAGCGAGATTAATCAAGTAATAAAATAATGCACTTATTAATTTGACATGTTTGGAACAAAAAGTTGGATAGTAGTAGAAATTGTTAGCAATATTCATGTATTCGGTAGGTGAAAATATTAGTGACAGTTGTTCCCTTTGGGTTGATTCCCCTCCCCCCTCCAGTGTTTCAGTATTTTAAATCAAGCATTGAAATAAATGTTGGTTGAAGTTTCATTAAAGGCAGCTAGTTGGCATATCTCCAAAACCACAATTCTGAGCACTTTTTACTAAGCATACTAAATAATGCTTCTTAAAAACAATAAAGTAAGAATTCATTCCATTCTTTGAGAAAAAAACCCAGCTCTCTTCCCTGTTTCAAATTAGCTATCCTGAAATCCCCTCGATTCCTCCAACCTCTGTATCCCAGCACATTAGCTACAATGGGAGAAGGACATCAGATCTCTTCTGATTTGGGGCTTGTTTGGGTTTTTTTTTTCATTTAGGCATCATTAGCAGCAAGGATGGTCTCGCAGACCAGCCTCTGAGGGCTGATTGTCATCCATCACTGTCTCTTTAGCAAGTGTCATTGCCCCCAAACTTCATTTTCTCCCCATGACTCGCTCTGATGCTATAGGGCTTGCTCAGGTGCCATTAGCTGGCTCTTAGACTGCCGTGTTTTGGCTAATTCTTCTAAAATTTAATCCAGCTTCCTTTCTCCCAGAACTGTGGGTTTTCTGCAGAGAATTATTCTGTGATTTACCTTCATCACTTAAATAAATGCATCATATGAAAATCCAGTGTCAACCATGCTAATTCTATGGGGTTACTTACATAAAAAATTAATGTCCTGTGCCGATTTTGACATTCTGTTCACTTTTTCTAAAAGGGACCCATGTTCTCCCTGATTTCCCAGTTCACATCAGGCCCCTTCCCCTATCCTGCAGGCCTGCACTCACAGAGCTTTATTTAGATTTACATATCACAATAGTATATTCAGAGAGAGTGACATGGGTTTTTCCTCATGCAACCCAAGCTTCTCAGAAGAAGACCTTGTGCGCTAAGGCATTGTGCTGACATGTTTTCCTTGCTCTGTAATATTGTGTAAACAGACTGTAATTTATTTTTGTTTAAGCCTTGCCAACTTTGCAGAGCGTCTGAAGACAAAATAGGGTTGGCTGCTTCTCCCTTGGCTTCATTAAAAAAAAAGGAAAGGGCGAAGGGAGGAGACGAGGAAGATCCACTCATGATTTTCTTTTCCTGGCTGCAATCACAAGCCACATTGCTGCCCAATCTGCTCCCACCCAAATTAACCCAATTTCCTAATTTACTTGAAATATTTCTGTGCTACTCTTATTGCATTGAGAAATGTGTCCTTTACAGTAATAAGCTCTCCACCCTGAGCTGGAGAACATTATGGAGAGCTCCCGGAGGAACTACCACTTTTGTTGTCCCAACACGGGTCTCCTTTTTCCTCATTAGCAACAAATTGTGAATGTTCGGGGGTGTTTTGTGGTGCTGTTTCTTCTTTGCAGGAAATTTCTAACCTTACCCTCACCTCCTGGTGATGGGGGTCAGTGTTGGCGGGCACAGTGGGTACCAGCGTGCCCTGGCTCATTGCAGTGACTGCAATGGCTGGGAAGGTGTTGCCACTGTCATCTGCAAATGCCTTTGCACCCCATACCAATAATGCAAATGTAAAATTGTTCACAGGTTAATGCACTGATGCTGGATGTCAGAGACTAATTGATTTTTTCCATATTAATCAGGACTATAATCCCAAGCAAAGTGACTTCAATAGACAGGAGCAATCCAGAGACCTGTAAGTGAATTTCTTAGGTTTCAGCCTGTGCAGCTGACTCCATGAAATTAATGGGCTAGCCTGGAAATAATCCTCTCACAGCTATTTGCAGGATTGGAGCCTTGTAATTATATCTTTGCTTGGCGAGCTAGGGGTAGGTGGTTATCTATAATGGGTTCTCATCCCAGATGTGCAATCAGGTTTTCAAGACCACACAGTTCCTGAGTACGTGTTTATGGATAAACTTACCAAGTGAGGTGGCTTGAGGTCTGTTACCAGTTCACTGCGCCTCTCGGAGGAACATTCAGTGTACATACCTGAATTGTTATGGAGTGTTCTGGAACTGAAAATGAGGGTGATCCTTCCCCTTCTCCCACCTTTTTTAATAAGCTTCTGGAAGGGGTTTAATGTGAAAATAAGTTGCAAGTAAGCAGTGGTACTTCCTTAAATAAAAGCATGATTAGCCATTGAAAGTGAAAAATGTAAAAAGCCCATTCATTTACTTAGTGTGGTCTGTTCTTCGCTTGTCAGGTTTCGTTTCTCTTTGTTTCCCTGAAGGCAGCGGAGGAAGGAGCTTCAGCTCTTTCTTGTCTCAAACTCCACAGCATTTCTGCAAGGTTTGAATTTTTTGCAGCATTATTGATTGAGGTTTCTCCTTTGTCTTGCTGCTTCTATTATTAAGTTTTCAAGAGGTGAAGATTTTCCTTGCTGTGCTTTGAACTCTGTCAGAAAGGTGTTACTTTTGACCCTATGTCTACAGCTTGGGAAGACGAAGCAGGTGCCGCAGTAGCTGGTGTATGAGTGTCAGCACTGCTTTTGCCACAGGGCAGGAAAGAAGTTCACATGACTTTTACCAGGCAGGACCCGATATCTATAGCAACGTATTTGTATATCCTGTGCCTTCGCTATTGCAGCGCTTGTTGCTTAGGATACTGGCATTAAAACATGCAACAAAATCTGCTCTTTATTCCAGAGTTCCTTATCTGTCCCAGGCCCGTGTAATTGCACATTTCCCATCCCAGTTCAGATCAGACCCATTGACCATGGTCCAGAGGATGTCGTTATAATCCCATTTTGCAGCCTTTTTGCTACATGATCTTTTATTACCACCAGGCATTTGTTGCTAGCTGAAGTGCTCAATAACCCATCTCCCTCTTGCAGCTTGGCCCACGGGAGCTGGAGTCTTCTTAAATACATCTGTGCATTGACTGGGTTGGTGAGCAGTGATGCACTAACAGGGCCCAAAACATTTTTCTGTAAGGGTGTGTTCCTGAAGTGTGGCCCCACAGATCTTCAGTGATTGAGGCTTTTCTTTGGGCTACCTGGGGGGTTTTTTGGTGGGGTTTGTGTTTTTTTGGTTTTTTTTTTTTTCCTTTTAAATGCAAGGATCAAACTTTTAAAAATACAGCCTCAGAGCAAGGCAGCATGGTGGCTGAATTGCCCTCTTCATGGCTCTTGTCTTCACCTGGCCACGGGAAAAGGATATTGAGGTTATTTCACAGAATGGTTGATGTTGGCAGGGACCTCTTGAAATTATCCAGTCCACCCCACTGTTCGGGCAGGGTCAGGCTGCCCAGGACCATGTCCAGTTGGGTTTTCAGTATCTCCAAGGATGAAGGCTTCACAGTTTCTCTGGGCAACCTGTGCCAGTATTTGGCTGCAATCACTGTGAAATAGTGTTTCCAAGCAAAGCCTTTCTTAACATGATGCTCACAGGGTCCCTGTGGGCTAAATCCTTTTGTCTTTTCTTCTGCACCCCAAGGCAGAAGGCATCAGTGACAGATCTGACAGGTCAGGTGTTTCAGTAAAAAAACCTTTCACCCCTCTAGGAATGGTTCTTGCATTTCAGACCAACTTAGAGCAGTATTTGCTGCCTGGCTTGTGCTGTTCATTTGCTTTGGGCTCCTGCAGTCCCAGAGGCACTGTGCTACAGCTTCAGGACCACAACAGATCTCAGACATGCTTGTTCTGTTTCATAAATGAGCACTGCAAGAGAAATAATGCTAGATTTCCCCCTGCAAAGCAGGTAGCTCAGATAATATAAAGAGTATTTATTCCGTGTCTCTGTGCACTGCCTTTCTCTGCTGGAAAGAACCTATGTCCTACAGACAAGCATTTCATCAATTTTCCTCTTTTTATTACCACTAAATCAGTATCCAAGGGGGTTGCACAAGGAAGGGCATCTCTGGAGTCATTCCTCCTTTTGCAGCCGTGACTAATTCACTAAGAGAATCCCATGAGGAGTTCAGCTCAAGGGGCTTTTGCCTCAGGAGGTTTGCAGTAAAAAAGCTGGGTTGGTCTCTGGCTGTCTGGGTTACGTGCTCGGAGAATGCTGCTACCCGCAGTAACTGGCGGTTGACAGAGAGTTCACACAGAAGTAGGATGCACTGAGCTTTGTTAGAAGTATTTCAAATACTTCAGTGTGTGGATGCTGACAACCAGTCCATCTGTCGGTAAAAACAGAAAATTGCTACTTCAGTTGTTTCGGAGCTAGCTAGTTACTCACCCTAGTGCTGCATAGCTGGCTGTCATGGTATAAGCGAGGCCACTCACTCACTCACCTCCTGCCCAGTGGGACAGGGAGGAGAATCAGAAAGAGAAGGTAAAACCTGTGTGTTGTGATAAGAACAGTGTAAGAATTACGGGAAGTGAGGGGAGGAATACAAAGGGAGACAACAAAAAGAGAAATAAATCCCAAGACAGACAAGTGATGCACAATACTATTGCTCACCACCCGCTGACCGATGCCCACCCCAACCTGAACAGTGAGCTCGGCCTTCCGTGTAGCTCCCCCCAGTTTATATACTGGGCATGATGTGCTATGGTATGGAATACCCCTTTGGCTAGTTTGGGTCAGGTGTCCTGTCTCTGCCCTCCTCTGGCTCCCTCTGTCCCTCCTCACTGGTAGAGTGTGAGAGACTGAAAAGTCTTTGATGAGGGTAAGTGCTACTGAGCAACAACTGAACCATCAGTGTGTTATCAGCACTATTCTCAGACTAAAGCAAAAAACCTCAGCACTGTACCAGCCACTAGGAAGAAAATTAACTCAATCCCACCTGAAACCAGGACACGGGTGTGTGTCTTGGCTTCAGTGAAAGACCTTTTTTCTCATTGCTAGGCTTTTGCTATGAGACTATTGCTTATATTTGGTGATCCTAGAAAGACAGAGGATATATTCAGGTAGGATTTCTCTGGCACCTCTGCTGGAAACTGAGCTTATTGCGGGCAGGCAGCAGCCCTGTATGATTTTTAACAAAAATTTTGGTGTGAAACAGGATCAATAATGCATCTGCATTTCTCCCTGTTCCCCATCATGACTGAGTATCATTTTCATGAGCAGTGGTACACTTGTGACGTCTACTGGTTTGCAATTATACTTCCAACCTTTCCTTGTCTGATCATCTCAAGGGTATTCCTGTGGTTATTTTTGTTGCTGCCATGATAGTGCTCAGTGCTCTGAGGGTTTTTGCTCTTCACACTAAGTAGGCATGGACCTCATTGCTGCGTATGTAGCATTGCTTCCCTGGATTTTGCCCTGGCTTGGTCAGAATTGAAGGACAAGCAGACCTGGGGCCACACTGGGTGCAAGGGTATCCCTCCTCCCTTGCCTTCTACACCCACTGCTGTGAATGATGTGGCTGGTACTGGCTACTTAAAAAAACACCCCACAGTCCTAATCACACGAGTGACCTGAGCATCCCAAACCCGCTCCCTGCGATTTCCATTAGCAGCAATCCTCCAAGTGGTCTTGTGGCTAAAGCAGCCACTGAGCCTCTGGAAAGTGATTTGATGAAAGCATTTTATAGCAATCGAATGAAATGTCAGTTGGATGCCAGCAGCAGGGGTTGCTGTCATGATTAATGAGATATTTAGGCATTTCATTTTGGAGGAGCTACCAGCAACACAATTCACAGCGAAGCTGGGTTTTTTAGATGGGCTTTAATAAATTAATGTTAATGTTGGTTATTTAATTACTTGTAACAAATTGGTTGCAACAACTGCAGGGTTACATTTGGGCTGAACGCATTATGAAGCCTTTCAGAAAGCTCATATGCAAAAAAGGATTGTGTTCAGAGCATTGCATATTACTTTTCTGATAGAAAACAATGTACAAGAGGAGAAAGGGTTGAAATAACCTGTAATTTGTTGAATGCAAAGACTACTTGAAAATAAAGCTTTTGAAGCTGATATTAAATGAGCATCCATCCAAATAACAGGATACATCTTACCGCTAGTAGAAGTAGTGAAATCTAATAAATGAAAATAACATCTTACAGAATCACAGAATCACAGAATCCCAAGGGTTGGAAGGGACCTCAAAAGATCATCTAGTCCAACCCCCCTGCAAGAGCAGGGTAACCTACAGTACATCACACAGGAACTTGTCCAGGCGGGCCTTGAATATCTCCAGTGTAGGAGACTCCACAACCCCCCTGGGCAACCTGTTCCAGTGCTCTGTCACTCTTACAGTAAAGAAGTTCTTCCTGATGTTAACGTGGAACTTCCTATGTTCCAGTTTACACCCATTGCCCCTTGTCCTATCACTGGATATCACTGAAAAAAGCCTAGCTCCATCATCCTGACACCTACCCTTCACATATTTGTAAACATTGATGAGGTCACCCCTCAGTCTCCTCTTCTCCAAGCTAAAGAGACCCAGCTCCCTCAGCCTCTCCTCATAAGGGAGATGTTCCACTCCCTTAATCATCTTTGTGGCTCTGCGCTGGACTCCTTCAAGCAATTCCCTGTCCTTCTTGAACAGAGGGGCCCAGAACTGGACGCAATATTCCAGATGCGGCCTCACTCTCTTATTTAGGGGCCTCTATTTTAAGGGGAACAGGAATAATAAAGGTATTATAGGAACGTAGAGAACTGGCATTAAACCTTTTCAAACCATTTGGAAGTTTTACAGTCCCTTAACCCTGTGCATGATTAAAGCTGAGGTTATTTCTGCTTTAGTCTGGCTCCTGCTTTAAGCAGGCTTTGCCATTTGTCCTCCTGCTCCTCTCCCAGGAGTCGGAGGCACTGGCTGGCAAGGCAGGGACTGCTTTTGGCAGTATTTAGACAGTAGTTCTTACAAAGCACGCAAGCATCATGAAGTGAAAGAGTTCACCAAAGGCACCTTGTTGCTCAAGGACAGAAACACAGTGCTACAATTTCTGCTCTTAAAAAAAGGTCCAAGGTCTATTCATTATTTGCTCCAAGCCACTGTTTTCTGCAAATTGACTGCAGCAGAGTAGAAGATCATGTTTTCTGCCCCTTGCACTGCAAAGATTAATATCTGGAGCAGGACGAGATTCAAAGAGGCGGTAGGAGCAGCTTGGAGTTAGTGGTTTAACTGGAGGACAGCCCAGTGATTTCCTAGGGCTGATACTGGCAGGGACTGGGAGCTGTAGCATCTCTCTGTGTTGGGAGCATGCAGAGGTATGTCAGGGGCCCCGAGAAAACTGCAGTGTAATGGACAAAAATAAAGCTTTGTAGCTGAAATACTGGCAGCTTTTCTAGAAAACACAAGTGCTAATGATAACACAGTTTTCTGTTAAGCCTGATGCACTGAACTAATGAGCAGCTGGCTGTTTTTTGTCTATGAGCTTTAAGCCACAGAGCAGGATGTGGATTTTTTACATTGCTGAGGCAATGCAGAGACTAAGTGGAATACAAATAAAACAAGCTTAAATTCAGCTGTTGAAAACCTCTCTGCTGTAGAGCAACTTATTTCTTGCTGACCTTTTTTTTTCCTCTTAGGTTCTTATGCATGCCTGGGATTTTTAATCTCTGGGAAGTGCTTACCCCCTCTGTTATATTTTTCCTGATCTCTGCTCAGCTCTTGCAGTTTCCAAATAGCCGTGTGGTGTTGGCCTGTTACTAGCCTGCCTTCTGCACTGGCTGCAAGCAAGCCTGATGGGCAGATGGGGCTGTGCAGAGAAGTGTCATTTATGCTGGACCAGTCGCAGGGGTTTGGATGTGACTTTGTGCAAAGCTTGTGAATGAGCTTCTCAAGTGTGGGGAAGGAGATGCAGCTCAACCCCTTACCTGGCAGCTCAGTTTGGCATTACTGGGAACCCACAAAAGGCTGAAAAGGGTAAAAGCCAAAACTACACTGTGGTTTTGTTGGGGTGTTTTTCTGTTGTTCCTAACTGCAGATTTACCATTCTTCATTTTGCTGAAGAAGCTTTCCTGTTGCTGGGCTGTCTCACCGGTGTGTGGTCACCCACACATCACGGCCATTGTCAAGGGAGGGGACAAACCCAGCCCCCTCCTGACATCCTGGTAAAACCTGAGGTTAAAATGCCCTTTTGCTCACGCTGGGGAATGTTGAACTTACTGAAGAAGCTTATGTAAAAGTATAAACCACAATAAGCCTGAAAGGAGTTGCTTTGCTGAACATTTTGCTTTAACAAGCCCTTTCTCTGCTTGTCTGTGAGGGTAGAGGGTTGCGATCTGCTGGAAAGGATGAAGTACCTTGTGCCAGTGCTGTTGTCGCAGCGACTCATCTACTCATGCAGCTTCCACAGCTGAGAAAAAGAGGGAGAAATCTTTCGGGATGATGCTGTTGAGCATGGGCTGTGCTGAGCTTACCCTTGCTGCACCCTTCTGTGACCTCTGGGGTGCCACGAGTAGCATCAGATGCTGTGGGGCTGCTGGGGGAGGAGAGATGCAGGGAAGAGATACTCCAGAAGCCAAGGGAGGAGATGCTCCAGAAGCCAATGGTTTTCAAAGAGCATCTGGACAATGAAAACACATTTGGCACAGAGCCGTCTGCCCTTCCTGCTTCTTGTTCACCCCCACTTCCTTTCACTTTTGAATAGATGGATTTACTTTGCATTGCCACTACCATCATCACAGCAGATCAGCCTGTTGGAGCGGGTCAAGAGTTGGAATCCAGACCTGGGCATCACAAGCCGTATGGTAGAGGGGAGGGGTTGTAGCAGAGAAACAAAATAATGACATTTATTATTTCCCAAATAATAATTAATATTTCCCAAATAATCCCTCACAAATTAGCTTCCCTTGTCCTTCCACAGCATCCTAGTAACTCAGAGAGCCGAGAGGAGATGAAAAGAGGCCAAATGAAATATTTTCCTAGTGATTTATAGCATCCTTTTTCTCCTCTTTTCCCATTGTCCCAAGCAGGCTCTGCCTGCCCCTGGCCCCTCTCCTCTGTGTCTCCAGTGGCTGGAGCTGAGGCAGATGCTCTTTTGCTTTGCAGCCAGTGAACCCAGATCCAGAAGAGGATGGGGAAGCAGAACAGCAAGCTGCGCCCTGAGGTGCTGCAGGACCTGCGCGAGAACACCGAGTTCACGGACCACGAGCTGCAGGAGTGGTACAAGGGCTTCCTAAAAGATTGCCCCACGGGCCATTTGACTGTAGAAGAGTTCAAAAAGATATATGCGAATTTTTTCCCCTACGGTGACGCGTCAAAGTTTGCAGAGCACGTATTCCGCACCTTCGACACCAACGGTGATGGGACGATTGACTTTAGGGAATTCATCATCGCCCTGAGTGTCACCTCTCGGGGCAAACTGGAACAGAAGCTGAAGTGGGCATTTAGTATGTACGACCTGGATGGTAACGGGTACATCAGCCGTGGGGAAATGCTAGAAATAGTGCAGGTGAGGCATTGTCTCTGCTTTTTTGTGTTCTACTTGTATTGCTATAACCTTTTTCCCCCGGGACAGCTGGAGCTGGAGATGAAGGGTGTGCTGAGCTGGTTGCTCTTGCACCAGGGAGGCTTTTGAGCCCATGGTCCCCGAAGGGACACTGGGGTCCATGGTGGGACCTATGAGATGCAGGTGAGGAAAGGGCCTGAGCCATGAACAGGGTGCTTGTGCAACTGGCCCGCAGCCAGTCTTGCATGTCTCCCTGGTGATTTCGTAGTGGGACATTGATAGGATCAGAAAACCCTAAATACAAATTTTACTGACCTGATTAATCTCAAAATTAATACTTTGAAATTTCAAATCTGAGTCAACGTGAGCTCTGAATGAAAGGCTGTAGCATGTCTTTGTCTCTGAGAGGCTGAGGACTCATAACCCATGGGCTATACTGGGGGGCAGGCAGAGCAGAGCCCCTGTATCCCTGCCCCAGGTGCCAGCCAGGGCTTGGCCTCAGCAGTGGGCTGGTTGCCATCTGCTCTGCAGCTGAGATGTGTCTCTAGTGCACTGCAGGGGACGCTGAGAAACACATAATGCACCCAGCCAGTGCCCTGGCAGTTGGTCCTCATGGTTGGGATGGGATAATTTAGGAGGAGGGCTTGGATTTTAGACATCCTAAAGAGATCTCCTCTTTATTCATGTTCTCATAAGTCTGAAAATGTGTTTCCTTACCCTTCCGCAAAGAAAAACAGCCCCTATTCCTATATTTTCATATTCACCTGTAATACATACAACTTATATGCATACGCATAACTGAGTGTATGCTGAGCCAGCCAAAGAGGCAGTGGCTTTGCTCAGTTGCAGAAAAGAGAATTATACACCATTACCTCCTGTATTTTAGCTCAGTCCTGCTTGTATATTAATCTAGACCCTAACATTCAGTTAAACTGACCCAGCAGCGTGGGACCTTCTTTTGAAGTGCAAATGAATACAGGAAAGAAAAATAAAGCTGCAGTCAGAAATTCCTGTTTGTTTTGGTTTATGAAGTCCTGCAGCTGCTTGCTGGGGTCAGCTGCCTGGTTTTATTGCTGCAGGCTTAGAGTCTTTTTCTCAGTCCTGATGCTTTTTCATTTGGGTCATGTTTTTCCTATATCTTTTTTTTTTTTTCCTTTTTTGTGTTTTTCATGCTCAGGCAATCTACAAAATGGTTTCATCAGTAATGAAAATGCCGGAAGATGAATCCACCCCTGAGAAGCGAACAGACAAGATCTTCAGACAGATGGACACAAACAACGATGGTAGGATCTCCACTGGCACCCCTTTCTAGGCTCTAGGAATAGAAGTTTCTAGACCGGCATTGGTAGAACCAGATGATGGCATTTGAGGAGAGGGGTAGAGGGCAGGCCTGGCCCCACCAGTGCCTCCGGTCTCTGCATGGCTTTGGTGGGCATCTGCGGTCCATAACAAATAGGGTGTGTAAGTGGCAGCGGGTGAGATATTTCTGCTGGGGACTGGGAGGGAAGTATTCCCTCCCTGACATCTCATGGGTAAATCCCCTTCTGCAGAGGCTTCTCTGAAACTCCCCTGACTCCAACATCTTTGGGTTATTTTCTCGGTGTAAGGTGAACTAGGCTGGAGATCTTGCTCTAGTTGCCCTTGACAGGGTGCACTCCTGGGCTTGTCATCAGTAATGTGGGTCGAGATCTGGCTGGGTACCTGAAAGTAAAAATTCTGCTGGGTCCATAATACTTATTTTCTGTGCGTGTTTGTGGCATGTGTACATATGCACACGGTCACATGCTAACCTGCAGTGTTTGCTCTGTTGCAGCATGCGTGTCAGGGGGATGTAACAGATCCCAAACCAATTACGGACACTTGATGAATTATCTGACAGTGTACCTGTCACAACCCCTCCACCTGAGCTAACTCATTTCCTTAGGCTCGAAAACATAGGCAAAAGTGAGCAATTTCCTCTGCCCATCAATCTGCTGACATGTTTCCTCTGTCCCAGTTGAAGTGGAGCTTTCCCTCGGAATTACCCCAGCAGCACCCAAGGTGGCAGCTGCCCACTTCAGAATTAGGAGCTGTATCCGACTGATGTGCTCAGCAGGAGCAAAACTGTGGTTTTAGCACTGAGATATGAAGACCTGGAAAAATACGATATTATCTATAAAAAGGTCTTTAAGAGAGTTTTAAGGCTGCGTTTTGTCATCTGCTGCTGCAGTCCCTGGCGCATACTCCTGGCGTTGCTGAAGTCCTTGAGTATTTTTACTGTTGACTTCATAAAAACTGGCACTTCATCCCCTGACTTCACATGTGGAGGGCCCTAAAATAACATGATTAAAATATTTTTGTTCTGCAGAAAGAACTGGCTCATGCAGATGTGCAACATAGTGGTCAGAAAACCTGCTACATATACATCCGTTGCACTTCGTTGCTCAACTGAAGTCATCCTATCCCCAGGGAAATGCCCTGCAAGCCATGCAGTGGCAGGCCATAAAGTCTGTGCGCAGAGAAGCGTATGTGCTCTTGGTGGATGGAAATGTTTCCCCTTCCCCATTTGACTGTCAGACATTGCAAGTAGATTTTGATTGATGCTTTGCTTTTAAGCATTGCGAGGAGGGGGGGAAACTAATAAATCACAGAATCATAGAATCATAGACTGGTTTGGGTTGGAAGAGACCTTAAAGATCATATGGTTCCAGCCCCCCTGCCATGGGCAGAGACACCTTCCACTAGACCAGGTTGTTCAAAGCCCTGTCCAACCTGACCTACTAGTCCTAATAAATGTCCTCATAGTTACGAGTACTCCTGTGGGCTGATAAAAACTTAAAAAAACACTTGGTTTGGGAATACTAGGTTAAAAGTAGGAAATTAGGACAGAAGTGTGCTATTCGTTTTTAAACTTCTGTGATTTGTACAAGAGGAAGGTCTCCTTGTTCTTCCCTGTTTGACCTGATTTGGATGCTGGCCACTGAGCTCAGTGCTCTCCCCATCCTCCTGCAGGCTGGGAGCATCTGGGGGCTGGTGAAAACCGCCACAATGAGCTTTGTGCTTCCCTCTCTTCGGGAACACGTGGCCAAAAGTGGCAGCAGACAGCTACCAAGTGCCAGATGTTTGTCCATGGGTCCTGCCTATCTCAAGCAGAGCAGTTTGGGTTGGGTAAGGATGGCCCTGCAGTGTTGCATGAGAGTGTGGGTAGGTCATGCTGGGAGCACAAGGTAGGTGGGAGATCACTGTATATGGTGTCAGGGATGCCAAAAATGCTTGTCTCCTCAGGTTCATAGGGAAAACTGTTTCATTTCTCATTAAAGTTGCTATGGCTCATTTCTGCCATGGCTCAGAGTGCAAGAGCAGGAGAGTGTTAGTGATAGCAGGGAAGGCAGAAGCTGCTCCCAGGTTTCTGATGGCATTTGTGCAAGGGACTGGTCGTGAACTCAGGAAGAACCTGCCAGAAGGCTGGATTCACCCCTGGATGAGGTCTGGAAGACCAGATGGGAACTTTCCTCCTTGCCATGCTGTGCCATGCTGTGCCATGGGACTGTTGGATGCCAGACTGGTGGTTGCTCCTCATGGTCTCTTTTCCAGACATCACCTTTACGGACCCACAGACTGTTACAGGGTCCCTCTAAGTCAGTACATCTGCCCTAAACTGAAGATGTGTAAACCCAAAACCACTCAGGAACGTGGCAATAGGTGGCTCCACCAAGGGTGGCATTTCTTGCTGCCTTTTGAAACCTGTCCTGTTCCTGTGTACGCAGCAGGGCACAGCAAGTGGCTTGTAGAATCATAGAAAGGTTGGGGTGGGAAGGGACCTTTAGAGGTCATCTAGTCCAACCCCCTGCAGTGAGCAGGGACATCAACTAGATTTTAGGTTGCTCAGAGCCCTCTCCAGCCTGACTTCGGAGGTGCACTAGAAGCCATCGCTGTTCAGCCCTACGTGTCACAATAAACAAGGGGGCAAAATGGAGAGATTTGGGATATTTAGGTTTAAAATTTCATACTAATATAAGCATCATTTTCAAAGCATGCATGTGTTCAGGTACCATACGTTGTGTTTATGTGTCATGCAATTTGTGTAGTCTGGTTCTGGGCAAAAAGCTGCCAAGTGATATTAGAACAGTTGGTTTTATATTTGGTACTGTCTTTTTAAATAAAAAAACCCACAATTATTATGCTAGGTTATTTTGCAGAAGAAAAAATCATCTGGGCTTAAGGGCTTGAGTTGGATTTGGCTGCTGTGCATTGCACGAAATTCCCCTCGATGCCTTTGTGATAGATTAAATATACATATGTTGCTTCAGTGAGGAGGGCTTTTTTTTAAGCCACAGCGATGGTGGCAGCAACAACGGAGTTTCCAAGAATGATTTTCATTCTGGTTTTTCCTCCCTTTCAGGTAAACTGTCACTGGAAGAGTTCATCAAAGGTGCCAAGAGCGATCCCTCCATTGTGCGGTTGTTACAGTGCGACCCCAGCAGCGCGAGTCAATTCTAATGAAAGGGGACAGTGTGCACAGAGAATCTCGGCTTGTGTCCTTCAAGCTTTGCTTGCAAACGGATGCCTTCTCAAACACCCCTCCACACCTCGCGGATAAAACCCCATTGCCAGATGTGTGTGTGTGCGTGTGTGTGTGTGTCCGAGCGAACCAGCGCTCGCTCCCCTCACTAACACCAGTGCAGCTCTCCTTCGGCAGCTCCGTTCCTGCTTCCCTGTAACGTTACGATTCACTCCTCACAGTTTAAACATTAATCAAAAGGTATGTTTACATGCAGCTGCAAAAGAGTTCAAACCGCTGGTGAGATACCACTTCACTTAGGCCGTAAGAAGTAGTTCCCAAGAAGATGCTAGGTAGGACTTTAACCCGACATAGCAGATGGTAGATAATTTATTTTGCTTGAGAAATTACTAAGTTAAAAAAAATAATGGACTGAATGGAGTAGAAAGTTAAAAAAAAAAAAAAAAAGGAAAAAAGAAAAAAAAAAAAAGCAGCTTTCCTGGGCATGGTTCCAGTTTTCTTTTTGAGGAAAATTGCTTGCACTTATCTAATGGTCTTTACTTTCTTTTAATATATATATAAATTATATATATATGGTGAAGTAAAATTTTAAATATTTAGGTCATTTATTTAAGGCATAAAATAGAATTCAAGCTTTGTTTCTTCTAGTTGTCTGTGATTTATTCAAATCTTGGAGATTGGGTTTTTTTGTGATATTTATGCATTAGCAAATTGCTGTTCCAAAAGAAATGCATGACTAGCAGTTCGTGGATATTTCACTCTGTTTAATTCCTGAATGCAAATATTTGTTCATTTTTACTGTCAGTTGTTCCAATGTTACTGTATTAACGAAAGACCTGAAAGGAGTTCATCCTCATTTTGTATTTCTCAGTGGAGTCCTACTTTCTGGTGGTCGCTGCATTAAATGGCTTTTGAGTGCCCCAAGGTGATGTGACTCGCACTGCTGTTCTCAACTTGGCTACACCTCCTCCCTTTTGCTGTCAATATGTTAATAGTCTTGTGCATTCCAGTGTTATTTAATATCTGCCTAATGCCAAGAAATATTAATTGAAATAAAAGACTACTTTTCTTGTCACTCCCTGTCTCAGTCTAACCCACGCAGTAAGTTCCTAGCATCACACGTTTAGGGGAAGGACAAGGCCAGCTCCTTGCCCAACATGTCCCTGTTTTGTCTGAGACACATCATCTTGTAAGTACGTAGGACTTTTGGGGAGCCCACTGTTGCAGTGGTGTTAGTGCCTGTGGGACCCTGCTCCATCCCAGCTGTGTCCTGGGTGAAGGTAGCTCCTTGGTGAAGACTGCAGGAAGGTGACAGCTCAGTTTCTGCTGGGTGTGGAGGAGCTCAAGGCGATGAAAGGAAAGCTGCCAGCCCCATTAGCCAGGCTCTTGTGATCACGAATTTACAAACTAAAAGTATCTCGATCCTGTCACGTACTGGGTTTGTGCTGTTGGAATAACATTTGACATTAGTAGCATGAAAAGCAGTTTTCCCCACATTCATCAGGTTAGCAGGTAGCTGCTTTAAGCCTGTCCTCTCTGCAAATTAAAGTATCAACAAATGATTTGGCCTGAGGTTAATGTTAAGGATGTAATTAAGGGATTTTTGCTGTGCAGGATTTCCTAGTTAGTGGTTAGGTGTTGAAACTTCTTTGATATTAAAAAATAGAGGTATGTTTGCTGTATACAATGACCTAATAGTGGTTGGGTGTTGAAACTTTAATGTTAAAAAAAGTTGGTTGCAATATCCAAATGGAAATGTGTTGTTAGGTCAGACTTAGTCTACAATACAGGCTCATGTCAGTGCTGCCAAGCAGAAAAGCTTGTTCACCTTTATCTCCTAGAAGTTCAAATGTGAGCTATTAAACCAACAGTCCTTTCAACCGTGACACCCTGCTGATGAGCGCAGCCCTGAAAGGGAGGTTGATCAGGAGCCTGCCTTTCTTCCCTGGCTGAGCCCAGCTTAAAAGCAAACTGTTGGAAAAAAAAGATGAAAATTCCATGGTTGCTTATAGTCTGTCTTCAGCTTACTTGTGCTCACACCCACTGGCTGTCTGCTGAAAGATGCTGTGGTGTTTAAGATGCTGCAGATGTTCTTACTCTAATTGCTCTTCTTGCACAGGCTGGGTAGCGGTTGTTTAGATGTGAATCGGCCACCATGGGCTTTATCATCTCTCTGCACTTGGGAGAACGTGAAAGAATGTCTATAATCTTGTTGCGTGATGGTGCCTTTGAGAGAGACCACAGCTTTTGAATCTTGTTTGTGTGATCTTGCAGTGAAGCCGGCATTTTTAATAAAGCAGTGCACAAGGTCTTTTTCTTAGGTACCAAGGATGTGAACGCTGTTTTGCTGTAGCATTCATAAATGCAGCAATGTCATTGTTCGTCTGCTCTTGCAGGTGGAACTGGTTTTTACCTTTTCCACTTTTTCCTGACATCTCTTCTGATTTCCACTTCTGTCTGCATTAAGTGGCAAGTTTTTAGTAGCTCTTTAACAAAGCCTGAACTCTTCTTATTTGAAAAGAAAAAAATACCTCCTTGCAAAAGCTCATTTTGACCTTGTTTTTGCAGAAACAAAGTGAAAGAATCTGAATTTCAGTGGTCAAAACCATTCCCTTTTCTTTGACATTGTAATTTTTGCTCTGAAACATGCCGAGATTTCAATAGTGGAGACACTGAGATTACATCCTGCTTCATCTGGCCTGATTTCTTCTGCCTTTCTCTTTGCCCCTTTAGATTTTCCAGTCACAGGTTTTATTTTGGGGGGGGGGGGGGGTGTTGCCCCCCACTGCTTTCCCAGCTTTTAAGGAGTTTCTTCTTTTCAGGGCAGGGTGGATCAGCTCCATTTTGGAGAGGGACTGGCACAGGATATGTGAGCAAGGCACTCCCATCTTGCCTTGTGGAAAGCAAGCAAGAAAGATTCCTAGTCAGTCATCATGCGTGGTGTCCTGGGGAGACGGGGGAGATGCTCTGAAGCCTAACCATGCTGAGCTTGTCAAAGGTGGCCTCTGATATAGGGAACCTTTTGATTACAGGCCAGCTAAGTACTGGAAAGGGCTTTATCTGCTGCTGCCAAGCAGCTCTCCTGAGAAAATCAGACCTGCTTCAGAGGCTGAAGTTGTGCATCTACAGTCACTGGGTAACTTTGAACATCTTGGCTGTGCTTTGAAGAGCTCCTCTGAGAACACATCTGCTTCCCTGCCTGGTAATGAGGATTAGGAGGGAGAGCAATTTTCAGGCTCATCCTCCAGGATGTGTTGTTTGAGAGTTGATCCAGGCGGAGTTCAAAACCAACGGAGAAATCAGTGACAAGCTTGCAGAGCTTTACTGCTCATTAGGCTCCACGGGTGTCTTTTGGGGAGGGACTGGTGCATAGAGGGGTTAATAACTTGCAAAATGATGTCAAGTGATTAATAAGAAACTTCAGCTTCTTAAGTGACTTTGGTGTTTCGGTGAATTGTGTGCTTAATCAAAAATGGAGTCTAGCAAAAGTGGAGTTTTGCACAAAAAAGCCGCAAGCCCATCAGCAGGTCCATTTTTACCTCACTTCAATAAGCTATGTAATTATCTTCTTGCCACGGAGATATCTAGCACTCTGAAAGCTCTGGCTAGTTATTACATAAACTCAGGCTTTTCTGTATGAATTGCAGGTCCTATTAAGCTAATTCAAAATTATGTCATTGCCTTTCAAATTAAGTTAGTGCCTGTCTGTTTGCAGCTTAACTCCAGCCTGGGTGGCAGAGGTGCTTGTGTTCAGCGTTGTGTTTCTCTGTCACTGGGTTTACACTGGCTCCTTGTTTTTAAATAAGGCCCTTTGCAATGTATTTTTAGCATTAGTCTCTGAGTAATAAACTCCCTCCCTGGGAGGAGAGGTGTTTCATTGAAAAGAAGGAAAAGGAGAGAAGGAGAGCAGAGCATCCCCCTGTGTAGGAGCTTTGGAGATGTGCCTGCATCGTTGGGAGCAGTGTGCCTGCAAGCAGACCTTCAGGGCCATGGGGGGAAGCCCACAGACACAAGTTGTGTGGGTTAATTTAACAGGCTAACAGCAGGCTGGCCCTTCCTAATGGAGGAACAGTTTACCCCAGACAGCACCTTTACTGCTTGCGCTGTCACTAGAGGGAGTCGTCTCTCCCCTGAAGGTGAGGAGCACTTCTCTGCACGCATTCCCACACCTCGGTGTTTGGTGCTCTCAGGGCTCAGGTGAGTTGTGGCTGGTACCCTGGGTCATTCTCAGCTCCCCCAAAGCTGTAGGGCTGTAGGGCTACAGCTCTGAGCACATCACTGGTGGGTTTTCTACCTGGTGTCTGGTGCTGGGAACCATATCACTGAATCTGGGTGCTGCCAGCTCACAGCTGTGCTCCTGTGTCCCTGCCCCAGTGTTTTTTACATTTCTTGAACTGTTCTTTTGTGGGATCTTGGCAGTTTCCTTTACTTAAGTGCATCTGACATGCAGCAGTGTAGAACTCGGTGCAGAAGGCAGGTCACGCTGTAAGTCCAAGTCGGTCACAGATATATTGCTACAAATACAACCAGTTACATCCTGGATGAAGTTTGCCTCTGTCTGCCTGCTCCTGACACCCAAACCGTTCTGCACATAGTACGGGGTAAGTGAGGGAGCCTGTTTCTCTCCACTGGTGCTGGCTGTGCCTGCTTTTCTACAGCAGTGGGAATGGGGTTGCACTGCAGGCGAGAGCAGGAAGAGGGACAGGTCCTACCTAAGGGTCCCATTCTGTCAAAGTCACCCACAGTGAAAACTTCCATTGTCTTTTCCATGTCAGAACACAGGTGTCTTTCCAGATACTGTGTCACCCCCTGTTATGGAGAAGCAGAACCGGTTCTGAGAATCCTGTGCCTGCAGCTGGGATTTGTCTTCCATTTGGGCTGTTTCTACAGGGGCAAGATGTCTTTGTTAGTGTTTTTAGAAGTGTTTTGAGAGCACACAGGGGTAGGCCCACGTGCTGAGCAGCACAGCATGGAGCTGGGGAGCATCATCCTCTCGGGAAAGCCAGGAGCAGCAGGTGTCCCCTGGGTCTTTGGCAACCCCAGGAATGCCATGCAGTACCACTGCTGTCCCCGCTCCTTGCTACAAAGGCTTAATGGCAAAAGGTGGTGGGAGAAGAAACCCTTCCTCCTCCTGCCAGACCCAGCTGATGAGAGCAAACATCCCCCTCCTGAGGCTCCAGTGATTGAACCTCTCAGCTGAGCCAGGCTGCTGCTGAACCTGTATGGTTTTCCTCTTTATTTGGTTTTCATTGCTTTCTTGGACCCTTTTCAGGGCAACTCATTGATTTCACTGCTGAGCGGATGCTGTGGGCAGCAGGCACAATGCTGACAGCTGGTTCCTCAGGGAAAAGGTGAGTGCAACAACTGTGCTTTAATATCCCATTAATAACCAGGAACAAAGCGCAAGCACTGCACATGCTTTCCTTGGAGAAAATGAAATGAACTCAGCTAATTTAGATGTTGGTGTTGCACAGACGTGGCTATTCCTGCACTGGCTTCCTTAGGAATTACTAATACCTGCAAGGCTCAGGACAAGCAGGTTTGATGCCTGCTGAAGGACACAGGTAGCAGCACCACATGTATATGGTGACACCAAGGAGCAAGGCTGCGCACACACTGGGTGCAGTGCTCATGCTCTAGAATGGGGTTGCAGGTGCCAGGGTTCACCCCAACACTTTGGCATCCTCCACCTTGCCAGTGTTACACACAGTGGTGCCCCAGTGAGCTGCTGCTGCTGTTTCACCCTAGGGAAACGTGGTCTTTGGGGGAACTGGCTTTGGTAGCCCCGCCATGCTCCATCTGGGGAGCCCTATGGGCTAAAGATAACTCTATATAAGCAAAGAACTTCATTTTTAAGCAGGAGTGGCTTAAGCCAGTTTAAAAACAGCCACTGAACTCTTCTGAGCTACTTGTCAGGTGTCACAGCCACTTCTTGCTGAACTGCCAGTGTTTTCAGCTACCATTCAGGCATGCCACCACCAGCCCACTGCCCCCTGTGGGACCCAGTGATGGCTGTGTAGTACAGCAAGGCTCACCAAAGCTCCCTGAAGCCCTCCTGGGCTCCTGCTCTCCTGCCAGGATCCCAAAGTCTTCTGTGACTGAGGCATCATGGACCACACTGGTGAAACCTGCCAGACTGCTCAATTGATGCAGTTCAGCAGCTCCAAGTCTGCTCAGCCCTTTGATAACTGCCAGTGCTGCTGCTGAAAACTAGCCAGAAACGGGGAAAAATAGTTTGGGCTCTTTTCTTTTCCCTCAAGTGCAATACTTTCCCATGATGCCTATGAAGGGAGATGCTGGACCTGGCTGCACCTGCTGCACCCACCACACGGTACCCAGGTGATGCTCTCCAGGCAGCAGAAGCCAGGGCCACCTCAGTTGCTATGGCAACACGCAAAAAGGAGCCAGGAGTTTAATTGGGTTTTTTCCTCTCAAAGCGAAGGAAAGCAACTTGCTTGAAGAAAGGTCTCTCTTTTTGTTTCGGATGACTTTGCAGTGCCCTGTGTTCACCTTCTCTGTGCAGTTCACAGCACCCGTGCTGGGCAGGATGCTTGAATGGGCAAAACCAACAGAGGGGACCAAAGCTCTCGATTCCTTTGCTCCACCATAGCAATCATCTGACTAAGTTACTCTCAGGGCAATTGTGCTTTGCATTCCCCTGCATTTTTTTTGCCGGGGTTGACACTATCCGGAATACAGGGGGGATCGTGATGAATAATTAGAATGAGTTTCCATAGTCTGGTAACTGATTCTCAAAGCTGATGTTAGACCATCACTCCACCAGCCAGCAAGGTTTGTGCTATTCCTTGCATTTCCACCATCACTTGTCTAGTGTTAACTCCTCCTTTGCATGCTGCTTCCACCCAGCTACAAGTTTCCGGGCTCTTATTTAGCTTCTGTTGTCAAACTTCCTTTTCACGCTTGAGCCAGCACCAATTGATGGTAATTCCCCCACCAGCCCATGCTTGATGAGCTTGGGTGTGCCACAAATCTCAGCAAGCCACCTCGCAGCTGAACCTGCCTGCGAGCAGGAGGCACGGGTGACAGCGATGGGTCTTGCAAACGTCTCCTACTCCTGGTTTCCTGTAGGACAGGTGGCAATTTCGGACATACCCGGTTGTCAGCAGTTGTCATTGTGAGTGGCATGAGCTGCCATGTCTGCTGAAAACCTTTTCTATACAGGATCAGCTCTTTCAGTCTACATGCACTTGCTTAGTGGTGAGGCTGGCGAGCTGCTGTCACCAGGGGTGGAAGCATGAGCATGGGCACTGACATGGCACAGGCAATATTGTTCCTTGCTGCATCACTTTATGTTGCTTACAGGCACTTTCCTAAAGATCAAGCTAAATGTTCTGCCTCTGGGTTTGTCTTGTTCTCCCCTGGAATGAGCAACTCCCACCTCTGTCCTGGAGTAGACTCCGAAGTCTTCCTCCATCAGCTGCACAGCTCTGTCTTAGGGCTTTTTCCAAAGCAAGATTGCAGGTTGGTTCCCTCCTCAGTAATCACCCTTCAATCACCAGTCATTTCCACACCTTGTGGCAATAAGGACCAATTAGTACCTTAGATGAGAGCAAGGTGCTTCTAGAAAATGAGTTTAATTTCTAATGGGTTTTTGAGAAGGAGCTGTCAACCTTGGACCAATTGGTTCCTCTGCTGCATGTGTAAGAAGGAAAAAAACAGGGAAAAATGGCACATCCCTGTGCTGTGCACAGCATTGATACAGAAAAACACTAAGTGCAGTGGGAGGCACCTGGGGGGGCTTTGTGGTGGTCCATGCCTGCATCCTGCCTTTACTTATGCCAGGAGCTAGCAGCCACAGAGGGTATGCTTTTCTGGATTGCCCAGCACCCTCTAAAGCTCACCAGCTCTCCCAGGGGATTGAGAGGATTTTTGGTACTTCAGAGACACTGAACGCACATCTTGGATGACTGAATAGTGATTGTCAATGTACTGGAGACCACAGGAATCCCTGACACATTCTGGAAGAGAGGATGGAGTCAGACACCTGGGTAAACTGGGGCTGGTTGAAACCAGGGCCCAAAGTCATCTGCTCTGACTTTATGTTTCATACAGGTAAGAAGAGCTGAACTGAATGGATTTGACCCAGGCAAGTTTTCGTCTCCATCCATATATGTTAGAGTAGCAAGAATCTTTTTCTGTCTCGTAACAGTGGCATTTTGCTATTTGTGCCACCAGCACGGCAGTGAGAATACAAGCTTCAACAGTTCATTTCCTTAAGCTAAAGTCGAAACCACGGTCCCCCACAGGCACGGGTGACAGTGAACCAGGCTACGGAGCCTGAATCACCACAGGGAAGGTTTTCCAACAGCCCACTAAAAGGAATAGCACAAATTATTCTGATCAGGTGGCGCTCACTGAGTGCGCCCAAAGGATGGGAGCATAACCTCTCATTTAACCAGCCTCTGGCAGACGTGGTACCAGGTTGTTAGTAGTATTTCTTTTAATGACTCCAGGACACGGTCTGAAAAGCTCTGGAGCGGTGAGCCTGATGTCTGAACCAGCAAAAAAGGGGAGAAACTACAGCAAAGTACCGGCATTGGAGATCTTAGGATAAATGTGATGTGCTAGGGAGGAGACAAAACAGGAAGTCTTTAGAAACTGAAGTCTTGCCTGATCAATCTGTTCATGGTCTCTGCAGGAATGAAGATGGAACACATTCCTAAATGGTCTGAAAAAGGGACGGATGAATGGATGAATACATTGAGATAAGGAAGTTTGCTGATGATACAAGATAGTCTAAGATGATCAGAGATGGGGCAAAACAGAAGTGCTTCTCCAAACTGATGACCAAGCAATGATAATGTTAGTTATGGTACCTATTATTAACTGTAAAAAAAAAAAAAAAAAAACACAAAAAAAAGGGACTCATAAAAAATACAGTTCTAACTTTTCATGCACTTTGGGTAAAGGTCTGAAAATATAAGGTCAGTGCTCAGCTTACACCACTAATAAGCTTTGGGGGAGCCTCCAGGTTTAGGATGCTACCGAGCTGGGTTCCTGGGCCTCCAAAACCTCCCTCTCCCTTTCGGGCAGAGCTGTCCCTCCCTGTGCAGCCATGTGCCCGTGTTTCTGTGCCCTTAGCTCCTCATGTGTCAGTTTTAACTTCCAGGCTCTTTACCTGGCTGAATCATGTATGCTGTGATCACACTGTCCTGGTGCAGACCCCTGGCAAACAGCTTCACCGCTGGCTAGTGCTGGCAGGGAGTTCTGATCAGCCCACCGTGATCCTGCAGCCGACACAGGCCGGCCACTCCGCCTCGGTAATTTGTGCACCTTTGGCCTGAGGCTGGAGACAGCACTAAACAACTGCCACAGACTGCTGGGGGTGACGTCAGTGCTCTCGTGTCTTAGGTCTGGTACCGGCTCGGCTGCATCCGTCTTTCCAAGAGATAAATTGTGCTTTATTGCGTGGCATTGCTCAGGACAAAAGAATCTCCTTAGGCACCAGGAGTTCAGCACTTAATGCTCAGAGTAATGAATAGATTGAACAGGCCAGCTTTTTGTTCCTTTCCGCTTTGTCTTTCCTTTCCTGCTTTCTGCCTCTCCAGCTCCTGGGAAGCACAGGGGTCTGGCAGGGTGGTGAAGGATCATTGCACAGTGCCCCTGGGCATTACGGGGAGCAGCATCAGGGAGCCAGGCCAGCAGAGATGCGATCTGCCCCACTGGCATCATCAGCCAATGCAGACTAGTTTTCCTCTCCAGGCAGTGACAGGAGAGGGAGAAACTCAGGACACATCTTGGGGTGCATCCAAGCCTCAGCTTACAGCCAGGCTAATCAGTCCATCCCTGGGTTTGGGATGACCTCCACTTCCCATATGCACTGTGAGACTGCCGGCTCCAGCCCTCCTTGAGCCATGGGCACTTGCCTGGCCCTGGGAAGGGGACACGGGCAGGAGCGCAGGGAGCTGGGCGCATCTCACGTGGAGGTTTTTAGGGAGCCCTCACCCCAGCAGGCCGCCCTCACCTCTCAGCAGTTATGGATACTCCAGGGAATCTCTGCTGTGTCCTGCAGACCCCTGGACTTGGTGGCATCAGGCAGAAGGATGCCTGGGCTCCTGACAACCCACCCTGGGCAGGGTAAGCTGGTGCTGTCTGCTCCCCCCTTCCCATCACCCCACCTCAACTCAACAGCCAAAGGTTTAAGAGGTCGCATTGTCCCGGTAGGCACAGTTTCCCTCGGCGCAGGTCAATTGATTTGCTGGTAATAAAGAAATTCCCTCTCTCCCCAGCAGTGCGGGCGGTATCCATGGGCTTGGGGAGCTGCCAGACCCGAGGGGCTCGGGCTGCTGAGGAGCCGGCGGCAGCAGACACCGGCTCCTACTTTTGGGGCTGAGGATGGGGCTTGCGAAGCGAGGTCCTACCGCGGGCTGCTGCTGCCACCTAGCCGTGCCCGCTGCCCGGGCGCAGGCAGCCCGCACACACCGCTCTCGGTTTCCTGTGCAGGGTACCGGGGTTTTCCTGGCCTTTTAAGGTCTCTCGGTTCAGCCCACCCTCTCTGACATTGCTGCCGTACGTGCTGCGGTACCTGGGGCCAGGACGTGCAGCTGCTTGGCGACCAAACCAGCGCGGGACATACCAGCTCTCCATGGCCACGGGCTGAGCGTTGAGGGGCCGCGCTTGCTGGGTTACATCCTTCCACCCTCCGTGCCCTGATGCTGGCACGGACATGGGACCCAGCAGATCTCCCAGTGCCCTGCCCAGTGTCCTAATGCTGAGGCTGGGAATGGGTCTCTGCTTTTGAAGCTGTTTGTTCCCTACAACATCCATAGCTATCAGCTGACTGGGGAGGAGGGGTGAAGGGTGTCCCCAGGCTGATGGGCAGCATGTTCAGCTGCGGACGCAGGGAAACTGTTTCAGGAAGGTGGGATGCCATCCTACGAGGGTCAGGGCTCCTGGATGAGGATCCTTCTTCACACCATGGAGCAGGATGTGGCTTTTTGCTCCAGCAGCCACACTGTGGCTTTGATTTAGCATCCGTTGCCACTTCTTGCCCTCCCCTTCTTTTTTTCTGAGGCAGGAATGGGTCCTCTCTCCTCAGCAGCTCCCCAGAGGCAGCTGCCCAGTTTAGATCCATTTTAACAGTGAAGGAAGGGCACCTCTCCAAGCAGAGCCCCAGCAGTGGGAAGGTAGCCAAGGTGGTGGTGGCAAAACCTGCTGTTGGACGGAGGGCACTGCACTGTGGGGCCCAGCCCCACAGCACTGCCAGGCCTGCAGGGTGAGAACAGGCATGCTTAGATTGGAAGGGGGTTCAGGAGGTCTCTGGCCCAAGCTCCAGGTTCAAGCAGATCAGGATCAGCTGCAACATCAACATTGCTCAGGTTGCTCAGGACATTGGTCCGTCATGTCTCCAAAGCCTCTGGCAATGGAGGCCGGCCAGCCCCAGCAGCAGCCTGGTCCCTTCCTGCCTGTCCTCATGGGACAAGATGCTCCTTGCACCCTGCCAGACCCCCTGGTTCCAGCTTGTGTCCACTGCCACCTAACACCAGCAATCCTGCAAGGCTGCTCCACAGAAGACAGTATAAATCGGTTCCATGGATTTACCCTAAACCAAAACCCCCGACAGCAGCAAACCTAAATTAACCCCAGCAGCAATAGTGGAGAAGAAAAAACGTCACAGAAATAGCTACTGGAAGATCCAAGCCTCAGCCTGGGCTCCAAGCAGGAAGCTGGAAGGGCATGTGAGGTAATGTTTAATAAACAAAGCAAAAGAAAAAGCCACTCATTTTGAAGTTTTCTGTATTAAAACCCTCAAATCCTCTGTTTCCCATTTCTCTGAATGGATGGGAAAGGAGCCTTGTTTGGGGTTTGGGGTTTTTTTGGGCTGTGCAATAGTGTAATTATTACTCTGTACATACTTTCCCCTTGTACTTTCTTATTTGCATTTGCTCTCCCTAATAACACCTCACTCATGCTGCGGTCTGACACGGGGAGTGTGGGATCCATTTGAAAGCTTTCCATTCCTCTCCTCTTTCCTGCCTCCCCCGGCTCTGGCAGTGGGGATTCTTGATGCCTTCTTTGCGCTGAGCTCCATCTCGCGGGCTTTCTCTGGCTGGTTCATCACCCATCCTTATCTGCCGGAGCATCTCCGTCGGCCCGCGGCAGAGGAACACCTCCGCTCTGCTTGCAGTCAGGAGCCATCACCCACTGGGGCATGAAGCACGCATGGCGCACGCGGATGGGTCCTGCAGCACCTACCTCCGGGGAGCCTGGCAAGGCACCCTGGCAGGCTGCAGGAGGAATTCCCCTCCCTGCATCAGCAGCCTCCCGGCGAGCTGGAATTTCTCCTGCTTTTCACTTTGGTCAGACACTGTAATGGCTTCGTGCGAGTTTTGACTGCAGGGAAGCAGGACGAGCGTTGCCGAGAGGTGTTTATGGAGCTGTTACAGTGAAATGCTGTTGCTACTGATGGACTGCAGTTAACAGCGAGTTAACTTGTGAAGAAGGAATCTTTCTATCTGGCACCACAATGGATGATTTTCTTCTTGTCCTCACAGAAAGGGCAGCAGCACCTCCGTTATCCTACTGAAAACTGCATCCATGTGATCTTGTTTAAGCGTTGCAACCCTGCTCCTTGCAAGACTGCCAATCTAGAGCTAACATCTTGTTCTTCCCAGCTAGCAAGCTTAGTACCCAAATATAAAAGGGTGATGCTTAAGCCCACTGGATGCCCTAATCCTGGTCTTCTCCCAAGGCAGGGAAATGCACTTTAAGGATGGATGGAATAATACCTGTGGTTACAAAGTACTTTGGGAATCCTTCATAATGAGCTGCTATGGTTGCCCCTTCTCAGCTCATTTGCGGTGGTTGCTGTGTTCCCTAGGTACACAGACTGACCGTGCACTTACCCAGCAATGGTAAGGTGTTGGCAGCAGCCCAGCTGGGAGCACTGGTCTCTGCACTGTTGGTCTGAAAGTGTCCCTGCCTCTGCTTCCTTCCTGAATGGCTGCACGGCCTTGCTGTCTCTTGACTGTTTTCTGGGCTGGAACATGGGAGCTGGCTCCTTACCACAAAAGCGGGGTGAGCCAATTGGCCCTTTGCAAAGCACTCTGAGGGCATGAATTGAAGGCAGTGTAACTGAAAGGCACTTACTTTTTGTGGGAATGCTGTAGGCAAGACTGGGACCAGCTCCCTAAAATCAGGGAGAGGAAGGAGGGCTGGTTTCAGCATGCTAATGCTTTTGGCTTTGGGGAAAGACTAACAGACTGAGGAAAACTGTTGGTGTAGTATAAGTGTAAAGAAAGACAGGCAAATAAGGCTCTAATAGTAGTTGGACTTCAGTGATATTTGCAAGACAACATGGACATATGATCCCAAGAGCTTCATTTGCCAGGGCTTGAGCAGTTGCTTGTGATGCGGGTGGCCTCTCCTTACCAAAACAAAGGAGATTCAAGGGATCACTGTTGTTCATACCCATCACCAGCTCTCCAAAAGTGCCACTGCTGGGGTTTAGCTGCCGCAAACACCTCCCATTTGCAGAGGACTCTAAATCCAGCCAAAGAGCAATAGCAAAGCTTGCCAAAATGGGAGTCCCAGACCCATATAAGCTTCCCGTTCTCCACGTATTTTCAGGACAGCCAAATGCAGTGTTTTATACTAGCAAAAGGCAAATTTGAATTCGAGGCATCTGGGACATGGGCATTGAAACCAGACCATAGCCGTTGAAGTACCAACTGCCCTCATACTGTAAAGAGAAACCAGGTGATGCTCGTTAAAACCAGGGTCACTTATCTCGAGCAAATTACTCTCACTTCTTTTGGTACTGATCAGTGCTTGTTTCAACAGAAAATTGAGAATACTCGTTATTACTGCAGTGATTGGTAACCCCTTTTTGACAGCCAAATAGCATATTCACCTGAGCTCTTCCGGCAGTAGTCGTGGATGACGATGATTGTTTTCGCCGGGGAGGGCTGGTTTTGACCCGGGGAGCAAGCTTTCCCTTCCACTCTCACTGCAGGTTGGTGCTGCGCCCAGGGCCAGGTCCGTACGCGCGGCGGTGAGGTCGGTGACAGCGCTGCTCTCCCGGCTGCTGCCACGCTTTGGTCCTGCAGATGGAGCTGTGCGGCCCCCGCTCGGCGCTGCTCCCGGCTGCGGGTTACGCTGCTGGTGCCGGGCAGGCGGCAGGCTTGCCTCCCCCGAGGAGTCAGGCACTGAAGCCGTTTGTCTGCAAGGCCTGTGCGGGAGTCTCAGCTTAAGCCAGACAACCAGCTACAAGCACCTTAAAATTAGACTGCGAGTTAAATGCTCGCGCAGTGACACGGGGGATAGCTGCCACGCAGTACACTGCCATCAGCGTGTGCCCGCTGGTTCCTCACTTCCTCTCCGTCTGCTCCCTCTATTTCAATATCCTTAAAGCATCCCCATCCTCAATTTTCCATCAGAGGACAAATGTTGCCCAACCCTTTTTGGTTTATGAAGCCACATTTGCACCAAAGAATGCCAGCTGAACTCCAGTACAGGCCATGTATAGCCAAAGGTGGACTTCAGATTCAGATCTCAAGTGCCTTCACCCCACTCAAGAAAAAGCAATGGGGTGATGAGAAGCCATGCCTTCGTCTGAGGGAGGTGTCCTGCTATTTCCCACAGATATTACTTGTTTTCCAAGAGCGATCCCAAGAGAACGGGCACCTCCATCACCAGTGAGGGACATTAGGAGCAGGAACACCACAGTCCCTGCAAACAGGCCAGCACCCATCCACAGTGAGGCACTCAGCACCGTACAGACTGCAGTTCGCAAGAAGAAAGCTGAAAGGCGCATTCTTCTTCTTGGCTGCAACTTTGATATTAGTTGAGCTAATTATCTAAGACAGAGGCAGCTGATCTCAGTTATTCTGGCACTGAGCTCCTCCCTCCCCTATCAGACAAGCTTGCTCCAGGGAGGCATAACTATGATCAACGAACGTGGCGAAACAGAGCAAAGGCTTTGATGGCCCAAGACTTGGGGAAGGGACATCATCAAACTAAACTATTCACTGCTTACTTTGTTACAGCTTTGCTGTCCTAGCGTAAACTGCTTCAGCTTACACTAGGAAACCTATTTCCCTCATTTCGACAGTAGGGAATCCCCACAGTCACCATATGACTTATTCTTAGCAATTAAAAACCAGTTGAAGTGGAAATGGACCCACCGAGATCCTGTGGAAGCCAAGAGCAGGGCAGCTGTTAGATGAAGGATATATAACTCAGTAAGCCCCAAACACCTGCCTAGCATAATCCAGCTTGAAATGAGAAACTTGGTTCTTGCTTAAAAACACACCATTACTACAAAGATTTATTGCTCTCGCGAGTACGAAGCCAGCTAGCCCCTTTATTAAAAGAACACCCACAGTAGATGTTCACAAAGATTAATAACTGTTTTGAACATTGGATGCTCTCCTTAGACATGGCTTATAGTGCACCAGCTGAGGCTATGACATACACCATGGAAGAAGGTAAAGAACTGAGGTGAGCTGCATCTCTTTTAGGGAGAGTTACTAAGATACTCGGTGTGTATTAGCACATTGCCTCTGTCCGGGCCTCCAGCAGAGAGAAACAGATATAGCTTGGGGGGGGGGGGGGGATAGTTCTGAGACAAAACCTCATTAAATAACCAAACCAATCAAGTTAAATGAAGACTGAAGGTAAGTAGCAGCCTGCCAAATTCCTCTGAGAAGCTAATTATCTGACACAAGTAATTGCCTTCAACCTACCTGCTAGGGATGGTCTCCACTGGCTGCAAGTAGCACAAGCCAAACTGTAGCACTGGCCCAGCAGGGCAGCAGTTGCTAATGCAGGTATCACATACGGTCTTACTACAGTTGTGCTCAACCATCTGGCTCAACCATCCCCAGCCTTCAAAGGGGCAGGTTAAAAAACGCTGTCTCCTTTAGACAACCACAGGCTTTCCAAGAATGTTTTCTGCATAGCTGTTAGGTTTTTTTTCCACAGTTCAAATGCAGTTAGCACTCACAGAGCAGGATCTAGATGTGAAATTGTTACAGTATTACCATCTAGTTATCATTCATCATCACTTCTGCTTTCATGGTAGGAATCATTCAGTTTCCACATGAAGTTGGAGCAACTAAAAGAAACCCTGGTGTGAATGCAGCGAGTTTCTTTAGGCTAGCACTCCACTATGTGAATGTACTGAAGTTCGCACCAGTGTAGTTCAGTAGCCAAACAGGCTACTGCATGCATGATAATAAAAGGCAGCGCTGCTTCAATCACAAGCTTGAAGCTAGGAGCTATGGTATTAAAAAAAGTCACTTGGGATGTTTCAAGACAATCAGGAATGACATACCACCACTTCTGTTCACCCTGCTAGTTCAGCTCATGAAGAGTATAGTCCCAACTGAAAGCACAGAATGATTAAACATTGTATTTCACAGCTGCTTGTAAGAAAACAGCTTTATTTCTTATCCTGCTGGAGCCACTGTTTCTACCAGTAATGCTCCCCTTTGGATCCCCTTTTAAAATGTAGCACTAAGTTGGCTTAGCTTTTACATAGTTACACAATACATTAAGGTTTTCCTCTTTACACCAGGCATTGCTAAGGTCCTGCAGTCTAGGACCTTCCGGCAAGCAGTACAGACCCAGATCCTAGACAGGCATGTTTGTCAGACAGATTTTGCAGTTTTAGTGCATGAAGTGACAGCAAACTAGCATCAGGTTAAACAGAAGTCAGAACACTACTCCAGTAAGCAGACTCATTGTCACCAACACATCCTCTATTAGCTCCTAGTATTTACTACTTAATGTCATCTTCACATTTAATCCAAAATCAGAAAACTAACAGGGTAGCTTGCATTTTCATGACATTAAATAAGAGCTTCTAACTGTACTGCACGCACAATGTCGAGTCCCACCTCTTATCACCCACTTTTATACTAAAGCTCTGGGCAACAAGGGTCAGAGAGTATTTGTCACCTACCAGTCAACTACATGAGAGTTGCAGCTTCTGAAGTTTTCCCATGACATCATTATTTAATCTTTGCACACATAACAAGCAGCTATGGTGCCCATGCCATATTCTCAATAAGAACTACGTGTGTTTAAGTAGCCATCAGTCCTGGCCACAGAAGTTACAGGCCAAAGATGAATGAAACCAGCACCACACTGAGTTTACAGTATGCCCATGTTAAGCCCATGTACAACAGCAAAAGACAACTGTGACTCCCCAAGGATTTGTGTACCACATATTAAAAAGACAGTTTAGTTTCCCCCCCCATTAAGGGGCTTCCTTCACTTCAGTTAGTTGGGAGGGTGGAGAAATAGCAATTGCATTATGCATTTATTAGTAAGCTCTGGGAGCACAGCCCTTGGTCTGCTTTCATACATGCCACAAGCGCCATCCATGACAGATTCGTTTTCAACAGATTAGCCAAACACAGGTCCAGTTATTTCAATATACTTTATTTTAAAACAGGTAGGTCACAAAAACACTAAGCTTAGCCCGTTCTGCCATACACAAGCTACAAATACTTGTTTGACAGTTGAGGGTCAGTCTTTAGTAGCATACATGAAAAGTGAATAAAAATCCATATAAAACAATATTCAAATAGTTTCCATAGGAACACAGATAATTGTGACCCATCTCCCAGTCGTTTTTGTTGCATTTATGCCAAACCTAAACTTTAAAAAAACCACTTAAAAATTCTAGCAAGAATTAAGTTAATGGTCCCCCAAATGCCCTAAATTCAATTACTAACCTTGCAGTTAATTACTAAATATTACCTATACATTAATACTAGCTGAAGCACAAGTTGCTGGATATTCAATTCCACTTTCCCAGGCACAAGAGAGTGGCAGACTAGCAACATCCTGCTCCTCCACTTCAGCTAGGAACCCTCGCTCCTTGATCTGCTGCATTAGTTGCCTAGAACAAAAGAAAATGAAACAGTCACAAAGTGTTTCACTATGATGTGCCAAAAAGGTAATGAAGTACTTTTCTTACTGCCAGGGAGCATGAAATGAAATATTTACTCATCATCTGCAATCCAGACGATATTACCAGAGGGGGAAGGGGGGTAAAATAGTTAAATAAATGAAGAAAAGGCAGAGTATGTGCAGGTCACTCATGGCTGGCTAGGTTTCAGGGCAAGTTCATTTCCCTGTTTCTGGGTAGGATCTAGATGTGCAACGATGCACCTATATGCCTGTAGCTACATTTATACACACATGCCATAGAGACTTAATGAGTTACTGCCCAATAGTTAAGAATTTCAGACCTATGCCACTGACTGTCCCTTATCTCACACCCTCACATTCCTGAGAAACTTGAATCACAGAAAGGTATGGATAACAGACTAGGAATGTAGGGGAGCTGATCAGCGAGAGCCACACGATTCCTTCCATACCCAGATAACTTCAGCTGACTCTGTTTTTTGATTCAGTTTCCTTATGCTATATGCAAGGCATGAAGTTTTGCTACTACATCCCTTATCCTTCACAGTTACCCAGCCTGACCTCATTGCAGAGGTGCTCCAGCCTTCTGATCGCCTTTCATGGAACAAGTCTAGAGGAAGGTCAACAGGTCAACATACTACTTACGTTGGGGGCCCCAGAGCTGGACACAGTACTCCAGGTGGGGTCTCATGAGAGCGCTACAGAGAAGGAAATCACCTCCCTCACTTGGCTGTTCATCCAAGGCTACAGACCTCTTTCAGCCTTACAAGACCACCTGCCTTTTCCATTTTGGCAAGAAAATTCTGTGATACAAGCTGGCCCTTAACTCAAGGGGAAGTATCAATGAAGTTACGGTGAAGATCTTTCTAGGAAAGGATGAGAGAGTTAGACTTGTTCAGCCTCCAGAGCCTTTCAGAGAAGGCTCCAGGCAGACCTTAGAGCAGCCTTGCAATGCCCAAAAGAGACCTACACAAGATCTGGAGAGGGACTTTTTACAAGGGCATGTAGTGAAAGGACAAAGGGGAATGGCTTTAGACTGAAAGAGGATAAATTTAGATTATATATAAGGAAAAAGTTCTTTACTGGGAGGGTGGTGAGGCACTGGAACAGGCTGCCCCAAGAAGCTGTAGATGCCCCATCCCTGGAAGTGTTCATGGCCAAGCAGGATGGGGCTTTGAGCAAACTGGTTTAGTGGAAGGTGTCCCTACTCCTGTCTAGTTCCAGGGGTAGATGATCTTGAAGCTAGATTGAGCTAGATGATCTTGAAGCTCCTAAACCATTCTGTGACAGTTATGTCTGCATAATTAAGCTCAGCATGCCTCACACAAAGCATTACATTTTAACAGAAACCCAGTGGTACAGTGAAAAAGCTAATTATTCTCCTGCAGAGGCATTTTCAGTTCAGTTTAGAGCCTTATGAGAAGTCTAAAAACTCCATTTGTTTGAGAAACACTTCAATTGACAGGAGGTTTCACTAAAGGAAAAGCAAGGCTCATTGTTTCCATCGTAAGGGCTTCCCTCTTACTTTTATGGCAGGAATTCCCCTGAACTTAAGCACTTTCAGTAAATCCAAAAGCAACCTAAACAGCAAAGTTAAACATGCTTTCGGGTAATGCTGCTGCTGTTTGGTACTCTGCACTGAGGAATAAGCCAGAGCTCAACCTAAGCCACAGACTAGCTCTCAACTAAACAGACAGATCACATTGTGAAGTGGCACTGTTGGATGTTCCTGCATCCTGCAGCCAAAATTTAGCAAGCTATCAGTTTAGACAGCATACTATTAAAACTGTTACTAACTGGCCTCTAATAACCAATCACAGAAGCTAAGTGTAAAGAATTATGTAATGATTCTGTATGTCATGCAAGAGTGAAACTAGAAGCCCAGGATAATGAAAAGACTCCTAACATTACCCCTTTAAAAGCACCTCTCCTGGAAATGAGTACATTGTAGAAAAGAGTAATTGGTAACGTTAGCATTGTTCTAAGACACAACACAACACATACACACAAGAAGGTTTTACGAGAGCTATGACACAAAACCCATGGCCCTGTGTGCTCAGGGACAGCCAACTGACATGAGCTATTCAATACAGTCATCTTTATCAACAGCACTGATGGATCAAGATACTTAAATTACTAACCATGCTGGTCTTGACATCACATAGTGTATTGTTGGCCTTTGGAATCCATTGAAAGTAGAAGCTGCTGCAACAGTATAGGCACCCATGTTTTCAAACAGGATCCAGTCACCAACTTGCAACTCTGGCATATTAAAACGCTCAACAATACGATCTAGGCCATCACATGTTGGTCCCCATATGCTGCAGGAATAGCAGCTGTCATCTGGTTTAGGCCGCTAAGGAAGAGAGTTCAGTATAATAAGTTTGACTGTCAAAACAGACCTTTCAGAAGTAGTATCATAATTAGTATAACATTCCAGAGAAAAGGAGGAAGAGCTGCTTACAGGTCCTTCTCCACTCCAAGCTTTAAAATTAGTTCTACTGCATGCTTCCCAACGCTAATGCCAGATTCTGGTAACATAAAGGGAGCAGTAAACTGAGAAGTAACTGCTGTGATGAGGATTCTCCTACATACATGATACATGACTAGTATGTGATATTTCTGACTGAGCATACCTTTTGCAGAACTGGTTTAACATGTGCATGATCATACAGGATGCAGTTGAATGATCCATAGACTCCATCATTCACATAGTACATAAGAGTTTTGTCATTTGCATCATCTTCATCTGTAAGAAGTTGAGATATCAGTAAGAGAATACTTGGAAAGAAGCACACAGTTGGCTAGAAGAAAGATTAGATCTAGATTTACATACCATCAGAACCTGTTTGTTCCTTTAAGACAATTTTTTTTGCAATGATGTTGACTGCTAGTGTGAATGCTGATGCAACATAGTACCGTCCCGGCTCTGCAATAATAGTTATTCCAGAATCTGAAGGGAAGTATTTATCCAGTGCTGGGTTGATAACACCTGTGATCTAGAGAAGAATCAGTTGCCGACATTAGAACTTCAAGCAGTTACTCAGGTGCTATTCTAGAAGTCCGAGTCAGACTTCCATGCTCAAAATGATATACTGGTCAAATGTGTGATAACTATTAGCATATTGTAAACAATATTGACTGGTTTTGCTGTATTTTCCCACTCAAGTTTTGTTTGCATTAAAACCAGACACTACTTGCAGCTTAAAAATTTAAGTGACCAAAGCACTCATGTTTCAGTCTAAGGAAATTACTCCTCCTAGACTCATAAAGTCAGTATTAATGCCCTGCAACTACCCACACTTCAATTTTGACTTCTAGCCCACTTGTAGTTCTGCTAATCATGCAGTATTCCCCAGCTTTCTGCATCCTAAAGACAGAAGGCTTTTTCATCCAGTTTCAAACTCAATTGCTTACATGAACAGTTATTTCCAAGTTCTGAAGTTAGTGATTAAGCACTATGTGTCATAGTGCTTATAATGTCATAGAGCCTGATGTCAACATCATTTGCACCTGACATTCCCAGTAAGCCAATAGTGCCCTACGAGAAGCCAGCATTCATTAAGAGGTATTACAACTGAGACAACATTAAGCCCACATCATTAGCAGAAATTCACTTTAGGTAACTTATTTGCTGACTCCTTGTGTAAATATGTAACATCATTTAAAACCACGTTAGGTTAGACTGGTAAGCGTTCTAATAACACTGCTCCAAGTGGAAGTCTGTTAATACCCAGCCACCTTGTCTCTTTCTGAAAAAGAGAACTATTTCTGCGTGAAAGCAGAGTAGAGAACACTGATCAGTTAAAAAATGGTCCAAAAGCCAATTATAAACCAAATCAGAAACAGATTAGTTTGCTGCCATCCAGAAGGGCAGCGTAGTCTCAGGACTATCTTTTCACCCTATTTGGGAGCACTGCCAATCTAAGACTTCTTCCAGTCGATGCTGCACTTCAGACTACACCAGTAAGAATCAAGCCTGCAATTAAAAGCTGCTTTACACACTTGATATCTCTGCATGCTTATGTAGTCATTTAGCTATGTATCTAATTTTCAGTTTTCAGATTCATTCCTCTCCTAAATTAAATTTCTGACCAAGCAAATTTTGTATACAGACATATTTTCAAGAATAGAAAAACAAAGATTTTGTTTAATCCAGATTGACATTCAGAATGACTCTACAACCTGAGAAGTTCTTAGTAAAACTATACCTCTTCAAATTTAAGCTTGACGTCTTCAGAGCCAGGGAAGCCACCACCAATATCAAGGAGATACATACTGAAGCCAAGTTCAGCCTAAAATGAGATTAACGGCAACACTGTCAAGAAAGCAGCTTAGTTTATAATTGTGGCTTAAAAAGTAATGTAAAGCCATTTCATTAATACTTAGAACACAGCTAATTTATCATGTTCAAGTAATAAGTCACTTGAGTTTGAGCCACTGATTTTAGCACATTTGTAAATGAGGCTTGCAGAACTGATCTAAGTAAGCCACCATGACCTCAAAAATTTAAACATGAGATCAGCATCTTAGCTTTTAACCCCACAACAGTTTTACACTTGATTCAGGTTTTGCCACAATAGCTGATCAGTAGGTTCCAGAGAAAGCAGAACTAGACTTACTCCCATATCAAACACACAGCGGGCATCAGAAATGGCTTGAACAAAGGTCTCTGGATCTGTACATCCACTTCCAACATGGAAACTATGAAGAGATACAAAATATCAGTTGTTATTTGGCAAATTCGTAAAGAAGTTCATACAAAATTCAAGTCACCATATGCAGAGGCATCTCTGTCAGGTATACCACTTAAACCATTTACTATGACTGCATAGCAACCTATCACACACCTTACTCCAATGATGGCAAGGTCAAGCTCTTTTGCACGCTCCAGAAGAAGCCTGCTAGTCTTAAGAGTAGCTCCAAATTTAACACTCAAACGACAAACTGCTTTGGAGTCATCAGTTGTAATGCGCAAGACTAACCTAGAAATAGGAGAAAAGAAAGTTTAAGTTCCAGTACAAAAGACATCATTATCAGGCAGGTATGACCTTAGAATGAGACTGAACTTAAACATACAAGTTTTCCTGTACACCTCTTCTTAATGCGCCGGTAAGCTATACAGGATTAGCTTTCACTGGCTAAAAAGTACTTTTCTTGTAGTTTTGCAGCCTATCTTAACTAACAAAAAACAAGGTTCAGATAACAGCAGATGTTTCCGTAACTTGGGAACCCAAGCAAGAATTACACAGAACAATTAGCATAACTTACTTGGCTTTTGGATGAGCCCTTGCAACTTTCATTAGTTCTACTTCACTATCAAATGTCATCATCTGTACACCACTGCTGGCAGCATGTTTGATTTGAGATACTTGTTTGCAGGGATTTGCATATATTATTCGCTCAGGAGGTACACCAATGCTCTGTATCAGTTGTATTTCCGTCTAAAGAGAGAACAGATTACACTTGTGAAAAATACTTCTAGATGGATGATTAAAGTAAACAGTACAGCGAAAGAAACACTGCTTGGTTATGTTTAATTTTACATGAACACATCTTGCAAAGCTGAACATACTCCAACATCACAGACTAGAACACAGTCAAGATCTTACCTTACTGGCGCAATCAAATCCTGCACCCAGAACAGCAAGTGTCTTCACTACAGCTTTGCTGTCATTACATTTGACGGCGTAGAAGGGGGTTACCCGAGGAAGGGCTTTATGCCACCGCACGTGCTTCTTTACAATATCCCCGAGGTCAGCAACATAAAAGGCATCTTTATCATCCTAGAGCAAATACACGTCTTAGTTACAAACGACAGATAACAGGATAAGCATAGAGGTCAGCATTTGAGTAGGAGGTCGCCTTACAGATAATCTGCAAAGACAACTTGTTCCCCTAGTTTATAAAGTTTGTGGCATCACAAAATGCAGCGATTTTCCCGTCATACTTACAGAAGATGACACTTCATTGATTTTTTGGTCAAGGATATCCTTGGCAGTAAAGCCTTCGTCAAGGAAGGTGAATTCAAATTCTTCATTGCTGAAGCTACTCATGATTTCCAAGATTTCAGCTTTAAGCAAAAGGATTTAAGACAAACTGTTGCTACAAAGAGAAACAAAAAAAAAACCAAAAAACCCCACATTCAATACTTCACTTAAACTCATACAATTTACATTCACTACTTCACTTTAATGTACCCATTGTATGACTACTACATTGTGGTCATACAATTTACAATTATACAACTCCTACAGTGATTACTAATAGTGGCATAGATTAGGATTTTACATAGATGACAGATCAGATTTGATCAGAACCAAGGAAGCACTCCACAAAATAATCTTGCTAGCTTGAAGGCTAATTCTCCTCTGTTCAGCACCTGTATTAACTACTCAACCTAGTCAAAGGGAAAAAAAGAAAAAACAAATACTGTCAGATATTATTAGTCTAAGCCCCTGGAAGTTTCCACTGTCTTCACCTTCCCCTCCACATCAGAGCTATTAATATTAAGGCTAGTGACAGTGGCAAGTGGGTAACTTCTAAAAGATACCCAAACTCTTGAGCACTTTTGTAGCTCACCAGTTCCTGGGAAAAGGCCTTTGTGTTACTACAGACTGAATCTGAGGATGCTACTGACTTCCGAGTAGCAACAACTCTCACTTGGTCTAAACCAGTTCAGACTATGGATAAACCATCCATGAGATGACAGCTTTCCTTGAATTTGCTCTGTTGGTGGTTAGAGCTTCCCTGTTATACCCATGACCTCCAACCTACACAAGGAAAACCTCAGCTGTCAGGAGTGGCAGATACACACTAACAGTGGTTCCTAGATGTGACCTCTTAGCAGTGATCCCAATTAACACTTTATAACAGGATTTTATAGTAGTCATACATAAGAAATATTCATTGTTAACAGAAATCTATCAGCCAAGTAGAAAGTCCCTTGAGAGCCAGAACTAAAAAGCAAAAGCACATTCCTCTGCCATCCAAGACCCATGAAGCCCATGGCAAAGTGTATGGGTCATCCTTTTACCGGGTAGACCAAAGAGAGAATTAACAGCTTGATGGAGTAGACTGTCAACTTGAGCAGAAGTGTGTGCTACCTTTTAAAGACCTCAGCCTTGCAAGTGACTCATAGGGAAGATATGGTTTCATGTAACCAGGTCCAGCCCTCTTACTTCTCTCAGCATTTTTTACACTCAATCTCATCATACAGTTTGGAACTGAAGATTATGTAAACTCTAAATTATTCTCTAACCTTTAGTTACATCATCGTTCCCTCTATTTTCAAGAGGGCTGGCTATAAATTGTATGAAAAGTAACTTATGTTTTATAGCTGTTCCAGATTAATGAAGTTCTAACACCAACAGAATCACTCATTCCTTATACAAGAATCCATTAAACTTTTTATCTACTGATTGATTCTGAAAAGTCAGCATATATGACTTCACTTCAGCCTTCAGAAATATATGGCAGCTGAACTGCCAGTGTCAAGACCTACTTCGCATCTTTTGATCATTTCTCACTTAGAGACAAACCAGATTTGAGATTCAAACTAGATTAAGCTTTAATGAAATAAAACCCAACAATCCACCAAGCCTTATCCTCTTCTCTGCTCTCATTCACATGCAGTGTTAATTCTCCCAGAAACTGGATTAGTCTTCTCTTAAAAGCCTCTTTGAAAGAGCTGTAAGAAGCAGCAAATTAAACACTTCTCAGGAAACTGTTACTAAAGGGCCACAGCAGCACATTGTAAGATAATTTCGGGAAGATGTTGCAGTTTTGCAGAAAGTAGCTCAGGGACTTCCAGCTGTGGTTAAGAGAAGCAAACACCACCAGGCAGCATTTAGTTTATCCTCCCCTCTGCACAGTGCTGCATGAAAAGCACTTTTCCTATTAACGTCTAAGATGGGAATTACTTTTGCTGGACACAGCAGACTGAGAAGTTCTTGCAAGCCTTCCATCTCCACTATTGCACAATTTTAACTGCAGTGTAATTACACATAATATAGACAGAACATGATCATGTAGATGCAAACTGTAGCCTCACAGTGTATATTTCTATTTGGACTGCGTGCAAAGTGTCCGCAGCTTCCAAAAGAAAGGCAATTCGTGCTCATTTAGAAGTTACTCTCCAGAACATTCCCTTATTCAGCAGCTGTATTTAGACACAGCTGAGTCATGCCTGCAGGCTCTGTACTCAAATAGCGAACCTGCGTCTCGAACGCGCGCCCGAGGCGCTCCTGACCCGGGCGGCAGCAAGTTGCTGCTGACTGCTACCGGCAAGGCAACCGCTGGCGGCCCCGCTCCCACTGACTGCCTTTCTCCCTGTACAGCCATGCGGTGCGTAGCTGTGCTGCCTGCCTGGGCACTGAGCGCTCCAGCCGCCGCAGGTGCTGCGGCACCCTGAGGAATCACCTCAGTCTGCCCTGAGGTCGGCTTTACTAAAGCCTACTTCACCTCGCAGTTACCCCACACCGGAGACCCCGCAGAAGAGCCGGGCTGCCGCCTGGGGCCGGGGATGCGCCGAGCCATGTTCTGCCGCGCACCTGCCGCTCCCCACGCCGGAAACAGCCCGGCGGGGCCGACCCCTCCCCCGCTCCCGGGACGCGCCAACACCTCCCCAGGCAAGCGGGCCTGACCCGTTCGCGGCCGCCCGGAGCCTGCGTTCTCCCCCCAGTTCTCCCCTCCCTTCCCCGCCCCGCTGGCACTGGGGATTCCCCGGGCGCGGAAGCAGGGAGGCCCCGTGCCCGGCGGCAGCAGCCGGCGCCCAGCCCGGGCTGCTTGGCAGCGGCCCCGCAGACACGTGGCTCCGCGCCGGCCGGCTTCCGCCGCGCGCGCCTGCCCCGGCCCCTTCCGTCCGCCCCGCTCCGCTCCCCGCCCGGCCCGGCACACGCCGCCCGCCTCACCTCACCTCACCTCAGGCACCGGTGGCGGGAGCTGCTGTGAAGCCTCAGCGGCGGCGGCCGGTACCCTCGCTCTGAGCCGCCTCCTCCTCCTCCTGCGAGCTGGGCGCGGTGCGAGGAGCCGGGCTGGAGGCGCCCTGCCGCCTGAGGAGGAGCGGGGCCGGCGGGGCTAGCGGCACGCCGCAGCTGACAAAGCTTCACCGGCGCCGCCGCGCTCCTATATATAGGGCAGCCCGCGTCGCTATGGCAACGCACCAGCTCAAACCAGCCCCGATCGGCTGCGACCGGGTAGGGACTCTGGCCAGCAGCTATTGTGACGTCGGCGCGAACATGCGCAGGGCGCGCCACGCCCCCCCCGTCTGTCCGCCCGCCCCTCCCCGGGCTCCGCTGAGCGGTGAGGGCGCCGGCCCCGGCCCCGTCCCGCAGCGCGGTGTGCGCCATCCCCAGCGACCGCCGCAGCCCCCCCGCGCGTCCGGCCGGGGGCTGCGGCTGCGGCTGCGGGCGGTGCTTTGGCAGGTGCCCAGTGAAGCGCCGAGCCGGGGGGCTCGGGAGTGTCATGCTCGTGGCATCAGTGGGGTGACACGCGGGAAGTGTCGGTCTCCCGCGAAGCCGTCCCATGAGGTTTGCGCGTTGGCAGTGGTGCTGCCTGCATGCCTGTCCACCACGGATGGCACCCAGAGCACTACTCACAACACTGACCGTCTTTCTCTCTTTGCTTTGACACTGATACCTGTTTCAACTCTAAGGTTAATCTGTCTCCCTGTGTGCTGGCTTGATTTTTTATAAAAAAGGGCTTTGGTGGAAGTTGCAAGCAGGTATAAACTCCGCTCTGCTAAATTCGTTTCTGCTTTAGCCGTGGAATGACTACTTACTACGCTTGCCTGGACAGGCACTTTCTATCTCTCTTTAAAAAGTGCAAGTCTTACCCCATAGAATGAAACTCCATGGAGACCAAGTCCCTGTTCTGCCACCGTATGCAGGAGCTCTGAAGGATGGAGTTGCTCTTGCTATGCTGAAAAGGGAATTTTTACCCCACCAGCTGTAGGGTATAAGAAAGCAGGAAACCTTCCTGCAGCATATGCCACAGGATGGACCCCAGGGTGCTCCTGCTCCCCATCACAAAATCACTGGTCCAGCCAGGTGGACAGCACTACACGGGGAAAACACTCAGCCTTGCGTGGGGAAAGGTTATGGGAGACACTGGCTGCTGCAGGATGCAGGTTCATCTCGTGGAGGTGCTGAAAAGGCTGTGCCCACCAGCCTTGGAGGTCGCTTCCTCCCACTGAGACCAGCTGGGAAACCCACTGCATTTCAGGCAGAAGTGGATCAATGGGATGTGCCTGTGTGTCCTCCCCAGACCCTTGGTGCTGGAGCTGGGCTGGGGAGGAGGGCAAGACTGGCACTGCACAAAAATCACTTCAAGAAGTAAAATAAAGGAAAACACCAAGATCAAGCAGATAAGAAACAAAAGGCAAGGTGGGCCACAGCCAAGAGAAATGCTTTGGAACAGAGCTGGCTTTGGTTAAAATGGTGAACGAAAGAAAGAACAAAAGCTCCTAACAGATTAAAATATATATTTAGTGTGTGTGTGGCCACAAGGGCAAACTGGGGAAAGTTTTCTGAATAACAGCAAGCAGGCAGTGGGGAAAACTATTCCAGTGTGTAGCACCCACATCAGCTGGTCCCCAGAACGCTACATTCCTTCTACAGCTACTCCTGTTGCTGCACGAGCATTGCCTGTACTAATCCACCAAAAACCCAGAGGAGTTTCACATCACCTCCCCTGCCAGTTAACGGGGCAAGAAACAGAGCTCACAAACCTATGGATTCGGCTCCATGGCCAGCAGATACAATTTACGTGTTGGAAAAGCAGCCGGAGAGGAAAGCGAAGGGCTGTGTCACCACCGCAGGAGCCAGCAGCTCACTGAGCTGCCAGAAAAGCAAGGGCTGAGGCTGGGATGGGGGTGATGGCCATCACCCATCCCCAGCATTCCACTTGCATCCTTCTGGTCATTGTTCCCTCTTCTACCCTCTGGTTAGGGCTGGAGGAGAGCCTGTGGCTTGATACCCACTGAAGTCTGGGTTGACCAACCTCAGTTAGGGCAGGAGGGCAGCTGCTGGTGGGAAGGCACCTACATCTCAGGTAGGGACGTGAGGCAACACAGAACAGTACCTGAGCCTGGAGAGAAAAGGCTGGACTGTTCCAAGGGAAAAAGGCAGCAAGAACAGCCGCAGGTTGTAATAATCCAAGGAACTGACACATGTCAGCTATTTGCAGGTGATCAATAGTAATGTTGTATCAGCTCCTCAAAAGCATGGGATTACTGAAATGTTTTACCCCCGTCAGTTTTTGTCTCTGGAGGCTCCTTGAGAGCTTCCGGTGGCAAGGGCTGGCCTGTGAGGAGCACAAGGTTTGCAGGAGGTGTCCCAGCACAGGGAGGGAAGGGGGGTTGGACCTGGGTCTCCATGCTGGAGGGCAGCCAGGGATAGCTTTCGGGCGCACCAGATGAGAACAGGGAGGCATGTCCTTTGCTACCCATTCTCTGACTAGTGCCCTGAGAGTCTGGCTAAGCTGCTCTGAAGAGTGTGAGGAGCTGCACAGGTCCATGGGTGACAGGAGTAGAGCAGACCCTGGGTATGAAGAGCTGGGAAATGCTTCTGCAGCTCCTCGCAAGTCACTGCCAATCTCAAACTACCTCACATGAAGCAGTTGCTTGGGCCAAAAATGTTTTCCAGAAGAGGGCACTGGAAAAGCATTTGTTGGCAGCAGACTGTGACCACATCTTCCTGATGTTTTCCCTCCTTGCTTTCTCTCCAGGCAGGGCCCTTGCTGCTGTGGAAGGACAGGGGACAGGCAGCATTGTCTGGCTACCCTGTAGCTGACCATGTCTTCTACAATTTACAGCAGCAACAGCTTAGTGGTCCCTGGTCCTGCAAGTGGTGGGTCTCCTGGATCTTGCAAGCCCCTGAATCTGGGAGGAGCTGAACCCAAATCCCAGGTTCCTGCAGCTGCCAGCCGAGCAGTGGGAGCTGCCCAGTGGGAGAGGGACAGTCTCCCCGGCCAGCACCATCGCAGCAGCTGGAGGAAACCTCGAGGTAATGCCAGGCATTTCTTGACTGCTGTCTTTCCCTCTGAGCCTACCAAGGGCTTTGCGCTTCAGAAATTAAGCCCTGTGACAGCTCATGGAGTTAATAGTACCTCCACTTGACAGATGAGAAAGTGGCACAGAGTGAGATTCAGTGATTTACCCAGGATTGTGGAGACTAAAACCCAGACTGGGCTGTGGACCTGTGCAAGGTGGGGATCCTTTTCAGGCTGCGGCGTGCAAGACACATGCATGGGGAACTTCTGTGGGGCTGCCCCAGGCCCTATGGGGGCAGCAGCTCCTCACTCCCTTTCAGTTTGTTGGCCATTGAACAGAAAAAACGAAAGCTATAAATTGTCCCTGCCATTCAAAAAAGACCGTTAGAGGAAACAAGGTATTTGCAGGATACGTATTTGCCATCTTTTATTACATATTTTCTAGGCATTTGAGTGCAGTTTCTTGTCTCTCAGTGCTGCAAATGTGATGTTGCATGCTTTCAAGTCACAGCAACAAACTAAAATAGTTCCTTGCAGTGGCAAAACTAAAGGAGACTGAGTGACTGAAAACCTTGTGGAGTGACCAAGAGCCTTGTGAAGTGACTGGAAAGCTTTGCCTTGCTTTGCAGCTCAGCTGCAGAAACGCTTACTGTTCTGTTTCCTACCTTGCCTTTTTTAGGAGAAAGTAGCCCCAGTGTGCTCAAAATGAGTCATTCACAGACACGTACCATGAGGTGAAGCACATAGCTCTGACATTACAGCACCACTTTCATGTCTGAGGCTCTTCCAGTCCTTCACATTTACAGATTTGAGATAAAAAAAGAAACATTTTAAAAAGTCAGTGCTCTCACGTGCGAGTTGTTAATATACTTGATACAGGAAGGTGTTTGAGTATCATCATCCTTTGTATGAGCTCAGCACCCACGGAAGGTGAGACAGATCGTAAGATTTGGCTCTAGCATGTGTTATATTTAATACACGGATTCTATAGACAATATATAATGGTATAATGGAGATTTAAAACACCTTGTACTTTAACAGACTCTTCATATGATCTTACTCTCAATAAAGACAACGTCAGAATTCTTTGAGAGTCAGGAAGTGTGAGAAGACTCGTGAGCATTAGGTTGAAAAGCAGAGGTCAGCCTGTACTGTGGGATCAGTGGAGAGGAAGCCCTGGAAGTGACAGATTGATCTGTGTGTGCAGCCAGCAGAGTGCTGTTTACACCAGGATGTGGGGAGGCAATGGCCAGTCCTGCTAGCACAGCACTGCGGTGTTCAGCCTGTGGGCTGCATCTCTCTCACATAGAGAACTGTTTTCTGCACGGTGAAGAATTGCTGGGACCAAGAGGCATTACTGACACACATAATTCACAGCCAGCTTCTGAGCCCGCCGCAGACAAGACCTTCATTTACCCCAGAAGCAAGCTGGGAATTTGAGCAGGTTTCAAGTTTTGAGTGAAGAAGCATTTGGTGCTTTTAAGTGTATCAAGTGTCACATCAGACAGTGACCACTGACACTGTCAGTGCTGGATCTGACTCCTGTATGCATATTGTCAATGGCTACTCAGAGAGTAAGATGCTGCTTGACAAGGAGAGTGGCAGCAGGACCTGAAATATACCACAGTTTGCAGAAATTCACTCTGCAGATTTAAATCCTAAACTCTCTCCATGGATCAGATCTTCAGGTGTTGTGCAAACACAGTGAGGTTACGGACTGCTCCAGTGAACTCGCAATTGCTCGTGTGAAGTTCAGTGCGGGACATGAGGGGTCAGGGGATCATAGTACATGTTGGAGAGGAGACCCAGCCCTTTAGGACTTTGTATGTGTGTGTCATGCATACTGACACTTGCTCGCGAAAGTTTGTCTTCTGGTTAATGTATGTCCCTGTGCAGAGCTCTGAGTACACCCTAATGACTTGCAGTAAAACTAAGGACAGGTGGAAAGCTTAGTGACTTGGTTTTCACCACAGCCATCCTCTGACTTTTACTGTCTTCAGATAGACAAGTGACAGGAACACGTTTGACATCTTTTTCTCTTACAGTAATGCAAAATATAAGAAACCCATCAGAAGTCAGCATGGTTTCTGGGGTTTATGGCAACATCAGACGTCAGTTATTATCTCCAACAGGAGGAATTGGTGATGTGAAGTGTAGAAGTGAATATATTGGATAGTGCATCAAATCTGTATCAGGGCCCAGAAAATCTGGAGGAAAGAGACAAGTGTAAAATTTAGAAGATTATGAATTCTGGATATGTTAAACATGACAACTACTCATTCTCTTCTGTGTTAATACTAGGTATATATCATGTAGCAGTCAGCTTTCCAGACTCAGAACTTCTGAAGGTTTCCATGTCAGGGGAAGGGAATAATACAGTACCTGCATCATACCTTCTGCCCCTGGAAAGGCTTTCATGTGTCAGAAAACTTTTGAGGCTACACAGCAAATGGCAACAGACTTTGAAGAGGCAGTGTGTTTGTTCCTTACTTTTAATTCATCTTCGGGGGGATGTAAGGATTGAGATCTCACCTACACAGTACCCACTGCAAACAGACATGAAGCAACACCTCACAGCTGAAAGCCTCACATTTGGATTACTGTTACAGTTTAATCCAGGATTAGTTTTATCCTGGTGAAGAGCAGTTTTCAAGAGCTGTCTAGCTGAAGGGTAGCTACAAAGATGGTGCACAGGTCTTGCTGTATTGCCAGACAGTCTAGGGAGGAAAAATGAACATAAATTGTGGCTTTAGGGCTTCAGGTTGGACATCATGAGAAACTTCTTCTCCAGGGGAGTAGTGCAGCCCTGAGACAGAGGTGGGGTAGCCATTCTTGGAGATTTTCAAGCTTAAACTAGAAAAAGCAATGGCTGACGTGGTGATAGCCCTATGAGTGCGAGGCTGGTCAGGAGACCTCCTTTCCTGCTGGCATTTCTTGCTCTGTGTTCTGGTGATGCAAACAGATCTCACAACATTTTTCTGACCAACCCACTAAAGGTATGCATAGAGGTGTCTGCATGCTAGGGACACGGCAAGGAGGAAACAGAGGATGTCATAATGGGAGGTGGGTGACCTTCTTCTGCAAAGAACCTGCTTCCTGGCTGTTGTGCATCTCCTGTGTTGGACCAGTGCTTCAGAAAAAGGATGCTGAGCAGGACGGTCAGATGCCCTTGCAGGCAGGGGACAGACATTGTGGTGCTTCAGGCCTGTGCAAGCGGGAAAGAAAAGCAGAGAGCTTTCTCTGGGAGGGGACATGGCACTGCCAGGCTTCTGGCTGTGGTCTTGCTCCTTGCTGTCCTTTGGCAACTTTTGCAGCGAGTGCCTGAAAAACTGTATTCCTCGTTCACTTGCAAAAGTACACAGTTGGAAGGGCCAAACAAGCACTTCTCATGCTTCTGGAATGGCATTTGGCCATGCTGATGAGATTCTATATCCATTAGAGACAGCAGCAAGTTGCAGTTGAGCTAGGCTTTTACCTCCCGTCCTCTCTAGCAGGTTAAATAAATCTCTGAAAACCCAAGCTTTAGGAAGGTAAAAATTCAGACCCAGATTTTGTCATCTGCTTGCTCTTTTCGTGAACAAGATGGATGTAACTACTGGCAGCAGCAATGGTTTTGTGGAATGAGAGGTAAAGTTCTGTGTCTCAATGTGAAGCTCGGGGGCACACAGTAGACAGAACGTTTTGTGCTGGAAGGGACCTCTAAAGATCATCTAGTCCAACCCTCTCTGCAGCGGAGAGGTACATCTTTCACTACATCAGATTGCTCAAAGTCCAGTCCTGCCTGCCCTTGAGCACTGCCAGGGATGGGGCAGCCACAACTTCTCTGGGCAACCTACTTCATTGTAGAGAATTTCTTCCTTATATCTAATCTAAATCTACCCTCTTTTAGTTTAAATGGTCCTTTCATTGCCCAAACACACTGAACCGCACAAGTGTCCCATGGATAGGACCTGTCTGAAGTCAAAGGGAGCTGTGTGCATGAAGCGGTAGAGCAAAAGGAAGGATCAGGCCCTCAGAGGTATATTTTCATCATAATGTTTGAAGATTTACGTGTATAACTACGCAACTCAGGGTGAGACTGTGCCTCTAAGGCAAAACATATGAGCTCATATAAAGAATTTATCATTATAATAACAATTTGCATTTCTATAGAACCTTTGATCTCAGGATCTCAAAGTGCTTAACAAACACAAATTAATTAATCCTCACAACTCTCCTGCAAGGTAGACATGTATTATGGAGAGACGCTAGCAGCTAGCTTTCCATTATAGGTCTCATTTTAACTACCTCCTAATTTTGCCAAAACTAAACCAATACACACAAAAATTTCACAAGCATGATCTTGTCCTTGGGTAGGATCTTTTTAGAAATCATGGGGCAAATAGGATAAGATAGTTTAAGATAAGCAGGTTAAATGGGGAGACCAGGCATACATCTCTGAATGAACTAATGCACATGCTCCATTAGTCCAGAGGGGAGGGAAATGCAGAATTTAGGGAAGACACTTGCTTCTCCATAACTTGCCAGCATGGAGATTCCAAGGTCGTAAATGGTTATTCATTATGCACTCTATTATTTATTAAATCAGTGAGCTAGATGAGTGCAGGAGGTGGCCTGCTTTTCTAAATGAAAGAGTCCTTCTCCAGGATCTGCACTTGGCCCTGACTATGAAGAGGAAAGCACCGAGAGCCACATGTTACCTCCCTTGCAGAGTTGATCTTTAAAACCTTTGGGAAAGGCTGGGTGAGCAGACCCGCAGATGCTCTGGTGTCATGGGTGGAATACCACCTCTAAGAAGCTGCCAAAGACACACGGAGAGGCAGTGTCTGGCAGTGTGCCCATGTGAGGGATGGAGAGCAAGAACAAATTCTTCCTCTGCACGCAAATAATAAAACCAAAACAGCCGGGGAAAAACCACCTCTGACGACTCAGAGCTGCTCAGTCCTGGGGCCCGGGCGTGGAGGAGAAAGCAGGAATCTTTCCCGTTCCCTTCCTCCCAAAACGGGAGGACAAGGTGTAGGTGGACAACAGGGCGGAGGCCTGTCCCTTGGCCATGGATTGGAGTTAGCAGTTTGCTCCGGCAGGCTTACGCCGATAGCAAATTGCTGCCACTCCCAGGAGGAAGGAGGAGGACAGGGGATTATGACTCAGGTGTTTTTAGGGTGGTACAGCCTCCAGGGATGCCTCCTTCACAGGGGGAGCCCATGCCCCACTCTCACCCCAGGGCCCCACTCAGCCCCTAGCCCCCATGGAAGCGATGGGTCCAGCGCTGTACCTTGTACCTCTTATCAGCTACATGCTTTCGTGTGTGTGGGAATGACTCAGGCCCCTCAGTGAGGGACAGAGCCCATGATGGTATGAGGTAGGTACGTCACCCAGTTCATGCCCACGTGGTGTTGCAGCCTTTGGCCAGGACACAACACCGCTGCCTGGCTTGTGGGCGCTGTGTTTTGGTGACTCTTCTTCAGCCTCGCATAAAAAAAATAAAGTGAAATCCAAAAATGACTCAGAAAGGTTTTGTAAAATCTGCTATGAGCTGGTTGTTGTTTTTCAAGGTTATACAGCAGATAGCGTCTGCAGTGTTGAAATACTCGGTACAAAGTCATTAGGGAGAGCCAGTGAGAACTGGCTATTAAAAAAATGGGATTTTACCCAAAATAGAGGGTCAGAGAGGCTCTGCTCCCAACATAGAGTCTTGTGGATGTAGACAAAAGGAAGAATCCCCTTCATGAAAGTCGTCCAAGCCTAAATACCCAAGAAGAGAGGAGAGAGGTAGAAAAGAAAGCATAGTCTGCCCTTTGCAGGCAGGTGGGTCCCAGTGGCCCAGGCAGACCTGAAGCACTGCCTGTGGCCATGAAGCCAGCAGCAGCATCTGCTGCCAGAGCAGAGCCTATCACCAAGCCAGGGTCAGCCTGGGGCACCTCGAATCAGCAGTGCCTACCTGTCACCACTGGAAGGTTGTACAGATCGACCGACTGATTGAAAAGAGATCCAGAAGCGCTTGGATAGTAATCATTTGTGACTACGTACAATAGATAGACAGTGTTGGCTTTGTATCAGTTCATAGTTCGATGCCAGGACTTGGCTGTAATCATTCCATGCAGTTAGCTTGCTGTGTTTTCTTCTACTGATTGTGATCAGGCGACCTTGTCCTTACATGGGTAGGTAATACTTGGCCTTTGTTTCCATGTAATTCATAGCTGTGCAATAGGTATAGCATGTGGCCTGTTGTTATCAGCCTTGTTATAATGCTGTTATCAAGGCAGAGCAGAAGTGTGCTGTGAGACCAAAGTATTTTGCAGTCTTCTGAGGATGAAGACCTTGATTCCTCTGCTCTTAACCATGTCAAATTGTACCTGATTCTTCAGACAATCTAGGCTTCAACAGGATGATGGAGTAATCTCTATTACTATAGAGATTACTCTATAGAGTAATAGAGTAATATTACTCTATAGAGTGATAGAGATCTGTTACTATTGGGTCTTAATGAATTTAAAACATGTCCTTCCACAGCTACTTAACTTTTCATGTGCATGCGATTTTTCACACAAAAGGGCATGGAGCAGACAAAAAACACAATAGAAAAGAAATTAGGGGGTTATTCTGTACTAGTCCTTCTGTCAGCATTGCAGTTCTCAGCAAAGCTGTGTTCATCATGGCCATGGGCAGTGGCCTTCACTGCATGCTGTTGTTAATGAGTGCTTTAAATACAGCCTCCAACGTAGGGTGGCACAGTGGAGAAACGCTTTGAGTTTGAGTTTTGATCTATGAGTACTAACATATTGAAGGAAGAGGCATGGGGGGATTAACCAGTATAGGCAACCTTGTGCTGTCAAACCGCACTGCAGTTACCTAGCTGCAGTTAGTTTCTTGAGTCCTTGATGGAAAAACCCCGAAAAGAGATTATTGTGTTGTGATATTTAGATTAATCTTCAATTATTTCCTTAACTTGGGAGCACTCTGTTCTAGCGATCTTCTTTTTCTGATCAGCTAGATGAAAACTTTTCAGACAATGCTGACTGATGTCTTGGCAGGTAGGCCTGCCCTGTTCCCTGGAGCTCTCTTTTCTGCAAACAGCATCACCCCAAAACAGTTCCCACGCCCAGTCACTGTTTCCAGCCCACTTGCCCTTCCTGAGCCTCCCAATTCCTGCTGTGGGCTGGATCCACCTTGCCTCTTCTCAGGGCTTTGGCGAGACATGGTGTTATTGCAGTTTTAAGTGCCTGGTCCCAGGGAACATGTTCCTACTTTCCTTCATTCCCAGTACGCTCACTGGAGAGACAGTAGGGAGGTGCCCACGCTGCTTGCTGAGGTGCTCACATCTCTCTGCTGACCACAGAAATGCCTCTAGACCTCCTCTGCATAAGCTGGGCACCTTCCTTGGGAGTTTGAGGAACCAACACAAGAAGGTAAGAGTTTCTTCCCTTGGGAACTTGCTTGCTGCCGATAGCTACAGCAGCCAGCTTGGAAGGAGTGGAAGTCATCTGTATGATCTACACATTTTAAATGTGACCGTTGTTAGAACAAAAACAGTTTCAGAAGCAGGCATCATAATCTCAGGATAATTCAGGTTGGAAGGGATCTCAGGAGGTCATGTAATTCAACCTCCTGCTCCAAGTAGGGTGAGCTACGGGATCAGACCACTTTGCTAGATGCTTAGGTTCCAATACCATTACATGAATGACATAATCACCAGGCTAGAGTCAGGCTTCCTCCTTCCTGCTTTCCGTTCGCTCCTGTGCATTACGCAATGACTCAGCCTCAGCTGGCAGCTTGGTGCTCCCAGGTGAGATATCCATGGTGTTGATCTCTTATGGCCTGAGCACAGCATAAAACCCCTCCTTCACAACTTCTGCTCCACTCAGCTGGTGTTCTGGAGGAGACTACACCATCACTGCCCAGCTGAGTCCTGAGGAGCCTCCAAAATTAATTCACCTTGAGTTCAGGCACTCAGCACAGACCAGATCTTTTACAGCTGTTTGAGGAGGGGCAGACCTCCAGACTGGACATGAGCGTCCGGAAAGCGGTTAGACCAAGCACAGAGGTGACCAGCGAATTTTGCTATATGTAGAATTATTTAGTCCAGCAGCCTGGCAGGCAGGATTGCTGCCTACAAGGCAAGTTCATAAGCCAAGTCCTAACTTTGGGAGCATCTCATTAGGTTGGGTGCTATTTGGTGTGCATAAATGCACAGCACATTCAAACTCCTCCTTTGTGTATTTTACACATGCCTACATCGCCATTTGCATTAACATTAATAAAAGTGCATGTGGAATTAGATTAATATCTCCTTCATTTTCTCTATTATAAGCATCATAGTTCTTAAACATTTCCTGTGTGGAAGTTGTAGCATTTAAAAGATGCTTATGATATTTTTTCCCAGGAGAGCTAAAGTGTAATGAAGGTGCAGGAGGGAAAATCATACCCGAAGCACCCAGGAAAAGCCACTGCACCAGGCTGGCTTGTGCTGTGAGTGAAATCGTTGGCAATAATGCTGACACTCTCCACTGTGAAATAAAAAAGTCAATTAGGGAAACACTGGTGATGCTGGGATTATTTTCACAAGGAAGGACATGGTTTCAAGGTTGTTTTATGGTGAAAGACAATCACATTTCATGATGATTCATGATCAGTTTGGTTTTCAGCCTAATTCATGGATCAGGCTGGTTTGCAGTGTCCTTCGTGGAAGCAGAGCGGGCTGTTGGGTAGATGAATTTCTTGTCGTGTCTCTAGCTGCTGTGGATTTGCGACAGGAGCATGTTAGCACAGATCTGCTTCCACCTTACATCCCCCCTGGCAAATCCCAGAGCAGAGCTGTGGCCAGACATAACACAGCAAGGGGAGGATCAGGTTCCTCAGCTGAAGTACAGAGTACAGTTTGGGTATTTAGGAAAGCAGAGCTGCAGAGTACATTCAGTGCACGTTTCTTTCAGTGGTTTATCTACTACACCATCATGCATGGGCAGGCAAAAATTGCTCTGCCACAAACCAAGCATTAAATCTTGTCTACACACAGAGCCATGCTAGCCCGACAGCAAGGGCGATGCTGGAAGCACACTGTCATCATTATTTCAGGAACTAAAAGAGGGGGCACAGCATAACGGTGGCAGTCAGGAGCTGGGCTGTGTTTCAGGCTGTGTCATTGAGCAGGTAGAAACCTGGCACAAATGACGGGGCCCTAATTCTCAATCCAGCCTTTAGATATCTGACTGGGTCCCCAGCAAGGCACCAGGGTCTCCTGGGCAGAAGTCCTCTACGGGAGTCACAGAGAGGACGTGTCCCTTCCAAAAAGCAGCTCAGATCTCGCTGGACATACCTTTCTCTCTGCCTTTGCTGAAGGTAGAAGGATCCTAGATGCCTAAAGCTAGAAGGAACAGCTTAGCCTTTGTCTTTTTTCCCCTACCATATAGGGGGGATAATGATGCTAACTTTTTGAAACAGCTTCTGACATCCACAGATTTAAAAAATAAACTTGTAAGAGACTATTATTATTGTGATGTATCTTTGGACAGAGGGAGCAATGATGTTTCTATGACATTTTATAATCCACATGAAATACTGCCATAATAAAGATAATAACATGAATGATCAACAGGGTATGCTTAGTTGTGGTATTTGGCAGTGATAACTTGGCTTACTTCTTTCCCTCTGTATTTTATACAGAAAAAATAAAAAAAAAGGAAGAAAAAATAAAAAAAAGGAAGAAAAAAGAGTAGCAGACACCCCTTACAAATCCTGCTGAAATCAAAACTCTGATGAATTCAACATATATAGAACTTCTTCAGGTTGTAGAGAAAATATGCACGTTAAGCTACCTTATAAACAGATGCCTGAAAATGGAGTTTGTTGATCACCATGGATGGCACTATTACACTGGTAAGAAAACTGACCCTCCTGCAGGAGCTGGGCAGGAGAACTGTGCCCAGCAGTGCAGGATGCTCCTACTTGACTCTGGCTGTGATATTTTGCCATCTGCCTTTTAGTAGAGTGAGGACCGCAGAGGTCTCCCAGAAGCAATTAGGCTGGGTCAGCTTTGTCTTGTGTCTCCTTCTCATGCGCACACAGATCTTACCCCAAGCACGTACTGACAGAAGGGGCACAAGGATGTAAGAAAGGTGGTCCACCCAGACAGCAGCCAGTGCCTGAGGACAGCAGCAGGAGATGCTATTTAAAGAGAGCATATGGGTGTGGTCACCTTTCTGGTCCACTGCCACATTCAGGCCTGCAACCCCATTGAGTCATTTTAGTATCTATGGACCTGTCGCCATGACTTCATCGAAACCCTTTTCGACCCTGTGGACACTGCCTCTCCAGCTTTTTATAGCAGCACAAGAAGTGAGTCTGTGGTCCATAGCTGCTAATAACATGGTTCCATTTTTAATTCCTTTTTGAAGTCCTTTATTGGCTATCTTCACTCCCTCATTTTGCAGAGCAAGTTTAGCTAGGCTGAATTAGGTTGTAAAGTGAACCATGATGTAACCAGATCTTGAGACACATTGAAGTGACTCCACTAATGAGGCTGAATGTTGTACATGGCCACTGATTTTGTGGTTGGAGAGAAGGCACTACAAAATGTGGATGTTATGAAATGGAATAAAACTCTTTTTCTTTCTCCAAGACTATTTGGCAGAAACTTCTTAAGAAACAGAAGACAGTCAGAGACCACTGGGTAAACTAAATGCGAGATTTAATGTACATGTAACAGGCTCAGTAATACTCATTGATCTTTGGTATCTCACTGCCAGAGTTTTGAGGTTAAATTTTGCAAGAAAAGCTCTCATCAAAGTCCATGCCTTCAAATCTAAGACCAAGAATTTGATTTATCTCCTGGCCTAATTACTGAGTCCTAGCCTAAACCTAATAGAGGCTTGGATTTATGTACGTGGCCTATCTCCAGCCATAGCAAGACTTTGAAAGAGGCAGCCCACTGCTCCATGGAATGAAACTTTCCCAGGGTTTGCCAGACAAGCACTTCATCACCAGCTTTTCTGAAAACCTTACTAAAATGGCTGCTATCGCCCTCTCCACTCATCTCCCTGGACAAATAACAGTGGTCCGGTTGATACGCTGGAGGGAAGGGATGCCATCCAGAGGGACCTTGACACGCTTGTGAGGTGGGCTGATGCCAACCTTATGAAGTTCAACCACGACAAGTGCAAGGTCCTACACCTGGGTCGGAGCAATCCCAGGCACGGCTACAGACTGGGCAAAGAAGAGGTTCAGAGCGGCCCTGCAGAGAAGGACTTGGGGGTGCTGGTCAATGAGAAAATGAACATGAGCCGGCTTCAGTGTGCGCTCGCAGCCCAGAAAGCCAACCGTATCCTGGGCTGCATCAAAAGGAGCGTGACCAGCAGGTCGAAGGAGGTGATCCTGCCCCTCTACTCTGCTCTTGTGAGACCTCACCTGGAGTATTGTGTGCAGTTCTGGTGTCCTCAACATAAAAAGGACATGGAACTGTTGGAACAAGTCCAGAGGAGGGCCACGAGGATGATCAGGGGACTGGAGCACCTCCTGTATGAAGACAGGCTGAGGAAGTTGGGGCTGTTCAGCCTGGAGAAGAGAAGGCTGCGTGGGGACCTCATAGCAGCCTTCCAGTATCTGAAGGGGACCTATAGGGATGCTGGGGAGGGACTCTTCATTAGGGACTGTAGTGACAGGACAAGGGGTAACGGGTTCAAACTTAAACAGGGGAAGTTTAGATTGGATATAAGGAGGAAATTCTTTCCTGTTAGGGTGGTGAGGCACTGGAAAGGGTTGCCAGGGGGGTTGTGAATGCTCCATCCCTGGCAGTGTTCAAGGCCAGGTTGGATGAAGCATTGTGTGGGATGGTTTAGTGTGAGGTGTCCCTGCCTATGGCAGGGGGTTGGAACTAGGTGATCTTGAGGTCCTTTCCAACCCTAACTCTTCTATGATTCTATGATGGGGGGAAATCACAGAGGAGGCAAACTTTCCTCTGCAGAAGCATCAGCAACATCTACACTGACAATAAATTTGTCTGTGGGTTGTTTGTTGGTCCTGAGCCCAACAGAGGGTAAAAGAAGCCTCTGAAACAGGGTGTCTGCATTTAAAGATCTGCTGTTGGCTGTCCCTGGACCATACTATCCCCTGGGCTGGCCATGGCCACTGTCTGGAAGAATACTTGGGTCTCTAGCAAGACCACAGCAGGGACTGTGCCAACTGCATGGGCAATCATATTCCAAAGCCCAGGCGCACCCCCTGCTCCTTCTCACTTTCCAGGGAGAAAGGTGGCATCTTTCCCACCTTCTGGAAATGTTTCTGCTATGAGGGATGTCTTGCATTACATGGGGCAGAACAAGAGGGCAACTGCTGTGACAAGAGTTCACCACAGTGGTTCAGGAAACACATTTGACCCACCATAGCTCATTTCTCTGTGTCAGGCTGCTGGTGGGAGTGATTGTGGGAAAAGGCAAAACAAAAGAATGCTGGCACTTTTGTTTCTTCTTAAAGTGCTCTTCCTGACGAGCTAGGAGCCCCGCTGATACAAATGTGCTCACAGCCACTCATCACCAAAGCTGCAAGGATCCTGGGAACCAGTGCGAATCACCATAAGGCATTGGTGGCTGGAGGGAGCTTTGGGTCTGTGGGTGCTGCTTCACATCACAGCACTTCTGGCTGCTCTGGGAAATGCTGTTCCACTCAGGGACATGGCGGCTCCATTGTGCCCCAGCACTGCCACTTTCTTCTTTCCAGCTGAGCCACCATAGATGTCCATAAAGTGGTCCACAGGGATTGAAAGAAAGAAACCAACCTTTCTTTGGAGGGAAAGAGTTAGTTGTTTAAAGCAAACTTCCATTTTTATTGCCTGTTTGAACAGCACAATGCAGGAGCTACTGTAAACAAACTAATCTTCCACACCTAGAAATGATTTAATAAATAATTTCACCTTTCAGCTTTGTTGTGTCCCTATAGAGCCCTTTTGATGTGACATCAGTGGCTCATTTGAGTGCAACTCATGTGAGCACTACTGAGTCAGTGGCTATAAAAGCAGAAGCCTCCTGACACCCCCCCATCATTTTCACTTACAGCTGGAGCTGCTCTTCTGAGGGGAAACTGAAGATTTGCTGTTGATAAGTACATGAGCTGCAGGGTGGGCAGGGAGCTCACTGTGTGGAAGATGGTAGGGTGAAGGGAAAAGTGCGAGGCTGTAAAAAGCTTATAAGTGACAGTCCTCAAGGATTATTCCTGGGACTCCTTGTCCTTGAGTGTTCTCACTCTTCTCCCACTTGCCCCCACCAAAGATGGGTGTCTTTGTCAGCCTTGTCCCTTGGGAACAACTGTCCTGACCTGTGCCATAGAACAGGGCCTGAACCATGCCCTACCCTAATGTCAGCCCTAATGTGCCAGAGCTAGGGGAAGCGTGAGGTGGGGATGGCTGTGAAAAAAAGGTGAGTATGGCCCAGGGATGATTCAGGGTTAGAATTCCCTGAGTAAGCAGTAAAATAAAGACACAAAACGTTGCAGAATAAAGCTGAAGTGCACTCAATCTGTGATTTTCCTTAGAACTCAGTTACCCTCTGCAGACGAACCTGAACAATAAAAATTACCATAGTTACGTTCTTGTGTTTAATTCACCCATGGTCTGTCATCATGACCAGTTCTGCTTTGTTATCTCTTTATATTCTTCTCTCCCATCTCTTGCCTGACCAAGTGTTTTGAGGAAAGACCAGGACTTTCTCCTGTGTTACTGTTTGGTATGGTCAAATGAGACCTTGATCCATGACTGCACCTCCAGGAGCACCGGATACAGTCACCTTCATGATGACTGTGTCGACCTTTGAAACCTTCCTTGGCACCCCATCCACTGAAAGAAAGAGCCAAATTAGTCAGAGCTGATCATTCAGAAGAGCCAGAGTAAGCACACCACAGTGGAGCTAGCCAAGGAGGATCTCTGGATAAGCATAGCACTACCTTCTTTCCACCTCTTCCCAGCTGCTGTCTGAGACATTAGCTTTTCAGGAGATCAAAAATTCGCCTCGGTCTTGCAGCCAGAAGCACAGGGGAGGTTCTGCATCTGTCCAAGAAGATCCCCTTCATGCATCCGTGGGATCTCCCTGGAGCATGACTGTACCCATGCATGCAGTTGGGTGCAAAGCTTAGGCTATGCATAGGAATCCCTGTGGTTTAGGGACCTTGTCATTGTGGAATTCTGTAGGAAACTCAACCATCTCCAGGATCAGGGCCCTTCAAGTGCAGGAGAGATTAGGATCTGGTTCTGTGTGGTATTGCTTGGAGGCCTGTGCCAACTCCAATTGCACCTACAGTTGGGAGCTATGTACTCACCAAAGGGAAATGCTTGTCTTGGAATGAGCTCATGCTGCTGTGCTGCTGTTCTGCATGTGTCAGCAGTTTTGTGGACTCTTGTGTTTGCAGATGTATGAATTATCCCTTGGCAGATGGTTGGTTTCACCCTCCTCTATGCACGCACGTGTTTAAGGTGACTGTAAAAGCATATTCATTGTTATAGGCTTTTCATTCATGTTCTTATGCATTTAGGTGGATAAGAAAAGACATTTCTATATATGTGCATTTTCAGGCCCAACAAATCATTCTGCTGGGCAGAAGCAATAAAAGGAGCTGGGAGATCTTCTGAGGTTCCTCCAACCCTATAATTCTCTGAAAAGACAAGGGGAAAAGCTGATTTCATAGGACATTAAATAATCACAGTGTTATGTAAATTTACTGTGTAAATCAGACAAATATTGATACTTCTTTTTTCATATTCTATATAAAGGAGGCATGAATATGATCTATCTTCATACATGGATAGCTGTAAGTAAATGCAAATACAATCGACAAGTTGAAATCCTATAAATTATTCTTAATCCTGTATGACTTGAGCAAGGATATTTCACTTATCTTACTTACCACAGGCCATAAACATATCTTTTAGTGTGTATGAGATGGGACCACTTCTGGAGTCTGGACTTGCTTTCCACTTTGGCTGCAGCCTGACTTCATGCTACCTGAACCTGCATGAGATCTTTGCTCCCTATTGTCCCCAGCTCTGCCCAGGGCTTGAGGGGAACTCAGGCTTGGTCTGTACACGCAGGACACACTGCCCCACACCGCTCTGGCATACCCTGCCTATGAACGGGTGGGATTCACAGGGGCAGGACACCCTGGCAGGGGCATGAAGTAGCAGGGACAAGTGCATGCGTCTAGCCTTACTGCTGAGTCCCACACACTGCATGCTAGGTAGGGATGTAGGGTCCATTTGCTACCAGGGCTGAGTACAGCTGTTGTTGTAGAAACCCATTGGCCCCGAGGCACCCTCTGGGTGCGTGTGGGGCGCCTGGCTGCACCCCAGCCGTGCGCAGGCAGACCGCAGAGCACACACCCAGGAGTGTCTCGCTGAGCCTATTAAACTGTTTAACAGGGGAAGAGAAAAGCCTTTAAAACATGATGCACTAATGACAGATTAATCCACCCAAGAGAACAGTCATAAAGTAAAGCGATGTATAAAATAAAACACATCATTAAGTACAATTGAAGTATTAAGTAATAAGGATCGAAATACAGGATGAAATTTGTTTCTCTGTGCCAGTCCAGTGAGTGCCCCATATCCCATGCCAGGACCAGCAAACAGGCCAGGAGGAGCTTCTGCCCTGCTCAGAGGACTTCGCACCCCTAGTGTGTCCCTCAGGATAGTGGTGACCAACCTCTTGTCACTGAGCCATGATGTAGCACCAGCTCTGCTAAAAATGCTATTTGCAGCAACATGGGCAGATCCATGGTGGGGACAAATGACCAGTGCGGCGCATTCTGCCATTGTCCAGTCTGTGGTGCCTGGTTACCTGTAACCAAGAAGCTCCTGAACTCGTTTGCTCATCAGCCTTTGCTCACCAACCTTGGCTCACCAACATCATCACTCGAGCTGTTTCAAACAGCCAGCTACTCCCCTGAGCAGCACTGCACCTCACAGCTCTTACCCGCGGGTAAGGATGTCCCCACACTTGTGAACAGCAAGCAAAGAAATTGCATCCCGCACTGGAAGAGCAGCTTTTGGGGTTTCTTCCTGCCCTGTCCCTTCAATGGCACCAGTGCAGTTGCTTCATGGGGAAAAGACCAAGCAGGTGAAAGACCCTCTCTTTTCTTTTTCTTGTTTTGGCCAGGAAAGAAGTGGAGAGCCCAAGGGCTGCTGCTCCTACCACACCAACAACTTCAAGAGGCTGCAGCTTGAGAGGAGAGGAAGGAAGGAAGGAAGGAGACCCACAGAAACAGTCCAGAGCTGAATTTATGAATGCAAAGTATCTCTGACTGTTAATAGCTTGTTCCCATGTAAATATAGATTCATGAGTACATAGTACCTGTGAATATACCAACTAATCACACTTGCAGGGTTTTGCATTTATAAATGGATGTAGCTTACAGCTCTGAGAAATGATGAGGCTCTCTGACTCTGTAGTAGTCACGCAGCTGAAGCCTCTTCAGGGTATCGTGGTGCAGGGAAGGCAGTTGTACAGCTGTAGTGACCAAGAAAAGCAGCGCTCTCCTACACAGACACCACAATCCTGCCTAAGCACCACTTTTCACACAACCAGCATTATCAGCTGCATTCATCTAATATCTTTGCTGCATTTCCCAGTGTCCCAGGAAGTTTGACACTACGGAAAAGCAAACCTGACCACTTTTTCTTGTTTGTGGCTCAACTCAAGCTCTCCCTTGGCTTTCCCTTCCTTGTCTTGCACAATTACTGTGAAAATAAACTGCGAACATTCAGGACTCCATCCCTAAACCTCAGTCACTGAAAATGTAACTGACAATTTCATCCCAGCTACAGAACGGCTCCTTTTCTCATCAGTATCTGCATGAGCCCCCCAACATTCCAGTACCAAGCCAGGGACTGGGTGGCAGAAGCTGCCCCTTGGATTTTGTGCTAGTGGTGATGATGCATTTGGCAGTGGGAACCCAGCTGAGCCTTGGGAAGCTAAGCCGGGTGTGCTGGAAAGGTGTTAGCAGATGACACCACTTGTAAACGTAAACCCAAGCAAACAGACTGGTGAAGTCACTGGAACCTCTTGAGAGTGAGCACTCCTGAAACCCTACAGGGCTATTTTTAGAGCTGTATCCTAGATAAGAGCTCCTGGTGTTTGACTGGTTCTTGTTATAGACATGTATTTACCCTTCCCTAAGACAATTCTATTTCACCTTTTTTTTCTGACAGTCTTCAGGCAAGTAGGCAAAAGATCAAAAAGGCTACGCCTTGCAAAATAAAATAAGTTTGACTCTTCTTTTTTTTTTCCTTTTGATCTTAAAAGATGTCTACCCCGGGTTCTAGGTGCCCTGGAAAATAATAAAAACACAGGGTGGTATTTTCAGAAGTGCTCTGTACTGCCTGTCAAGCTGCAGCCCATGACATCTACTTGTGTCTTTTTGCTTTCTACTTGCGATTCCTTGTCTCCTCTTATTTCAGAAGCAAACAGGCTTCTTCAGAAGCAAACCCAGCTCCTTCTCAACCTCACTGCTGTATGTCTTTCCCTTCTGCAGCACTACTGCCGGAGGAATTCAGTTCCTTTGAGTGGGCACCGATGGAACAAGATGATGTCTGGGCTATCCTGGTGTTGTTCTCAAGAGGCCGGTGATTTCCCATGGCCATCTGGTAAAACTGCCTGCCAAGGAGGCCACTATCGATGGCCTGGCACACTCACGGGGGATCTTGGAGTCATCACCAGCTCTCTGTCCACATGCTGCTGGCAGGGCCAAGCGGTGCTCCAGTCTGGACTTGCTCGGCTGACATTCAACTGGTCAACACGCAGCTCCCTGCAAACAAACCCTTGTCCATGCACATCCACGTGCTCAGGGCTCCAGGTAAGGTGGCAGCCAGGGCAGAGGCTCCCCTGGCTTCCCCTGTGCTGTACTTTCTGACCCTTCCCAGCTCTGTCATCTCAGCAATAAACACAGCAAAAACGGGCTCACAGAAGGACTTTTCAGAATGGTCCCAATGGGAAGAGTAGGATGTCCCTGACAAAGGGGAGTCCTTTGAGCAGGCTGCATGGGAGTGCTGAGGTGGCCATATGTGTCTGTGAGGGCAATGACAGCAGCTTCATTGATAACTATCAGACCACAGATAAACCCCTCTGAAAATCTGTAGACCTCAGAAGGATGGTGAAGATAGGGAACTCGGTAAATCTCACTTGATAAAAAAACAGCCATTCAGCAAGGACACACCATCCCCCTGCCAATCCTTCAGTTTTCATGGTGTCCTATGTGCTTGGCTCTACATCACCTTCTTTCCCCAAGATGATGGGGTCTATGAAGTGCAGAAAAAGGGGCTTACCTGGTATGGATGCAGAAAGGGATGGGTACTCCTGCACGCAACCCCACTCTTTCGAGTGGAAGCTTTGATTGATGGACCCTTATTTGATTGACCGCCTTGATGGGGGGGTGGGGGGGTGGGGGTAGAAACAAGGCAGAATGCAAGTTATGAATCAGCTGGCAGGTCTGTGAATGCGAAAAGGGTGGGATGCGGTGAGTCACCATCACAACCTATTTCTCAGCTCTTCCGTAATCAATCTTTTTGTCTCTTGCAGGCTTGACAATGACTCATTCTTTGACATGCCTTTATAGAGCTGCTGTGCGCGTTTCCTGCCAACCTCCTTGGTGCTGTTCAGTTTATCTGTTGCGTAGTGCCAGCAGAGGTTAGGAAATGCTACACCTGATTGCCACAGGATGACTTTAAGAAACAGAACAAGTCTCTCCTGTGGTAGTGCTGCAGCTCCAAGGCACAGGGGACATGGACTTGAAAACTGCTTGGTGCAATTCGAGTGGTTTCTGAAAGTATTCATAAAGCATCCTCTCATTGAGAACAGTGGAGAGGAAGAAAACGAATGAGGCATCCCCCAAGCCCTGTGGCCCAAGAGGCTGTGCCTCCCTCTCAACAAGCCCTTGCTGTCCACCTCTGGCCTCTGGACATATTTCAGCACCTGTGTGTGGTGGCTTCTACCATCTGCAGGTCTTGCCATCCTCCCTGGTTTCTGGCTGGGCTCTGCGTAGCCTCTGCCATGCAGGCTGGTGCATTGGCCAGTGCCTTTTGTTGATTTGGTGTGTTCTGTACTGTGCTTCACTGACTCCTTTGACCCATCCTAAGGAGCCTGCTTAGCATTGGTAGCAGTGTTAAGCAAGTCTGAGAATGCAAACGACCCTTACTGAAACATTAATTGCCATAACGGCACATTTCAATACAGATTTTTCTGTACCGGAGCTAATCTGAGGCTTGCCATCAGTCAAAGCAAAACTGAACTCTGTGTCCCCATGGGCGAAATCTCAGGGTTTAACTGCTCTAGCCACAGCATAGGAAGGCACAGTGATGGTCCAGGCCAAAGAGAACGACAGGGCTTACATATCCTTTCCTGCTGGCTCGTTTTCTGAGGAACTTGATACAAGTTCCCAAGGGGGACCACAGCTGTTGGTTTGCAATTTCCCTGAAGTTCCCTGCCCACCTTGCCACCTCCCAAGCTAGCACTGGGCAGTCTGGTCTTAAGCTCCTCTTCTATCCACCCCACAGTGACCATTTCCATGATTGAGCAAATCTCCATGGTGTTCAGACTGCAATTTGCTTCTCCATTTCTTCCTGCTTTCCTTGATTTTCATCATCTCACTGCAGAGTGACAGACCTGCCCAAGAGCTGTTTATCTAACTCTTACCTTTACACCCAGGCTGAGATCAGAAAATGAAAAGTGACATCATCCTGTTCATCAGATCTGCTCTACAAGTGCATACACAGGCCAAAGTAAATGTTTACCTTGCTTTTCCTCTAGGTAATGTGGCAAAGCCAACGTAGCCAAGCCAGAGTGAGCTGAGTTACCTTCTGATACACACCTTCTGCAGAATCACTTATTTCTTTTTCACTCGAGATAAAGACCCTTTAGAAATGGGAGGGTGCCTTTAGAAATGGGTGGGTGCTCTAACCAGTTTGCAGAAATGGCTAAAGGGAAAAATGCGTTTTTATTGTTCTTACAAATTTGCAAAATTAGCTTGGAATTAGGAGTGTCCTTGTCTGCACTGGCAGTGGCCATCATCATATTTCACTAATGTGCTCTGGATTTTTGCCATTCCTGCTGCAGTCATTCATAAGGATATTAAGCATTTCCCATGTGAATTCTCATTCTCCATGGAGTGAGTTCTCCCTCCAGCCCATCAGCTCCTCAAAGAGTGGTTGCCATCCTCCTTTTAACTAGTTCTTTTCCACCCTATTATAGTTAATGTTATCCCATTTAGTACAATAACAAAGACCTTACTGAAGCCCAAGTAGACTAGATTTGTTGCCACTCTCTAAAGTATCCCTAAGAAATGCCGTGTTATTTCTATACTCTTCTTGTTTAGATAAATCTCTAAGCAATTTTTCATTTCCATTTACCCACATGACTTCAATTAGTTTTTCAGTCACACTTTTTTCAAAGGCCTATTTACTCCTGCGGTCAGACTAAGGACTCAAGTTTCACAGATGGCTTTTTGTCCTTCAAAATAAGCTCTTCAAAATAAGCACCATGATTGCAACTCTCCAGCCAGAACACACCAAGCTGGACTGAGTAGCCCAACTCCTCACTGCAACTGCAATTTCACCTAGCAATATTGCCAGAAAAATACTATTAGCTCCCTTCTGTTTGTACACAGCAAGCACTTTGGGTTTTGCTTCCACTGGAGCACCTCCCGTATGAAGACAGGCTGAGGAAGTTGGGGCTGTTCAGTCTGGAGAAAAGAAGGCTGCGTGGAGACCTCATAGCAGCCTTCCAGTATCTGAAGGGGGCCTATAGGGATGCTGGAGAAGGACTCTTCATTAGGGACTGTAGTGACAGGACAAGGGGTAATGGGTTAAAACTTAAACAGGGGAAGTTTAGATTGGATATAAGGAAGAAGTTCTTTATTGTTAGGGTGGTGAGGCACTGGAATGGGTTGCCCAGGGGGGTTGTGAATGTTCCATCCCTGGCAGTGTTGAAGGCCAGGTTGGACAAAGCCTTGTGTGGCATGGTTTAGTGTGAGGTGTCCCTGCCCATGACAGGGGGGGGGTGGAACTAGATGATCTTGAGGTCCTTTCCAACCCTAACTATTCTATGATTTCCATTTACATAGAGGCTCTCGTGTTAGACAAGTTGCCCACAGGTTTTATGCTGGTGTCCTAATGAGAAACTCCAGCAAGTTACTAATTTAGCTTTGAAACCAAACCTCTATTATCTTTCATCTCTACTATTTTTCACTGCAAAGCAGAACCGTTTCCTCTTCCTTCGTCTCTTTTTTCTTTTATAGAGTGAAGAAGTCTGCCATTTATTTCAATTTTACAAGGCTGAAATCAGTTGGATTTTGGCATTTGTCCAGACACCATTTTCTTTGATGATCCATGCTTTCTTCCATGCTTCGTTGGCTTACTGCTAACTCCTAACACTGTGTATCTCATCTAGTCTGGCATTATCCTTGACAGGTCTGTGATTTACTCTGGCCACCTGTTAAAACTAGCTGTTAAAAATGAGTCCCAGGACAATCTATATGGCAAGCTAGCACACTTTGCTGCTCTGTGAAAAGGTGAGGACAACAGAACAGCAATTCTTCTTGGTTAGCAGTGACCACTTGTATAGACCTTCCTTTTGCCTGTGCACATAAGTCCTATGTTTTTGATATCTTTTTGTTCTTCCTTCTATCTGCAGGTCACTTGCTGTCTCCATCATTTCTTTCTCTTTTTTGCTGGTGTCAGCTACTTTTCTTCAACACTTCCTCTTTTACTGCTTGGTGTCTTTCTCTTCCTTGCCTTTATTATTCACATGTACATACCAAACAGATGTACCTGGACAAGAAGGATAGATGCAACACCACCACATGGAAAAATTTATCTTGTATTATTGGAAGATACGGTTAGAATGAATGACAACTACTGAAGCAGATTTAGAAATGGACCAAGCAAACAAGGCAATGAAGATGAAAATCACCTCTTCAGATTCTTGTCCCAGTTCTGTCCTTGTCTCCAACTCCCCATGGATCCAAAAGATCCTTAGGTCTTCTCTTCCACTGACTTTATCAAGCATCATTAATATCTTAAGAGTTTTTGCCCATTGAAGCATAATATGCAGACAGTAGGTTCTGTATTTAGTCAATTTCATTGTTTTCTGTCTTTCTAGGGTCAGTTCTTAGACTGCCTCAGTAGTTGCCATCACTTTTTCCTAAATGAGCTGGCTCTCTGTTTTATTTTTTGTGATTAGTTATACTAATGGTTATGATGTTGACATATTCAGTACAAGAAAGGTGTATTACAGCTCCATTATACTATGCAAAAAGCATTTGTGGGGCATAAATGTGTCTTCTACATAATGGTGGAAACATTTTGGTGTACTTTTTGTGCTAGTAAGAAAGAGCCAACACCAGAATTCAGCAGTTCTTCTTGCCCAGCAGCAATAACAAAGCAAAGACATGAATGGGAATCCAGAACATTACTGCAAATAGTTGCTTTTACTTACAGACTGTCAATACCAGGCCTATGGGAGTGCAAGGCTATTGCAGATCAAATTATGACTAAATAAGTATCAGTCCTGCTGACCTCCTGCTGACTTCAATGCACAGACAACACATCAGTTTATTGAGACAGATGCCATCTCACTAAAGCAATGATCAGACCTCAAGACATTGGGGAAGACTGCAAAGAAGGAGCTTCATTGAGATAAAAGTATTTTTTATGGGGGATGGTGGGCACTTGACAGGAATGAGTGGGAGGCTGTTCTAGGAAAAAAGGTGAGTGTGAATGATGGTGCCAAGTCAGCACTGAGACACAAAGCCAAGGGAGGGGTTAAAGCAAACACAGGCAACAGGTGAGTGTGAGGAAACTGGATTGGGCAGTTTCACACACAATCATGTGCCAGTGCTGATCCCATTGACAGTGGATGACAGTTGCCTCAGAATCAAATGGTATTTGAGTGACAGCTTAAATTCAGCCTTGAAAAGAAACAGAACAAAAAATCAGTTCTGAAACATCTGTTTTCATATGTTTCAAAACAGAACCTGGTGAAGTTTCTGAAATGAAGAGTTTGCAGCACCGAGGATGCATGAAGAGATCTTACAAAAGCTGCAGGTGGTCTGTCCACTTCCACTTATCCTTGGAATTGTGAGCCATCTTTGCACAGGTACTTTAGTGCCAAAAGGTGCAAGGGGACAATTAATGAGAGTTTCAAAAGCAGCATCTTATCTTCAGTAATTCAGATGAACTCCCTCTGCAGTATGACCTTTAGGACATTCACTTCAAAGTCAGTAGCAAATATGCCATTATTTTCAATGGGGACAAGAGTGGGCCAGCAGCAGCACTTCCACTAGAATGGACATGCCCACAGGAGACAAGGGCAAGCAGGGGAAATGACAGTGAATAGTTAAGTAGTGCAAACTTTGACTGGTGAGTTGTTTAGGGTGAATTCAGGAAGGTATGTGGGTTGGTGTACCTCTACACAACATCTCATGAGTTTCAGCAAATGTAATGATAGACAACCGAACAATGATTGCTTCTCAGTGATTAATTAATAGTTTACATAAGTGGCCTTGGCACTACTGCTGTACTCAGTGACTAAATGGCAAAGGCAGGTGAGCTCTGTGATGATGTCATGGCCAAGGAATAAGAAGTCAGCATTTCTGTATTGCCTTAATGACACATGGGTAAACTCCAGTTACCTGGTCATACCTTAACAGCCACAGCAGATGGATGACATCTGAGCTTTTCTAGAGTGTGTGTCTATGAGGATTTTCCCAGCTGACCCGCAGAACATCTATTAAGAAATCTGCTGTAGATGAGGAGTTGAACCACTCTACCTGTCTGACCCATGGACCCATCTCTTCATGTCATGTATGAACCTACTGCTGTGATTCCCAGAGAGGCTAAATGGCATAGCCTATGCATCCAAAAGCAGTTTTAATCTATGCATCTTTCTTCTGTAATCACGAGGCCTGAAGCAATACAATGCCCACAAAAAGTGCTTTATTTGCATTGCTATATGAATACAACCTGTGCCAGATATTCAATTCCTGTAATCTGCCAGAAACATCAACACCTTGAAGGCAAGCTCAGATAGGAAATGGGTCATTGACTCACTCTTCTGGCTTGATAATAATAATAATACTTAGCACTTATTTAATTCTTTACACACATTAAACAATAAATCAATCCTCACTACGTGACTGTAAAATAGACAGACATCCTCAGGTTATGGATGGAGAACCTGAAGAGGAGGAGATCAGTGCTTTGCCCAGAGAAGCTGCTGATCGTGCTACAATTATCACTCCTGTTTCTCTGGTCCTATATGAATTTGGGGACATAGAGAAGTCTCAAAAACATCAGTTATTTAGAGCTGGTGCTCTCCCATTATTTGTTAATGGGAGAAAGACCATTTCACAGTCATGGTTAGCACTGACATTGCATTTATGATCACTATAAATAATCTACACTCTTAATAAAGTTGCCTGGCATCGAGAACTCACCCTCTGTTTTCCACAGCAGGGAAGCAGGGGCAGAATGGTTAAATGAATTATGCCATATCCTAAAGAGACTCAGTATCTAAATCAGAGGAGCTCAGAGCTTTTTCCTTTCTTCTGGTGACTGAATTCTGAAAGAAACCCCCAACCACTCCAGGCTCTTCTTTAAAAAATATGATCTTTTGAAACACTTTGCCTGTGGTTGTTTCACAGCAGTTTACATAAGGGGTGACCTCTGTTAGAGGCTGGTGTACCACACGTCTCCTCCAGACGGGAGAGCAGAGAGTGCGTGTGTAGTTGGTACATACACCAAGCTTTTATGTAGGGTGTCTCCAGCCAGACATCAGCACCACTGTTACAAAGCACCAGGAGGCCCCTCATTCTGACTGTGCCATGCCCTGGGGCTGAGTTGTCTCAGCCCACTGTGGCTGGTGCTCATCTGAGGCTTTCTTGGGCAAAGCAGCCAACTCAGGGCTCTCTGTTCTGGCTCTGGAGGAGATGCTGCCTGTTTCCCATGTGTCCTCTGGGATAACCTCACCCAACCAAGGACCTCCACGGCTGCTTGTGGCAATTGTTTTGTACCACCCAAAGAGGCAGCATCTTCCCCAGAGTGAAGCAGCAGCCCCATGGACCCCAGCTCTCCTGGAGCTTCTTTTGTCTTGGTTCTGTGTGCAGTGACCCTGCTCTTGGCTTCTGTCAAGCTAGGCACCGTTGTTCTCAGTTCTAGTTGTGCAAAACATCAGTAGATGAGAACTGAAAGAAGGTCCTTCACTGGGAGAAACAGGGTTTTTCTACTGTGAAGGTAAACCACTCATTGCTACTTGTAGCAACTGCTCACAGGGAAATAAATGTTTAGAGAGCAGCTTCCTACATTAACCCCTGTGAGATGAAGCTATCCCTGAGTAATTCCCAGAGCTACATTGGACTCCCCAATATGCATCTCTCTAAAACATATCCCTGACTTCCACACAAATTAATTTCTATATTCCCATCAGTCCTCCAGCCCTTCCACCTCATGATGAAGTCTGTTTCAGTTTAACTAATATATGGCATACTTGTATTTCCTTCAAAATAACAACTTCCATTTCCTAACTCCTGAGCATTCCTATGTCTATTCTCCATTTGTCTGCCTTCTGATCACTCCTCCTTGTCTTGCTACAGCAGTTTCCTGTGAGTTTGATAGGTTTTCCACCAGCTTGTTGGACTGGGGATAATTGTGCTGGCTGGTTTCATGTCAAAGCCTGTATTTCACAGCAATGTGCTTAAACAGCAGATATCACTTAGCAAAAATAGATTTGATATGCAGGATCACCTGGTTGAGTGCATAACCTCTTTATCAAAGGAAAAAACTTTGTAGCACGATCTTGTTTTGGGGCCTCCATCTTCTTGCATCTCTAACATGGGCCATGTCATTCAACTGGTCTGTGTGTTTGACAATGGGAACTTTCCTTGGAACTTTCCTCGGCACTTCCATTTGCTGTTCTTTTAGGTTAGGATGAAACACTGAAGGCATTTTATGTCCTCTCTTGACTTTCATTCATGTTTTTTATAAGTCTTTCACAATGACTTGAGAAATCTCCATCTTACTGCTTTTCAGTAAAATGTCACCTAGTCTTGAGAAGCCCTCCTCAAATTCATGATAGAGCTGCAGATCTACGAGCATGAATTGTATTTCCTCGTAGTGTCTGGGGTCCCATGTGTCAAAAGACTGTCCACACTCGTTTCTGGAAGTGGTGGTGTCTTCTGCTTAATAAAATTCATTAGAGGTTAATGTGGGGAGCTCTGGAAGGAGGCTTTATCCATCCCATTCCTGTCACATTAGTTTAGGGGGATTCAGTTCCTCTGCTCCATTCCAGTGTCAGGGCACCCTGTGGGCCTGTGGCTCCCTAGGGCTGGGGCTGCAGGGACTCCCCATGGAGGTCTGTGAGGGCAGGACCTGGCAGCCAGGGCCCATCCAACCCGCAGCCAGGAGGAAGGCACTGGGACAGCCCCAGCCCTGGTGAGTGAGGACAGTGTGACAGTGGGTTTGCCAGCCAGATAAGAAGCCATGACCTTGGATCAACCACAAATTCTCAGGTGTCTTATTTTTGATCTGTTTAACACCCTATCGCTCATGAGCTCTGTTTTCATTGCGGCATTCAGCATTTCTCACATTAATCCTCTGTCAGATGAGAATCAGTGATACCGTCCTTCACCTGACACAATGAAAACACAATGCAGTGCTGCAGAAGCAGTTAGTGACAGAAATGTGGTTAGCTTTTGCCTGCTTTTCTTCTGGCACCCATCACTTGACTATACACAAACAAGACCAGGTTGGACACAGCTTTGAGCAACCTGGTCTGGTAGAAGGTGTCCCTGCCCATGGCAGGGGGGTTGGAACTGGATGGTCTTTGAGGCCCTTTGCAACCCAAACCGGTGTATGATTCCAAGTATGGGTTAACTTTACTTCTAGAGATATGCTTTAGATTTCCTATTTTTCCATCTGGTTTCCTTCCTTCCTTCCAGAAATAACTCAGAGCCAAGGAGTGTGCAGAATTTACAACTTCAGGGACAAGTTCAGGCTGAGAAGCAGAGCACTGGGCTCTCCTCACAAACTTTAACTTTGCTTTGCCATAATTTTTTCCATGGTTATACTGGAATGGTTATCATCCAGCCATCGTACCACAGCTGGTTTCTTCATAGACCTAGTCCATGCTGGATCCATCCCTTTTTATCAAGAACTTGTTGGTCCAAGAGTGCTGTTAGTATGTATCCGACAGCACAGGCTGGTCACCTTCAGGAAGCAACTCCACTTTCTCCCAGCCTAGTGCTCACTGTTTCTTTGTAAATAGGTGCAGCCTAGGAAGGCTTTTGCCCTCCCAGAGGGTGTTCTATCACACTCCTGAGGGCAGAACTCCCTGCCACCTTGAGAGCTCAAGGGAAAGAAAAGACAGATCTATAGCTCTGGTCTCACAGCGAATAGCATAGCCGTGGCAGAGGTGGGACACACACCCTCAGAGCAGCCTCACAGCTCCCTGGGAGAGCTCAGCATGCACCCTTATCTGCACATAGCCATGACAGTGTTCCACCCCATGGCAGCTCCATGGTATGTTTCTCTCAATAGAGGTGTAGGGCTCCTGCCCAGGGTTGTAGAGGCTTGGTGCAGATATTCAGTCTTCTACTTCCAGCAGAAGACTGACTGAGATAACCACAATCTCTCCGTATCCAAGGCTGCAGACTGGTAATGACCCAGTCCCGCATGCAAGGCAGCAAAAGGGAGGAGAGAGGGCGATGGACTGGTATCACAAAAAAGTGACACATGGATTCACCATGTTGCATCACACAAGTTTAAAATAAGGTGGGTTTTTTTTTTCTACCTGTTCTATTATGAGCCATAAAACTCCTTTGTTTTTCTAAAGCAGGAATCTCCATTGCCATTTCAATATGCTGCAGTGAACTCTATTAATGTACGATTAATTATAGAGATAAATCATCAGGCAGCGTTATCAGATGAACACCATGAGTATATGCTAACCCCTGGTTCATGCTTTGGCAGGCTAGGAAATGATTCCTGAGTGGCTGAGCCAAGCTCTCAGGCTGGGTGGCCTCCATCTCTGGGTGACCTTGATTTTTGCGCATGTTGCGCTCACTTGGTTTCAAACGCATGAAGTATCTCAGCAGCCCTGAACACTGTGTCATCTCATGCAGCGCTTCTTTCCAAACAAAACCCTGCTACGAAAAAAGCGCTGCTACACCCAGCATCACTCAGCGCACAGCTCATACACACATATTTGGACATGGATTTTGGAGTACAAGACCATGATTTGGCTACTGACACAACATGACATACAGTGATTTGCTAAGCTGAATGATCTCATACAGCTAAATCGGCCTGAACTCTGAACAGAGGACACTAACATCCGCAACCATCCAACACATCTTGCTACCTTAGACAAACCACTAGTTTTTCTGGCTGTGCCGTCTTTCCTTCGGATAGAACTGTTACTCCTCTTTGCTGGATTTGAGTTAGATGTGGGCAAGTCAGCAGCCATTTTGGGCCTGGATCAGCAAAGGCAACATGCCATTTGCACACTGGTGTTCAAGGAGTTGTCTTACCTGTAACCTTGATTCACTGAGTTCGTAAGATTAGTGGGATCAATTTGCCTAAAATGCCAACTAAGACTTCTCTTGCCTTCATGTGAAGAACACACCTGCATTCCTAAGAATGCCCATGTGTGCCAGATCAAGGATCCATCTATCTCAGGATCTTTTCTCTTCCTGGCAAAAGAGAGATGCCAGGGAAAGCTATAAAAGGCCAGACTTATACTGCTGCTCCAGGATGTTCTTCCAACCTCCATGGATATCCCGGAGCAGAGGTTGCGGTTTTGTATTTAATAACTATCAATGGATATTTCTTCCATGAATTTGAGCTTGTGTAAACATTGAGAACCTACAACCCCTGGCAGCATAGGGTTCCACACCTTCACCTCTTCCCTGGGAGCACAACTGCCTCCTTTCCTTTGTACTGACCTTGCCATCTGGGAGTTTCATTTGGCATTCTCCAGTTCTATTACTGGAAGACATGGTGATCCCCTAGGTGCTTTCTTCCTGCTAGTCATGATTTTGTGGACTTGTACCATATCATTCACTCATGTTTCTTCATAGTCTATTCCACCCCCTGGACAGGAGCCATTCCACAGCTTTGATCAGCCCTGTGGTCCTTTCTGTACTTCCCCAGTACTGCTATCAACGCAGGAACATGGGTTCCTTAAGAAAAACCTTACAGACGCAAAACGCCCAGTGCAGGAAACAACCACCCAGAGCTAAAGGAGAAAATGCACTGGTCACACTTCTCATGCTGAAGGACAGCCATATGCTCAGCTCCTGACCCTCTCCCCTGCTTATCCAGGCTCATGTTTCACTCTTCAGCAAAGCATTGCTATGGCTTCTTTCTCCCTGTGTCCTCATCCGTGAGATGCATGTCCTCAGCTCGGTCTGCATCCTGCTAAGCAGTCACATCAGGCATGCTCTCACTGCCAGAAGACCAGAGGCTGATGCGCAGTGCCACAGATGCAGGGAAGCGACCTCATTCTCCAAACAGCTTCAAGCTTCACACTGCGGAGCTCATTCTGTTGGGACTGGCACCAACGAGGACAACTTCCCATGGGCTGCTGCAGTGGCTCCGGCTGCTGAGCAGGCTCCCACCAGCACCAGGGACCCTGGTGCTCTACCTGCCCCAGCCCTGGACCAAGCCCAGGAGGTCTTAGGCAGGTTATCCTCAGGCACTGGCCTGAGATTTAGTGAGAAATCATCAGACCCGAGACAGTTGGAATAAGGTGTTTGGACATTGCAGTTGTAAAGTTTTCAGAGGGAAGAACTCAACCTAAAGCTGCTGATGAAGAAAAGCCAAAGTACTCCACTGTGTCAAGAGACTGGGCAATATCTTGGCCAGCAAAATTCAGTGCCAACTGATGGGGAGTGGCACACATAGGAACGTTAGCTTTAACTATACACAGGCAAAAAGAGGCTCTGCATTACCACAGAGAAAACATTATCTGGAGTCATTGCTGGTAGCTCTCTGAAGTGTTAACTCAGTGTTTGATATGCATGCAATTATAGTCACCTGGGGTGAAAAGGTTGTGTAGAACAATCAGGAAGCTTTCCCAGGAAGACGACAAACATGAACACAAGTATGGAGCCTTCCCTGTGAGGAAAGGGTCAATGGCACTGGGAAACACAGGTTTCTGAAAAGATGATCCTGCAGAGGAGATGAATTAAGAGCACGTATTGAGCAAGTATTTTTATAAGGTGAGAACTAAGGGCCACCTGGAGAAATCATTGTGCAGCAGGTTCAGACCAAACAAAAGCATGTTATTACCCACTGGCTAATTGCATTGTGGAATTCATTACCACAGGCTTCCGCAGAGCCCAAAGTGGGGTTCAATGCAGGGATTTAAATTGCAGTTCCTTAGTGGCTGGGACAAACTCATGGGGACAAATCTATCCATCCTATTGGGTCAATTGTCTCAAGCTGCACAACAGCAAGTCCCTAAAGCAATGACTGCTTGCAACTGAGTGTTGTGCTCTGGACCCTAAACTGTTTGTCTGAGCCTTCACCCATGGCTAGGCAACTCTTAGCTCTGATGGCAAAAGGCAGCTCTTACACTCCTGTGGGGCACTTTGCTCTCAACAAAGCAGCATCTTAGCAAATGCTTTGCTATCTCTGAGAAAAAGCATTGCAAAGATTTCCTCTAGAGGAGCTCCTTCTTGTCTTCAGGCATACTGCTGCATATTCAGCCTTCACCAGTACAACTTTGTTTGCATAATGAAAAACACAAACAAGTATGTGCACACAGCTTTTATCTGAAGTCAGCACCAGCCATGTGTGCCAGCACTGGTTTCTGCATTGTCTTTTCCTGAATGCACACAAACAAACGAATGATTGCATATACACAGACACGTTCGTGGCCAGGTAAGCCACACTCATAACCAGAGAGCTGAGAGGAAGGCAGGGTAGGGTGGAGCAGAAGCCTACATGCTGCAGGGAGACAGCAGGAGCCTGGAGCTCCTGTCTTGAGAACTGCTGGGGGGAGCAGCCACTGTCTGTCTCCCCACTGCAAAGCAGAGAAGACATGAGTGAGGATCCGCATGCTGAAACATTGCAAGAGCCTGTATGGTCCCCTGTAACCCCAGCCCTCTGGTGTTGCCCTTCCACCCAGCCCTCTTGAGCCACCTTTCCGCAGCTGACCTACACCTTCACTTCGGGAAAGCCATAGCCTGGAAAACTGAGAGCTGATGGGTGGCAGACAGGAGACTAAGAGATGGTGTGGGCATCTGCAGCTTCTACCATTTTTAATCACTGGTGTTCTCCAGTGGTTAACCACTGGTTCTCCAGCTTTTGGGTGATGCATGGGTTCATCCTGGTTCACAACCCACACAATCACACTGGGCAATGAGGAAAACTTCATAAATTGCACAGAAGAGAAGCAGCATTGGTGCTACCTCAAGCGAGCATGCTGCAGGCAGAGGGCTGACACTGGATTCTTTTGTCCCCTGTGTCAATCCTACTAACTGGTTAGAATCATTGACATAATCCCTGACATGACTGTGATCCAGGCTAGCTAGTGCTTTCCCAAGTGCTATATGAGCACAGACTGGGAGTTTGCATGGCGGAGAGATGTTTCCCAGGTAGTTAGGATGTGGCCACTGTGGCATGGAAGCTAAAACTCCTTAGCAGAGAAGCTGGTCATACCATGCAAGCCAGATCCAGTGGTCAAGGCCAGACCTCTGACCAAATAACTTATTCTTTGCGTAAGTTTAGCTCAGGAGCTCCAGCCTTCTTTGGCACTTGAACTAATCCTTCATGCGTCATTCCGTTCTTGCCTGTTATCCATCACCCAAGGGCCAACGCTGCCAGTCACGCCTGTTGAGATGTGTTTGCTTGTTGCTTTGCTGTACCAACCAATGTGTGTCATTGAAAACCTTGACCTTCCTTATTCAGCTTTTCTAAATGCTTCATATACACTTGTGTGCGCTGTTTTTTCCTGCTTGACGTTTAAGTTCCTCGTTTCCACACTGAACCTCTTTGTGCTAAGATTTCCTGCCTTTTTGCTGAGTAGTTTTGACCTTCATTCAATAAATCAATAATCTTTCCAGAACTTAATCGTCACAGCCCCCCTGACTGCCTCTTCCTTTTGTTCCTGCACTTACTTTTCCACAGCCCTTCAGCAGCAGCTTGCCTGGTATTCCGATGGAATATATTATTGCTGCATTGCTCACAAATACAGATTAAACAGAGCACCCCTTCACAGGATGCTTCTGCTCAATGCCTAACCCAGCATTTAACATGGAAAAGCCTGCTTGTATCGCATTCTATTAATCTCTTTCTTCCCCCCGGCAAGCTTGCAGGGCCAAGGCTGGCACCAGGTAGATGGCATGCTCCTACATCCAGGTCCGAAGGTGACATGCCAGTTATCAGCTCCTTTTTCACATCATGTGGGGAAAGCCTGCAGAGCCTTGCAGGAGCAAGCCACCTCCTGGTCTGGAGCATCTTTCTTATGAGAAGAGACTATGGGAGCTTGGCCTGTTTAAATGAAAGAAGACTGAGAGGGGATCTCGTTCATGCATATAAATATCTCAAAGGTGGGTGCCAAGAAGATGGTGCCAGACTCTTCTCAGTGACACCCAGTGACAGGATGAGGAGCAATGGCCATAAACTAAAACACAAGAAGTTTCATCTCAGCGTGAGGAAGATCTTCTTTACACTGAGGGCAGCAGAGCACTGGAGCACGCTGCCTAGGGGTGTCATGGAGTCTCCCTCTCTGGAGACATTCCAAACCTGCCTGGACACGTTCCTGTGTAATCTGCTCTAGGTGACCCTGCCTTGGCAGCCGGATTGGACTAGATGTTCTCCAGAGGTCCCTTCCAACCCTAACAGTTCTGGAATTCTGGAGGCTGTTTCCAGATATGGACACTGGCTCTGTCAGTCTTCCCGAGTATGCTTCAAAAATACCCTGCTCTTCCAGGAGCCCACAAAGCAAGCTTGCAAAAAAGCTTAGGCAGGTCCATGGGCTTCAGCATGTTTCATGAGTCCCTCACCAAAACAAGCATGTTTCCATCAGTTGGTCCTTTCTGATCACGCACTCAACACCAAAAACACACATCTCAAATGAAAAAGAAAACATAAAATTAAAAACATTTCTAAGGGTATTTCTTTTCCTTTAGAACAAATCTTTCTCTCCATACCAAGCCCAAAAGGATCTAGTTTTTCAGAGCTCACCCATGCTATACAAGTAGCAAATTCTCTTCCTTAAGTAGACTGCTTTCCACTTCGAATTAAAAGGGGAAACAGGCCCCCAGCCAAAGGTTAGATCTAAATTCAGATCTACAGAATGGTGCTGTTTCCATCTTTGTTTGTATTTGGGCCTGTCTGGCTTCCTAGGGTGAATCTCCACTTCCAGATCTGCCCAGCAAATACTAGCTTTGCTGCCGTGTTCTCTGCTCTCCCTTTGGCAAATGACTCGCTGGAAATCAGCACATCTAGGGAGATCAGTCCAAACTGCCATGGGAAACTGGCTATTTTTCTAAAATGCATGATACAGATCAACCACAGGTTACTGCCTAGATTACTAGCTTGTGGTACTCATGAGATCAGACTAGGTGATCACAAAGGTGCCTTCTGGCTTTCAAATCTATAGCCTAAATAATGCATTAATGAAGTAACATGGAACAAAGCCATATTTGTTCATGTGTAAGGCATGTTAATGATGTTCCTTTCAAAGATGTGTAGATCGAGCAGTGAATTGGTGCACTGAATTTCACCTCTAGGGACTCTGACTTTGGTTACAAGACAAATGAGTTTGATAGCATCAAGTAAATACTGAATGGATATTCGTCTCCATCCCCAAAACCACCATGCAATTTGGCAGGAGCAGTAGTCTGTGCTCACGAGACGTCTAGAGGTGCTCAGGGCATTGGCAGTCCTCTGGGAGGAAGCATCTGACTGCGCTGTTCCTGGCGTTACCTGGCGCTCTTACCCCCTCACTTCCCCAAGCACCAGCAGCACACTACTCCCCAGAATCACTGCAAAGAAAACACAAAATTAAACCTGAAAAAAGGACGAAAGATACTTATTTGAGTTCACAAAGTGAGCTAATGCTGGAGGTTGGCTGAACTACACACTGTATCGGCTTTGATGCATTATTAGAATTGTGAAAACTTTCAGCCTTTCAGGGGAAAAACAAATCCAGGCACAAGATCAAAGCAAAAGCTAAATAATATTGGGTTACAGAGCCGGGGACTTTCAAATGACTGGTCTTGACTGTTTATGTATCCAGAAATGTTGTGATAGGAGCAGCCCTATTTTACAAGGCCCAGTAACAACAGTATAAATCAAGCATTAACCAGAAGTAGACAGCAAGTTATCTATTTTTTAAAGACACTTCTACTGGAGCTGGGTTTAAGGGAAGCAAAAAAGGAGCTGCTTTTAGTAGCATAAAAATAGTCACCCAGGAGGCGCCACTGTATCTTTGTCCTGAAGCATAACAATACGAGATACATAACAACAGCCCTGAAACAGCTGATAAAACTACATATGGCGGTGTTTTGATGCAGAGCTGCTAGGACACAACTCACAGTGAATCCTTGCCCTTGTTTGATAGGTTTTTAGGCTCCTTGCATAAAGCATTCACTCTAAAAAACCCCACAGAGATGTACTAGTCTGTGCAAAGCAAGGGGTGTGGAAAATTTGCCTGCAAAGTGTGACCCTGTTAGATGGGGCATTTCATTTCAGCAGTCTCTTGGGGACAGAAATGATGACTGAGGCAGCCTGAATTTGGTCGTGGAGCAGCAGCATTCACAGCAACAGGAACACAGGCTAGGAGACTAGACATATAAAGACAGCTAACTTCACCCTTCTAAAAGCCATACATTTAATCTGAACTAGTTGTATATATTCCTTCAGTAGGTAAGGCAGAGATGCAATCAGCTCCAGAGGGTAAGTCATCCCGTCCTAAGACAGGTGCTTAAGGCAGGGGCTGAACTGCCCAGCAAAGGTGCCTTATTTTCCTCCCCTGGCTCTTGGAGCCAAGAAAACTTCTGGAGCCAAGACGCCTAATTGCCAGGTGGCTAAGACAGAGTGAGATGCATCACCCCCACAGCTAACTTACCTAATCATCATGACTCCCGTTATGTTTCCAGACGGGAAGAACAGCCAAATACTTTTAGTCTTGGATATGTTTATATGAAGGAACACAACAAGAAAGAACAAAAGTAAAGTCTTCCTCCAGGACACAGCCACAGTTTGTCTCTCTTCTGGAAGGCTTTCAGTAAAGAGAGGGAAATGGCTGCTTCCCCATGTTCAGGACTGCCTTGGTTTTGATCCATAAGGCTAAAACACAGCCTTTTGTATAGAGGCCATCTTGCCCATGGGTGGTATTGCTCTCTGAATGACACTGTTTAGGTCCATTTATAAAGCCAAGAATAAGAAACCCGAAGATCAACTTCCTCCACTAACTGCAGATTACCATAATTTTGGGCCAAATTCAACTGCTGCCATAGAGTCCAAAAGTAGTGCAGACTCTCCTCTTAACCAGTTTTGGAAACACCGAGTGACTTTTTCAATGTCAGACTTTAAGATCAAAACCATGGTTGAGGAGTACATATATTTTAAAAAAGTCTCCTTAATGACAGCATCTCTACAAAAAAGATGTGCAATTTGCATCCCTCCACAGATAGATAACCAAACTGATGGCCTTTGAGTAGGACACTTATCAAGCCTGGCCATGACCACATAGTTTGTAATCATGTGGTGCAAATGATACCCAAACATCAAAAATCAATACTCCTACTCCATAGCTGTAGGAGGGTCATTACGGCGTACCTGTCTGTGTGCAACCACTGAGCCTAATAGTCAGACCTTTATTCTCCAAATTTCGCTATCATACTGAACTTCTCAGCTCTGAGATAGAAATCCATTCTCCTTAAATTGAACCCTGCTGAAGGGAGTGCTAGACTCCACTGAACAGAAGGCCACCAGCAGAGCTTGAGCTTATCAGCAAACATCCCTTCACAGCGAGCGAAGGTGGACACTGAACACTTAAAACCCTGTTTACACAGATAAAAGGCTGGATTCAGTTTATTCCCAATGAGACATTTCTTGACTGAAGTTCTGATACGCAGGTAAAGCAAGGCCAGAACATTTCAGAAATCCATTTTCCATTGAAATGATGGTGTAATGAAAATATTTATATGTTTATATGAATATACATACAAAGCATGCATAAAAATTTGGCTAGAATGTGTTTCGTTCGTAAGACATGAGAGGCCAGGAAGAGGATACCTCCATGTGTGCACATACATACATGCTTATCTGTAGAAACAAATAGAGAATAAAAGACAGAAAATAGGATCAAGAAAGCCAAGAAAGAGGCAAAACAAAGAACTATAAGAGGCAGGCAAGAAAGCCATGGAGTAACTGAAGCTGTAAATCTGGTTTTCATGGTACATCCTGTGTGGCCAGGACGCTCCTTCCATCAGAGGACGGAGCAGTGCTGAACACTGCAGGGCCCTGATTCAGATTTAGATCTCCAAGGTGTTACAGTAATGCCCAAATGCGTTCACCATTCTGGGTACTTGACGCTCTCTCTTGCACAGCCCTAGATCTGGAACAGCTTTGTTGGAGCTGGTGAAGTTACTCCAGAATTGTACCTTTGCGAGCATAAATAAAATCTTCTGCGCGATGTATGAGGATCTATGTAATCCAAGAAAAGGATTTGGTCAAAGGAAGCAAAGCAGCATTCCTCAATGTGAGTGCTCTGCTTCACACTCTTTGAAGTGTTGTGTCTTTTACAAGGGAGTAACCTAACCCACATTTATTCCAGTGTTTTTCTTCCACAATTTACTCCAGAGATTTTCTTTAAACAATAAATAGGAAATACTCTCAGATACAGCTGCGCAGGATATCTAGTTTACAAGCCTTTTTTCCAGGGTGGGAGCTCGTTCGTTAGGCATCACAGTCATGGAAAAGAAAATACCGAACGTGATGCAGGAAGCAACAATGCTGGCTTTCTCATTCAGCATCCATTCAATACCAATGTTAATTGGAGGACATATCCCTAGGTGACTACCTGCATGGAAATGAGGTGAGTTCCAGCTACTTCCATACAGGGAAAGTGCAGTCAGCCTCCCTGCAGTAGTTTCCTTAACTATCATAACAAGCTATTCAGGACAAAATGCAGGCCACCTAAAGTTGTCCTGCAGCAGCACTTGGTCTTGGAGACTATTTAGTACTGGAGTTGAAGTTCCTAAGATGATGGTCAAAAAGGTCCTGATCTGGACAGAGATGCAAAAAAGCTCGGATATGGACTCAGGTTTAGGAACTAGAAGCCCCTAAAATTTTTAGTGGGTCTGATTTGGAAGGTGTGATCAAAGGAAGCCTACCCATAGCACGAGCATTAAAATGAGTCAAGAGCACATCTTAACCTGTTTTGTCTACTTCTGGGTAATATCCCTATGGCTAGAGCAGACCCCCTGTTTCCAGAGTCCTGGCTTTCAGTATCACCAGCCTCTGTGGGTGTGAGCTCTGCTCTTGCACAGAGGACTCTGTCCTGGCCACCAGGCTATACCATATCCCCGGCATTTGAGGGAAGGGAAGAGGTATATGTATTTATTTATAGGTTAAAGCTGGGCCACATGCAGCTGGACTGCAGGTCCCATAAGGTCAGAAGATGAATGAGTGAGAAGCAGCTTCATCATTTGAGCACTGAGCTAGACTGGGCTATACCCAGAGACTGATTACACTGAGTTGGAAACACATTTGAGAGAAAGCTGGATCCATTTCTGAGCTGGGCCTAGCTGGTCTCCATGCAGGCTTGCACGACAGAGGTGAGTTTGAGTCAGCTGAGTATCTCCCTCTTGTCTGGAAGCAGCATAGCTTTTGCATTTTGTGTACCTGGATGGGCTTTATATAAGGAAGTTTTCTAAAGCGTGATGCTGCTCTGAAAAGCATGGAGGTGAAAACAGGATGATAGATCTCTGAGTTGATTTCCTCAGTGACCCAGATCAGATATGCCCTGCTTGCAGAGGAAAATGAAGGGGAGATTCTCCACTCAACTTCACCGGGAAGCCAGGTTGGTTTTATACCCTGGTTATTAATTCTCTTGCTTTTCCACAGGGAAAACAGGCATTTATCAAGTAATTATTGTGATGCTGCAGTAGAGAACTATAATACAGCTTTCTACCTATTAAAGCAGAAGCAATATTACATAGTAGGTATTAACAAAAAGTGAGTAAGGGTACTTATATGGTACAGCGACCATCAAATAGCACTCTCAGCTTATATGGGATCTGAATTTAAAAGGGTTATTTTCCTCAGCCACATTCACAGGCGCACTAGAATTACACAGTCATTTCAGGAAATCTTCAGATTAAGCTTGGGTTTTCTTCTCTGAGAGGTCTTTGTTTGTCTCCTTGTGGCTTTTCAAGCTTTGCATGTGCCTGTGCCCCCACGCACAAGGCAGACGGAGGACTGAGGCCAGATCTAAAATTCCAAGCCCAGGAATTTGGGTAGGAGGCAAAGGAGCTACATTTGAGCCATGGCATCTATATCTAGCCATCTTCTTGCAGTGCTCCTGAGCACATTCACATTCATCTTACCAGCTGTCCTTATGTGGCTGGAGCATGTCTGATATATCACATTAAATTCATTCACCAAACTGATGTGATGGCTCATGCACCAAAACTTTCCCATGCAGGAAACCACCAACACTAAGCAGCTCGTGTCTCACTGTGTCTTCTCATCCACACTGCTGAGCACCACTGCAGTGCCACCGCACCAGTGATGGGGTTGGCACAAGTGCCTGTTGGCCAGGTCTGCGCCTGGTTTTGCTGTGACTACAAGAGGAGAGGAGTTAAACTGGGCGAGAAGAAAATTCTGGCACTTGGTCCTGGCAAGAACAACGGCCTTATTTATTATTTCATGCGTTTTCTTTCTTCTGCTCACACAGTCAGTTCAGATCACATTTTGTCCTCCAGAGATAAATTAGAGCCCGCAATGGGCTTCAGACCAACATTCATGGAAGCTGCTTAAACAGAGCATGAATTTGCCCCTCTACCTTTGCTCTGATTTAAGGGAACATGCGCGCCCAGATTATTTCACCTGAGGTAGCCAAGCATTAATTAATTACATAAAAGCATTTATGAACCTGTTAAAACTATCTATTAGATGAGCAGTGCTGCTATCTCCACCATCGCTCTAAACGCTTTAATTAATTTGGGGGAACTTACACATGCACGTTTTCTGCCAAATTCAACAAAACTTGCTTTATAAACTAATAATAGCATTTGCTTTCACTGTGGAGTTATGCAAGTTCTGTATGTGCATGCAAGCGGAGAGGGTGCTGGCCTCTGCACAGAGCCAAGTGCCACTCGGCGGTTTACCAACAAATGGACATTCTCACCAATATTAGTTTCATGCTCATGTCAGTCGGGGTGCAGGCACTCAGCACCATACGTGCAAATGTGTGTTCAGGATCTGACAGGATCAAGCCCTACCAAAAATAATCTTTTTATTTCTTTTTTTTAATTTTTGCGACAGGCTGAGAAAATCCGTGATTTGTTTCCCCAGAGCAATGCACAGATGTCAGTGGGCCTCGGCCGTTTGTGCTGTCCCCTTTGTCTGCTGTAGACTTCACACTGCATTTAGATAATGTAATTGTGAGAGCAGGGCAGGGCTCAGCTGGTGGAAAGTAGTGGCTGGTATATGATTCTAAAGGAAAAATTACTGCCCTTTCTGGCAGAAAGAGAGTGGTTAACTCATTAATTAGGTAGCCTGAAAAGCAAAATAAAAACCTCATCACCTTCAGTGGGTTAGCCACACAGGGAGAGAAACAAGGACAGCACAGATGTGATGAAACATCACTGAATGTCAGCTCAGACCACATCCCAAGGAAGGCCCAATCCTCTGTTGCTCTGATTGCATTTTCTTCTGCAGGCACAGCAGAAAAAACACACTCTAGCACCTGAGCCAGATGGCATGAAAGTACTTGCCATGGAAATTCCCTGTGCACCATCACAGCTGCCCATACTGTGCTTCACCACCCGCCCCACGGTCCTTGCGCCTGGATGGGAGAGCAGGGAGATGGCCTGGAGCACCCCAGGGTCCTTGATCGCAGCACAATGGGGAGAGGGGGATGCCTGTGCCAAGCCCTGTCTTCATATGCCTCAGCCACTGCAGGACCTTTGTGTCTTGCAGTCTCCAGTGCGTCTGTCCTCACCCCACCTCTGTGGGGTATTGTCCCACTTCACAGCATCAAGGGTAAGGCATTTTCAGGAGTATTCAGATGTCCAGATAAGCATCTGGCCCCACATGTTCAAAGGGGCCAAGGCAGTTCTGCATTGCAGCTAGAGTTAAACCGACTGCAGCCGGATCTCAAGCTCCCCTACACTTGGGGTTTTCTTCGGGTTGACTACATCACTCCAAACCCACCTAGATAAACTGATACAACATTTCTTGTATAGACAAGACTGTAATCTCTTCATTTAATCTCTTTGTGCTACTGCTCCTCCCAGCCCAGGCTCCTCGGCAGCCCAGAGCACCAATGGCAGCGAGGTGCACGGCGTCCTGAGGATGAGCAGAGAGCTACCCTGAAAATTCATTTCCACTTGTGGCTGGCATTGGACTTGCACTCCAGCTCCCTGGGGCAATATTAGTTTTGATGTTTCCAGCCCATAAGAGTCAGATTTAAACGCATCTCCTTAATTTATCTCCTTCCTTTGATACTATCTTCCCAGTGCTTCTTGGTGATTTCTTTGTCATGACAACCACGGAGGTTTTGACAAAGTTCCCCCTTGCCTAGCAGTAGTAGGCACGATGGGGTTCAGTACATCACATCACCCCACGGGTCTGTCAGATCGCATCTCCTGCCTTAGGCCCTGCAGCAACAGTTTTAGAGAAATGTGGGGAATCCCATCCTACCACCAGGTCCGTAACAGAGTCACTGCTGCTCCCACCTGGATCTGCCACACTGGGCAGCTCTGCCCTTCATGATAATCTCATTATTGTGCTTGCGGACACAATAGTGTGCCGTGCCAAGCAAGAACTGTGTTAGTTTCCCCTTTTTCCTCACTCCAGCCAGGTCCTTGCAAAGCAGGTCCTGCAAAGCAGGGAGCTCCCACTCCAACCCAGAGTTCACCTGGTACCTCTGCAGCACCTCACAGCACCGCTGGCCCTCCAAGTAAAACAGGATGAAGGGAAATAAGAAAAGAACAAAATCTGCAAGAAACAGGAGTCTGGAAGCACTGGTTTGGGGGCACTGATCTGGTGTCACCTGCCTGATTGGAGGATACTGCTTCTGCAAAAAGAAGATGGTATTTAGCTGCCTTGAGTCAAAGTCCTATACTCCCAAGCCTGCTGACAAGTCCCTTCTGCTTGAGCAGATGACTCTGACTGTATCAAAATGAGGTCATGGTCTGCTAGAGGTGCCACCTAGCTCTCCCCTGCTCTGATCTCAACCCACATTAATCTCAACCAGAGGAGACAGCAAATGGGAGTCAGCATCTGGCTGGGATCAAAGTCTGGCCTGGTGGGAGGTAGAAGTTGCAGTTTACAGAATCATGGCATCTCATGATCAGATCTTCTGGGTCTAGGCTATTACAAAGAAGTAATCCTCTGAACCATAATCTTAAATCCAGTCTATATTTATGCAAAGCCCTTACTTTCCTAGCCCGTCTCAGTTTTCTTGCAATGTTTCCCAACAGTACCTGTGACTAAATGTGCAGCTGATAACCTCTGAGAGACAAGGAGGAAGGATGTTCTACATTTTAACAAGATTTGGAAAATAACTTGGAAATCTTCTGCAGGACAGTCCCCACATCTCGCAAGGCCACTTTCCAATATAAGACACAAATGTTCATACATGCATTAATGGAGGTGGCTCTTAAACATCCCACGGGGAACACATAGCAGCACTCACCAGGACTAGTCATATATCGTTTCTCACTTGCTAAACCTCTGCTGTCCCCAGCAGAGAACCATTTGTGGTTGCCTCGAAAAATAAAAACAACTCATGGTGTGCTTATCCACCACCATGCTGTCTGTGGGCATGTGTGTGCGCACCCGCTCACAGCCCTTCCTCACGCTCTCACACTGACAGTAGGTATTTCACTTATCTGAGCTAGCTCTCCATTCAGGTGAATGTGCATCTGTGCTTGACATACTGTGTAAGAGGAAAATACCAGAAGGGAAATTTGAGCAGACACATCTGCAGGATGTGCAAATCAAGCAGAGAAACGAGGAATCTGGCAAGTCTCTCGGAAATGATGATAGCAACTTTTTTTAAGTCTCATGCCTTTTACTCATTCAGCCGGGACACTATTTCCTATTTCAAGACATTTCCACATCGCATATCTGCTGGGAATGTAAACACAGCCCAGGATTCAGCTACAGCTTTTTCAGGAGCGAAACATCTGCTTTCCAATGCCACACAGCCTGTGTGGGGAAACACTCGGCGGAGGAGTGTCACAACCTGACACAGGCTGGGTGGACACAGCTCCGTGTTGAGTTCATGCTCTGTGAGCATGGTTTGCAAGCTCACCACTCCTTAGCACACTTTCCATTCCATGCAGTTGGGCAATTAGGCTTGGAAAACTCCTCTGGAAGATGTCTGATGAGCAAGTAGGCACATTTGGTAGTTTCCTCCTGCTCACAAGGCATTGCTGTAGCCCAGCTCTGTGTTTGGAAGAGGCTTTGCTCCTCCCTGCTATGAGAAATGAGAAGCACAAGGAAAAAGCACATGGGAGGATGGAGAGGAGAAATCAGGCAGCAGCAGCTCTGGGACCAGAGACAGCAAAACCCAGGGTTTGCAAACGCAAAAAGGGGGAGTGCAAGCCAACAGCATCAAGGGGAAAAGTAAGCATCAGGACCTGCTCAGCACCCAGAGTGCTGAAAAACATGAGAGCAGTAACTCAGTGGACAAGGATGTAATTTTTCCTATTAACGTAACTGGGAGGGGGGAGACATGGATGCAGAACCGTCTAGGGAAGGCTTTTCTAAGGCTGGCTTTTGGGAACAGGAAGGTCTTACCTGCTTTTCCCATGAGGCTGACAGCTCAATGTGCATCCTCTTTCAGGAGAATTATTCCTACCTCTTGTAACGATTACTTTATCATTCTTGACACCATCTTCCTCGGGTGAATAAATCTCAGTCAAGCCAATCAAGGACAAGGGATGAGAAAAAGAATCACTGATGAAGGTTTGCAGAGCTTGGTATTAGATGACTGGTGATGAGACTCCAAAACTGCAGGGAGAGAAGTGCCAGGAAGCAGGGCATTGCTGTGGTGCCCAGCCTGTCTTCCCCTCTGTAACTGCCTTGCTCTCCATACAGAAAACCAAGTTTTCCAAGGCTGTTTTGTGGGGAGCAGGCAAAATGCCACTGGAACCATCACCTGGTGAACATCAACTGGTGACTCCTTTGAGGAGGCAGTGAGCAAATGAAGGAGGGCAGGAAAACCACGGGACTGTGATGAAGAGCAAAGCTCCGTGCTCTTGATGTTCCTGCAATTGCTGTACAAGGGACACTCTGTACCAAGTAGCACAGTTCAGGCCCGTATCACAACACATCAGGCAGAGCACAGGCTGCACAAGGACTTGGCGTTTTTGCTTTGGTATGCAGTTTTCTCTGTTTGTATGATCCCATTTGGTCCTTCCTGCACTTGCTCCCATCTGGCATGATGCTATCAAAGCACTTTGCTATCCTTCTCAAAGTCTGTCTTGCACTGTAGGCAGATGTCTCCTTCCCTCATATTACACTTCTGATGCATTTTCTGCTTCTGCAGTCATACTCTCTCCCAGTGCAAAGCTGGGCAGTGATGTGGCAAATTTACACCTCCTCAAGTACCCCAAAGATCCTGCCTGTCATTGCCTCAGCCACCACCAAAACTGGGACTTGCAGTTACTGCTACAGCACTTTGTTTAACTGGTCTTAAATAAGCTCTGAAGTTAAAAACTGGATACAGCTTTTCACATCGAAAACCCTGATACATCCTGTTAATTACCCACACAAGAATAAGACTGTGATAATTAGAAGATCAGATAATGGTGCCTGGGAAACACCAGAGCAGCAACAGCAGAAACGTTGCTTTAGTAATGAAATGCATGTTAAATACCCTTAAATACCTCATTAACTGCTGGGGTGTGATTCCTAGTGCCAGCCTCAGTGTGTTGATGGCAATAAAACACATGAAGCTCCAAGGAGAAATAGGTATTTTCTCACTATTTTTTCTATTTTGGAGAGCAAATGCAATGACACAGTGCAAAAACCTTTCTTTCACGCTGTTTTCAGCATGAAACAGTTTCCGGTTTTCAGCATGGTGACAATCACTGAGTTGCATTCCTCAGTGTTGTTTAACTTTCCCCACCCTCCCAAGAGATGTGGGGAGAGCCCGAAGGGTCCTGAAAACCAGGGCAAGGAAGAGAAGGAAAGGATGTGGCACCATTGCAGGACCATCCCTTTAACCACCAAATGAAAACTGCCATGGTACAGAGATCCCATGCTTTGATTTTGCCCTCAGGTCAGAAACCTCCAGGAGGAAATAGCGCCAGGGAAGTGCATGGAGTGGGTAGGAATGAAATACACATATAGCGTTAATGGGATTAGCACAAGTCCTCCAACAGACTACTAGCTGCTGGAGCAGCCTCTTTTTCTTGGTTACCATTCCTGGCATCTCAAAGAGGCTCCCTTTTCAGAAAGACCTGGGTTTATATTTGCTGATAAAATGAGCTAAATTCAGGCAATTGATTAATTTTCCTTGTCCTGCAGATGGATTTCCATGTCCAGTTTGCTCCAGCTCCCAGCATGTCTGGCTATAGGTGTCAGAGCTCCTGCTAGGAAGGACTACCTACCCCTGTGTGGTTTTCTTTTGAGCAATATGATACCACTAAAACCCATCTGTCAGAGGAGGGACTGTCTTTAGGTCACTTGCTGGCTCTTGACTGCCCTCTGGCCAGACGTGGCACAGTGACAATACCATGAGAAATGCAGGTTTGAGAAATACAGCTCAGTTTTTAATTAAAATACTCTATAGACTTCTATAGACTCTATAGAATGGGTTCAAATACAACACAAGAAAACAAGCTCAAGAAGCTTAACAGTTCTAGACAAAATCATAAGCAATCTATCATTGAAGGAGATGGAACTATGGCAAAGGATTTTGCAGTTGTGCCCACTACACAAAATTCCCCAAAGACTATGTCTTTGCAGCCAGGAGCGCGCCTTTGCAACTGTCCAGACATGACTGTGACTAAAGTCTTTTTATTGCACTGACTCCTACTGTCACTCCCTGGAGAAGCATTTGGTCTTTGTGTCCAAAGCCTGTTATTAAACTACCAAACACTTGCAGTTCAGAAAAAGAGTTCGTCACGACTGTTCCTCACAGCTTGTGAAACCCAGGAAATGCTGAACACCTTTCTTCAGCAGCTGTAGATACTGTTTATAGATTAAAATGGGAACATAAACTAAAGACTCATTTGGGGTTTTCTTAAATCACTGAATGTTGCAATGTTGCCAAGCGCTTGCTCTGCTCCGGACATAGTTTGATAGCCTACTGGCAGAACATTAGGATTATGGGATAGGGATCAAGATAGTTAATCATTAGCACCCTGTGTCTCCAGCCCATGATTCGGAAGGTAACATCAGTCAGTAGTTAATTAAAAAGTGATACAATTTCAAACTTGTAAGCCAGTGTTTTGGGTTGGGTGAGACTGCAGAAAGGGTACTTTCCAACTAAAGATTTCTCCTGCTCAGCAGATTTCTGTCCAGAATATTTTGCCTACTGTACCTTTTTTATGAGACCACTGAACAGAAAGCAGGCTTTGGACAAAACAACAGAACATTCATGTCTGAAAGTGGTACCTATGAAGGGGTCCAACACTGTACGCTGTGACCTAATGGACTCCCTGTGATTGCCTAGGGGATTTCTCCATGTATAGCTCATGAACTCAGGCTGATTGGATCCAATCTCAGTGACAGCATCCCTGGCACTGCCAAGGCTGTGTCACCCATGTCTCCTAGACCAAAGATATCTTTGAAAGTTAAACCCTGCCCTTCACTTTGGACTGAAACATATCTCCACACTAAATCAAACGTTTTATTTCCCGGTTGTTGCTACAGAAGAACAGGGATTAGCAAGTAATTCCAACACAGAAGAACACAGCAACAGGATTAGTTCTGCTTCTTGAAAACTGTGGTTCTCAAGCAGCTTTGGGAGACCTCAGAAGGAGCCTCAAGTCTGAGTAGGGGAAGGGCATGATATCATAGCAGAGGACCAGCCACATCACTATAGTCTCTCCAAGAAGAAACACTTCATAGGTCAGGGAACACTACCGAAGGTCAGTGAATACCCAAAGGGAAACCGGACATGGAACCATACATGGACATACATATACACACCCCCATATATATATGTCCTGTGTAACTGTACATTTTTTCATGGTACTTCAGTATGCACCAGTTCTCTGCCTACAATCTTTACAATGCCCATTATGGCTCTTCCACGCGTTCCTGAACATGTGAAATCCAAACCCAGGGCTGGAGCTTTTACTAGCCTGAGGCAGTTTGTCCCTTTTCCAGGAAAAGGTGGTGGTGAGTAGGAAATCCAATGCTTAGTCCCAGAGCTAAAGTGGGTGAAGAAAAACCTTTTCTTGCAGCCTCCTGAGAGCAAAGGGAAACAGCAGAGAAGAAAGGTCCAGCACAGCAACTCCAAATACAAGGGCCTCAAAAACATCTACCTAAACCAGCTTTTCCACGCCTGTCTTATAGCATTCCTGGAGATAAAGTGCTGGCAGCAAGCCCTGGGCAGTGGAGCTTGGGTAGATGCCCATCCTCAGGAGAGATGCAGCTGCTCAGACAGCCTCACGCACAGCATTTCATTTAGGCTGGCTTTGGAAAGCCTCCAGCATAGCCTAATGGCTTTCTGCATCTCTCTCCAGCGGTACTGACCCCTCACTATGGACCATATGTGGAGCTGGGTATCTGCACCAGGCTGCCTTCATAACTCTGTGGTGAGCCTGGTGTCCAGACACCTGACCCTGTACTCTCTGTCCATGTCTAATCCATCCCACACCTCTTTTGGACTTGTTCCAGCTTTGTGACACCAGGAGAAAATAATCAAATCAGAAATGCTCAGCAGGAGTAAGCTATGAGGAGTTTACCTCACCTCAGTGAAATCTGAACTGTGCAGAGCTAATGCAGGCTCTCAGCCACGGCAGCATCAGCCACTGTAGAATCATAGAATCATAGAATAGAACAGTTAGGGTTGGAAAGGACCTCAAGATCATCTAGTTCCAACCCCCCTGCCACAGGCAGGGACACCTCACACTAAACCATCCCACCCAAGGCTTCATCTAACCTGGCCTTGAACACTGCCAGGGATGGAGCATTCACAACCTCCCTGGGCAACCCATTCCAGTGCCTCACCACCCTAACAGGAAAGAACTTCCTCCTTATATCCAATCTAAACTTCCCCTGTTTAAGTTTTAACCCATTACCCCTTGTCCTGTCACTACAGTCCCTAATGAAGAGTCCCTCCACAGCATCCCTATAGGCCCCCTTCAGACACTGGAAGGCTGCTCTGAGGTCCCCACGCAGCCTTCTCTTCTCCAGGCTGAACAGCCCCAACTTCCTCAGCCTGTCTTCATACGGGAGGTGCTCCAGTCCCCTGATCATCCTCGTGGCCCTCCTCTGGACTTGTTCCAGCAGTTTCATGTCCTTTTTATGTTGAGGACACCAGAACTGCACACAATACTCCAGGTGAGGTCTCACAAGAGCAGAGTAGAGGGGCAGGATCACCTCCTTCGACCTGCTGATCACGCTCCTTTTGATGCAGCCCAGGATACGGTTGGCTTTCTGGGCTGCAAGCACACACTGAAGCCGGCTCATGTTCATTTTCTCATCGACCAGCACCCCCAAGTCCTTCTCTGCAGGGCTGCTCTGAATCTCTTCTTTGCCCAGTCTGTAGCTGTGCCTGGGATTGCTCCGACCCAGGTGTAGGACCTTGCACTTGTCGTGGTTGAACTTCATAAGGTTGGCATCAGCCCACTTCACAAGCGTGTCAAGGTCCCTCTGGATGGCATCCCTTCCCTCCAGCGTATCAACCGGACCACACAGCTTGGTGTCATCAGCGAACTTGCTGAGGGCGCACTCAATCCCACTGTCCATGTCAGCGATGAAGATGTTAAACAAGGCCAGCCCTGGGAGTCACAGAAACAGCACAGCACGGGAAGTGATCTCTTCTTAACTTGCATAATGCAGAACAAATTAGTCATTCCCCTTAGCAACACAGGATCAGCTCAGTGGAGTCATTTATCAGGCAAGTTAGAATCAACCCTTTCTCCATTGTTTTACCTGGTCTCAAGGAACTCCGATGTTTCAAGATACATGATCTCCAGGGCACCGCTTCCTACCCTCAAGCAATTTGCTTGCCTAATACCAATTGGGTGGTTACCCCAATACCACCCAAACCTAAGGCATAAATCTCCCTAATTCATTGTATTTCTGACAGGTGCTTGCAGTAATGTCAGCAGTTGTGTAGGCTTGGGCTTTAACATAGCGTTCTTCCAGTGTTGTCTTCCTCAAACGAAGCTTTGCCCCTTGTTAAAACTGGAGTACAGAGGAAGAAATGACACCATATCTGACCATCCCTTTGCCAGAAGTTACTGCACTTGTGTTTCATAAAACCTAAGGTGAATTTCAGGAAGCTGTTGGCTGCTTTTGGTACAACAGATTTTGCTGCTACTAGAGCCTGATGTAGGCTAGTGGGTTACCATACAAGCTGGCACAGAAATGTAAAGCAATAAAAAGCTTAGCAATCATAAGGCACTAAACAGAGAAAGTAAATTTGACTAATTAAAAGGCCTTTTAAGCTGTCCTGTCATGGTTGTTTTATTTGAAAACTAGCTACTGAAAATGAGCATTTCCTCTCTAATTTGTGCTCTTTCATAGGGGATTATCATCTCATTGCCACAGTTTGCATTGCTTGCCTGTGTGTGTGGTGTGGCAGAGCACGTTTTTCAGGGCTACATCATCTGCACCAAAGGGAAAGCTGCCAGGCAGAGTGAAGGTGGAAGTTCAAAGTTGAGCTTACTGATAGTTTGCAAGTTTAGTGCTGCCTTGAGCCACAGCTGTCCTGCATCCCCTCTTCTGGGACACACATGGGGACTCCACAGCCAAATGGCACCATGCAAAAGACTACAACTTGCTGAGGAGGGCAAGAGTTCCACAAATAATGTGGCGCAAGAGCTGAAAGCTTGCACTCTGTAGATGTCCCAGAACTTGTCAATGGGTTGTTCAATAGTCTCAAAGGGAGTGCTGATATTCACTCACACTCAGATCACTCACATTCCAGGATCATGTGCCTAGTGGAAGCTTTTGTGATCTACCAAGCACTTTGGTTTGTGGCTGCTCAGAACTTTGGGCCATACCAAGGTGTCTCTTTGTGGGTCACCAAAATCAGAGACCACTTTCTAAAATGCTTGTGAAGGTATTTTCTGCTGAGTGCTCTTCTGGGACAAGCAGGGACAAGCAAGGACAAATTCCAGTCTAAGGGCCCTGGAGAACAGATGCTTGGCTAGTCTTCCACATACAGAGGGGATCTGCAGTGGTTGTAACCATGACAGTATAGCATACAGCAAGAAAATACTCTTCTAAGCAAGACACACAATGTTGAGGTCTAAGCCAAACTTTACCTAGAAGCCAACAAGCATCAACTGTCTAGATGACAGCAGTATGTAAAAGAAGCCTTAACATACTTTTTCAATTATTTTGCACTTCAGTAGCATCTGAAGGCCTCAGTGGAGTCATGCTCCAGCATGCCAGGCACTGTATTAATAAATGTCATGGGCTGGACCTTACCCCAGAAAACCCAGTGTACATAGACAAGGCATATTCTGAGAAGGAAGCAGAGATGCAGAGAGAGATGACATGACTACCCCAAGGCCAAACAGTAGGTGGTTGGTGGAGCAGAGATTTCCCAGCATCATATGCTCTCAAGCCTCAAGAGGCCTGGCTTTGTGCACCAGCAATTGGCAGTGGTCAACCACAAAGCCCTGCTTAGTACCTGGAAGGCAAAAGTAGGCTTTTGCCTCACATTCCAGCACCTTTTTGGAGGAGGTAGGAGGAGGATTTTTCTTTTTTCTCATAGACCAAAATTTTATTTTAGCTAAGAAGATTTCTGTAACTGCCTATAGAGACAAACAAGGCAGTTGCCTAGCTCCATCTTCTTCACACAGTTGGGTACGCAACCACCATGTGGCCAAAATACACCTGTTCCCCAAGAAGAAACATTTGTGTGCCCACTCCCGGACTGGAACACTAGAACATCTGTCCAGTGTCTCTATGGATAAGTATACTCCAGGCATATGGCTGGCTGTGTACTGTTCATTGGGCAGAACCACCTGAACTTCATGATCATAACTTGCATAAAGACCTTCTGATAAAGAGCAGATAAGAAACAGACTTAGGGCCGCAAAAAGACAACTGCAAAAGACTCCATACCCAGCTTCAAGAACCTGCTGGAAAATGGTGAGCCAGGCCAAGGGGACTTGGAGACAGTGTCCAGAGCTGCCTGCACCAGCCACAGGCAGAGCATGAGGCAGAGGGGAGCTGCCTCAAGAAATGCAGCAATACAGCAGCATCCATCCTGCACCCATTCCAGCTCATTGAATCATTTCACTTCCAGTAATCGATATTCAAGGAAGCCTGTCTTTGAAAAACATTTATGCAGTTGTGGTCCAGAGTCCTTTAAGCGTTCTGAGTTTACAGGTTCAGGGTCATGAGGTGGTGCCTCACATTACACTGGGCTCATTGCCAAAGCATCATCAGGGGATGAGTTAAGCGGAACTGCAAAGCACTAGCCCAGCTGTTCACAGGGTTGTATGGCTTATGCCAGGGTTTGGACAGCAAGAATCACCCCTCTGTATGCAACATAAATTGAACTCCCACTAAAAGTGGGAGGACATATATTAGTGCCTCTCCACAGCTCAAACATGCCAAACATAACATAAATAGTAAACCCAACTAATCTTTACTCCCTCAGTAGGTGCTAAGGATACACTCAGCTTTCCAGCCATGTTCTGGAATAAAAACGAGCATGTTATTAATCAACTACAATCAACATATTCGTTCCATTCTGTGAGACCTGGATGCTGCCGTTGTCAACTTTAAATTGACTACAAAATGTGATTATTGAAGAATTTAGCAAGTCAAAGGTTTTCCTATGTAACATAAGGTAATTAAGTGCTTTTGCAAGATTCCTCTGTTTTTGCAATGTCCATATGGACAGCAAACATGTGGAACTGCTTACAGAAGGATGTGGATAAAAGACAGATCTTTTGGCACTCTAGCTGATAGCCCTCCACCTTAAATAACCCATGATCCTCATTATACTAGACAGACTGCATCACTGAGCTGCATCAAAAGAAGCATGACCAGCAGGTCAAAGGAGGTGATCCTGCCCCTCTACTCTGTCCTCGTGAGACCTCACCTGGAGCATTGTGTGCAGTTCTGGTGTCCTCACCATAAAAAGGACATGGAACTGTTGGAACAAGTCCAAAGGAGGGCCACGAGGATGATCAGGGGACTGAAGCACCTCCCGTATGAAGACAGGCTGAGGAAGTTGGGGCTGTTCAGCCTGGAGAAGAGAAGGCTGCCTGGAGACCTCAGAGCAGCCTTCCAGTACCTGAAGGGGGCCTATAAGGATTCTGGGGAGGGACTCTTCATTAGAGACTGTAGTGACAGGACAAGGGGTAACGGGTTAAAACTTAAACAGGGGAAGTTTAGATTGGATATAAGGAGGAAATTCTTTCCTGTTAGGGTGGTGAGGCACTGGAATCGGTTGCCCAGGGAGGTTGTGAGTGCTCCATCCCTGGCAGTGTTCAAGGCCAGGTTGGACAGAGCACTGGGGGACATGGTTTAGTGTGAGGTGTGCCTGCCCATGGCAGAGGAGTTGGAACTAGATGATCTTAAGGTCCTTTCCTACCCTAACTATTCTATGATTCTATGACTTACAGGGGTGAAGATGCCAAAGTAGCTTGTAGAGTACCTTGCTAATACCAGGCACGACACTGAAGAAATGCCTTATATGGTGCCTGCTTCAGCTTGCAGCAAGGCAGATCCATGGTTTTCCAGGTTGCGGAATGATAGTGATCAGTTGGAGGGTGACTCGAGTTGAAAGAGGGCAAGTCTGCAACTGCACATGACAAGGTAAGAATTCCAGGGAAGACAAAGGAAATAAAGAAAATGAAAGAAAAATGGTGAAATTAAAATTTCCTCCTATTAACTACATCACTTTCAACACAGATTTGCTGAATATGATTGTTATTAGATAAAGAACAACAGTTTTTTAGTGTGTTAGTCCAAATTCACTTCCAACACAGGCAGAAGCACAATAGCAGCAGTGACAACCGAGAGGAAAAAAAGAAATTAAAAAAGGGATAAAATGACTGCTCTATGAATATAGAATGAATAATGAAGGTGTTACAGGTTTACTTATTATAGGCATTTTCACAGCACAACATATAAATCAACAGCCATACTGAATGCTGGACAGTTGTGGAGTAGAATTCTTATTGCCTGACTCCTGTGACAGGGCCTACCCTACTCAGGCAGACTGCCTGTGGTGGTGACTGGGATCTCAGGAAGACTACTTCCTGGAAAAAGCTGATTTGTTCTACCCTGAATTTTAACCACATTCAACAGACAGCCAAGGTCCAAAACTAGGGAAGGCCACTATTCTCTTTAACCCAGGGTTTAGGACATTCCTGGTTCAAATCCACTCCTTCTCTCATTCAGCAAAAGGCTCCAAACTGAGGGTCTGCCATCACAAAACAAACTCTAAGGTACCCTGGTGTGGGTAACCTGCAGTACCTCCTGTTCACAGGAGCAGGTACCAGTGCCCAAAATCAGTTATTCAAGGGCTAGAAGACTGTTTTCTCTCCTGTGGATCAGTCATTATCTGAGTTACCTTAGAGAAAGCAGAAGATCCAACACAAGGATCACACACTTCTCAGAGTGCTTGCAATGCCTTTCTCCACCTCCCTCAGGAGTACACTACTTCACACCCGGTGGCCAGGGCAACGTCCTCAGTTCCAGATTCCCTTGGGCAGAGGAATCAGTGAAGCCCTAGGTCTCTCACATCCCAGCCCCAACCACCTACCTTGCTCATTACAGCTAGTGACCATGTGCTGGGCTGTAATACCTGAGCCTAACCTTGCAAAGATCCTTTAGCTCCTCAAACAAAGAACTTCTTTGTGGATGTCGAAGCACCAGCTCTTCCCGAAAGGTTAAATAGGGCCTCGACTCCTTCAATTACTTGGCTTGGAGACAATGAGCTTTAGCAGGCAAAGCAAAGCTCTGCATGTGAAAACAACTGAACTGACATGTATTTAGTATGTTGCTGGCTTCTCCTCCCAGAAGCTTTGATCGATGTTCAGAGAGCAGGTAAAACGTGTAGTGCATGCCCAGAACTAGGACGCCAGTGGCAGTTCCAACAAGACACCCAGGTGAAAAAACAAATTTGATCGGACAAAAAGGGAGGTCTGTGATGCAAATAATGAATACCACACAAATCCTCCCATCTGCTGATCTAAAGAACTCTGCTGATGGCTCCCCAATGAGTTTTGCAGGCACTATGGGAGCATTTTCTCCATTTTCAATGCCAAGAGGCTGAAGCTTAGGGAAATTTGGCGGAAGCCACAGAGCAAACCTGCCATGCCAGAAAAGAGCTCCAAGCTTTCAGCTCCTATTCATGTTTCAGCTCCTCTGGTCTTGCTGCCTTTTGGTGCACCAAGAGCAGGGACACCAGTGAAGCTATTTGTAAGTATGACTGGAGACCACATTGCTCCAGTCATACTGTGTAATCAAGTAGTTCTCCTGTGTCCCTTGAGCACAACGGAATGACAGGGTGACCTCTGGGGTGCTGAAAACCCTTAGAGATATTTCCCTGGGTATTAATATGACCACTTTTATTTCAGATCATGCATTTGTATAACAATGACACCTTTAGGATTTAGAAAAACGGGGGTGAAGACACTGGACAGTGAGGTGCAGAGTAATACCACACTCACCCTTTGATCTAGAGGTCAATGGCCCACCAGACCACATCTGTCCAGCTTAGATTTCTGCAGCAGGTGACCACAACTGAACCACTTAGTGAGACTGGGTCCAAGTCCATGGACTGAACATTGCCTCAAGGTCCAAGCTGGTTCAGGTCCAAACCATGCTGGGCTCAGTAGTAGCAGGTCAACAGGACCTCACAAACACCACAACAACAGGACCTCACAGACACCACAACAAGATGCAGCAGTGAACCTCCTCCATCTTCGGAAAGGGTGCCGAGTCCAGCTCTGAGTGTTCACACACAGGCTGTGAACAGACTTTCAGGGTTATTCTGCCAGCAAAAGGCGTTTTAATTGCTAGGGGAACAATGGCACCTTCTTACTCACAGTGGCCACACCTGGGCTCTACCAGCAGGAGGGACCCTCTACAGCAGGAGTCCCCAACCTGCCGTAGTCAAAATCAGCTAGATGATTTTAATGTACCAGTGTGGACTGTTCAAACACATGCAGCTGACTGAAGCTCACCAGAAGCTGTCTATACGGGCTTGTACAGCACCAGAGCTCTGGAAATGGTCACCTCCAGCAAAGGGACAGTCACCTACATCCTGAAGAGACAATAACATATTCAAACGGCATAGCTGACAGCAAAGTGGAAGTTTGCTTCTGCCCTTACTCCTGGGGCACTGACTTCTCTGTTCCAGCTGATGAAAAGCACCGTGTCAATTTTTCTGTAAAAAGAGCACAGGCAACACACCACGAGGAGAAAATCCAGACAGGACAGATGCATCCAAAGGCTCACAGCATCTTGGTGGGGATCAAGCTGAGAGCATGTTAAGCTCAGTTGTGGTGGTGATTTATGACAAATGGGACTGGATTGCTATCAACATGAATAAAGCATGTCAAACAGACACTAGAAAGCTTCCAAAGAACAACCTATCTCAGTCATGACCCATCCAATTCATAGCCAAATTAGCAACCTAGAGAGTGAAAGGGTCCTTATCACGTTACCCATCCAGCCCAGAAGCTATCTTCAGACACAGAAGGAGCTCTGTCTTGTCTTCAGACCATCCCAGATCTCTTGGGTGAGTATGAGGAGGCAAGAATACGAAGGTGGAAATGTACCATGAAAAAAATAAAGCAAGCTTAGTCCCGTGAGCTGGAAGTGAAAAAGAGATCGTAAAGAAGAATAACCAAAGTAAACTGACTGAAATGAGATATTGGACCTTTAATAGATGAATAGATTTAATGGTGTTGTGAAAGTATTTTAACTTAGGTGGTATTTCTGCTGCTTTATAGCATATGAAGAAGGGTGGATATTTTTTTGTTTTACTTCCTGTCTTTTTAAAAACTCATCTTCTCCAGTTATATTTGGCACATTCTTAAGTAGCAAGGACAAGATCTGATATTCTACCAGTCCTTTTCAAAGTAGCAAAGAAGTGTATTGTCTTCTGATTTGAACTGTCACTGTTGTACAAGTAGAAGCTGGTTAACACTGTGTGAACTGTGTTAACAGTGCAAAAACCCCAAAATGCTCAGAGTTCTGCACCAATGTAGTGATGTGCTTTGAAGACTGGTTTAGAAAATGGCTTAAGGAAAACTATATTCAAATTGATTTCAGCAACCTGACCAATTTGCCAATATTAATTAACAGGCTATAAAATGTGCTAGTTAAACCAGTGCTAAACTGCCTGTGGGAGATGGTTCAGAGCTCGTGCAAAAAAATTCTCTGGTTGATCACCAGACTGTTGCTGTTTGTGGATGTAGAAGAGCCTTTGAAAACATGGGTTTAAGCAAAGCCAAAGCACAGCTGCCAACAGCTAAAATAGCACAGCTATCTACTTTAAACTGCAACAGCATGTGTTACCTTTGGAAACAGGAGGAGCCATTTCAGAAGTGGACAAAATAAGTAATTTTAAACAGACTCATGAGTGCTGAGCCCATCTGTCGGTGATGGCAATGTTGTAGGAATGTACTGTCATGGAAGCCTTGTGCTAACCATGAGGAAAGACTTTTCTTCATGGGCAAATTTACCTACACACAGATCATTACAAGTTATACACAGCAGGGTAAAGTCTCTCCTTGTTTCTAGGCTGCACACTTCAAAGATCTCTAGCTAAAAAAAGCTGAATGTTTTGTCTATAGGAGACAAGACTCCTGCCACTGCGATACTTTTACCACTATCAGACAGCATCCCTGAGTGGCACAGCCTATGGGCTTTTCCTCTCGTACTTGTTCGGTTCTCATGACCATGTTCTCCCATTAAGCCACAATTTCACGACCTTTTTTCCTCTGAAATAGGGAATTGCTCCTGTTCCTAAAATGCAACAAAATGAAGCAGTGTTTAAATGACTTTCAAAATCCCATGGGAAAGTGTAGGTAGAAACTACAACTGCAGTTCAGTCCTACCAGTCCAGTGTCCCAATTGTAAGACCATCCTTCCTTCTGAGCTCTCAGCTTCAGCAGGAAGCTGAGATAAAAAAGGAGGTTTGCCGTGCTGCTGTGCCTCACCGCTGCCTGCTCCACAGAGCAGGAAGCACCATTGTTATTCTGAGCTGGGCAATCCCCATACATCCACCTCTGCAGTGAGAACACAGCCAGTAGCAGCAGCCACAGCCAAGGACACTGCTGATGAAGATGTCATGTTGAAACAGACATGCAGGATGTTTGTGATCATCAGAGTTGGGCGGGGGGGTCTCTGCACCTGGACCAGTTCCAGCACAGAGCTTTACAACTTTCAGCGGCCCAGATCAGAGCCTGCCCCTTTCCTGGCTCCCTGCTGCTCTGTAGTTGAGTGTGACAACGTTTTTGCTTGTGTGGGGAAAAATACAGACACAAAGGAATGTCCTTTGCAACATATCGCATGAATGGGAAGACTCCGCATCCACTCCAACCTTCTTCAATTGGTTTAGAGGGCATAAATCCTACAGCAGCTAAAAAGATATGCGGGCCCTACCTGCTGCCACAGCCTTGGGAAGGCAGAAGTTCTGGGGGTCCCAGGATGAGATGGGGAAGCAATCCCGTGCCTGGATACACATTCATGGTGGCTTCCTGGAGACCGCTGCTGGGTTGCCAGGACTGTCCTGGACTCCCGCACCATCCCGGGTGAGCCTGTCACCCTTTGCACATTTGAGCTCACGCGGGTAAAACCCCTGCTGCCTTCCAGCGACGGCTGCAGTTTTACAGCGTGCAAAACAAATAGATCCCATCTGAATGAACAGGCCCTTCTGCCAAAAGGCTCAATCATAGAAGCAGTCTCATCGGCCTTGCGGGGGCTGATCCGATGAGTAAGGACTAGTCCCATGAGTAAGACCCATGGGACTGGACGCGGCTTGCTGGTTTTTCTCAAGTGCGTGCAGGCCTGCTAAAGCTGACCTGCAAATCGGGAAAGAGAGCAAACAGCACAGGATACACGGTTCTCTCTTCAAAGGCAAATGCCGGGGTGCCTGAAGCACTCTTTGTTCCAGTCGTGCTCCCTTGGTCTCTCCAGACAGCCCCAAACTTGGGTTACGGCACCCTTGCTTGAAATGAGAAATAGCGTGGCCAGCAGGACTAGGGGAGTAATAATCCCCCTGTACTCGGCACTGGTGAGTATTCTGAACACTGTGTTCAGTTCTGGGCCCCTCACTGCAAGAGGGACATTGAGGTGCAGGAGCAGGTCCAGAGAAGGGCAGCAAAGCTGGTGAAGGGTCTGGAGCACAAGTGTGATGAGGAATGGCTGAGGGAACTGGGGCTGCTTATCCTGAAGAAAAGAAGGCTCCGGGGGACCTTATCACTCTCTACAACTATCTGAAAGGAGATGAGGTGGGGGTTGTCTCTTCTCCCAAGTATCAAGCTATAGGACAAGAGGTAACAGCCTCAAGCTGCTCCAGGGGAGGTTTAGATTGGATAATAGGAACAATTTCTTCACAGAGAAGGTGCTCAGGCATCGGAACAGGCTGCCCAGGGCAGGGGTGGAATCACCGCCCCTGGAAGTGTTCAGAAACAGTGTGGATGAGGCCCTCAGTGACACGGTTTAGTGGTGGCCTTGGCAGTCCTGGGGTAACGGCTGGACTTGATGATCTTCAAGGTCTTTTCCAACCTATCTGATTCTGTGATTCTATAAACTTGGATGAGCCCCACCAATTTCCCAAACCTCGTTGGTTCTCTTTGCTTTACCTGGAGTCCCCCCAGTGAAGCAGTTAACTTGCCGAACCCCCATAGCATGTACTTAGAAACAATCTTCTTTAAAAAATGTGTGCAAAAGTGCTAATGCCCGCACGGTGAGAACGGCTGGAGCCGGGGCTACGGGCAGATAACACCACCGGCTTTCCTCTGGTCAGCATCCCCTCCGTTTTCCGGGGTGGGCCGGAGCAGAGCTGACCTCTTGCTAGAGCTCCTTGGATGAATCATTTTTCCTTTAGAAATGTTTTTACTGATCCTATAGCAACTGCACAAACCCAGACAGGGAGGCTGGTGGAGGTGAGCATGCAGTTCACATTCCCTCCTACTCCAGTAATTCATTCATACAAGTACATTCACGATAATGTATGTGTAGCATGTGTGACAAGAATGAAGAGCAAACAAACGCACATCGCAAATGCTGGTTTAGTAGGGAATGCCCCAAGACAGGAGTCACTGGAATTTGCCATGTGCCAAATCACAGTGAAAACGTCTGCATGCTATTCTCAGATTTGTTATCACCAAATAACACATGCATGCAAGATGCATATTATCAGCTCCTGTATGTACACAGGATCATTTAATGTCCTGATGTCTCTGAAACACCTCCTGCTACCATGGCTGACACCGGACAGAAGAAAAGAGAGAAAATATCAGTGGTGACACTGACCTAGAAAAAGGCTTGCTGCAGCCTGTTTACAGCGGATTACTACAGTGTGCTGATAAAAGAGGTTACGATTATCTCTTTAAAAGAGATTTATCCACTGTGATGGTGTGCATGTAAATACCTCACTGTAGCTAGAGGAAAAGCTATAGTCTGACAATATCAGATCCAAGACCAAAATATTTGGGATGAGTAACAGGAAATCTCTTAGAAAGCAAAGAACATCTAGCCAGATGTCACTAAAATGCGGCTACGTATGATTTCATCTGACAAAGCCAGTGTCCAATCCCCCATAAGTCAAGAACTGGCAAAGCTCCAGTGATCAGCTGAAGAGCTGGCCTATCCAACAGATCCTGTCTTCCCCTTCTGCTTCCAAAACAAACCAGGCAGAAAGTCAGGAAACCTAGCAGTGTCAGAAGTGACAGGCTGAGGTGGATTGCCATAAATCAGCTTTTAAATCAGCCTTTGAGAGGCCCTCTGGAGTTGCAATGACGTACCATGCACCATACACAACACGGCTGCAGTAGGTCATATCAAATCTATAATGTTGCAGGCATGAAGCATGGGAGAAATCCAGGCCCATACTTTTTAGAGCATTAGTCTACGGATTATTTCACCTTTAAAATAAATGTTTGAAGATTCGAGGTCACACAGGGGTGGTGTCAAGCTCACCTCCATCACAAGAGATCAACTTGCACCATTGCTGACCATGTGGTGATGGAAGGGCCACCCCAGGGGATGCGGACACAGGGAGCCAGAGCCTAGACTTTAGCAGCAGCTGAGTTCTGTGCAGCCCTGGTTGAGGCAGCTACAGCTCCGAGACTCAAGTGCCTCCTGCAAAGCTTTCCCTGTAAGCAGGATGCTTTGCCTGGTTGATTGGTATCCTTGGAGTCACTGGGGGATGGAACTGCTTAAATCAGGGTGTTGCAAAACCCAAGACTTCAGAGCAGATCAGTGACAGCCTGTTGTTTGTGATCATCTCTTCTGGCATGACTATGTGGGAAAAGGCCTCTTTTAACTCTGGGCTCTGGCAGAGCAGCTCTAACCAATTTTGCTGCAGTGGTTTAAGACACCCCCTTTATCGTGCAGTGCATCCAGACAGATGGAGTTTGCAACTGCACCCCAGCTACCCAGCTCATGGCACAGGGAATTAACTTGTCCAGCACACAGGCACCGAGCCCAGTTGAAGGCACCCGTACTGCTCTGCCACCTCGTCGCCTCTGCCATTGCCTGGACCAGCATGAGGAGGGTGATGATGGGGAGGATGATGCTGCAAAGCAATTCAGTGACAAAATCACCCTGCCAAGCCAAGACTTCCAGCACACAGCTCCTGGAAAGTCCCACTCAGGAGGGGTTACCTGCAACAGAGGTCACTGACAGCCCAAAAAGCAGGAGCCACATTCATTATAAAAGAGGAGAAGAATTCAGAGCCAATAAGCATCTTCTGTGCTGCAGTCCAGAGGCTAGTTCACACCTCAGAAGAGATGGGAAGATGTATCCTAGGCTCCCATGTTTGTGTCTTTCATCTTTAACACCTGTCACACCTGGGTAGCCCTATCCAGCACCCCAGGGATAGCCTCTTAGACTATGGATCCTGCTGGCAAGAGTGGTCCTACTCCAGCCTGAGCACTGGGATACAAGTCAAACGAGGTGGTTCCAAACATAGTCCTCTCAACACCACTGATTTTGGAACTAGATGTCCCTTAAGGTCCCTTTCAACCCAAACCAGTCTGTGATTTGCCTGTCTGTTTTCCTAACTGGTGGCATATTTCAAGCTTAAATGACCTGCACCATAGAGTGAATTAATGCTCACCTTTAGCTTTCCAGATCCTTTCTGCAGCCTATACTTTGGACTTCTGTATCCCCACAGCACACCCTCACAGTAAATCCAGTTTCTGCCTCCTTTCACGCTTGTTTTCGGTTACAAGGGTTAGGAGCAGGAGATGGAGTGTCCTAAGACAGGCTGGCAGGACCAGGGATGCATCGGCCATGTGCTGGCGTCTCCTGTGCCCCTGCCCTGGCTAAGCTCCTGGAGAGGGCAGAGGGAGGGCTAGGGTGCAGCCCCAGTTTCAGACCTTCATCCTCATCAGAGCCCTAACCTAGCAGAGGGTCAGGGTAGAGGCCTCAGGGCCGATCACAGGACTGTGCCTTATAGACAGTTGCTCAGTCCAGATTCAAAGGTCACTGAGTTTCTTTGCCAGAGCTGGGAGCTGGAAGGGGAGAGGTTTCCTCTGGGAAGCAGGGCCTAAATATTGAGATACTTTTTTTAGAAAGCAGTTATTCTTACCTTCCAGTTCAGTGAGGGCAAGTGATTTACAGTTGCCTTTGTCTCCTATACTGATGTGTTATTCCCCATCCCCTTCATTCTTTCCACCTTCCATGTTCATCACTCCTCAGTTCTGAAACCTGGCAACTCTTCCCTGGGCTCATCCAAGTCTACTGTCCAGAAGACTGAACTCTGACACTTTCTTTTCCTCTTGTTTGCACTGATACAGAACAAATCAACATCTGCTACCAAGCCTTGTGGTAAAAGGAGAGCCTTGCATAAAAAGTCTCTAGCACTGAATGCAGAATTTTATTAGAATAAGAAAAAAACAAATTATTAACACTATTCTGCCTCTCTCCATGCTCCTGCCAGGGACATACCCAAATTACTCCCATCTGCCACCCTGCTGCAAATTAAAAGCAGCAGTAATCCGTAGATCATTGCAATTACGATTAATTCTATCTGTGAATGAAGAAAACCTCAGAATTCAATGAAGTTACCACATACAAAAGAGATGTTGCCTAATAGTGGCCCACTTTTATTTTATTAGTACAACACTGAAATCAGTTGCCAATGTTTTGAGGTCTGCCTTTGATCTTAATGATGTATGTGGTGAGAATTGGACAAATCGGTAATTGTCTCCAGCTGGAGACAAAGCAGTTGGAAGAGAAGCCATTTCAGGATCTTCTGTAGTTGCTTAAGTAAATCCTAAGATTAGGAACAGGCAAATTTTACTGGGGAAGGGAACAGAGGGGGGACTTGCAGTGTTGAACAGAAAACTGAATAAAAACTATTTTAGGTGGGCTAGAAATTGAAAATGTTTGATTTTAATTAATTTCAAGAAAATGGAAATCTCAGTTTTGGCCTGCTCTATCTGCAGTGAAAGCCATCGGCCGAGTCCCCAGCTGCAGGTGGCAAACCTATCACGAAAGTTTGTCAGAGTTAGCACAGAGAGGAAGAAGAGACATGGCAGAGAATTGCTTTGGAGGCTTCTGTTATATGAAAGCAGGCATGAGGATGGAGACCTCCCTCTGTGTGGTGTCTGTTAATCACTTCCACACACCATTCTGGAGTTATCCCAACCTTACCTGATGAAACTGTTCTAGGATTTGGGTGCAGCAAATCTCCACAATGGAATGTTTGAACTATAGGCTATAGAGTAAAGGATATTTGTTCTGCTGGCTGAGCAAAATGCATTGTTCCTCAGAGAGGAACAGATTTTTCCACTCAGCCTGTGTAAGAGACCCCAGTCTTCTTCCTCCTGTTGTGACCAGTGCCCAAAATCTTTCAAGAGTCCTGCCTAAAGAATCTGGGGAATTCAGATTGAGTTTAAGCAGGCCAAAACTGCACTTCTTAACAAAAAAACCTGCTCCCTATAAACACTCATTAGGAACCTGGTTAGGATGTTGCAATGTAATCTTTGATTCCACTAATGTTGGGAGCTAATAAGGACACACAAACAACAACGGTCTGATACCACATCATCTTCCTCCTGCAACTATCATGTGATAGCTCCAGGATACGCCTAGCTAAAGCAAATGTGATTCTTTTGGTCTATCTATGTTAAATACAAAAGCACTTCAGGAACAGCAGAGGTTAATTCCTATCAGGCTCTATTTTCCAGCAGGATTACAGAAATGCCACCTTCAAGGCTACAAGCAGTCAACCGGCATTCTTCCAACCAGGTTTTACTCCACAAACACATCCCTTATGCTCTAATTTTTTATGCTATGCCTGCATTTCATAGAATCACACAATGGTTTGGGTTGGAAAGGACTTCAAAGCTCATCCAGTTTCAACCCACCTGCCATGGCCAGGGTCACCTTCCACTAGACCAGGTTGCTCAAAGCCCCGTTCATTTAATGAATGCAAATTATATAACAAAAAGTAAACAAATGAAACACACACACTCTCTAATAACCAGAGGTTGTCAGCAACAGCTACAAACAAGCTAGAAGTATTTTCATTTGTTGCTCTGGTTTCAAAAGGTCTTGCCCCATATGAAAAGGAGAGGGCTGGCAGAGGTGGAATGCATTTATGGACTGCAGGTTGCTGTTTGCAATTATTATTTGTAGGACATACCTTAATAGAACTACACTGAAATGGTTTTCCTGTGGTTCCAAGACTGGACGTTACTCACACTTCACATGTAGTAGACACTATAAGGCTGACTTGGGCAGGAGCCATCAACCACTTCTGGCTGTTCAACCTCATAACATGCATGATATGGCCATGGAAGGCATCTTCGAGTCTCTTCACAATAGCTAGTCAGAGCTTGGAAGCTGTTTTGCCTCTGAGGAGGGATTACCAGAGGAAAGTTTGGATATTTGCCTCTGGAAAATATCCAGAGGCATCTTTGGGTATTTGTGGTTAGATGCAGTTCCAGTCTCCTGGACTGAGGGCTGACGAGCTGGACTGAAAGGTACAAGTTCGGCTATCTTCCTGGCAGTCCTGCTTGTCTGTTCATAACAGAAGACCTCAAAGAAAGTCGGTGGAAAAAAAAGGCTGTAGCTCACATAAATCTTCAGTCATTTTAAAAGAGGACATAGGGGAATATGTACTAATTCACTGTTTGCTTATACCTTTTCTTGAACGCTGTGATTTTCAAATGCCAGTTCTTGCTATGTTCTTTGGGAGCTCAATTCATCTCTGTAACTGCAAGTATAGAACTCTTAATCTTTTTTCATGTTTTTTTTCTCAGTCTGTTAGCTCTTCAAGTCTATTGCTGTCCATTTTCAGGGCTATCTACGGGGATTCGTTTTGTTGGGTGAGAGAGAGCAGGAAGCAGACAGTCAGGGCTAACTTCCCTATGGTATTGCCTTGAACGTGCATTCTGAGAATCTGCTGCAATTGCCCTCCCTACCATGAACATTAGCCTGCATCTGGCAACAGGGTCCTGCAGGTTAGCTTACAGTCCAAAACCACAATCATACCAAAATCAGAAGCTAAGAGCAGTATGTAAGGGTGAGATTGCTATCTGTCCCGTAAGCTCATTCCTGGTCTGTCCTTTTTCCCATGGAAACCTCAAGGGCCAGATGTGTTATGATACTGCTTCATCTAGATCTTCACAGCTTCTGCTGGGAACTTATAACAACCGCTCATACCTACAGGCTCAGTGGTTGCAATTCCTTTCTCCCAGGGCTGGAAACAACGTTGTTCTGCCACTTGCACTCCTCCATGGGCAGGCTGCCAGTAACACAGCAGACTGACATGATGTTGGCTCCAGCGCCTACAGACCTGGCTTATGGCTTAGCCTGGCCTTTGAGTCACATCCTGGCATGTGTGCTCTGGTGTAACTCACCCTCAGCCTCCACAGTGATTGCAGCGGTGGGAAGATTACATGAAGGCTGCAAGCTCTGCCCTTGTTTCAGATTTCCTCTCCTTTTAGCACCCAGGACTACTTTCTGTCGTGTCCTGATGAAAGCCCAGAGGTGGGAAGTGGAGAAGTAGGCACTTTCATTCACTGTCTCCACAGAATTGCAGGAAATGGGATCAAAATGATGTTCAAAGGGTCCCTTCCCTCCTGAAGCAGAATAAGCTTTATCTATCCCCTGTCAGAGAGACCTTTAGTTAATCTGCTCTTAAGCTCCTGTGATGGAAATCTCACAGCCTTCAGCATGCTCACAACAACATACAAATGCAGGCAGACCAAAGTTACCTGCTCCATTGCAGATACGTCAGGAACGGATAAGGAACAGGACAAGTACAGAAGGATCTTTTTCTCAATACATGCTTCCAGTTTCAGGCAATCACTGATTTAAGGATTTCTTGAGCTGAAATGGCATCCAGGTTCTCAGGTACAGTAAATCTCAGCAGATTCATCATTTGTGAACGTTATCGTACCCCTTCTAGGACTAGTACCTGCATTTGGCCTCCATAATAGCCTAAGATAACTAGCTTCATAATGTACCTATACATCATATACATAAATACATCATATACATAAATACTCCCTCTGTTTGTCTTAAACCTGCTACCTGATAATTTCACTTGATGGCGCCTGGATCTGACATTCTGAAGAATATTTAGTAGTAGTTTTGTAACGTTCCTCCACATACCATTCCAACTATTTTATGGGCTTCTATCATATGGCTTCTCAGGTGTCTTTTTTTCCAAGCTGAAAAGTCCCACACTGTTTAACCTTTATTTGCAAGGAAGTTCCCCATACCACTTATAAAAATGCTGCTTCTCTTCAGTGCATGGTTATACCACACCCTTTCTTAAAGCGAGGTGATCAGAAATAGAACACCCAAGGTACAGGAGCTCTCAGGGCTTATGTGTAGCACAGACAGTTACTGTTTTGTTTTCTCTTCCTTTCGTCTCATTTCCAGCGGCATTTGACTACTGCTGAACACGGAATCAGTGTTTTCAGAGAGCTTTCTCCCGTGACAACACCTTTCCTGAACACCAGTTAGGAGCTGAGGGCTCACTGTTGTGTCCCTGCAGCTGACTGGATTTTCCTGCCTTGTCTCCATGAGTCTGCACAGCTGGCAAGCCGCTGCCATGTCACAGCATGTGACAAAGTGACAGCTGTCTCTTTGTTTTCTACCCAGGTTTACCGAATTCTCCTGCAGCTCTTTGCAGCCTTCCTTATTACTTACTTCCTGGGCGACGCTTCATCTTTTCAAATCACTTGTAAATACATGAAAGAGCACAGGGCTCCACACAGGTCCCTGGAAAAAAACCCCACCACTACCCTCCTCCTGGCAGGGAAACTACCCATTTATTGTCACCTTTTCTTTCCTATCTATAACAACTTATTACACACAGGATGAGCTCTCCAGCTGACAGAAACCAAGCCTAGCTTTCAAGTAAAAAACAAACTATATTATTAACAGCATTTCAGAAAGGCAAGTGCTTTGAACTGTTTGCATGTTTATGGATATCCCAAACATGGAGCAGCTTCTGCATGAGGAGTGACTGAATAGTTCAGGAATTTAGTCTGGAAAAGAAGCAACTTACAAGGGTCACGAAGGAAGTTCTACAAAATCGAGAATGTTGTCGCAAAGAGGATAAAAAGGGAACAGCTGTCTCACTGTTTCCTCAAAGCCACCAACTGGAATGAAACTCAAGTGAAGCCATGAAGCCAGGCACAGCACTGGAAGTGTCTCCCCATGCAGTGGCAGTACATTTTGTGGATGTTAAAATCTGCAGGCTTCAAGGGGAAGCTGAAGGAATACCAAGACACAGAAGCCGTACCAGCTAAGCCTGTCCCCAGGCTAAACAGTGCTGATCACTAGGTGACTATTAGGTAGACACCACTGCTGTAGAAAGAAGTGTCACATCTCCAAGTAGGTATGAGCTATACCATAACTATGCACTGCTCAAAGAGAAGTTTCACAAGAAAGGTACCAACTCACCTGAAGCTGCACATGTTCATAGGGGTTTTGTCTCTCCCCATGCACTCTGACAGTTTGCAATCCCACTGCCATTTTCTAATCCTTTAACCACATAAGAAAATGTGCAGTCACCTACAGATACTCATTCTCCAGGGGAAACTTCAAATCCTTTCTGCATACAACACTCAAACAGACACGGCATTTAAGAACTGCTCCTGATTGTTGTAGTTGCACACATCTTTGTAAGCCAGATCCATAGTTTCAAGGGCACGAACCACACAGAAGTCAACTTCTGCTCTCCTTTAGCTCATCAGAAGTAAAACGGAACAAGAAAAGCAAAAATCAGCAAATTGTTTTGTTTAATTATGAATTTTTTTTTTTAAAGATACTCTAATTTTTCCTTTGAGATTATATCTTCTCAGAGAAAAGTGTCTGGTTTAAATGGTTAGCAACACAACTGGGGACAGAGATGCTTTGACAAATACTGTCTCTAATTAAGTCACTTCTTAAGTTGAAGGGAATGCACCTTTTTTCCCCTGCTTTCTGTGTAAGGCAGAACCCATTTGCATTTAACCACCGTCTGGGTGTGTGATGTACCCTACTGTCAGAAAATCAAGGCAAAGATGTAAAAGGTCATGTTAGTCAGAGCAGAACAACACTTCAGCTCCTTCCCATGACAGCTAAGACAGTGCTCTGACAGAATCACCCAGTGGATTCAGAAACTTCCACCTTGCTTCTCAGAGACATAATCCTTGTCTCATCTCTTCCAATTTTGGGATCCAGCGTAGCACATACATTGGGAATGGCTGTGAAACAAGGGAACAGCAGAAATCTTACAGAGTTTCCATTGTTTTCCTATATGTGCCTTCCACTTTGAGAAATCATTTGGCAGCCAGAAGCCAGGTCTATGCATAGCATACAGCAGATACAACACCCTGAGGAGGGCACCCTGACAGACTTGTGCGTGATCATCGGAATCATGAGCTGCTCTGCATGGCCATCTTTAGGCATCAGGGCAGCAAATGTTAGAGCTACTGAATTCCCTACTCCTAAACAGCTATTTTCCCCTACCCCAATCCAATATACACCTTCCCTTCAACTCCACCCACCAGAACAACCCAGACCAACATGCAGCCCATAAGCCTGACAGTACCTTGCATTTGTCACAGTAAACACTGGTCGTCATCTCAACGCAGGCAAAACTCCGTTGATGTCAGTGCGAGCGTGGCTTGCGTCAAAGCAGCAGGATTGACCCTGTTGTTTTGGAGGCTGTGTAGGTGGAAAAGACAAGACCTGCAGGTGGAATAAAAGCCCAAAGAGAATGAATTGAGAAATTATTCAGAAACAGTTCAAAGCCTTACATGTGGGATGAAAGCTGGCTTATGCTTCATAAATCTAAGAAATGATTCAGTAATAGTTCATCCTGTGCAATGGGTTCTTCTCTGTAATTAATGTAAGCAGCATCCATGAGAGCCAATACAAATTAAGTACCAGTTGTTCAGATTAACTGTCTGCCTTTGGGCTGCTGCAGTTTGTGTACCAAAGTAAGAACTTTTAATTGAGAGAAAAGTAAGCCTTTCTCAACAATCACATGCTAGCCAACCTGAGCTACAGATCTGTTGTTGAGGGATTTGGAGCACAGTCACCATAGTTAGCTCTGACAGCATCATTGCTTCTCTGGTTAAAACACCCATTGATATGGCAGAATTTCCTTTTAATGCTTGAAATCCACATGCAAAAGGATGCTCAAAGAAAACAGAATAGCTTCCCGATTTCTTGTTTAATTTTGAAGCATTTGCATCAGATGCTCAGAGACCAACACTGAAATGCCTCAGAATCATTACTGTCCCTTGTTTATTTATGCCCTTCTGCCTTATTCTTCCTTTCTCTGAACCCAGTGGCCAGCTTTTCCTTACTTCCAGAGACCCTTAACATTTATGGAAGAAAATAAAATCTACTAAGCATAGTTTTGGTTCTATCGCTCTTCAGCTTGGTGAGGTGGCCCTGCTAGGGAGTGTGTGGTACCTTTCTGAAGCACCAGAGATATTTCTAGATGCACTGGCCTCAAAACACACTGACATACTGAAGGCTTTCAAGAAAGAGCAAGAAGATTGCTCAGCAAATGGACTGTAGAGGGAAGGCTGGAAGCACGGCTATCGCCAAGCTTTTAGGACAGCCTTGTGCTGAAGATTTTTGAGCTGTGGTCTTAAAGGCTTAACTTTACTCCAGAATTCCCTGTCTCCTCCCCTTCAATGGCACAGGGGGATGTGCAATGGGGGCTGCGGTCAGTTCATCACATTACCTCTGTCGCTCCTTCCTCCTCAGGGGCGGACTTCTCACACTCTTCGCCTGCTCCAGTGTGGGCTCTTCTCCCCACGGAGCTATGGATCTTGTCAGAAGGCTGCTCCAGCGTGGGCTTCCCATGGGTTCACAACCTCTTCTGGGCATGGTAAAATTAAAACCCATAAAACCCCAAACCAGAACACAGTAGTTTCAGCTGTGTTTCAGCTCTTAAAAATCTGACATCTACATTGATAAGCTTTTTTCTCTCTTGAAATGTGTTTTAAAAGAAACACTTGGACAGATCTCAAACTATTTTCCACCTCACTTTTCTCCCCTCTTTCCCAGCTCCTTTACTGACCGCCCTACTAGACACTTTTCCCAAATTTTATCATTTTCCATGAGAAATTCCTCTAATTTCATATGGAGCCTCTGAAGGAAGGAGCTCTGCTTCCTCAGATCCCCAGGGATAAGAGGAAATAGTAAGTCTTAACTGACACCAAAGGTCAATTACTTTTCTGGCGGTATCACTGGCACCCAAGCAAGATATCCACTGTGGGCATTACTCTCTAGAAATTGCTTCAGTAGACATCATGTACACATCATGTAACAAGGGAAATTAAAGAAAGGTTCTCTGGCACAACAGTGGAGAGGAGGAGCTGCCTACCTTGACTGCTTGGTTATTTTATCCACCAGTATCCTGAGGCACAGTGTTCTCTCCACTTGGGTGTAAAATCTCACTTGCTTTGGTCACATTCAATATCCACCACATGCTATCAGCCCTGCACTCACATCTATCCAAAATGCCACCACTGAAATCAGCTTTCATTGCCACTATACCATGGAGGTTAAGCATCTCCTGAACACCTGAAATAGCTTTGTACCTCATGCCTGCTCTGGAGAAGCTTCCATCTTCTTCCAGTTTTGACTGGAACTTAGAATTCATAGAATCATAGAATGTTTAGGGTTGGAAAGGACCTTAAGATCATCTAGCACCAATCCCCCTGCCGTGGCAGCGATGCCTCACGCTAGACCATGTCGCCCAAGGCTCTGTCCAACCTGGCCTTGAATTTCTCATGGCTTGAGGCTGACAACAGAAATAAAGGACCATCGGCTTTGAATTCTCCCAAGCTAACTTTTTTTAACCTTATCAATGCTTCTACATGTCTTTCTTCCCTTAACTGGATAAACTACAGTTAAGTTAGTGATACTAGTCCCCAGCTACACACATGAGATGTTACACATTATGTTCTTGCCCGTTTCTATACTCGTAAACTGAAGAGCATCAGGTCCCATCCCAAGCACTGGAGCATGATCATCTGTGCTCTGCTCCTAGTAATATTTAAATTGAAGCAAAGTAGTTACCATGGCAATGTGCAAAAGTGATTTGTTGTAACCTGTCTATAGTATCTCAGATAGAGGATAGTTATTAGCTGTGGAGAGCCATTTAAAACATTGCCTCATATTTTCAGTGTAAGAGTGTCACAGGCCCATTGGGCAATCTCCCGTTTACATCTGGGAAAGGATTAAAACACAGTAGCTAGGGAGTGTTGCAAACTTCCTTTTTGATTCAGTTTACAAGGAAATCAGCAAACCCCTAATAGACAAGATAATTACTGTTCACTAAGTTCTCATTTGCACAAAAAGATTAAATCCTTACAGGTAAGCATGTAGGCTTTTATGACCCCTACTGTATGCACTCCACTTGTGGTATCTACTTGCAGTATTACAAAGGTTGAAATACATGAGAAAATATATTTACAGAAATGTTGGTAAATGGAATGGACATAATATTCATCACTGAAACCAGATGCTAGATAATTTGAATCATAGAATTGCGTGGGCTGGAAAGGACCATAAGACCATCTAGTTCCAACCCCCCTGCCATGGGCAGGGACACCTTCCACTGGACCAGGTTGCTTAACATTGAACCTTTTGTGTAATTGTACATAATGTAACTGGACATGTATGTAATTGTACACTGCAATTGTACTAACACAGTAGTAAAATTCTAGAAAAACTATAAAACCACAACCACCCCACCCAAACCACCCAGACCCCCACTGAAGCAGAGCTAGCACAGTGGTGCAGATGCACACAAAGCAGTACGAGTGGAATTTTGGGGGATAAAAACATCCCCCCCTGCCTATTGTCAATGACATGCACAGGAACATGCGCCAGCTCTCCGAACCCCCACCGTGCACTTTGGTGTCACAGCTCTCCATACCTCCGAGTTCAAACAAATACATCTTGCTCAAGATAAGCCTATACACAACCTATCTACTATTACCATTTTAGCGCTCAAATCTGTGCTGTATCTGTACAAATTTTACTATAGATCCTGATATTAATAGAAAAAACAGTAGAGATAGGCACCTCACAAGAAATAGCCAGATGTTAAAACAAGATTAATAAGCAGAGTAGCTTTGGCAGAAACTGCTGTAGGGAAGGGAAGGGTGGTTCCAGGAATTAGGAGCATAAATTTTGATTAGGGCTGGGCTGGTATTTCCCACTTCAACTGCCTAGTTTTCTCTTTAATAAGGAAATGGGATTTTCACTTCTGCTCCACTCGATGTAGAATTAAATGCACAAAGACTCGCCTTCATAGGTAAGCTGACCCAAATGCCACTTGTAAAGCATGATGACACTGGCAACAACAGTGTTTTAAACTCATACCTCATCTTGCTGTAGAACTATTTTACTTAAGATCTAATTGAATGTAACTGTCACAGGAACTGCAGCACTGTTGTGGTTTAAACTCAGCTGGCAACTAAGTACCATGCAGCCACTCACTCACCCACTCATCCACCACCCTGGCGGGATGGAAAGGAGATTTGGGGGGTGGGGGGAGCAGGGGAAGGTAAAACCTGTGGGTTGAGGAAAGAACAGTTTAATAATTGAAATAAAGTAAACTATAGTAATAATAGTTGAAAGAGAGAAGAATACAACCTCAAGACAGCCAAGTGATGTCAAATGCAATTGCTCACCAGCCACTGACCAACACCAGCCTGACCCAAGCAGCGATTGGTCCCTTCTGCGTAACTCCCCCCAGTTTATACACGAGGCATGACGTGCTGTGGTATGGAATACCCCTTTGGCTAGTTTGGGTCAGGTGTTCTGTCACTGATTCCTCCTGGCTTCTTCTGCTCCTCCTCACCGGCAGACCATGAGACTGAAAAGTCCTTGATCAGGGTAAGTGCTACTGAGCAATAACTAAAACATCGGTGTGTTATCAGCATTGTTATCAGACTAAATCCAAACCACAGCACTGCACCAGCTACCAAGAAGAAAATTAACTATTTCAGTCCAACCCAGGACAAGCACTTATCTCTGCAATTATTTCTTTCAAACAGTAAGAGAAAAATGACTCCTTCCTGAACATGCTCAGGGTAAACCTCACTCCTTGCACATGCACCACTGTCTAACACACTAAACAAAGAACAGTGAGATACTGAAAAACACTGTCAACAACAGCCAAATACATTTCTGAATTTACAGTAGTGTGGATGACTTCGTCATTGTGGTCTTCATGCACTTGTACAGAAATCAACTTATTTTACCTCTGCTCATGTGCAAGTGTTCAAACTAGTCTGGTCCATGGGATGCTCACAAGTATTTCATACAGAAATAGCACTCTTACAGTACAAATAGAGGATAATGTGACATTATAAACAGAAATTTGCCACCAGGCACCATGTGGATCAAGGACCTAGGCCAAGTCAAAAAACAGAGGAGGAAGGAAGTGATACTAAAATTCAGTTAACACAGAGTCATCAGAGAGAGGAATGGTGCAGAGAGTGAATGCCTAAATTATAGGTGGAAGAATGGGTGTGGAAATTAGCAATACCTAGTTTAATAGACAGAATGACTTATGGACCATGTTGGAAGGTTTACAATTATGCATCTACAGTCTTTAAATGCAGGAATTCTTTTTCCTCCAGTTGTGTGAACTACAGGCTCTGCTAAAGCTGATTATTTTCTGCAGGCTGTACTATAAATTGCTCATTTTGGCGACAGAATTACTTCATGTTCTTCACAAAGAGTTAGTTGTTGAGTAAAATGGGCTTTGAAACAGAGAGATAATGATCAAGGGCTAAAGTTTATTAATAGATTTATGTGCTTTCATTCAGCTTAAAAACCCTATACTTCCCAAGATCAGACAAAATATATTAGCTATGGAAACAAGCCAATAAAAGTATTTAATCTTCATGAAAGAGATAAAAAGATAAAACTAGCGAGTGATTCAGTTAAAGGATGGCACAAAGGGAGAAAATTACTCTGGTCAATTAATGCTGAGTGTGTCTTCCTTATGCCTTACAACATTTGCAGTCTTTGGGATGGAGAGATCCTGTGAAGTTCATTAATCCATTCCTCCTTGTCGTGGTTTAAACAAAGTCAGCCATAAATCACGCAGTCGCTCTCTCACTCCCCCCCTTCTTGCCCTCCCCCTACTCCCGGAGGGATGGAGAGGAGAATCAAAAAGAATGCAACTTCCACGGGTTGAGATAAGAACAGTTTAGTAACTAAGGTATAACACAAACCACTACTGCTACCACCAATGATAATAATGATAAAGGAAATAACAAGGGAAGAGAATACAACACCTCAACACCTGCTGATAACTCGCCCCCCCCCCCCCCCCCCCCGACCAAGCACTGCATGATACCTCGTCCAACCCCGCAGTGCACTAGCCCTTCCAGGGTAACTCTCCATTACATCCTGGGCACGATGTGCTGTGGTATGGAATACCTCTTTGGCTAGTTTGGGTCAGGTGTCCTGTCTCTGCTTCCTCCCGGCTTTCCCTCCTCCCTGGCAGAGCATGAGGCTCAGAAAGTCCTTGGCCAGAGTAAAACATTTGTGTTACCAGCACTGTTCCCAGGCCAAAAGTCAAAACACAGCACTGCACCGGCTGCTAAGAAGGATTAAAACTGACTGCTACTGCTGAACCCAGGACACTCCTCATCGTCCTTACGGCAGGCTCCACTATAGCCAGGGGGGTTCCTGCAGATGTTTAGTCTGACATCACAAGTCTTTCAGTGGACGTTACACAACCTCCCTAAGTAAGCTGTTTCTTCTGCATCTGAAAGGCAGCCCATCCTCTCTTCCTGGGATTCAATTCTACTACTCGTTTTCTCATCTGGAAGCACAGAGAACACAAATATACAAGGCTGTTAGAGTGCAAGATGGAGTAATGTGAGAACTGTTGCACCCTCCCTCACAACCCTTCCTGCAGCTGGTAATCTCAATCATACCTACCTTAAGCTAAACACATAAACGAACCCCATGAGTATAAAAATGTGTATATACATTTTACACACACTTGCTATTTATGCAGGGCAATATTTTAAATCCTATTTCACCATTTTGCTCAGATATTAAAAACCAGTAGTGTGGTACAGTACATTCTTTCTTTGTTTTGTATACCTAATGGATGCTTTCCATTTCAGACAATTACACTGGCCACAGAACACAGCATGCTTCTTGGCTTGGCAACAGCATTTTGGAAAGAACATTTCACAGATAATTTTGGTTTGATGTTTGTTCAGTGATTAACAGCCTACCTGAAGTAAGCCCTCTTACTTGTGGAGTGAGAAAAGTGCTGAAGTATATATAGGTGATGCATCAGACCCAGGTCTTTTCTTTATCTCTGCACTCACATTTAACCACTATCTGCAAGTTTATTTATAAGGAGTTTTTTTAAACTGATTCTCACCGCTAAATTCTCCTGTGTATGAAATAAGCAGGGTTTCACGAGCCTACAGCATCTGATCACTCTAAAATAAGAGTATGAACCTTAAACCTCAAAAAGGATCCCAGCAGTTGCTCAGCTTCTAGGAACGGCAATACTGGGTCAATACCAGTTCCTGCAGTCCAGAAAATGAAGCAGTGCTGAGAGAAAAAAGGCTGATGTAATCAGGCTGATAGCTAACAAACACCTGCTTTGGTTGCATTACAAAGTTAATCAGTTGCAATGACACTGCATTAGTATGTCAGCTTGTCTGAAATTTCAAATCTTCCCCCTGTTCAAGGGCATTACCCTACTTTACCAGTCTCAAGAATCTAAACACGCTTCATGCAAGGTCCTTATGTGTGCTGTTGGACTCTGCTACCTCTCCCCCACCTCGCCAAGGCTTTGGCTGGCTGTGCAGAAGGCCAGCTCTGGTAACAGCAAAGCCAAACAACTGGGGACCAGACTGCTATGAGAGGAACTGTGTGAGAAAGAGCTCTCAACAGCCCCACCAGACCCCTGCTCCTACTTTGCCAGGGAGCCCATCACCCTTGGTCCTTGCTTGAGCTATGATGCAGGTCTGCCCATGCCTGCCCAAGTACTTCATGATCCTGATCTTCTCTCTTGACTTTGGATGTGCCCCATTACTATGAATTTGTCTGGTCCATTGGCTGAACCTAGTTTCTGTCACCCCACTGCCGCTCTTGTTTGAGGACTGCACCTCCTGTCAGAGAGGTCACTGCCCCTGCCAGCCTTGCCACTCTGAGCTCCCTGCCTTCCCCCCAGAGCTGCCCAACTCCTGCTGCTCCCCGATACCTCAGAAGCAAGGCTGGCAAGGAATCTTCATCCCTATTTCAGCAGAAAGCTCTTGGGCTTGAATGTGTGCCAGGCAGCTGGGCACAGGCCACCAAGTACAGCTCACCTGTATTCCAGAGTTCTAGTGCTGGACATCCTGAAGAGCCATGCCTCACTGCTAGCAAAATACAAACACCAATCACTTCTCCTGACCAAAGCGAGCAATATATAAAGACAACCACCACCACCCCCTTTCAGACATTTAATAGCCAGATCAAGGCTAGGAAATTGATTTTCTGCATGCAACTGGTTCTAATCAGCTGGCAGTTCATGGGAAAAAGGAGCGTGAGATTAAGAATTAGTTCACTTAATTTATGAGTTTTAAAATTACACACTAGCTTTCTGTTCCAGAGACATGCTGGTTATCCAATCTGCCTGTATTAGAGTAATGTGTGCCTCCTTCAGGAATGTATCCACAGCAGGAAAACACCTTTGGCACTGAGACCTGCTCCTGTTTAATTCTCCCTGGTTCTTCAATTCTGCATCACTCACTGGTTATCTAGCAGAGCATGAATTCAGCTATAGCTAAGATGGAGACAGCTTTGCCTCTTCTCCACCTTACACAAATGCCCTGTTCCACCACAGTCTCACACAAACCCTCAGCAACCCAGAGTTTCTTCCAATGAAGAAATTGTTGAATGAAGAACTGTCCATCACGCAGGTAGGTGTTCCTGGGCAAAGACAAGCAGACAAGTTTACAACCCAGTCCAGTCATGTTTACCATTCACAGATATTCAGATTCTTGGGCCAACTCTTAACGCTCTCATTCACAATTACTACCTGTGACTTGCGGTTTTCCAGGATTCTTCTGCATAATGACTAAGTACCTTCTACTTGTATTTCTATCTCTAATTAGCCTGGTTCTAGCAAGATTATACATATATATATATATAATTTACATATGTTGCACATAAAAATACAGCAAACTCACAGGCAAACGCTGCAGTGCTTTGGAAACCCAATGCAGTAGGGACTATCTTCAAACAACATAAGCTATGAAAAATACATCAAACCCGTCTTCCAGTTTCCATATTTGCTGCCTATAATATGCAAATCACAGTCACAGCCCTACCTTTCCAGTCATCTCACAGGTGATGCATATTTAAACACTGTTTAAAGTGTATCCCAAATTCTTTTATGTGAAATAAACAGGGTGCTAAAGACAGTTTGCATGTGCCTTCTCTCAAAACAGTACCATGTATATTCCTTTAACTACACTGGCTCCAACCCAAATACATGATCAGTTTTATCATAATGAGGTACTCTGTAAGTGCATGAAAAGCAAAACACTGACCTAAGCCAGTGTCAGTAAGAAGAATCTCAAAACACAAGTACACTTCTAAGCTGTGTGGTCCGGTTGATACGCTGGAAGGAAGGGATGCCATCCAGAGGGACCTTGACACGCTTGTGAGGTGGGCTGATGCCAACCTTATGAAGTTCAACCACGACAAGTGCAAGGTCCTACACCTGGGTCGGAGCAATCCCAGGCACAGCTACAGACTGGGCAGAGAAGAGATTCAGAGCGGCCCTGCAGAGAAGGACTTGGGGGTGCTGGTTGATGAGAAAATGAACATGAGCCGGCTTCAGTGTGTGCTCGCAGCCCAGAAAGCCAACCGTATCCTGGGCTGCATCAAAAGGAGCGTGACCAGCAGGTTGAAGGAGGTGATCCTGCCCCTCTACTCTGCTCTTGTGAGACCTCACCTGGAGTATTGTGTGCAGTTCTGGTGTCCTCAACATAAAAAGGACATGGAACTGCTGGAACAAGTCCAGAGGAGGGCCACGAGGATGATCAGGGGACTGGAGCACCTCCTGTATGAAGACAGGCTGAGGAAGTTGGGGCTGTTCAGCCTGGAGAAGAGAAGGCTGCGTGGAGACCTAATAGCAGCCTTCCAGTACCTGAAGGGGGCCTATAGGGATGCTGGGGAGGGGCTCTTTGTCAGGGACTGTAGTGACAGGACAAGGGGTAATGGGTTAAAACTTAAACAGGAGAAGTTTAAATTGGATATAAGGAGGAAATTCTTTCCTGTTAGGGTGGTGAGGCACTGGAATCAGTTGCCCAGGGAGGTTGTGAGTGCTCCATCCCTGTCGGTGTTCAAGGCCAGGTTGGATGAAGCCTTGTGTTGGATGGTTTAGTGGGAGGTGTCCCTGTTCGTGGCAGGGGGGTTGGAACTGGATGATCTTGAGGTCCTTTCCAACCCCAATTATTCTATGATTCTGATTCTAAGCTGAAAGTTAACCATTTTATACTTGGTTCACTGCTACCCTGCAGATCAACTGTCTTTTTGTACTGCTCTTGACAGCCAAGAGAATCACTGCTGAAATAAGGATGCCTTATGCCATAAATGTACCTCTAATTCTTGATCAAACATAACGGGATTCAGGCCTACCCTGAGACAGAACAAACTCCTCACAATTCCTGTTCTTCTAGTGCCAATTCTGTCCACCTCTTCCCCAGTTCTCCCTGTATCAACCAGAATGGTGTCATGTTTCCACCATTAATCTTTCCACACTCAATATAGTCACGCAGATGAAGCGAACACACCTGCATTCCATGCAGATAATTTTTAAGAGATAACACAATGCTCCAGGGGAAAGATGTTGCACCAGTACAAATTTTAACTTGTCACTGTGCAAGGATTTTAAAAGGCTTGAACGTTATCAAAAGACAAGGTTCCAAGAAGAGGGACATACCCTGGAGCACTCACAACTGCATTACATTTTCTCAGTAGCGACAGAAAAGTACTTATGGTACTTGATACACAGTATGGGTGAGACTGACACAGGAATACTGGATAGTCCTGTGTTAAATGGAAAGCATGAGAAGCTTATGGTCAGTGCAGGAATTTGACAGCTAGAGGTTAAAAATAGGTAATGAGACTCATCATTTAGTTGAATGCAAAGACAGAGAGGTGCTGGTTACAATTTATGTTTTAAAGATGCAAATACCAGGTGCAAAAGGCATTTTTAACTTGAAGGAAACCATATCATTAAAAACAGAAGCAAGGAACTAAAGCAGGCAAAATTAAATAAGGGAGAAGAGGAAAAAAAATATTAACCATGTGACTGATTAATCTTTTACCTAACACACACCAAAAAAAAGTATTTGGCTATTAGAAACTAAGGTTTTTACTGAAGTAACTGCAAAAATTTCATGGCAAATACTGTCCAGGAGACCTGACCACATTAACAGCCTCTCTGGTTTATAAAGCAAAACACTTAACCTCCAAATCTCTTAAAAAGACTTAGAGCAATGCACAGATTCACTGATTATTGCTGGATCCAAAGTTCACAGTTTCTTGGATATAGCAGAAAGGACAATTTATAAAGTCTTTTAAACAGCAATAAACAAAACTCCTTTAGGATCAAAGGTAAAAAATCATTTATTTTCTTAACTAGTGAACTAGTTATGTAAATGATGGGTTTGCAAGATAGAAGTCAAGAAGAGATGCCGTACCCTGGTTAGCAACAAGTATGATTTGGGGAATCAGAAGGAGACATAGAAAAGATTCACCATTTCCTTAATATAGGTTCTAGCTTCTCAAGTTAATTTAAATTAACTTTTTGAAGGACAGGAGGCTACTGGTATGGCCTTAATATGTTTATTATATGAACATACATCATTTGGTCTATGTTGAAACACGGCTGGCTTATCAAAATGTGTTAAACCTGGTCCTAAGGATTCTTAGTAAAGGCAGTATTTATGAAGTTTAACTTAACAAAACTATGTTTTCAAGATTACACTTTGTACATCAGTGTGGCAAGACAGGCTTCCTTATAGAGTGCCTTAGAAGAATATGAATCAGGCATTCCCAATTGCCCTCTTGACAACCATTTGTACCTCTTCCTGGCTACTAAGGCAATCCAAGAAAATAAAGCCAAAGTCAGTTTTTGAAAAACACAATTGTGTGTCATCCTTTTAGAACCGTAAAAGTGTTGTGCCCTTGTAAAGGTAAGTTTTTAGACAAAGCAACTTACCCTTGATCACACACGCAAAGATTTCAGAAAACAAAACCCCACAGCTCTTAAGTTAAATAAAAACCAGGCAGCCTTGTTGTAAACATAAATTCTTATATAGAAAACATCCCGGGTTACAAAGTAACCAGTTGCTGGTGATTTCTTCACAAATACAGTTCACACTGGAGTTTATAGTTTATAACAAACCATACCTGTAGTGTCCTCTGTCAATGCTTTCACCTTTATACACTTTCCAATAATTAACACAGGGTTTCACAAGTTCTGGCTTTTGTGTTCATCAATGAAACAAAATACAAATACATTGGTACAGTGTCCCCGTTAGAAAAAGTCCCCATTTCAAATAAAAAACTAAGTTTCTTAAAAAGATAACATAAATCAATGAAACGGTCGTCCTCTTCCTCGTTTGCTCTTAAGATGACTAGCAGGGCGCCTAAGGGTTTTCCTCTCTTGACGATGTTGTTTCTCAGCTTCCTGCTGTTTCCTTTGCTGCTCTGACTGGAATATCAAAACAAAAATAGACTCAGGTTCTTATAAACCTACATATCACCTCATTGTTCAAGTATCTAGATACCAAGTCAGAATTCCATTACGGAAATCTGGATATGTTACTGTAAATGGTCCCATGCTATCTTGTCTTAATTCTGGGTGTCCCTAGGCATTATCATTCCAAGTAACTCAGAGCAAATATTTAAGACAAAGACAGCAAAAAACAGTGAATAAAATAATGCATTTCAGATGAAAACCAGTGTTTAACAGTCGACTGTAAAAATTACAGTCCAGATTTTAACATTTAGTGCCCTTAAGAAAGTAAAATACAATTTGAGCCATTCAGAATTTATCGTTTAATGTCCTTAAGACAGCAGAGCACTACTTGAGGCTATTCGGTACCCCCTTTGGTTAACTAGCATTCCCACATTTAATATTTGCACAAATAGATTTTAAAAAGACAGACCAGTTACTCAAATTTGCTGAAACCTACAAGTTCTCTAAAAAGTGTTCTTAGAATGATATGCTGTATGCAACCCTAGAATGACTTGCCACATGAAAATAATTGTAAATCTCTGCTGCTGTGGCACATGCTCTACTGTTTTTCTTCTTCAAAAACACACTGAAAGGGTTTCATTTACACACCACATAGATGAAGTGGCTCTTACAGCCATAAACTATTTTCTTTGGAAGACTAAGGCTAGTCTTCAAACTAAGCATAAACTGAAACTAGCAGACTTGACAGGCCAAGCTCAGGCAGCAATTACAGCAATTTCATTAGCAGCACAGGGTAACTGCATTCATAGTGTGATAGAAGAATTACTGAATGTGTAGCTGCATCCCCACTGCACCTAATTCTATCAGCAGCAGTATTCATGCACCAGCCCATCTGTCCCTGAATCTCCCACTAAAGCACCATTTAAACTTGAGCTAGAGATTTGCATGCAGAGGCAGCATTTTGGCTGAGGCAAGATATGAACCAGTTTATCATCTGTAGCAGTAAGCCCTTAATGGCATCTTGGTAATAAAAGCTAGTGGTCTCTAGACTTTATAGAATTTATTGACTCCTGTTTCACTGCAAGAATTTAAATATGTAACTAGTTTCTCCCTCCAGACTTCACGTGAAGCAGTCTTGGGAAATCTTAATTTAAATGTTGACTCCTACTGCTAGTGTACTGAAATGAAAAGATCGTGATTTTATTTGAAGCTTTTTGGTTTGTTTTTGTGTATTTTGTTGTGGGTTTTTTTAATGTCCTCTATACCTCCTTAGTAGTATAAGTGCTTAGGTATAACAAAATAGCAGGGTTTCTAAAATATATATTTGCTATGATAAAGCATGCTGAAAATGCAAAAACAGGGTATCACACTATACCAACCCCCCCGAGAACTAAACTGGGAAATATTAATGACATTTTCACTGTTGGGTCTGTCAGTGGTTGGTGGGCGTTCAGGAGGCTGGTAACATACTGCAGCTGCAGTAGCCAAGTTCAGTCCCAATTCCACTGACTTGCAAGGTTGAGTGATACCAATCCTATTGAAGCACAAGTCTCTCCCCTATTAAATCTTCCTACCTACTCCTAAACACACCTGTGCTTTAAGGAAATGGCACCACAAAGTGGAAGTTGATGATGAGAGTAACACTAAAACCCCTTTTTTGGCTTGCCAACTTCATCTCTTCATCCTCTGAAAAGGAGTGTGAGAACAGAGCATACTGCATAGTATTATCTCTTCCTAGCTCTCCCTGCTTCATTCCCGGAGACTTAAGAATATATACACAGGGTCTGCTTATTTGAGAGAAGACTTTTAAGTCTTATTTTGCTATTCTGTTGATAGGAGAAAAGATCTCCATTGCAGATGCATTAATTTTTCTTTTAATTAGACTTTAAGAAGTGTTTTAATGCAAATGAGTGCAATGTACATATTTCAATAAAGCAACATCAGTTAAAAGAAAAAAATCCATATATGTTAGCAGCAAAATAATTTAAGACTTCAAAGCTATAGCATATCTGATGGTATCAAGTAAAAATGGCATTCTGAAGCACAGCTGTATCTGTCTTCTCCCACCTTACTCCCAAATCTTTACAAAACTAAGAAGGTGATAGTTCATTGCTCATCACCAACTGCAAGAAACCTTGTGGCTTTGTGCTTTATAAGTTAAAGCTACTATAAAAAAGGCTGTGCTTTCGAAGCCTGCAATGCCCATTTAATTAGCTGCAAGACACTAACATATCAGTTACAGCAGTTAGTAAAATCCCCTGAACTGTTATCCTACACAGCACTGCAGAGGAATTCCACAGTCAACATGTTTTAAATTCCAGCAATAAAGGAACCAAAAAAGCATATGAAAAAGGATGTCTGCAAACATAAAATAATCAAGTAAAACAGGTAAGATAGAAATAGTCCATCTGTGTTATTTAATTTTTTTTTTCAGGCATACCCCATGTAAAATCAAGTAACTACTTTTAGCCATTTTTTGACAGCAGTTTTACTGATGAGAATAACATTCGACCACTGTTAAGGAGAAACATACTACAGCATAGAGGCTTACCTGAAGAAAAACAGTTCTAACTCAAGTACATTTTGTCAGCTTAACATCAATTAATATGTGTCTTCTGGTTTTATACTGTGTCCCTTTCCCAGTTCTAAAGCAAATTTCTATCAAAAAATCCGTAAGTGTTCTACATACAATTAACTCTGCCCACACTATAAATTAATCACCTGTCTGTGATTTACAAAATTCCTCAGGATAGGAAATCAAAACCATTTAGGAAAGGCAGATAGGCAAGAGTCAACTACACACTTCCAATGGAATTTGGCAAGTAGAACAGGATCAGAGCTCATTCTTGTGAGATCTGCTACACAAGTTCAATGACAAAGCTAGTTAGGAACTTTTTTATCATGCTGAGGCCTAGCAACATTATCAACCAAGAGAAAGCCTGTTATCTACAGCATTTGGACCTGCGATCAAGATCTGATCAGTCCTGGCACAGAAGTCAGGTAAGGTCACAAGCTTCTGATGGTATGTCTGCACATAAACTATTAAAAGATGGGAGCCATTATTTTCCACCGGAACATAAGATTTTATGAGTGCTCCCTGAGTTATAAGGATATAAACACACAGAGTACTACCGGAGGCTTTCATTCTCCTGGCAAGAAGCAGAAGAGTTGGCAGCTTATAAAGAAACGAAGAGGGACATTTGTTTGACGGTTTTAAAGTTCCTGTTCTTTCATGCAAAAACTAAAGTTACTTGTGTATTGTCTTAAAAAAAAAATACATATATAGCTTACCTTCTTTAATTTGAATGTTGCCTGTTTGCTGCCTACCGTGGTATCAGACACATTCAGCGTGCCAAGTTTTTCTTCAAGCTTTAAACGATCTCCAAGAGTTTTCCTGCAGAGAATAATTAACATTAGTCCCTATTCTTGCCATCTTTTTATTATAATAAAGACTGATAATGCAGTGAAAACTAATCTCAATTTCTCTGAAACGCCAGAACTCTAAAAAATAAATATTCAGTAAACAGAAAACAGACAAGTTCAAATCATTCCCTCCAGACACTGCTTTCAGCAGAAACACTTCCAAAATTTATGTAAAACTCATTGGTTTTTTTCTGCTAAAAAAGCAACAGGACTCTAGTTGAAAAAGAAACCACACCCTTCCATCGCTATAGCTTTCTATGAAATGTCAGAAAAAGTCAGGAATATTCAGCTGCAGAGTAAGAGATACCTGCACACACACCCCCTCCAAAAAAGGGCTAGATACATACAATTTTCTTGAAATCTTATTATTTCTGAATTGGAAACTCTTTTGAGGGAAGGAAATAATCTCAAGTACATCATCACCAAATAAATCACTTCAGTGATAGAGACGAGTCCAAATGCAAATGACTGCTCGGACACTGTGTTTGCTATAGTCTAATGCAAACAGTTTTCTAAATAAAAGAACACTGCTAACAAGTGAATGTGATAAGACAGACCCTGACCCCAGAGAGTAGATCCACATAAGCACATGCCTTCAAATGCACTGTGCTTGTCCATTAGTTTCTGTAAGCAACCTGGTACAGAACCTCTCCCTTGGGCATTGAAGTGTGGCATTTCTACAGAGGAGGAGATAGTAGCTGTTGCGGCCTAAACAGATACCGCCTTCAGCTCTCCTCCACTGGAGGATGTCCTACAAAGACAAGACACATGGATGTGCCCCAGCGGCTCTAGGTTGCAAGCTGATATTTAATATTACCATCGCTGAGTTCAGTTACATTGGGTTGTAAACTGGAACAGCTGAAGAGTGGAAATACACCTTGTTCCCGCATAGCCTCCAGCACAGGGTGAGGCAGGAAGGCAGGCAGGGATGGTGCTGGCTTCAGCCAGCCTCCCAAAAGGCACCTGTGAGTCCTGACATGGCTTGTCCTCCCTTCTAAAATGTGGGTGCTTATGAGTATGTAGTGCCACCTGATAATATGACATGGCCTGTAGGATGAGACAACCTCGCTCTGCAATACGCTTAGAAAACATTCACTTAGCTGTAAATGCTGTAAATGAAATTAGTTGCTGCAATTTGAGATGTAATAGAGCATCAATAGCAACATCTCTCTGAAAAGGGCTAAGACACATTTTTTGTACAAGTTTTAAAGTGGAAAATAAGTCATCATGAAAATACAGACGATTAGCAGCCAAAGTTGATGACATTTACTAAGGATGACGGGCTCATGGACTGTGGCCTATGCACGAAGCCTCTGAAGTCCACTGAATTTTGGTTAATGAGCCATTTTATGTAACAAAGACTTTTCAGATTAACAATAAAAAATTAATGTCAAGAATTACTTTATTTCTCATGACTAGGTACTTTGTATTTTTTTTCTGTAGTACATTTTTCATTCAGTACATGTAAAAACTTGTTTCCTCTGTGTGAATCAGGAAGACAAGCTAAGCCTTAGAGCTAACTATGGCAGAAGATCAGTCACTGACATTGTGGTGGGATTTCTACATTCAAGTGAAGTCCTATTTTCCTACCCTTTGAAAATGAACTGGAGAAATATGGCTACTACCCAGCAATTATTCAGCATGACTGCCTAGATAATGCTTCAGTCAGGAGAAAAACTAAAATGAGTTGATACTAGCAAAACACTGTGGGGTTCCTATTTTACTGAACAAATGCAGGTATGGCTGTATTTATCTGAAAGTGTGCAGACCTCAAATGATAGTGAATTGCACACACTGATACACACACACAACAGCTGGGTCAGTTGTTTGTTTAAATCATTCTCAACAAACTGATTCAAGGGATGCAGCAACACTGTTATTAAAAGCAACTTCCCCTGCCCTGCAGTAAAAAAACAAACAACAAAGTTGCCCAGGCACTTCTTTTTTTTCCCCTCATTATAAAGAGAGCAGCTTTTTAAGGCTTCTCTTGCTGTTTTACTTTACCAATACCTAGGAATGTCAACTATGCTTTTGTTGGCTTTCTTGCCCACTTCTGAAGATGTATACAGTGACTGTCCATCATACTTTATAAAGCATGACTACTGTAGTTTTTCATTTTGACATGCTCTAACTTCAATAACAAACCTTTTAATGGGACATCAAGAAAATCAAAAGGGCTCTCAGCATGCTGACAAACCCCCTTTCCTTTTCTGGATTCCTTTTAAGTCACTTTGCAAAGAACTTTTGCAGTAAGTGAATAAAGCAAAGTTCTGCAGGTTTTTATGTGCAAGCATTGGAGTGCAAAAAGGGAAAATGAAATGTAGATGGATTTGAGACAAGGAAGTTTTTACAACCACGAGTAAATTTTGCAGCTTTCCTGTGCAAAGAAATGCGTAGACTGTTGGCCTATGAAGAAATTTATAGTACACACCAGTGCCTTAGAAGTTGGGCTTAGAGCCGTGCTGAGTCAGGAACATGTCGAAAGAAACACCCAGTTTTATATAAGTCATAAACTGTTTCCTCAGGTAGAACATTATACGATTAGAGAAAAAAAGAACACCTAGCCATTAAATGCATAGTGAAGGTATTAAGGTACTTAATTATATTGGTCACAGACCATCATTCCATAACTTGGATAAATCAAATCAAAGACAAACATGCCAGCCTCACCAGATTGTACATGCCACTACAGTCTGTCCAATTTTCAGTATGTTACTTGAATTAATTATTTTTATGCTGACTACTTATCAGTGAATAAGGCCAGCTGAAAACATATTTCAGTATTTTCTTCAAGAATTCTAATATGTGAAAATGCTTTTTAACCAAACAAGTTAGCTCACCATGCAAACTAAGTCATTGTGATTACAGAATAACATGTAAGAAACAGATACCAGCTGTTAATTTATATATTTTGCCTGAGAATTTGACAAATATCAAACTCCATACTGGAGTTTCTGGATGAACACAAATGGCATCAGTGACTAGAGAGCTAACTACTTAGAAACAAAAAACAGGAATGAAAAGCCAATTCAATGACAGCAACTCAGAAAATCAGAAAGGATGTGATGCTGTCATATCCATTTTTTGGTCATCCTATTCCACCCTCAATTTTCTATCCTCTCTCGTTATTTTTTTTCCTTTTTTAACATTTTACATTACACTCCATCTGTGCATCTGCCACAGAGAGGGTATGTAACCTGAGCCTCCTAATTATGATTCTATGATTCCAGATATGAGGAAGGTATTTTTTACAATGATGGTGGTAAAATGCTGGCACAGGCTGCCCAGAGGTGGTGGATGCCCCATCCCTGGAGACTCTGAAGGCCAGGCTGGACGTTCTGAGCAACCTGATCTAGTTGAAGATGTCCCTGCCCATGGCAGGGGGTTGGAACTAGATGACCTTTAGAGGTCCCTTCCAACCCAAACTATTGTATGATTCTATCACACCTTGCAAAATATTCTGCAAAGAATTAGCATCAAATCTTATGACACATTCTCTTTTTCCTAAAAGCAGTCTTCTAGAAGTCTTTCTGTGGTTTACATCATTGATATTCCTTCTTCCACTGGACAGGTCTGTGGTATTTGCTTTCATTTTTCACAAGCTGAAGCAATGATTTCTCTTCCTCAGTACACCAGATGAAAGAATTTACTTTGTCCTGTGTTAGACTGTACTATTTTTTTTCCAAATGTTTCTCTTCCTTACATTTGTCTTGGCTTATTTACTTAACTTTCAGTATCCCCGTTCACAGTTAAGCCTTCCATGTTTTGAACAAAATGAAATCCTAATATTTCAAATGGAGTGTCCTTGAGAATTTTCTTTTGAGGTCAGCAGCTGAATATGTGTAAAAAATTCAGTATGTGAGTAGGCTGCAGCCATACTGTCTTTTAGTGAAGTATTTCAATGGCAATGAGAATACAGTGTCTTTTCACCAGTATCTTGTTCCTTTCAAGTCACTTGCTAATATGACTATAAATCTAAGTACCATGTAAAAAACATCCTTAACCCACAATACTCTGACAGAGTGTCCAGTGTCGATTTTCTCCTGACAAAGAAGAAAACCTGACAAAAGCAAAAATTTGCTTCATCTTCTGGAAAAGAAAAATAATCACAAGGAAGTTGATGGAGAAATCTAAGAATGTTAAAGTTCAGAGTGAATGGATATATTCAACATGAAGAACAAAGAAACACCTCTGTGTTAAAACACTTGCTGATAAAAACCAGCTAAGGAAAAGGGGGGAATTAGTTCTGCAGAACTGCTATAAACCCCAATTTATAAAACCTACTACTTCTATTTAAAGAGGTCTTATAGGTACAACATGGAAAACAGACTACTAGGTTACTGTAGAAACATTTTCTCAGTAATCCTTAAAGTCCATTTTACCTTATAATTCCAGTTAAAATCTTGCACATTTAAGGGACAGGCTGAATTTTTATCAAATATTTCTTGATGTAACTCCAGAAAACTTCCCTCACAAAACAACTAAGTTGTAGAGTCAGTCATTAGTGACATGAAGAAACAGCCCCATTATATATATATTATTCACTTCCTTTGACTGTATAATTTCATTCTAAGCAAAAATGTAATGGCTATTACAAGATCCATCTAGCCCAGCACTTGCTTCTAACATTAGTTCTGCTCTGCATCCAGAACACTGGAAGATCTTTGAAGCTATTGTGCTTCAAATTTTCAGCATTAGTGTCTATCCAAATAATAAAAGGCTATTAAATCTCATCTTCCAAAGGGCTACAAAAAATATCAGTGAAATTTTCAGGCATTAAGCACTTCAAAGTGCTTTAGTTTGACATATTCAAAGACAAGTCATTTAGTATGACGTACTTTATACAGTACCCAATTACTTTAGTTGATCATCAATTCAAGGAACCCCAAATTAAAAAACAAAACAACAAAACCAAATCTGATTTTTCTTGTATCGCAAAAAGGAAACCAGAAATAGTAAGGCCTGACAATATAAGGCCAGCATTGTTTTTTGGAAGTTTCTGGATGTCATAAAAATACTCAGAAAAAACATTTTTATTTTTTTACCACCTTGATCTTACCCTCAAAACCAGTGACTACTGATGCAGTATTCTACATCTTTTTGGAGGGTCAGATGAGAAACATCCACACTGTCAACCTCATTCTGACATAGTGGAGAAATATAACCAAGTATCACAGTGTTATTTGTGAGAGCAGCAGTTTACCAACACTGAGTAATGGATCCTCAAATCTGGCTCAGAATATTAATCACTTACTCACCTGTGTCTCTGACATATTTCAAACATTGTATTTAACTACAAAACAAAGCTTTCAACAACTATGATGCTTTAAGTTATACCCTTGAGTCGCCAGATGTGGCATTACTAGCTAGCATTTCCAAGCCAAAATGCCACTGGCCTGCACTGTAGGGAAATACTTGAGTATCTTCCACCCCCAGCTATTAAAATAGGAACATTAGTCTTACTTCATTAATTTTTGTTTTTTGGCAGAGTCTTTGAAGCTTCTGAATTCCTCTCCTTCTTTAATCTCAAAAAACTGAGGTTTCAGTAATGTTTGCTGATCCTCCTTGAGCCTTTCCTGCCGCTTTACTTTTTCCTCTTGGCGTAGAAGCTTGCGCTGTTTCCTGACCTCTTCAACCCAGCCTTTTTCATCATCTGAACTCTCAGAACTTTCTGCATCACTTGCTTTTCCTTCTGGTTCTTCCTCCTCTTCCTGCAGACAAAAATAGTATAAAATAACAAATCATCATCTACTTTTCTTTTCAAACCATTCCTGCAATTAGAGTACGTGACAGCTTTTACATAGATACAGCTGAAGAGAACTAACATTTGAAGTAAAGAACAGCAAACTAAGCAGCAGGTAGATTATAAATTTGTTTCCCCACACATATTTTACGTTTTTCAAACCTACATTCATGTAGACACAATACTGATCACATCTAAAAACTTGGACGACATTATAAATTACACTTAATTACCACAGCTGTTAAGATATTCTTTTATTGCCTTTGTCTTCTAAGGTGAAAAATCTGAATACTTGAAGCAAAGGGAAAAATTCTAATTCAAATGGAAAATATTTTACCTGTTCTTGTGCTTCCAGTTCCTCCAACATCTTTAGTTTCCTCTTTCTTTTCTCACTTATTTTAGAAACAAGTGGGTTAAGTAGCCTAAATTCTTCACTCTGCTCATCCACCTGGAAGTCCGGATTCTCAAACATGACTTTAAAACGATCATCTTTCAGAAGACTAGGCAGATTCTAGAAAAGCAGCAAAGCATGAATGAGTTATAAAATTCTGAAACACACATTGGTAAAATAAATAACACCTTTTTAATTAAACAGAATTCAAAACCACTATTTGAAATGCCAGTTTCTTTATGCTTCCAGGTCATATAAAAATCAAGATTTATGCTTATTATATTTCATTACATAAATATCATTGAAAGCTACCTGTAAGCAAGTCTTTTTAAATGCACACTACAGACACCTTAAGTACACAATTACTAATATTTCTGAATTAATGTTTCTCATACATTCAGCCAGCTAGTCTGGAGACATGTTTTTATCTATTGACTAATCAGAAGTACCTCCAAGGCAAATACTCTGTCTGACAGGGATGATTCTACAACATGTGCAACAACTTATCAGGGTAGACATGTCTTTATGCAATGCTACTACTGTTTTACTGAAAATAAGAATGTTTCTATACATCTTACAATATTTCTTCTTCACTGCCCATGCATACAGAACAGAAAAGGCAGTTTCATTCAGTAAAATGAACTCAGTATAAATTATGCTACTGTTGAATCAGAAGCAGTTCAAGCTACGCTTTCAGCTTATGTAAATACCTCTTGTCGTCATTTTAAAATCATTGAATACATAGCTTTTTACTATAAAAAGCTGATCTTTCAACATTGCCAAACTTACACCAGCACATTCATTCCACCCCAGCATTAAACTTGCAGTGTTACCTAAGAATGGGGGGGCCGTGGGGAGAGAAGATACAGACAAAAATAAAATTTTCTTCGTAAGACTTAAATGCCATTTCAGAAAAATAACCAGAATGTGCATCTTTAAGTATGGTTTGTTAGTCTGCTTCGTAACACAGTCTGTATGTACTCCTAGACACATCAGCCCCCAGTTACTGAACTCCTATTTGCATTGTAAAACTGGCTTAGACAGTCTGCATTTAAGGTTTTACCACCACCTACTTCTTCAGTAGTTAATGCTTCCAACCAGCTATAACACACAGGATTTCATTAGATGCCACATGAAGCTAATGCCTGCCTTACATGTATGCTATATGCCTGTGGGAATGAACACCTATGAAGTGCTACCTATAGAAAGCTCCCCCCCCCCCCCGACTAGATATTAAACATTAACTCGTTTTTTTACTTTAGACTTCAGTTAGGATAAAAATGGATTCTTTTCAACATCAGGAAGAATTCCTAGTGCACAAGAGCAAACAATTTTGGCTGTATTTGTTAACCAGGTACACAGAAGCAATTTTATCTTCCAATAACATCATCTGTTTTGTCACGGTCAGCACCAAAATATCATCAAATGCAAACAGGTCTTTTTCTGTCAACTTTGGTATTGACTCTGCATTTAGCAGAGTCCTACAAGGCCCTTCACAGTGAGTATTTCATAATTTTAAGCTTTAAGTTTCTACATGGCCTTTTTGGTGCTGCAGCTACTGCAAAATCCACCTTGAAGCCACCTACCAGAATAAGTTATATATGAGAAACAGATACAATGGAATTTTGAACCTGTTTGGCTGGATAACAGCGGAAAAAAAAACCCCACAAACCCAACAACAAAAAACCTCAATACTGTAAGCATTACTATTTCTGTGCCCCCAGTTACAGAAGTCCCCAAAACAAATGCTCACCTTCTGTTTCCTTTTCCTAGTAACCTGTTGTTCTTCTCCTTCTTCTTCAATGAGTTTGAGTGCAAGCTCTTTATTGACTTTCGGAAGTTTCTAAAAGCAATTAATCAGTAAATTACTCTTTTACACATGCTTTACATTCCTAAGTGTGGTGAGGAGAGAATTCTTACTCATAACTTTCAGGAAAGCTCCATGACAGGTTCCACATATTTCTAGGTACTATTAAAGCAATAGTACTTGGGGAAAATTTAAGCAGAACTACTTTATAATCTTTTTCCCTGTAATGCATCAAGAACTTAAAGTACCTTAAAAGAAATTATTTTTTCCTGTATGTCAAGCAAATTCAATCTAGAAAGCTACTAGTTGTAAAAACAATACTACTTTTATATACCTCTTTCCAGAGTATTATGTTTTAATGACTTAAGTCATTTAGTTTAATGACAGAAGTAGAAACTGCGAATTTCACCAGTGGGTTATCTGCTTAAATGGTAAATGTGGCGAGAGCTACTCTTTTAAACTTGGTATCTGTATTTTTCATTTGTGGGTATCACACACACGGGAACTACACAGCTCCATTCAAAAGGTTCTATAAATTATTTTGTGTCTCTGATGATATACAGAATCAAATCCTACATCATTACATCTCTGAGATATTCTTAAGAGTATATTACTTTTTATGACTAGTTTTCCCAGAAGTACAGTCACTGTTTACAGTATTTACCTTTAGTTGAACTCTCTGTGCACGTGTTTCTTCTATCTTCTGCCTTATTTTCTCTCTTCTGTATTCTTCATAGGCAAAAGGATTGGCCATCATTTTTGCCTTTGAACAAGCAGGAGAAAGCAAAAAGGAAATACCTTTAATACAGGACAGAGTCCATTGTTTGGAGAAACCCCCCCCTCCCAACCAACCAACCACCACAAAACCCACAAAAAACCCCAAACAAAAAATCAAACCAAACAAAACCCTAACACACAGATTTTATTGCTAAGATTAAAAACTGACACGGATCAGCCTTCTTTACCTTATGATAAAGTCTTATGTCCATGAAAAAGCCATGCATATAGGCTCTGAGCAATGATGATCCAATGAGATGAGTAAGGCCTAGGGAAAAAAGTTACAGAGGATTTCAAAGAGCTTTCATATTTAGAGAAATCCTGTTCCAAGCCAGGCACTTCACTTACCTGACTCAAGACAAACGAGAAGTGCCAACACATCAATCTACCAGTCACATCCATTACATCAAAACTAAGCAAAACCGCAAAAACACAAACCAAAACAGAAAAAAAATAGCACCCCACAGTTTGGCCGGCAAGAAATTTGAGCCGCTTCAGAGCCACAAAAGATCCATTTTTCTTGCCATAACATATATTACTGTGCACTTCTTAAAATGCTCACATGCTCTCCATTCCGTAACAGTTTAGAAAGGAAAATTCAAGATGATTTTTTTTGAAAGCCCATAGATGTTTGACAATCACTCTTCTAGTGTGGTATAGAGATGTTTTTAATTAAAGTGTTTTGCCTTGTGTAACTTTCCTTGAAGAAACAACATATTGAAAAAAACATGTCATAAAAGTGTCACCCTAAGCCCTAACCTACGTAAGAATGAGTACTTAAAGAGTTCTCTCATTTTCTTTTCCCGTATCAACACCAAATTCCAAGACTGAGAAAAAGAAAAGGTTTTAACAGCAAAATATCCTCCACAACCCCCAAATCTTCAGAAATTAAGAATTAACAAACTTCTTCCAGAACTAAATAACAAAAAAATTGAAAGAAACCACTGCATGCCTCAGAAAGAAAAGTTTTTGCTAAAATTTTAATTGTTTCCAGGAAACAATCTTTCCCCATATTCCAAAATATGAGTACTCCTGCTAATGGGAGTATTAATATACAAAGAAACCCTGACATACGAAATATAAAATATCCCTCAGGCTGGTTCTTCATTTGAAAGCTTAAATTTATGGCAAAATAAATTTGACCAAGTTATAGTGAATTTAAAGCAGAATAAGTATTCCAAGTCAAGTCTCTGTAGATAATACCACATTGCTTTATTCTGTTACAATGTGGATAGGGGTCTGAGGGCTACATTCAGACCACCTACTCTAAGATTCTAACACTGAAGATGCAGGTCCTTTGTATGACCTCCTCCTTGTATGGCCTCCTGCAAGGCCAAACCCAACTCCCATATCCAAAGGCAAATTAATTAAACTGTATCAAAACACTGCAATTAAAAATATGTAATGGACAGAAGAAGGTCTAACTGGCTTGGGAGAAGCATGCTTGCCTTCTCTGCTATGTAATTCTCAGGATTCCAATTCCATGAACTTGTGCTTCTATTAGCCCCAGAATGATTAGTATTTTCTGGAAATTACGACATTCAAATAGGGTAGCCTTTGGCAGATTTTGCTGTGAGTTCCAACATCCTATTTGAGCACCCTGAAAATACATTGAAAACTAAACCAACTTCTCTTCCTATGCCTTTCATTTAGTGTCTGAAAGCACACACAATACATTCCAAAATATATTAAATCAACCAATTATCATCTAGACATTTGCAACACATCTCTAATGATGCACTGGTTCGGAATCAAAGAACACAAATCCATCAGTCTGGGATATGACTAACCAAGAAGACTAGAGGAAACTTCTGCCAGTGAATTTCTAACAGTCCTCATACATCACAACAGAATTACAAAACTTGCATGTGAAAGTAATTAAAAACTGAACAAAGAAGCCACCTAAAGAGGACATTCAGCTGCTTTACCTAAGCTTTCAAGGTCTTTTCTGGTGACGAATTTGTAATCATCATAAACTGTGCTCTCTGGATTCTCTTCCAGTTCTTCGGTCAAGTTGTCCAAGAAGGAACACCATTTTGGGGCAGGTCCTAAAACCTGTGGACATTATCGAAAGTTAGAGCTGTATATTCTTACCAAAAAAACCCTACATTTAGGGTCCTAACTACTGTGCTATAATGAAGTAACAAAGGAACCCCTCTGAAATCAAGCAGACCTGAAGAGCAACAGCGGTTAGAGAACACAATTCAACCCATTGCTTGCAGTACCAGTAATGAGTACTATAGATTATGTAACTGTTGTTTTCATTTAGGTCATTTATTTTAGACCAACTATCTAGAGTTTCATGCTGTCCCAGTCCAATTGATTAATTTATTAAAAGCTCAGAGCCAGACATTATGAGTTAATGGTACTACATAGCAACTGATCTATACAGCACTGTTGGAGCCTGAACTCATTAGGTTCACTATGCAGTCATATTAAAACCTATTCTGCCCTATTGATTTTAATTAAAACACTACAGATATACTTAAATGTATTTTTATTCAAGGATAAGCCCAGACTGTATGAACAGATAACAGGAAGTATTTTAAAACTTGCATATTTCCACCATGAGGCAAAGGATTTATTTGAGCAATATCATATTGCACTATCAATGTACTTTTCCATACAAGTTTCCTCCAACTTCCCAAGTTAACAAATTAGCTCTCTTCACTTTTCCCTCCTGCTGTTCTGATTGAAATTCCTCTCTATCCTGCTGCATGCATCCATACTCAGCTGTTCCAGTACTATTATTTGAGTAGGCGGGTTAGCTAAATGGAAAAATCCAACACCACTTTTTTTCTCTATAGCAAATCTGCTGACATTTTAAAACATCAAGTGGCAAACTCCTAGAAGCCTTATTAGAAGTGTAGCTCTGATTTGTTTGCTGAATATTCACATTAAAAACTCTGCGGTCAACAAGACCGTAAGAATTGTTGTGATTCAACAAAACCATTTTAAGATCCTATTTGATTATGGAAAAAAGTAGAAGTAATTTTATGTATATAAAATACATATAGTTTGTTTTAACATGACAGTGTGGTAACAGCATGAGATAATGCTGTTCCTTAACAAAAACAAACAAAAAAGTCTTATTTGTAGGGCAACTATACACAAAAAGTTATAAATTTCTAACCCACAATATTCTAGACAGTAGAACTCCACGGGAACAGATTGTATTCCAGACCACTACAGTCTCTGTATCAAGTATGATTTATCTTTAAGATTTCAGCTCCAGCTGAGAACTGTAATATGCCAAATGAAAAAAATAATACTTTTTTAAACAGTGCTGCGTATTTTACTCCAATCAGGAAGAGCTTCCAAGGAAAGACCTGAGATGTCACTAAGAGGAAAGCTTTTGCCTACTCAATGATTAACCAAATCCCCATGTCTGCTCCAGTATTACTCAGCTTAAACACTATATATATATTTTCTTGCCACCATTGCAGAAGCTTTTGTCTCCACCCAGATTTTAATTTTTTCAGTTATTCCTCAAAACCAACTTCTTCAAATCTGAATGCCATATTTTTGTATTAATATAAGAAAGCAATTTAGATATATTATAGGTACCACTGGTTTCATGCCATTCAAGCAACCCGTTATCTGGGCTTCATTACCAGATCATCAAAGCATGACTGGGGCAGAAAAATCTTCTCTAAAATTTACCTATAGTTTTGTTTTCAACGAAACAAGTTGCTTATTAACTAGGAAAAAAAAAAAAAAAGAAACAACCCAAAACAACTTCTCTTGCAATCAAATTTAAGTACAACCTCTCTGCTGAAGATTATTAGAAATGAAGATTAAAGAATCCTTGACTCACATCCATTCCCATTAAATACAAAGTTCCCCTTCATTCCACCTTGCTGACACATCATGTAAAGATCTCTATCACTTCAATGAACCTTTTTCATCACTTCCATGTCTACAACACGATCTGCTCAAACCTTACAAAGTTTACATTATTCATTAGAACTCAGGCCTCTCCAACCAGTTCGGGTAATCCCGCAATGGGATCTTGACTGGTATAAATCTTTGAACAAGTAACTAAAGCAGAAGTCTCACAAGAAAAGGAAAACAGTTTATCTGCTCTTCAGCTGTAGCCCCACTCACTGTACTCAAAATTGGTATCAAGAGTAAAACCTTTTGTGGCACAAAACCAAAAGACCCATTTATTCATTATAATCTGCCGAGTGAGTAGGATGATCAGAACATAGAAAACAAGGAGAGGGAAGTGAGATAATTAATGGAAAAAAAGCAGTGGCAGGATACCAGGAAAACATTGAAAGTCCAACCATTATTCAAATTTCGCATGCAAACTGACAAAAAGGAAAACCCCACCGAGATGCCTGTATATGCTTTATTGCCTTATTTCCCTCTCTCCCACCCTGCTGAAACCACCTGCCTACTTATTCTAGGACACCTGAGGAGTTTTGCTTCAAATATTAAAATGGAACATTTTAAACAAAGTTTAGGAAGAAATTTAAGAATAGAAAAGGCAAATAATACCAACCATGACAAAAATATATAGACAAAAACCATCCTCCTGTTGTAATTATAGAATCGTCTAGGTTGGAAAGACCTTTTAGATCATCAATAGTAATTCTTCACAGAATTTAACTGCTACTGCATTTTAACTGCAAAGTCTAATGTTCCTCTCTTATACCCTGTCAACCAACAGACATGCCAGGATGGCACCACTTCGAAATGTCAGGCTCTGCCACTCCTGTACCCAGACACATATGGAACAGTTCAGAGGGCTGCTCTGCATTGTGTCATCAATGACGAAGCAGTTCGGTGATGCCAGCCTGTCCCCCCTGCAGTCCATATGGGTTTCCATACAGCACGACTGGGACTCCCCAGAGATCCTGCCACCACCTCAGCCTGGTATGCAGCCCCCAACAAAAAAGCCACCAAACTGTGGAGCTTATGCAGGCTAATTAAAATAGTTGTCAATTTAGACTGGGAACGTACAACTCTCACTACATCTAGGGGACAAAAATGCACTGGAATTTACAGCAAGGATAAGGAAATGTTACCAAGGTAGGTAACACATGACTAAACTGACAGACCTCATTTTCACAATATTTATGATATACCAAATAAGTTTCTCTGCAAGCTTCAGAAAAGTTGCACACAGCTAATGTGAAAATCATCATGAAACGAGTGCACATCTACACTTGGGTTTTACTCAAATATCTCTTAGGATAGGAAAACCAGACATCATCACCACCAATGACTGAACAACTATTTTTGCTATTTTCATTATTTTTCTATTTTCAGTAGGAAAACCACCTCTTGGAGACAATTTCTGCCAACTGCTGGTGAAAGCTAAGATGATCATCTGAAATTATTTTTGCCTGCCCAGAGAGGAGCCTCACCTGCGGGCTGGGCTCTGCTGGCAGCGAGCAGGGTGGCCTGCTGTTGCCCCCCTCCAAGCACTCTCCTCCTTAACCCACCGAAAATAGCACCCACGAGGTGACCGAAATGCAGTTATTGCACCACCACCCTGCAAGAATCAGCAATGGCTGGGTCATGCCAGGCAGCAGATGAGCAGCAGCCAGGGAGCACAGCCCTCTCCTCCACACAGGTACCTTGCCATTGCCTTTTGTGTCTTATACCAACCAAAAGAAGATGTGGACTTTATAATTATTAGTATTGTGCCATCTAATGCCAGGGTTTTTTTAGTACTTATTAGAATGTTTTCTTTTAACTTCAGACACAGCAAACAAAATATGAGTATCTAGCACGGAACCGAGCAGAGAAAAATGCAAGGCCAAATTGTTCAAGAAAAGGAAGATAAAAACATTGACAGAAAAATATTTTTTTAAATATCACAAAATAAGTTCAAAAAACCACAGGCCTTTGTATCTATTTTACAAGATGTTTAACTTAACAGTCTTGTAGAACCACAAATCTTACGTGGTACACCTCTGCCTTATTCCTGAGCACTTCTGTAGAAAATACCATGCTGTCATCAGTCTGTAATTCCCCTGAAATTAATCAACGCTGGGAAAGAGTAGTATTATTCCCAGCCCACAACAGATGTTCCTTGTCTTCAATCTGGAACAGCAGAGAGCACTTGTATGCTTTTAAATACACTCAACATGACAGCCAGCTCCACAGAGCCCTTAGAGCCACAGAAAAACTGGTCCAATCCCAACGAGTATTAAGCATATTCAACAACTTGAAAGATGCCAAGACGTGTAGAGACTTCCAGAGTCAGATATCATGAGATTTAAATTAAGCGACTTTGAATACACCTACAGGTGAGTATTAGTAAGTATCCTTTTGAAGGTTTCAGCAGCCAGTCCTACACGAGTGAACTGAAGAGCTGACCTTTTCTTTTCAGAGGGTCAAAACAAGCTCCAAAATCTATTTTCCAGGATGTTAAATAGTAAGTCCCTGGAAGATTTCATACAAGGCAGTGATCAACTCTTCAGTTTAAATAAGTTTAACTTTTCAGCTGTAAATAAGGTGTCAAAACATATGAAGACTCAACCAGCAGAAACGCCTCCCAACCTTCACTGATGCATTTTAGCAATCAAAAATATACAAAATACTCACAGCATAAATCAGATTTGAAAACAATTAACTAGAATTTGCTAAGTTTACACTGGCTGAATTGCCTCTAGAAGACTAACTCAATGTCCACAGACATCATTCAACAGAACACTCCCAGAGGCTTTGGAAAGCAGAAGTATTAACTGCCATGGCTGTACAAGACAGTAAAACAAGCAGTTTCACAGAAGCTTTGGATTCACAAAGATTAGTACTGTGATGCCACATCATGCCATAGCACAGTAACACAGCTAATAACAAGCAAGTATGAAAATATAGACTGCGTCATTGCTCTTTCAAAATGCATTTTAGAAGTTAAACCTTTTTTCAAAAAAAAAAAAAAAATTCAAATTGTTTGTTGTGGTACCTTCTATGAATTTAGACTGTAAGACCTTTACCAGGTAGCAGAAATGTACTAGCTAAATCATTCCCTGCTATACTATTTGGGCAATGTTGATTACAACAAAAATAGCATATTTCAAGGCCTTCAAACAGAGTTCTGGATACAGTATATTGTGTAAAATTACTAAGTTAAGAACTTTAACAACTGTGAGGTTAGACAGAAACTAGCTAATGAGAAAGATTTCATGTCAAAAGCTCTGTCGCTGCACAGAAAGCGGGTTACAAGTGAAGCTCCAAGGACTATCCTATTAAATATTTACAGTAAGGACTGCCATATGTAGTAGGAAAACACCTATAAAATCTGCTGATGACAAACTGTCACACAAGAAGGGTCAAAACCTCTCAGGGAAAAAAGCTACCTTGAAAACAAAGATTCTGGAAATTGGATGAAATGTACAGCCAACAGCTATTAGCTGTAAAAAAGAGAAGAGGAGAAAAAGATACTAACTGTATACAGTATATATAATTACACTAAACTCAAGAGAATAAAACAGTCATAGAAGGCCATTGTATTAATATAGACTAGGAATAAAGACTCAATGGAGACCTCTCATACAACTCCATGCAATAACATGAATGCAGACTGTAGCGTGTACACTTTGCGGGTTTTTGCTTATTTGTTTTTTAATCAAATGGTACAACAAAAAGCATTTTAAAGTTTTAGCAGGACATATTTGCTGGAGAAAGCAAACGCACATCTACACATGCATGTTCTCAGCTTCAATCAGCACAGGAGAACGGAGATTACAGAAGGTCTAATGAGGGAGAAGAAAAAAAAAAAAAGAGGTGATCCCTGGGGTGTGGGCAGTGATTGAAATGTGCAATTGTGTTTTAAAGGTAATTAGCTCCCTAATTGCATAGCCAAGTTTAATTAATGCAATTACATGAGTAATTAATTACTATTCATTTTAAGAGTATTGTTTTCAATGTTTTGTTCTCTAATTTTTAGAATTAGACAGATCTCAATATGTAGTAACTTTGAAGTTTCCATCTATATGCACTTAAAAAGCAAGAGAAGAAAGAGCACCTTTTTAACAGTCAAGATTAATTCAACTGCAATTGGTAACTCTCAAAAAAACAGATGGATTATTTCTAACTTATAGACATGAAAAGCTGTGGGTCTCCATTCCCATTTCTATGCTTTTGGGCTTCAGTCATACCCAGCCCAAGAGCTTCAGGGAGCCCAGGAGATCAGCCTGTGTCAGAAAGGAGCACTGGAATCACATTACCTTGGTATGTTTTTATCCACCACGTTTCCATATACAGCGTTTCCCTTAGCAACCAACATGCTCCCAACAATTTGCGATTTTGAATTTTATTCTGCCATTCTTTTTTAATCTACTTTCTTCCCATGAACACTCTACAATCAACTCCAATTGCACCCTGTTAATCTCATGAGTAATTCCATTTAATGTACTGAATACAGTTCTTTAATTCCCTAAATTAAATGGGGTTTGGGAATAAACTCCAAGCACATATCTCATTTTCATTTTTTATAATTTCATGCTTTCATTCACTCTACATGATATGGTGTAGATTTCATGCTTTTATGGCCGTCAAGTACAGCTATGGCCAGGAGAGGCTGAACAGTATATTTTTCCTTTTCAGCATACTACTGAAAACAGCATTGCATTTGGTTTTAAGCCCACACACTCATAAATTTTACTGAGCTATACAATGAATTGGCTCTCTTATCCTAACTCCAGCACATCCAGACATTTTTGGCAGATTCATTAATCAGAGAGGTTGGTTTTCCTACCTTTCACTATGCTATGGTAGGTGCCAAATCAACAATGCAGAGGTTTTACTCTTCAGAAAGCCTATTGAAGGAAACGTTGCTTTTAAGATCTTCCCAGTGTTAAATAAAAACTGCTGCAAGAACTTGCACACATCTTCTAGGAATGAGATACTAAATCTTTCAGCCCTGGTAGTTATCAGATAGTAAGTACTTCCAGCCCTGGTAGTTATCAGATAGTACTTCTTTTTCTAATCCTAAACTGTTTGGCTTTATAGTGTGCTTTGGGGTTTTTTTAATCTCATACTGTGGTCTGACAGGTATTACAGTCAGTTAACTAGTCACAGGTCTGCTCTCACTATTTCGTCTTGATAAAACTACCACCTTTCAAAGGAGGCAATGGTGCTGTTGCTACTGCTCATAATGTTGGGGAAAAATGCCCTTCAAGACAGGAACAGCAAATAACTTTCTAGCAATGAAACTTACTCCTTAGAATTGTAAATAAGGTTAGCAGAATAGTTCTCTTCCTCACAAAGACAGGAAGGAAATGGGACAGTTTTCATGTCATCTGTAACTTACCAGTCATGGCATTAAGAGTAAGGAGTCTGATGCTTACACTGTTATCCCTATCATGTTCTGACATGCTAACATACATAAAAGATAAACACTTGTCACTATTGCTATGGATCTTTTAATTTATCAGACTCCCTACACATTTTAGATCTTTAGATAACAGGAGCTGAGACAATCTGAGCTCAGAAAAACAGACAGAAACTGGAAGTAGGAGCCACTATTTTCACATTAAGTCAGCTCATCAAAACGAAGCTCAAGAGGTAAGAACAGAGTGGCTTCTCAAAGCATGTTTCAATGATAACCTGCATCAAGCACTTTCCTGTAAATATGAGCTGGACATGAATTAGAAGTTCCTGAAAGCCTGTTCTCACATAGCAGCTTCTTTAGCGTATCTGCTGTAACAACAGAGGCATGCAGGTAAGTTACTTGAATACTGTGCAATAAATTCAGCTGAGACTCACTTCACATTATGTATTTACCTGTGAACATCTGCTGATAGATATTTCTTTATCCATGAAAATAAAAGGTGCAGATGAGGTATGATCTGCTGATCTAATGCCTGGCTAACAATAAAAGGTAGCAACCACACTTTGGCCATCCACCCATCCCACCCCATATCACATCCGTCTACATGTTCTTACAAATTTGCTTGCATAGGTTCTGGTATTCATCAGACCTTTAATGAAGCCAATTTACTGTTCAGTGACTCAATGTCACTGAACCAGCACAACCCCCCGACAAACACAACTTCCACATTTTATATGAAGTTTAACAAAAACCACCCTAACCTTTCCCTACCACAGTACTTTCTGAAGAATATGTATCTCTCACAAAGTTCTCCCCCTGCCCTTAACAACTGTGACTGCAGGTGAGACAGATAAGGCAATAGAAAGCGGGAGACTTAAATAAATGCCTTAGCTTTTTTCTACTTTGTAGAAGTAGAGAACTTCTACACAGCTTCTACCTGTTCCAACATGCTCAGAAATCTGTTTCTTAAAATACAACAGCATTTCTTCCAATACTAAGAGCGTAAGCCACCAATGGACAAAAATTCCACTACTAATATAGATGCAACATGTACACTGATTTTAGCGTGTACATAGAATCATAGAATAGTTAGGGATGGAAAGGACCTTAAGATCATCAAGTTCCAACTCCCCTGCCATGGGCAGGGACAACTCACACTAAACCATGCAACCCATGGATGGCTTTGTCCAACCTAGCCTTGAACACCACCAGGGAGAGAGCATTCACAACTTCCCCAGGCAACCCATTCCAGTGCCTCACCACCCTAACAGGAAAGAATTTCCTCCTTATATCCAATCTAAACTTCCCCTGTTTAAGTTTTAACCTGTTACGCCTTGTCCTACCACTACAGACCCTAATGAAGAGTCCTTCTCCAGCATCCCCATAGCCCCCCTTCAGATACTGGAAGGCTGCTATGAGGTCTCCATGCAGCCTTCTCTTCTCCAGGCTGAACAGCCTCAACTTTCTCAGCCTATCTTCAGGGGACTGGAGCACCTCCCGTATGATCATCCTCGTGGCCCTCCTCTGGACTTGTTCCAACAGTTCCATGTCCTTTTTATGTTGAGGACACCAGAACTGCACACAATACTCCAGGTGAGGTCTCACAAGAGCAGAGTAGAGGGGCAGGATCACCTCCTTCGACCTGCTGGTCACGCTCCTTTTGATGCAGTCCAGGATACGGCTGGATTTCTGGGCTGCAAGCGCACACTGAAGCCGGCTCATATTAAGTTTCTCATCTACCAACATCTCCAAGTCCTTCTCCACTCCTGCTCCGAGTCTGTCCTCTTTGCCCAGTCTGTAGCTGTGCCTGGGATTGCTCCGACTCAGGTGTAGGACCTTGCACTTGTCGTGGCTGAACTTCGTAAGGCTGGCATCAGCCCACCTTACAAGCGTGTCAAGGTCCCTCTGGATGGCATCCCTTCCCTCCAGCGTATCAACCGAACCACACAGCTTGGTGTCATTGGCAAACTTGCTGAGGGCGCACTCAATACCACTGTCCATGTCAGCAACAAAGACGTTGAACAAGACCGGTCCCAACACCGATCCCTGAGGGACACCACTCGTTACTGGTCTCCAGCCAGACATTGAGCCATTGACCACAACTCTTTGCGTGCGGCCATCCAGCCAGTTCTTTATCCACCGAGTGGTCCACCTATCAAATTGGTATCTCCCCAAGTTAGACACAAGGATGTCATGTGGGACAGTGTCAAATGCTTCGCACAAGTCCAGGTAGATGACATCAACTGCTCTACCCCTGTCCATCAGTTCTGTAGCCCCATCATAGAAGGCCACCAAATTGGTCAGGCAGGATTTCCCCTGAGTGAGGCCATGCTGGCTGTCACCAAGCACCTTGTTGTTTTTCATGTGCCTTAGCATGCCTTCCATGAGAATCTGCTCCAAGATTTTGCCAGGCACAGAGGTGAGACTGACTGGTCTGTAACTCCCCGGGTCTTCCATTTTCCCCTTCTTGAAAATGGGGGTTATATTTCCCTTTTTCCAGTCGTCGGGAACTTCACCTGACTGCCATGATTTTCAAATATGATGGACAGCAGCTTAGCAACTTCATTTGCCAGCTCCTTCAGGACCTGAGGATGGATTTCATCAGGTCCCATGGACTTGTAGATGTTCAGGCTCTTAAGATGGTCTCGAACCAGATCCTCTCCTACAATGGGCCTAGGGTCTTCATTCTCACAGTCCCTGCATCTGCCTTCCAAGACTTGGGTGGTGTGGTCAGAGCATTTGCCAGTGAAGACTGAGGCAAAGAAGTCATTAAGAACCTCAGCCTTCTCCAAATCCAGGGTAGCCTAGATTATAGTAACAGCCTCAAACTGCAATCTAAATTAACAAGCATGAACCACCAAGAATAAGACAGAAATGCAAAATTCTGGCATGTTCCCTCCTCCATTTCTCTGATGGGACAGGAGAATTCCAACTGTCACGCTGTGCAAAGACTTGCTTCTTGTGCTTTTAAGTGTCTGGGACCTACAGGGAATAACTCTCAGAGTACAAGCCAGATGCCAAGGAACATTACAGCATAAGTATCTTTACAGTTATGAAAAGAAAACTTACTGTTGTGGAGTTTAGAGCATGTCCTGCATTTTAGGGACATATGGGGAATGCGACAGATATAAAGGCAACAGCAAATCCAACGGTACTGGAAATCTAGGAAAGTGCGAGCTTTGTAACAACTCTCTACCATAGCAGCTTTATTTCTCTTTCCGAACCCGAGAGAAAGATTGCTTTGTGAGTTTATACAACTACTGCCAGACAACACGAAGAGAAGGAAAGGCAACTACCTGTTGGGAATCTAAAACTCCTCCAGTCAGATAATGAAGATAACCTCAGTAAAACCAGAGCATAGTGCTAGAGAGAAGAAATCTTACAGATCTTATGAAATAAGATCTTTCAAATATGTATCTGAAACCTTCTATATATTTGATGGTTTTATTTACCTCTGAGATTTGTGTGATAGAGATCTTAAATCATCACAAGTTTGTTACTGGTTTTGTATGAAATAGTCATAACTCACAACAGATTTGGTTTGCTACTGAATGCAGTTCAGAAGATGACAATACAGTTAGGCCCCAAGTCACTTGCCTCTGCTTTCAAATATAATGAAATACTTACTTGAAATTATCACAGAGAAAATTCTCATGTACTTTGTATCTTTTTTGATATAAAAGCTAAAAGAGACACTGATTGTTACTACATGCTAATAGACCATAGTATAGCAAAAAACTTCAGCAATTACATCTTTCATTATCTGTGACTGCTTCTCTCTTCACTGACAGATGCTGAGCAACTGCATCTGAATTTTCAGAAGCCAAGTGAAGAATAGATGGCCCAAAGGAAGGAACGAATGCAACTCAGGTAATTAAAATAAAAAAATCTTTCAGATACTCAATGATTATATTTTCTTCCACTTAAAACGGGGAAAATAATCCTCCCTCAAAATACAAACTCATGAGCAGAGGGTCCTTTACTACCAATTGCTTAAGAAAGTCACAGCACTAAAAGACATCTGAGTCTATCAACTAGCATAGCCGAGCTATAATAAACCTGTACATAACCTGTAATAAACCTATAAATAGCCTGTTATAATACAATAAAACTTCAGCTTTCAAGAGTTTTCTCCTTTGCCCGATGAAGAATCTGATGTAAACTATAAGGAAGTATTGACTTATCAGTCAGCATGTTGCTGTATCTATTAAAAAAAGAAAAAATTAAGTGCTGCCTATCATACTATCATCTACAGCAGTAAGCAGGGATCATACACCTTCATAATCTAAACATTATACTGAACTACTACATCATCAGCAACAAAAAACATCTAAAACAAGTTTTACAGGAAGACCAGAAATTGTTTCCTGATTATCAATTGTTGGTATTTTCCTTCTATATATGTGTGATAAATGGTACAGTGTCCTGCAGCCAGTGCATGGGAAATGGAGGATATCCTTTGTTGGGAGTAAGCCCAGCATGTTATTTTTCAGTTTGAAAGTGTTTAGGTCAAAAGTAGGAAGCTCACATTTCTGTTTGTGAAGATAAACAACTTTTTTCCTATGCTTGTAAATACTGTGAGATAGGTAATGCATCATTCACCAGACACTCTTTTTATATTGTTTGCACAATATTCTGTGTAAATGATTAGACTGTTCTGGATGGAAAACACAGTTCTAAAAGACTGATACAACAAAAATCAGAATCAGTTTAAAAGCCAAAGATGCACTCAAATGTCCTGTTATTAATGGAAAGTTTTTTTTCTTAATACTTGGCAGCCCCAAAGCACAACTGTAATACGCTACTTCATAACAGTCCTGCTTTCCACTCATTTCACAGTTCTTAAAATGCACAAGTGACCATTAAGACCAACACTTCCTATTCTACCTCACAGCTACTGTATTTTATTTTACTACATTTTTTCCCAGGGAATGAAACATTTTTCTACACTACATGTTGTTTCAGGAAAGGGAAAAAAAATAAATAAAAAAAAAAATCAAAGAATCTCTTAGCACAATTCAGTTAATTCAGTTCCATGGCTGCATTGAAGGAGATGAACTCTAAAATACAGCCTCACCATAGGATCTCCAAGACAACAACTTAAGACAGCATTAACCCAGAATGACCTAATTCTGCCAATCAGAAAACATGAAAATATCCTAAAATAAATCAAAATTTTCACTCTAGCCTACTCTGTTCTATTATTGCCAAAATCCCAGACACAAATCTTAAAAAAATTGCATCATTTGCTTCATAGCTTTTACCATGTAGAAGCCAAAAATCAGTTCAGAAGATCTTGCTCTAACTCTTAACAGCACCCATAAACTATTTGAAAGACACCTGACTGTACAGAACGTCAGTCTTAAGGGCATGAAGTACAAGGTGTGAGTAGGTGTTTTTCTCTAATTGCATCCCCTCCATATGAAGACCCAAGACAGAAGACAATTAGTAGATCCCAGAATAACTGGGGTATGAGAAGGCAAGTCTTAGAGCAATTAAATTATCCTGAAAGGCTATCTATGACCATAGAGGTAAGTGTGGAGTGTGCCACATGTGAGAAACATCCCACATCTTTTAAAGTGAAAAATGACAGTCTGTAAGGATGGATGTCTGATGATCATAAACCCTTGTGAGAACGCTGTCACCAGACTGAACAGAAATTACCAGCTGATTGCAGATAAATGTTTTATCTGTCTGTGAGTGAACTGAACACAACTCTTTGGCCAATTCAGTCACAAGTAGGTTTAGAGGCAGCTAACCCAGCCGCCTACAAGCGAACCAAAGCATGTTCATCCTTAATTTACAGTCCAGGACTGTTCAAAACTAGTATGAAGAAAACAAACAAACAAACAAACAAGGGGATGAACTAAGGTCTTAAAAACTGCCTTCATTGCCATTTCCTTCAATGCGAGTTCCCTCTCTGGATTTGTTTTAGCAAATATCCAGTGCATTAAATGAAGATATAAAAGCTAGTAGAATTTGGTGTCTCAATCTGTGATCATGCTATTTCAGCATTAGCTACAAAGGAAAAACTAGCTTCTAACTTTTTCTATAGCTTTTCTTTCTAAATCTAAGGAATTTTTTTATTCTTTTTAAATAATGAGCATTTTTGAAGCATATTCATAGCAAGAAGATGGTGATAAAGAAGAATTAAACCAGGCAAGTAGAGGACCTAAAAAATGGACAAATGAAATAATTTAAGATGTCATGTATGAAAGTAAAATAATACCAGGAATATCAGGTTTAGCTGAAAAGTCACCCAATTTGAAGACGGCAAAATTCATAAATATTTCTTGCAATAAAGAGATCCACACATCCAAAGCGGGTATTGTATTAGAAACCAGACCCATTTCAAAGATATTCTTGGAGAAACTGAATCATTGAGTAGGCAAGAAATACTTGTCCTTGAAACATTTCCAGTTTATAACTCCAGCAATCCTGAACTAGGAGCGTGCTAGAATATCAAATGATTTTCCAAAACCACCTGAAAAAAAGCCAGAGACGCTCCAGGATTTATTTTTTTCTTAAAGAGCTTAGTATCTTCTCTACACCAAAAGTACATTGCTTCTAGCCTTAACAGGGAATTTTCTGCCAAGACTGCAGGAAAGTAAAAAAAAAATCCAGGACACAGAATATTACACTCAATTAATTACACACTTAATTGCTCTCTTAACAGCCTAATGAATAGAACAAGTTTCAGTTTCAGTATGTATATGTAGCCCAAAGTTTCAGGCCCAATAAAGGAGACGGGACTGATTTGAAACGTCTGTGCTAAGATCAGACATGTTCGTGTAAGCAGTACTAAACACTCAGAATAAATAACCCTTGCTTTCCACCCTGAGCTAACATGTAGGTTGCTTTCTGTACAACCTGAAAAGAGAACATTATGTGTCAGGGAAGCTGTCAGCCTCAATTAAACTTAAGAGAACCTGGCTCATCTTAGATCCCAGGCCAGTGGACCATCATGTGCCTGTCAGTGGATCTTCTTCCTTTCTTCACTTCTTTGGCCAGGACCTGGTTGCACTATTGACTCAACTTATGTTTCTGAGTCAGTAGTCTGAAAAGTATCCCAAGGCACACACAACTTTCATTTCAACCTTCCTGAGGCACACATCAAAGCGATATACCAGGAAGCCAGCTGGCAAGAAATAGGTTTCAAATGTTTGCATAAACTGCAAGTTAACTATTAAGCTATTGGCAAACAGCCCAATTCCAGTCAGAGGCACTTGCCCTCATTAAAGCCCAACAAAATAAAGTCTCTTAGCTAAGCCACTGAAGATGTTACCTATGTAAAACCAACATCTCATTTTAATGGTCAGATTCAATTTGGCTATACTCACTCTCTGAACTGTGTACCTGCGTGAGGCATCTTGCCATTTAAAAGCAAACCTGCCTGTCCTTTCTAGCAAACCAAAAATCGCTTTCTTTTCCCTCTACTAACAGCTTTGCAAAAGAAATAACTGATTGGGGTTTTTATTAGCTTTTTTTTTTTTTTTAAGAAACACATAGTTCTCTCAGACATTCCCAGTCTCCACTTGCATACCTATCTTATTGAAAATTCTGCACGAAAAGCTGATGCATGCCATTTCATTTGCAGACATTATGATGATACCTGCTGTCAATTCTTTTATTAACACTGAAGTTCAAGACACAGTCATTTTTTGGTTTTGCAATGGAAATTTAGCTTTGGCATTAACAATGGAGAGAATGGGCACATGTACACAGATAATTCAGTCAGACATGAGCTCAGTCAGACCGTACTCCAAGCTGGCCGGACATGAGCCAGCTCTCGTTCACAAGCCATGTAGCTGTGTTAGCACAGCACTGTGCCCACACTAATAAAACCTGCTGAGAAGCAGGGTATATTAGATTGGGCACAGTCCTACACTGTCTGGCCAACTTCAATCAAGGACAGAGGATGATGGGTATGTCTGCACCCATCGTGTACATACGCATGCCTGCTCTGCAGGACTCCGACTTCTGTGCATATCTTCTCCTGAAGATTTTATTTCTTATGCTGTAAATTAGAGGGCTAGTGCACATCACCATACATTTCAGAGATTTTAAGTATCTTCCTTGACCATAATAATGATAATTCCCTGTAGCTGTTTCAGTGAAGACTTACAAAAAGAGGGTAATAACTAGCACTATAGGGCAATGAGGGGCTAGGGCAACTGAATGGATTCTACTTACACAAAAGTACTTCCAAGAGCTCTGAAACATAACTGTCCTTTCTAGTAGTACCATTTCCCCAAGGCATTTATTCTGTTGTGGAATTCAAGAACTATAATTAAGTTCTTGTCAACATCTCAAAAATGGAAAATACATTATAAGGAGTATTCACATCTATCTCAAAGTAAACAAACAAATAGAAAATTAAGCTATTCATTGGAAAAACAATGAGTCCTAGTTGTTACAAAAAGACAGAAAATGAAATTATGAAAAGAGATCAGATAATAAAACAAACCACTAGTTCTTTAAAGTTTTGCTCCAAAAACACATGCAACTAAACTCATCTTTGCCCATGCAAGGAAATTTACTCAGTGTTCCAAGGACGGAAAAAACCCATGTCTTAGTAATCTACTGACACAGAAACCAAAGGACAGGTGTGCATCTCTGAGCTCAAATAACTAGCCCAAAAGATCAAGGTACAGAACTGTAATATGAACACATTAATAACATCAAGTCTTCCTTAATAACAAATGCCCTGGAGCAGTTTGAGGCTGACACGACTTCGCCACTTTATAGCGCCTTCATTTAAAAAGATTTAAAAAACAAAAACAGATTTAGTGAGCTACAGATTTGATTTTTAGGAAATGCAGTAAGAAACCCCTCAATTACACAACACTATCCCAGCCCATTCTGTTCTGGTCATGAAAACGAAGACAGGGTAAAAAAGCCAGTTATGAGACTGAGACTTCTGTCCTATTTTAGAGTAACTTCTCTGTACCTTTAACTTTTCTGTTGTCTAAAATAAGCATCCCATGTTTTGAAATTAACTACAGATTGTTGAATACTTATTGTATTTAAGGTATCCTCAGCATCCTTCAATCTCAAAGCCATTGACATGCACTGGAAAAATTTAGCTTATGGAAAAAGCAAATCTCATCTGGGTAGTAGCCTTAGAATCAAATTGTAAGTTTTCTTAATACACAATGCTATTTTAAAGACAGAACTCTTAATTGGTTTTACGCTTTAACATTCATAAATTGAGTCAATTTGTACACTCGTGTGCTACTGTGAATGCAAAACCCATAAAAAGGGAGACTGAGGTACCAATAATCAGAGAACAGAGAAAAAGGAAGAAGGTTTAAGGAAAGATTTGTGTTATTTCTCATTGGAATAGCCTGCATGCTGCAAAAATACTAGATAGTATTAGTCAGTTTTAGTTTTGCAACAACATCTGTTAAATATGATTTAAGATCTAACATACATTGTTTATTTTTCTTGGGTAAAATTACTTATCTGACTTCAGGAAGGTGAATTCAGTATTCACAGAGGATTTTATGAGAGCAAGATTTTTGAAAGAGTGAAAAAGAAGCATTCTTCATTTTGATTTACAGTATGTGGAAGAATACTCAGAATAATACTGGCTAGAACAAGTTCTAACATTCATTGCTGGTGACAGTCAAGACAGCTAAATAGTTTTTTGGCTAAGCAGCAACACTGCATATGTGCCTGCAATGTACTATAGGTGTAAAGTCCATACATCATACACACCTGCATAAAAAAAACCTCAGTGCACAATTTTCAGAGAGAAGCTGAACCTTACTCTTAGTGACAGAAGGAATGTTTTTTCCATCTGAACTACTTAAATTGAGTAACTAGTCCATTCAAGTTTAAAAACTAAACAGACTTTGAAAATATGGGAGTTTATCTTCCTCAATCCATTAGTTAAAAAGAGAGATAAAAGAATGCTTGTAGAGGTACTCTTCAAAACCTTACAAAGGAGAAAGTGAACAGAAACAAAGTATTCAGCTTCTAACTACAGCTAAAACTTTGCCTTAATACAAAAACCTTTGTTGTCCCCCTACCCCTTGTTATCCAAAGCACCAAATAACTCCAGTTAACAAAATTTAAGTTGGTTAGGGCTGAATTAGAGACATAAATAATTTACATCCAAAGAACAACCTGACATAAATGACACACAAAGAACTCATGTATAAATTTTTAAGTGCAAAAATCTAGTAATACCAAAAAGTTTAACCAGACCACAGAATTGTTTAAAGGGATATACTGTTCTCTCTAGACACGTACGTACAACAGGTATATAGTGTCTACTCCATAAAGAAAGATATAAACCGATGAATCTCCATATTAAAATGTAATCAAGATCATACTAGGCACACAGGGATAACTCAGAAATAAACTAAAGAAATTAATTAAAATTAGTTTAAAATTTATAATTTGAAGGAAGATTTCTCAGCTGATTTAAAAACTAATTAAAATATATATTTCAAAATTAATAAATTTTATCGTTTATCTAGAATGTGATTCAAATGACTCAAGTGTACATATTTTTAAAGTCTGGTCAGATACTCTGTGTATATTCACATGTATATCCTACTATTTATCTCCTACCAGGCCAAAAATAAAATGCACTGCAGAACTGAAAACAAAACAAGAGTGAAACACACATGCAATTTTCTGTAACATTCCCTAACCCCAGGCAGCTTGCTCTTAAGTCTCCTGAAACCAACCCACAGAAATACAACATAGCTAACCTACAGTTAAGCCCTTCAAGTGAAGAGTTTCTCAAGAGAAAAGCTGCAATTCAAGTAGGGCATTCGGCAGAAGCTACAGACAAGAGCTGTACTTGAAGCCACACAGTAACATTTCTTTGTCAGAACAGAGAAGAGTATCTACTGCCATGACCATCTTACTATACATCACATATTAAAAGGCAGTAATGAAACACTTCACACCAAAGAAAAGTTATTGTCTTGAAAGTAAGTTACATGGTCCCAACTCAGGAATTTTTTCTGATCAGCTATCAAAAACCTACTTTTTCTGGCAAAGCTCCATTTGAATCTCCTTCTGTCACTAGCCAGTTTTGGAACTGGTAGCATAAGGCAACTTACAGGTTGTTTTTTCAGTAATTACATATGCTACATTAATAAAATATGGCAGACTTAAATTTACTTTATCATGAGAAGTCAGAGAATGTAGATGGGAATTTGCATAAGTAATTTTCCAACATGAATACTTCAATGGCACCAAACTACTAAGTTTTAAAAAAGCAGTATCAGCAACAATTTGTCTTACTTACTGGTATATAATAGATATTCATTTTAGGGGCTTCATTGGCAGTCATTAGCATTCCTAAAAAGAGATTTCCACATTTAAAAAAATTGGTCACAAAAGGATAAAACTACTTTTTAAATATATATTTATTTATTTTTATATATATAAAAATAATTTTTTATATATATATATATATATATAAAAAAAAAAATTGAGGCTTTTAATTAACATTTTTTTGTAGATTTGTACATCAGACTTAAAATATTTTTCCAGGAAAAGAAATGGGAAAAGTGGAAAAACTGATAGCACCAAAAGCAAAATAGTAAAAATATCAGAATGGCAACCTGGGTATTTGTAAGGAAAGAACTCTTCCTAGGTTAGGGAAGTAGGGTGAAATCACATTACCTGTAGCTCGTACAGGGAACATTCTTGTCCTGCAATGGAACAGCTAATTTGGATCTATAATCAGTCTATGTTGTATTAAATGCTAAAGTAAAAAAGGTCTGAAAGCAACACAATTAACAAGCTTCCTTTCCTACACATTCATCCCCTTTTGTGCTTTACCTTAACTGCTCAGCACCACTTCAAGTAACGCTAAGTCCTGGCAACTGTGGGTTGAGAATTTTCACACCAAATTTAAACAGTTCATCCCATAATACTATTTAGAACAAGTCCAGTTAGTACTGCACTGAAAACCCTACCTTAGGCATAAACTTGCATTATGAATACAAGGGGGTTTGGTTTTGTTTTGTTTTAACACACACCTACAGTCTAAACAAATTCGTAAATCTTAACATGGTTTATAATACCTCTGTTGATATTTTATCTTGGGAAACCAACACAAGAGCAGCTTCTCAACAAGAAATGAGAGAAATATTGTGGCTTCAAATGCAGTAATATTAGCCAACAGGGGCAAAAGTGAAATTCTGAAATATCTATAAATATACCTAAGAAGCACCACAAACAAGGGCTGTAAATACTCTAAATACAAAATACTACTGGAGAAGTGTTAAAACCCATGGAAAATCTCCAACTACCACAAGACTTCTTGTGAGCTCAGAATGAGAAATACCCTCAACTTCCTTTCACATAAGGGAGTAATAAGGACATCTGGCATATACTTTGACATTTATCTCAACTTTTTATTTCAAACATAGCTGATCACCAGGTAATGCAACAAATGGAATATGAAGAAGAAAAGAACAATCAAGTTAGATAACATTCTGATCTAAAAGTACTCTAACATATGCCACTGAGACTATGAATAATTGGGTCAATTACTACACACCCAGAGGGTAGAAATATAATTTACACCCAAGTAGAGAAACGCAATTAACATGGGTGGAGTAATCCTTCCTACCTAATCCTTTTATTAAAAATACACAATGCAGCTGGACTCAAAATGTCAGAAAAAAGGGGGCTTTCTTTCCTGGCAAAGCAGGGCATTTGTGAAAGCTTAGTCAGCACACTGAGGCTAAAAACCATACATGGAAAGGTCTGCACGCAATTGAAGGGAAAAGCAAGAATTTATAGTATATACATATATATACAGACACACACACAATGTACTATAGCCTAGTATATAGGTTACATGCTCCGGTAATATACCAGCGTGCTCACTACTGTTTCAGGAGACAAAACATGTCTCCACTGACTTAATATGAATCACTAGAAATAAGAGGACAGAAATTAATTCTGCAGGTGCTTCAAAGATATCAGTAAAGGGAAAACCTCCTCTTTGAGTCTTCCACCAATAATTAAAGGAGGCAAAACCAGTCTTTGGAACAGTACATGGGTGTACACTGCAGGCAAACTGAAAGAATAAAAAAAATAAGGAACAACTCTGTGAATGGAGAAGCCTACTCCACACATTTTCATTGTTTCAGCTCGTTAGTTTTAAGCAATTTTTATGGGAAGAGAGACCACACCCTAACAAACTACACAGCAGCCTAGTTTGATCACTTTAAAAGGCAAATAAATGAGAACTCTTTTTTCAGAGGGAATGTTTTAATAAGACCGTCTTTGGAAAGTTCTCTGCAATACAGTATCTTCAATTTAAAGGAACCAAAACAAGAATATGAAGCGACAGTAAAGGGGAGAAGCAGTTTTATAAAACACAGTTTTAACATAAGAACTTGTTTTCCAGTAATTAAAACAAATGAGGCACAGATTTCTATACCCTGAAGATGCCACTGAATTTCATTTATAGTCTACAACTTAACTGAAGCTGAGTCAATGCTACTCCTAAGTGTAAACCTTTTTTCGGGTAGCCCCATTCTGTGCATGTGTGATCAGAGAAAAGAGATCCACAGCTACTTTAAGACATCCACACTAAAATCTGTCATCATGCAGTTTGGTCAAAGACACAAAAGGGGTTGCTTCCCATGAAAGACAGCAATACTCAAGCTGGTTGGTAAAATAATTTAAAAAAAACCCCAACTACAACAAAACTCACACAAAGCTACTGAAAAAGAACAATTTCATGCAGCCCAGCATACTGGGTTTCTGGTACATACTGCTGGGTCATGCCCAGCTTGTCAACCACCAGCACCTCCAAGTCCTTCTTCACAAGGGTACTATCAATCCCTCATTCCCCAGCCTGTACTGATACCAGGCTTTGCTCTGACCCAGGTGCAAGCCCCTGCACTCAGCCTTGTTTGCATGGGCTCACCTTTGAGCCCGTCCACTGTCCACTGGGTGGCTTCCTATCCCTCAGGAGTGTCAACCGCACAATCAGCTTGGTGTTACTTGCAAACTTGCCAAGGGTACACTCGATCCCACTATGTCACTGATAAAGATATTAAACAGTACTGGTCCCCGTATGGATGACTCAGGGGACATCACTTGTTATTAATTTCCACCTGGACATTGAGCTGTTGCCATAACCCGCTGGATGCAATCATCCAACCAATTCCTCATCCACCGAACAGTCCTTCCCTCAGATCCATACCTCTCCAATTTAGAGAACCAGATGACATCTGTGGTTTTTCCCTTGTTCACTGACATTGTAACGTAAAATGCTCTGGAATAGTGACTACGTAATTTCACCTTTCCATTATTTTTTTTGATTGTGGCAATGCAGTGTTAAAACCATTTCCTAAGGGTGAGATTAGGGTATGGACTTTCTAAGCAGCAGTTTCACACCAAGTGTTAAAACACAAGCTAGGCAAACATCTTTTGGGTTTCCTGTGCCATGCTGGCTTCACAAACATTCAGCACTGCTCTGAGAATGCTGGGGCACCAATAAGAGCACTGAGCCATAGCTATACTAGCACACAGATATTATCTATCCAGTTTTCCATAACTACAACCTCCTATTACTGGAAGTATTTCCTTATTTTTAGATATTCAATTGTTATTATTCTTTAAATTCTGAATAAGCATGTGATGGACCTAAGCATCCTAAATTCTGGAGCAACAGTACTTATGACAAACATGCAATGCACCACCTATTACCTTAAATCTCTTAATTTCCACTGCAACATGCCCTAGTTTTTCCCTTCTGCCTCTGTGTGATTATAAAATACAGCCTAACAGTTCTTACCAAAAGATATCAATCTGCTGCCCTACAGACATGATCAAAGAACAAAAGAGTAAAAAAAAGCAGAACTGACTTAAGGAGGAGATCCAAGACTGGAACACACAATCTAGATCACCAACAGGTGAAAAAGTAATGTCCAATAAGCAACATTAGGGATATATGCAATTCTTAGGGAGTGCATTCAATTCTTTGTGCTACAAGATTCTTCCTCCACAATCTCATGAAAATGATTTCTGCAACAGCACTTGAGGTCTGCCTACGTACCAGAGAGACTACAGAGCGCCCATTGCTGAGTAACATCCATTCTTGTACATATTCAAACTTGACTGGTTATGACCCAAGCAACCTGATCAGACTTTGAAGTTATATACAACTTCAACTTTGGCCTTGCTTTGAGCAGGAAATATATGACCCTCAGAGGTCCCTTCCAAACTAAATTATACCAAGATTCAACACTATCAAATAACTTACTTCTGTTTCACTCCCTGTCATGAGCTCTTTGTTATCAATGCTGCACAGATGTTAATTCACACCTGGGCTCTCTTTTGGATCAGATCAATAAGCTCAAAGGTGATACCGGGATGAAATGCTAAAGATCATTTACTTCAATGACCGCTCTCTCTGTAGCAGTTATGGATGGGAGAAGATCAGGTTTTTCTACACCTATGTTGCACACTCCACAGGTACCATGCATTTATTCTCAAATATACCCCAATCAACTCATACACAGAAACAGGGCACACAAGATGCATGCTCAGCCCATGCCATAATGCCCCAGTTTTGGCAGGCTTCAATTCTTTGCTTACATTATTTCTGGCACTTTGATCTGAGAAAAACAAATACATGGCACACAAATAAAAACGGTATCAATGTCTTTTTGAGGGCTCAGAAAAACCTAGCCCAATTCATAAGTAGTGGAACATCATCACAGGGGGCTAAACCTGAGCACCATGGAAGTGACTTGGCATTTTCAGCAGGAAGTTCCTGCAGACCATTACTGTTTTGTGGCTGCATAAGGTCAAAAATGCCCACTTCCTCAGCAGGGATCAAGATTTAAGTGCTCATCTTACAGAAAAAGAGAAAAAAGGACACATTCTTAACTGAAGTTGGCAGAAAAGACAAGATAAGTTTTAACTTGCTAGAAATCTCAAATTCGCTTATCTACAATCTTGAATTTGAGCTGCTAGCACGAATCAAAGTCCAAGTCACACTGTCTTCACTGCTACCTCTAAAATTAAGATAACAGCAGTTTGCAACACATGCATTCTCTGGATCAAGAGCTTTTTACCCTATGCCATCCTTGTGGCCGTAATTTTTATTTAATCTTTTCCAATACTCTTGCTAAAAATGAAGCAGGTATCACATAGTAGTTACGAGCTAAGCAACTCAGATCAAGCGAGGAAAATTAAGATCAGGTGCAATCTGAGGTACAACCAAAGCATACATGTACATACGAACATTTTGTAAAATATTTTTACTCATGTGGTGGGATCTGGAAGTTTTAGTTAAAAGTGACCGTCAGTTTTGACCTCTAAGCATAATGTTGAGACACCGTAAATTTGAAAACAGTCATTTTCAGAATTCAACTCTGTACACTTAGGAATCTACACTTAAAACCAAAAAATTCAGTCTAAGGGAGGGCACAGCAAGGGCTGTATCTAAAATAAGGTAAGACCAAATAGCTGTAAACACTTGTAAAAATTGTAAACTTGCTGTAAAGCGGTTTTTCCTAGCTCTAGAAAGCAAGCTCTAACTCATCTGGGGCTTAGCCAAGACAAAAAGCCAAAATTCCTATTGTTATGAAATGAAACACTTCAGATATTTGAAAGAGCAAAAGAGGTCAACCACTTAATTGACAGCACAGCAGCTTCTAACTGTGAAGAGGCTCCAATCTAATACAGATGCAGAGGAAATGACGCTGACAAGTAACCATTTATTCCTAGCTCTAGGAGGAAAGTAGAACTAATTCATATCACCTAAACAGAAAAAAAGACAACAGCTTGGATTAACACTGGCTTTCCCTTTTGAACTTAATAAAGACATTAATATAGCTAACGTACCTGAATTTGGATAAAGGCAGACATCATTGATATCGTATTCTGGCTCCATTGAAGTAAATATCTTCCCCTGAAATTGTAGGAAGAAAATATGTTATGAAGTACTCCAAACAACATGATTTAGTAAACCTTAACGTTAAGAATGGCCATTACAGAAGCTAAGAAATAGGATGGAATAAAGATGGCACAGATTTTGCAGAACACTAAGATGTTATTAAAGTATCTGAACACAACACAAGGAACTCAACATTAAATTTGGTCTCTGATCTGATCTCTTACAAGGAAGTCTAGCCTACTAGTTACTGAAGACACAGCAACATACAGTGGCACCTCTGTTTTCTCAGCTCACACTTTTGTGTTGAAAATGTATGCGTCAGATTTACTTTATTTTGTGCAAAAGGCGGGTGAAGTCCATAAGCTCCTGGCACATTGTCAGTGTAACTCCCATCTTGTTCAACTCAGTGTAGTATCATTAAATCATTTTATTTTTTGAAATGATGGATTGGGAGTGGAATTTGAGTCTGGAGCTTGGTTCTTCCAACTTGCTCATCTTACATGAAATATAGCTCAGCACTTTATAAACTCAGTATTAAAGCAGCCTAAATATAAAAGTAGTAAAAGCACCCAGTGGCATTTAGCTTAGACCAGAATTGAAGTTATAAAGGTTATTTAAGAAAGAGGTACAAGCAGGAAATAACATTCCCCACCCCCCACCCCCTGCAAAAAAAAAAAAAAAAAAAAAAAAAAAAGAAAAACAAGAATGGGAACAGAGTCTGAAAAACCCAGACATAATACAGGTGCTCTTATAAGCCAACACACAAGACAGCCAGTAAAGGAAGAGTCTCTAAGAACTGGGCCACAGAATCTGGAGCATGAGAGTACATGCCTACACGGTTCTAAATGAGGGACAGGAACAGAGCAAATTTTGATCCTATTCCTCTTTTTTCTTTCCCTGCAGCAATCCCACCTACCTTTCTGGGCCCTTCCTTTCCCTCCCAGTTACATGCTGTTACCCCACCCACCTCTGGTCTCTCAGATGATTAATAAGAGTCCTCCTCCACCCGGTCTTAGCAGACAAAAGCCTCATGCTCCCCACCCCAAGGCACGTCTCAGCATGGGGCTATTCTGGTATCAAAGCCATACGATCTCCACCCCACAGTCTGCCTCTGCAGTTGGTTCCCAGCCAGAGATAGTCAGGAACCAACATCTGGGAGAGGTGGAGCCAGCTGGAACATACTCTAGGAAAGAGTCCAAAGCTATCTTTGCCTTCCAGCAGTAAGAAAACCTCCCTTTTCCCACTGCAGAGGCCACCTGACAAACCTTACAGTGTTTCATTCCCAATAAGGGAGATGTATATACCTAGGAAAAATGGAGAGAGGCCACTGCAGATGTTTTAAATAATAACCAATAATTTATTTGCTCTTTTAAACAATAAAAAAATAACTGCAGAGGAGCTTACAAAAAACTGCTTCTGATCACAGAAAAAATAAAAGAGGCTGCTGAAAGTTCATAAGGAAGCACAATAGAGAAATGACTGCCTGAAATATTCAGAAAAAAGTGTCCCTAAACTACAACTGCTCTTGGTATGTGTCACTGTAAAGCCAGAAAAGCATAGATGGAGCACATTTTTGAGAAGGAATACATGACTAAACATAGCCCCTCAAACCGAACAAACCAAGTTACAGTAATATCACAATGAACCTATGGGGTAACATATTTTGTGCAGGCTTCATTGGAAGAGTAAGATAAGGAAAATAACAGCATAATACAATGAAATAAAGTGTTATGAAAGCTACAAATTTCTATTTCACTTAGAGGTGCAAAAAGCAAGGATAGAGACATTGCTGCAACATCAACACAGCATAATACATGTTGTTATTTGGATCCAGGCTTCAATATCCAAATAGGCTTCTGTGTAAATAAGCAGCACCTGATTTCAATGGATCATAAAATACCTTTGAAGTCGGCCCTTCTTTGCGCAAGAGAATTGGAATAACCATGTTTCTCTCTGACGAAAATCATAACTGGATGTGTTCAAGCAGACTGAGAAATATGCAAACCAGGGCAATTGCTAAGATACTACTTTTTCTGTTTAAATCCTTCTACTGAAAGAAGCATCTTAGGCAGACATGTACAAACAGCTAAAAAAATACCTGACTATATCTTTATCCCTGACAGGCTGTTGAATAACTTCTCAGATGTTGCTTTATTCAGTCAGACTGGACAAAATGCTATGGAAATTAGACATCTTAAAAACATGACTTCCTACACTCAATTTCAGCTTTATTATTTAAGCTGCATGAAAAAAAAAAACAACCAACCAAAACACAAGTAATAATTGAGAAAACTGAACGCACCAACATAAAAACACTTACCGTATCTTTGTTCCACATTTTTATGATTCGAGAATCTGCAGAGATAATTAAATCCAACTGACGCTGAAACTGAACTGACTTAATAGGCAGGCCATAGTGGTGATCTTTGACTATTAACGGATTACTAGACCGGAGATCGTATAATAAAACCTTGAAGAATGAGACAGATTAAATTTACAATATTGTAAGATCAAGAGAAAGTCACGCACACTAAAGATTTAACTAAACTTGAGGTTTTTTTACTTAAAAGCAAGGGCAGGACTTACAATAGTAGTTTTAAATTCTGAAAACAGAATTTACTTATTAAGAGCACCTAGTTTATTCTGGCAATTTATCTTAACCTCAATGTGCTTCAGTCTAGAAAAATTAAGAGCAAAATTAAGACCTCACCATCTTTCTAAAGTCTTTTAAATATCTAGTGAAAAAAATTAACAGTTTTCAAGGCTCTATGTATTCCTTAATTATTAATATTTCACTTTCAGATTCTTGTGCTGTTCTTACAAGGTTTGAATTTTCTTACCCCCTTCGACATTCAGTGACTATCACTCAGTGAAACACCATATATATCTGCTCTTGAACAAGCTACAGTTTTCTAAACCTGTGAAAAGACTGACCAAAGTAGAAAAAAATCCCCATACTTCACTTTAAAAATACCATGCCAACAATGAATAAATGAATCTAAATGATCCTTTACAGAAAGACAGTAAAAATGGTAGTTGAAAGACTTCACTTTTACCTTTTTGGCCACCATCAAGGTAAGGGAAAGCAGATCTGCTGAACTGAGATGATACTGATTAAGAGTCTCAAAAAGTAGCAAATTCCCCAAATACTTCATAAAAAAACTACAGAATTTGAAGTTGTGTAGTACGTAGGTTGTGATGGTATTAAGTGGCCCCTACTTCTGAAGGGCAAGATGATCTGACAAAATTAATCTGCAGTTTAAGAATGGCTATTGCTACTCTATGTGATTTATGCTCTTGCAAATACCTGTATTTATTTGTATTGTCATAGGTATTTACATTACAATAAATGCACTCAACATGTGATAGACCTGGACTGGCAATTGCAAAACCAGGATCTCCTTAGAACTGTTGTACATGAACTTAAGTCTACCTGCCCAGTAGATGTTCCAACAGCCATATTCAAAGCTCCATCAAATTTCAGTGCTGAAATGGATGGTAAACCTTCTAACCTGCAAAGCACAATGCTTAGTTAGAGTTAAGACATTCTTTTACTAAAGGCTGCAAATAATTTTTAAATGTTAAAAACAACTGAGACACTTAATGTAAATTAATTTACAGATACCACTCAGAAACACTACTCAGAATCACAGAATCACAGAATAGTTAGGGTTGGAAAGGACCTCAAGATCATCTAGTTCCAACCCCCCTGCCATGGGCAGGGACACCTCACACTAAACCATCCCACACAAGGCTTCATCCAACCTGGCCTTGAACACTGCCAGGGATGGAGCACTCACAACCACCCTGGGCAACCAATTCCAGTGCCTCACCACCCTAACAGGAAAGAATTTCCTCCTTATATCCAATTTAAACTTCCCCTGTTTAAGTTTTAACCCATTACCCCTTGTCTTGTACTTCAAAAAGCTGCACTGTTTACATTTACAACTTGTAGTCGTATATAATAATAGCCACTACTAAGGTCAACGACTAAGAGACTCCTTTATGACAGAGAAAACCCTTCATTCACACTACCAGTGGAAGAGAGGACCATGAGCATGCCATTTTAATGTAAAGTGGGATTTGTTTCTAAAAGCAAAACTTCTGGAAAAAAAACCAACCCAAAAGATGACACTTTGAAAAGGTGGCCTTTACTCACTCAGTATCTGCTGTCACACTGCTTAAAGCACAGTCCAAGAGCCCAACTCGATTTCTAGTTCTAGGGTCCCAGCATTCCACTTTACCCTAAAGAGTTTAGAAAATACATTTTAAGCTTACGCAACTGATGTCTGGTATCCTGAAAATGTTGAAAATTTGTATTATTTAATCTATGATAAATCAAATTTCTTAGGCTAACATTAGTTGTTCTAATAGTAGCATACAAGCTCCACACATTTCACTTTTGATTTTCAAAAATGTGATATGAATCAATATAATTAACACTAAATCTCTGATGATTAATAGGGTACACATGCAGGCTAATTTCTACAGATGGCTACACTGTAAAGCAAGATAACATTTTCTCTCCCATTGGCAAAATTCTTGAGCATCTCAGCAACCAAAGCAGCTCAGAAACTGCATCTGCCCTATGCTCTAAAAAGTCACCTTGTTTAACAGATCTATGCTTAACACAGCAATGAGATCACATTCATTAATTAGGTTCCTGTCATGACTCCTTTTCCTCACGCAAACCAATATAAAAAAAGCAAACATTATTGCCCTTTCATTAAAAGGAATGCTAACATTTACCTCAGCCGTCCCCATAGCAAACAGGAAATGTACAGGATTTATGTCACAGACATTACTCTCTCTGAAACAGAAAAAGGAGCAAGTTTAATGACCTCAGGCTAATTTAACACATGAACAACCAAAAAGATTTCTGTAATCAGGTACACAATTGCTCAGCCTGGAAAAGTAAAAGCTGGAGGGAGAGAGAGGCAGGGACAGACAGATAGCCACCTAATAGCAGTTTCTTACACTTGTAGGAGCTTACCAAGAATTTGGAGCCATCAGAGACACTTCTGATTACTTGAAATAGGTAAGGTTCCAACTGGATGTAAGGATAAAGTTTTTATGCTATATGGATATTTAAGCACTGGAACAGGTTGCCCACAGAGGCTGTGCAACTTCCATCCTTGGAGTTTTCATATCCCCTGGGAAAATTCATCTGAATTCATAATGACCGTGCCTTGAGCAGGAGACTGAGCTCTACAGTTCTCTCCAACCTGAATGACTCTGCATTTCTCTGCCCATACCCACCACAAAGCCTTGCCATATTGCTCTGCTCCACTACATTCTTAAACAACCGAGTTATGTCAAAAGGTCTTCCCAATTACTCATGTTCGGAAGCTTACACCTCCACCACATTCTGATGAATGGCCTGTCTTCCTTTCCCTCACCCAAGCATCCTATTTCTCAACAGGGCACCCAAGAGCCCTGTATTTTTCCAGCAACTCTTCCAAAGTACAAATATTTCTCTTTACACCACTCATCATAGCACTTTCCAGCTTTTTCCATTCAAAGGCCTCCACCTCCAATTCTATAACCCATCCAACTTCCCCACTTCACAACCTTTTCACAACTTCAAGTCTCACCTCTCTCAATTCAGATTTTACACTACACACTTAGCTCTCTCGCTGCAGGATTCCCCTTTTTGTCTCTGCTGCTCAGTCTCTGTAATGTGCCTTCCCAAATATTGCTTCATCCATTAAGCTATCCCACCCACTGAACACCAGCTGCTGCCCACCAACGAGCCACTTTATCTCATCAAGTCTGTTGTTCTCATCTGCCTCTCCCAACATGAAAGAAGCCGGGCTCCTGCTCTAGTAGTGTTTTCAAAAGAATGAGACAAATGCCGGAGATATAAAAATTCTCTTTGGGCTACTCCAAAGCAGAAGGACAAAGACATGTCTGGGAAAGTACATACCCTGTGGGTAGATCTCTATAAGATGGCTAAATTGAACAATAATGGCACAGTTTTAATGAAATGCTCTTAAGATCAAGTTATATAATACCTATTACAAGTCTATATTAAGCAATTTTAAAATATCCACAAAAGAAAACTCAATTAAAACATAAAAACTAGAACAAATAATTACAGAACATAAAACAAGGCTCAGGCTCGGCATATGTTCCTTTTCAACTCAGTGCATTTGGGCAGTATTCAGATACAGCACTGATGGCAAGCATGTTAGTAGTTTGCTTCCACCTGGTGGAAACGACAGATAGGCGTCATGCAGCCCAGATAACTTACGAAGCATCAGTTTGCAGGGAGTTCAGAAACCTTCCTTGTTCCAGATTTAGCCTGTATACTTCAGAACTACAAAGGAAAAATCCAAAATTACTCCTTTCTCTTATAAATACTGAAAAATACTGTCGTAAGTTAGGAATAGTTATAAAAGTTCTAACAGCCTGATTTTACCAAATACATAATTTACAGACTTCACAACATAAAAACATAAGACGAATCTATCCTTCAGTGTTAAAAACAGAGAAAAATGTGCATTCTTACCAAATATATTTATCACACTACAATATCTTACCAATTATTCCTTTTGCAGGGAAAAGATGCATGAATTAAGATCTTTTCTTTTCCTACGATTTATGTTACACCTTGAATTGCTATTTACTTTGCTTGAAACCCTACAGACCTCATTTTATTACTGTCTTCTCACAAAGTCAATTAATTGTTTCATGTGATTTGACTCACAAAACATCAACCAGGATAGAAAAGATATACAGTTTTCCTTACTTAGATGCCAATCACTTTTTAAAACAGTACACTGAATTGCAGTTTCTATAACAAATTTTCAAATATATGATGTACCTGGTTTAAGAATCAGAAAGTCTTAAAACAGTACAGGAAACCAAATTAATCTTAGTCTTCCCACATTAACCACTCTTCACAAACAGTCTCCATTATTAATTTGGAGGGAAATGCCACTTCCAGTTTTTAACTCTTCTGGTATTTTAATGCTCATTTTATTCTTGGAAAATATTGCTAACAGTAGTGAAATAAAATGATTCATTTAATCAATACCTTGCTCCTACAAAATACAGGTCACATGATGGATAGTGGTAAGAGAAATCTCTACCAAATTTTGGTATTCTTGTCTTGTAGTAATGGCCATGCTGTGAATGAAACTCCACAAATCTGCCACACTGCAGGAAGACAACCTGAAAATAAAATAGAAAGCACTGAAGCATACAGAAGCAGATTACAGTCTCCTAATCTTACAGCACAGACTTCAGTGATGTTTTTTAAGCTCACACAGGTTAATCACAACTTCTTTAAACCATTTATATTAAAATGATAATCAACTAGTCCTTCATCATTCTCACCAGCTACAGCAAAGAGCTTTACTAATAAATATTAAACGAACATCCACGAGAGTATATGTGACAAGACACCCTAAAAGCAACTCTGGAAGCAGAGCAGCATTAGTTATCTTGGTGTTGTGCTGCACCAAAACTAACATCTGTACTTCCTTCAGGCACCAGATTTACTGATTTCTTTCAGGCATAATGCCATGCCGACACCAGCACGCTCACAGACATTAAGAACAAAAAGTACATACATCCTGATGCACAGCAGCGTTCCAATAAATGAACCCCAAAGACCTTTGTATATTTTGTTTGTCTGCCATATGAATAAGCAGATATTTTCTTTCTGAAACAGGCAAACACCTCAGTCCTGGAACACCCCACAGGAAAGCATTTTTAGAAGGCTAAATCTATGCTAGTAAATAAAATCGGCCAGAACTTGCCTCTATAGTCCTGATGGCAAGTTAATATAGCAGAACTCGTATCTGTATGAAAGAGCTCTTCCGACTCCAGAAACAACATCACCCACAACCTCCGTTACACTTATGCTGTATCTCAAATCATGTTCAGGCACTATGTGACAGAGGAACAGTTGGCCTGGCCCAAACTCATGCCACAAAACATTCAAACAAATTATATGGATAATTACAGGCTAGCTCTTGACTCTGAGCCTCATCCCTATTTAGCCTAGATTTAGAAAAGCTGTAATTTAGTTTAGAATATGTATAGTCCATGACTCTTCTAAAAGTAGTAGATAATGAAGATTTTAAGATTCCTACTGCTGGAGTATATTGTTAGCAACATGAACTAAACATAAGGATGAGAAGCTCAGGAAAGGAGAAGTACAAAAGTTATTCAGAATGTCATCTTTATTGATGTATTTGTACATTCTTCCCTTACAAGACACAGAGAAAGTACTGATCTTGGCTAGAACTTCATGCTTATTTATCAAGTCCCCCTCCTTTTTCTGATATTGATATCAGAAAATGTTTACCAAAATACTGATATCGGAAATGCTGAAACCCATAACGTTTCAGCCTGTATTTGTGGACTCGCTCATCCTGGTCCAGGACCAAGTGGAATATCATTTTTCAAAAGCATAACTACAATTTTGTATGAGATTACAGATGCAGCTGCACAGTCAGTGTTACATAATAATGTTTTCCATATACATCCTAATCAATCCCTCGTGTGCCTAATGCCTTTATGCTTTTATCTGCCTAATGATTTATGCTTTTAACTGGAAGTTTACCACAAGCAAAGCTCTTCACAGAAGTTCAACTGGCCTTGTGGATACCTGCATGAATGAAAGCCAACATCGCGCTCTCACTGTGAAAATGAAAATAAGCCTCAAGAGTCAATCTTATGAGGACAGGGGGACCAGGCTGGAGAGAAGCTAAGTTCCGTGCGCTACTAAAGAACGAGGCAGTGTGTCTAGTGCTGGGACCCTAACTCAAGATGGATGTTGAGAGCATCAAGAGGGCTACCAAGACAGACAAGGAGCAAAACACAAAACATACAGAAAGGTTGGAAGAATCTCAGCTCGTTTAGCCAGGCAAAGAGCACCCTGCAGGGCAACCTAACAGCAGCTAGAACTGAAGCACAGTTACAAAAATGACAAGAGTCAAACTCTTTGCAGTAGCAACAGTAAAAAATTTCAGATTTTCCTGGGCAGGTTGAACAGGAAGAGAAAATTATTTACTAAGATGTAGTGCAGTATCGTGACAATTTATTCAGTGAACTGTGGAACTGCCATGCTTGCAGGTTTTGAGAGTCCTGCTCAGATGTCTGAAGGCCCCCTCAAATCAGCATTTTCATGATTCTAACTACTTCAAGTGCAATTTCTCAAATAATATTCTTTCTTTCTGGCATGTTCAAACATCATGACAGCTACCTGAAATTAGTTTTCTTTCTAATGATTTGGTAAGTTTTAGAAAAATGAAATCGAAAATTGGGTTGTATTAAGTTGTGAAAGTAGGGCTTCAGTCTGAAATATAGTACCAATTTCAGCTGAAAAAACACAGAACAACTACTGTTCATAACCACTCAGAATCAGATTTGCAAACACATTGTGTTCCTCAGTCTCCCAAATAACCAGTATGTACAACCAGACGCATTCCTCTACAGACAAATAAGCACGAGGCTACTGTACTGTATTCAGTCACTGCCTTCTGCTACTTGAATTCATGCACATCTTTGGAAATATGGGAAAAGTTTTGAAAAGACTAAAGCTAGAAGGCTAGATGACACTGTCTCTGATCAAATAAGAAATATTTATTAAAACAAACCTGTACCAGAAGTGCTAAGGTCTCTTCTCAAAAAAAAAAAAAACCCCAAAAAAAAAACCCACACAAAAAAAAAAAAAAAAACAAGCACTTTAAAAACTGCAAACAGCTTTACTTCTCTCCACAATTTTTGCCTCATTCATATGCTTACAATCATGTTGGCTACAACACTACTGAGAAATTAGGCTATTAACTAACCTGCAGCTATCCCACCTCTCAAAAATGGTGCATCGGTGTATCACTTGTCATAATGGACTGTGACTAAATGTCATCCTAAAAAGAATACTTCAATTCTCCTCGTTATTTTGTTTGTAAGAAAAAACATTATTTGACTTTTTTCTCTACTGCAGACAAAAGACCTTAAGAGTGGTAAGACAAATTATAATACAAAGAGAAAAGAAAACAACATTTTGAATGTACAAAAAAATGTTTTGCTTTTTTAAAAGAAAGCTTTCTGTTCCAAAAGTTGTGTTGATTGACTGCCTTTACTATATATGAAAATGCATTTTAATATACATATTAAACCATTTTTTCATTTATACATTGAAAGCATTCAACATACCTTTGAGTAATCATCTGATAAAATCTCAAATGTAACCACTAGAGGAGAGAGCAAGAGAATTTCAAGTCAACTAAGTAAGCAAACTTACTTGCAAACATTGGCATAAATCCTCAAAACATTTACACTCATGCTAACCTTTAGTCATATAAGTATTCCCCACAGGTGTCAATGCATAACTCAGGCATTGTGATAAAATCTTTAATTATATAACTCTATTTGCAAAATAACAAGTAGTTTTCTAAAACTTTAGAAACATATGAAGCATCTTGTAATCTCTTTATCGTTCTTTTATACTTGACACGTTCCTCAACACAATGCTCAGCTGTGTATTTATTGGCTCAGGGAAGGTCTAATCAAATGGTTTTCATTAAGTGTGTGGTCTGGGGACCTTTAGTAACCCGTCAAAGATGATAAAAAATGACATAAGCTCGGACATACTATGCACAAACCTGCACATGCAATCCTTCTACAGGGTTAGTAGAGTTTCAATATTCAAAAAAAACCCAACAACTAATCACAAATTTGAAAGCTACACTGCTGAACACTGCAGTGTATTGAGCTTTGCCTAGTTTCAAATGAGCTGGGTTGGGAACATTAGGGAGTAGCTCCTTCAGCTAAACTGGTTCCATTCAAATGAGGTAGCTCATTTAAAGTTACCTGAAGTGACTCTATGCTACCTTACAGATTAAACATGCTTTCACAGTCTAGTAAGATGCCAGTTCAAAAAAAAAAAAAAATACATACTTTAAACTCTAATTACCAGCAATCATTTACTATTATGACTCCTACTTTTCCGAACTGGGTCTCACTTTTGCCATACCTTCCTTTCCCCAAGCTCTCTGAACCCCTGCCCCACCATTACTCCTCCCCTATGTTGTAGCACCATGCCTTCACCCTACCTGACTCCTTGTAGCCCTGAGGCACAGGGTAAAAAAAACACTCCCCTTTTTCTTACCTAACTCAGTGTTTCTCAATTTTTATTTTTCACACCACTTTCACACACATCACAGACCAGTTTCATTTTTCCCTAATGATTTAGGACTTCTGCCACTCTGTGCTCACCCCTTCATTGCTTTGGTCACCCCTCTATCCCAGTTTTCAGCCATCTGTCTTCTAACATCCCAGCCCTCAAACAAAACAAAAAGCCAAACACCATTCCTCAAATCTGTGCACCCTAAAACTCAGAGACACAGCAGCTCTGACCTCCTCCCCTAGTCTAACTGCCAGCAGATTCCCCTTTTCCAATTGTCTAGGTGGCTCCTAGCTTTCCTCACCACAGTTCTCTGCTCAAATTAGTAGCAAACAAGGTGTAATTAGATTCTTGACCATGCTACCATCTATCCTCAAGTACCTTGCTTCCAAGAAAACAAACAAACAAACCAACCAACCCACTCCCAGGAAATGCTCTTTACCCTGTAACTGAGCTTGGGCTCCAGAAAGCAAGCCATGAGAGCTCATTTCAGGAGCAATGGTGCAACCATAGTGCATTTTCCTACCTTACTGCTTCAAAGGGGAAAAAAGGTAGATCTAGCCACCACCCAGCCATCATACCCATGTTACATTCCCCACCCCAAACAGAGCACAAGACTTCAGCTTCACTCACGCTCTGGGCACAATGCTCACTAGCTAAAGGTAAATCTTACATTCTTCACACCACCCCAAGGGAGGAAAGAACTTTGAAGGAGGAGGAAAAGGGAAAGATACAGAGGTAAAGACAAAGTGATGTTTTACTCTAGATTCGTATGTTCCCCCAATGTACATTTTGCCCCTCAGCACAGAGACAGAAGTTTCTATCTGAGTACTATCTGAATTACACATGAAAGACATCTTGTGCTAACAGCTATAGCTTATACTAACCTTCAGAATCTAAGCATCTTTCAAATTTCTGGGACAACTGATAGGCATCAAAACAGCGGATTCTTGGCTTGTAAGTTCCTAGAAGAATAATTTGATCTTTAATTAAAAAATTTAACAAAAATATAACATTAAAGCTTGTTTTTCTTTCCTGTTTTTTCTCTTTACTATAATGTCTTACATTACTTTACTGCATTTCAACTATAAGTATTCCAATCTTACCAAAGTCTCTGTGATTGGAAAAACTTATCTCTTAGTAACACAACTCTAAAGCCTTGTTTTTGTCTTTGGTGCCTGAAAGCACCCTTCTTGTATGTCAGTTCTTCTGATTAATAGATACATCATACAGAACTGAATAATACCTTCCCTAAGTCTGAAAGACCAAATCTCCTTATGTTATTACTACCTACTTGAGTATTGATGCTTGGATCCCTCTTTGACGAAGTTACAAAATGTAGCATTATCCTCCATCCTTTAAAACAATACTCGACTATGATGTTCAGAACTTATTTAAAGCAAATTTAAAGACAACAAAAATAATGAAGAATTTAGTTTTTAACTGTCTTATAAACAGTTTAGGTTTTAATTGTATTATAAACGCCCAGTGGCAGGGAGGTTGGAACTAGATGATCTTTAAATGTCCCCTCCTAACAACATCTGTATTCTAAAAGCAGAGTTTCACAATACCACTACCAAGACAGCAGTCTATCACATCTTAAGAGTAAGCTTCCAAAACAGCTCAATGCTACTTTCAAAAATGAACTCTTACCAATTCTATCTGAAATACTAAGTCATTCTGCAATCAAGGTTTTCTAGCACTTTGGCCCTCTGCTACAGAGAGACACTGTTAACTCACCAACTGCCATAATATACTGTCCATCTCTTGATACCTTAATCTTTGTGCTAACCGTGGGCATTTCAAAGTCTTGAATAAGCTCAATTCTTCTACGGATATCTATTAAAAAAAAAAAAGAAAAAGAAAAAGAAAAAGGTTGTTGTTTAGGTAGCACAGTTGTATCAGTACAAAAACCTATCAATGGTTTCTTACGGAAGAATGTTGAGTTAATTGGATATAGGGAATATCTTTAAAAGTATATATTTATTTATTTATCTTTTAAATATTGTTAAAAGAATCTTAGAAAGTATAGAGATCTTTTAAGTATAATTAACGTGTTATACGCGGATTAATAGTCTGTTAACCCCACGTGGGGGCTACCTCCACACAAAAATAAACGTCTAAGGTAACTACATAACAAGTTACTATATAATGTAGTAGCAAATATTTATCATACATTTTATGCAACTTAAATGTTGTATAATGTATTCCACCCTCCTGTTAACTCCCTGCATTTTTGGGTTGGTTGAGTTTCTTCTTCCCAGCCATTTTTATTTTGTATAATGATTTCAGGTTAAAATTATGATCTTCCTGCACTCTAAGGTTAGCATAATACAATAGGGGAGTTTATAGTTGGAGTATATATATATATATATATATATATGGAGTTTATAGCATATATATATATACATGGAGTTCATGGTTTATAAGCTATACATGTAATTCATCAATCATGTTTCTATACAGTCACGTAGTCACGTAATTCATCCATCATGTTTCTGTAGAATCTACAACCCCAATACTTAATGTCTGAAATTTAAAACAGCACAGGTAATATGCTGTTCACATAAAGCTATACAGGAAGTTGGAGTAATTATTTATAGTTTTAATTCTGTAGTTTTTAAAATATAAGCTGTGCATAACTTCCCTGTATCAGTCAGTGAAGTGTCTCCCTCTGGACTTGCACCTTATAGTGTAACTGAGTATTACAGAGGAAAACTCACCCACATCTTTCTTCTGTAAAGCTCTTTTCTTCCTGTCTGAGAGCCACTGCAAGAAAACACATAAACCAGTCTTGAGCTCATTATTCATAAAGAAACCAGAGAATCACTTAAGGTTTATCCAACTTGTAACTACAAGACATTCAGGCCATTAATAATTTATTTTTTTTGTTTTTCTCCTTGATTATTTTAAAATTTCCACGGGTATTTTTAACCATTCCACATTAAAAAAAAAAAAACAACTTAGGAACTCGTGGGTTTTAGAGACCTACAGAATAACACACCTACAGTTACAGATGCACGCATTCAGTCTGCATTCGTAGCTTAAAAATACCCGCAGGTGGTTTCAGTTACCGACCCTCCACCCTCACCACAAGCGCATACGGAGCAGGGGCAGCTCCATGAGCCGCTCGGGCCCAGGCTGCAGCTGAGGCCCGAAGCGTACAACGCGCTTCTAACCGCTCGCACTGTGGCACACGGCTGAGGGAGCGCCTGGCCCGGCCGGCGGCGCGTCCCCTGGCCCACCCGCAGCCCTCCCTCGCCCCGCCGCCCCTCACCTCCGGGAGGCTCCTGCCGGCGCTGAGGCTGTAGATCTTCACCTCGTTGAGGCTGGAGACCTGCATGGCCGCAGCTTCGCCCGCCTCTTCCGGGGCGGAGGGGAAGCGGAAGGCTGCTCGCTTCCGGCCTACTGCTGCTTCCCCCGGCGGGAGGGCAGCGGGCCCACGGCCGGGGCATTCGGGGGCGCCCGCTGCCTCCCTCTCACGGGGCTGGAGCACATCCTTCTCGCGGGGAACGAGGCGGGTCCGTGGGGACTTAGCTGCCGCCAGTGTCCCGAGCGCTCCTGTCTAGCGATCCAAAGGTGCCCGTGGCTCTCCTTGTTCTCCGCCCTGTAACACCGGGAGATGAAGAGCGCTGCCTGTCCGTGAGGCAGGCTGTGGTGCCGCTCCGGGTGGTGAAATCACCACGGCAGAAGCTGCTTCTGCAGGGTTGGTGGAAGAGATGAAGAAGGTTAATTTTCTCACCCTACAGCAAACCATGCCCGTTGGCTAAGGAAAGGGATGAATCCAGGGTTTGGTGATCTGAACCTCACCAGCACACTTAAAAGACCTTTGTGTATTGCTCTGTAGCATCACCGTTTAAAGAACAGGCATGCAAAATTCTGACTGTTCCTAGTCTTAACTTACAAGAGCAACAGCAAGTATTGGAATAATGTATATCAAATTAACAAGAAACAATGAAAACACAATTAAGTCTCATGCTGAAAGAAGGCAGATTTAGATTATATATTAGGAAAATGAATTTCACTGTGAGACTATGGAACAGGTTGCCCAGAGAAGCTGTGGCTGTCCCATTTGTGGCAGTGTTCAAGGCCAGATTGGATGGGCCTTGAACAACCTGGTCTAGTGGAAGGTGTCCCTGTCCATGGCAGGGGGGTTGGAACTGGATGAGCTTTAGGGTATCTTCCAGCCCAAACCATCCTGTGATTCTGTGCTAACTCTGGTACAAGGTGCAAGCTGAAGCTGTTTCAAGTAGGTCTTCTACAGTATTCCTTGGATGATACATTGCAAGAATGATGATGCCAATATCATTAATAGAAAGGAGACTATTCTAGGTTGTATTAGAGGGCATTGGAGCTGAGATTCATGAGAGATCAACACACCTAAATATAGTTGCCTATGTGGATAGTAGACGTCTAAACTCTCGGTTCAGAGCTGAAGCTTCACTTGCCTAAATGCAAGTTCTCTAGTGGCGTTTGAGACGCCATAAGGCATCAGGACACCTAGATGGGACTGACACAAGACCTGTGGACAACCCGTGCCCTTCTGCAGCAGGAACTGGGGGCCAGTCAGGGTGTGCAAGGCCGTCTCAAGTAGCACTAGAAGCTCAAGCAGCTCAATCTCAGCCCTAGTAAACGCAGTGCAGGAACCCTGAGGAGCAATGTAGCCCGGTAGCCACTAGGTGTCTTCTTCGGGGGGAGAGCGATGATTACCGAGTTCTACTGTCTCATTACTTAGACAACCACTGGGACCTGAATTGTGCAAGTGAAGCTTTGAAAAGGCATATTGCTTTCGGTATAAATCATAGAATCATAGAATAGTTAGGGTGGGAAAGGACCTTAAGATCATCAAGTTCCAACCCCCGTGCCATGGGCAGGGACACCTCACACTAAACCATGAATCCTTGTTGCATGTAGTAATGATACACGTTTAGATTTTCCATTCAAATTAATATACATGGAGCAGATAGGCACACTGACTACAATAAGCATTAGAAGGGCCCTTTCAGCCAAGAGCAGATCATTTTGCTTGCTTATTCTTTCTGTTTCTAGTGTCAGAATTTGCTGTGTGCGTTACCTGGTCACAGATGTGGTAGTGCAATGTTCTGAAATAACATGGTGATAAGCAACTCGAATGTTGCCTTTACTGATTTTAATGACAGCTAGGCAGTGCTCCTTCAGTACATACATACATACATATGAGTACTAGTTGTCAGGTACACTCACATTGAAACAGCATTTCACATTCAGTATATAAATTCATCAGAAAGGCTCTGCTGCACTTCACAGTACAGAGAGAGCAAAGAACCAATATTCCAGTATTCTTTAACATAATTAAGAAGCAGATACACAGCTAAGGAATTATGATAAAGAAGTAGTTTGCGCACTAATCTTAAAGCTACATAGAATGTTTTCATTTAAATAATATTTTATTATCCATTATCAAGTTATTTAAGAGTTCCTTCATTAAAATATTTTAGACTATGATTTTAAATACCTTGCTACAATAATAATAAAACACATGACTGGGAAATAGGACTTGAAAGATTCTAAGCAGACAGAAAAAAAAAACCCCACATGTTACTAGAAGACTAAACAGGTAATGCACGTGATAGATGTATAAATTGTTTTATAGAGAACTACAGCTCTGTGGTTGCTGTTTTGCAAGCTTAAAACAAGCTTTCCCATTAGTATCAATGTCATCATTTTCTAGGTAATTAATTTTGGTTATCTGTTTGAGAAATTTCCCTTGGGAGATAACTTCAAGCAGGGTATTTCAGTACTCCTAATAGCTGTTTGGAGGCAGAATTTTGCTCCTTAGTGTAACATCTGAGAGATGTCACACTAAGAGAGAGGCAAAGTCACTTAAGGTTCATTTCCTTGATAGATCAAAGGAGGCAGAAAAACACATGATGATCACGAGGGAATTAGACAACTTTGAGATCACATGGCACCGCACACAGGACCAGGAAGGGGAATGGCAGGGGAGACACAAATGGCTGTAGCTGTGCTACCACCAGAGCACGCAGCACACTCTCCATATCCCATGGCATGTGGTTCTGTATGCTGCTTCCCTCCTCCACCTCCACTGCTGCTTCATCCAGCCTGAAAAAAATGTGTCATGGGGGAAAGAAAGATTTAAAAGTCACAGTAGAACCAGAAAATGTGATAATAGAAAACGTTCAATAGGGCATTGTTTAAGCATTAACATCATGAGTCCTTGATAATTTTCTACTAAAACATTAAGTAGCATAATATTTTCCATTTTAATATGAGTAATCAAAGCAAATGAGTCCACATGGAAAAATAAGAAAAGTGACATTGCTGCAATAAAAATATTTAGGAAGGAAATAGTGTATATTGTAGAATCTAGAAATCCAACAATTCTTCAGCTTGGACTTTACCTTATTCACTATAATATCCATGTGTACAGGAGCATCCCCAACAGCCAGCGCCACTGCAGCAAGTAACATTTCTCATGTGTTAACAATAGCATCAGCTAACACAATTCTATATATAAGATACTTATGACAACATAAGATTTCTAAAATTAATCATGCAAAGCATTTCCATGGCTTGAGACTGCAGCAAGGATCCAGTGAGAACTGTACTTGAGATGGGAAAGAACTTCCTTGTTAGGTGATGAGGTTTACTACACCTTTCAGATCACTAATCTGTGGGTAGAAATATATCATGTGCATATCCAAACATCAGCGAATTCTGTTTTCATTATTAAAAAATATCATCTAAGGGAACAAGAAAAAAGGAAGATTTGGCAATAATCGCTATTTATATGACTGTCGTCACACACATCTATGTGTTAGTTATTTTGCATAACTTCTGGAAAGTCCTTTTTTGTGTCCTAGAGGACACTATGGTTGAAAAGAACTATAATAATCACAGTTATGAGCATTGAACGCTAGCCTAGAAAGGAAAAAGAACAAACAAACAAGGCAGGAAAAACTCCCCATAGAATTGTTATTTCAGCTACAAATCTTTTTCTGGAGAGCTTTCAGTAGAGACTCTCCTCCTTCACACATGTATTGCTTTTTTATATCTCACTAAAAATGTGAAAGCAAAGGAAGATTAATCCTTAGCTAATCTAAAGAGTCCATAAATTTAGAGTCTAAGACCATGACTTGCACATTAGCTACCTAAAGCATGATTTAAATGGAACAGTTCAAGTCCAAGACTATGATTCAGGATGTCTTCCATCAGATGCTTCTTCCTAGTGCTGGAGAAGCTTAAACCCATTAGGGGTATTCATTTAATGTTCTTGGAGGTGTCAAGGGCTTTGCTTCTGTGCATGACCAGATCTGCCTGGCACCAGCACCCCAAAATCCTCTCAGTTTAGGACAGATCCTGTGGAAACGCAAGAGCATCCTTCTGTTTAATTTCTTGTGGGGCTTCATTTCCACTTGGTGTGCAGAAACATGGACAAAAATAATGCAGCAGTAGTGAAGAGGTTGCCTTACTGCTGTATGACAGCACAGTGACTGGATCACTTGGGTGGAAAATGAGAACTGGCTGCATGTTCTGGAGAACGTTACTTACTCCACATGACCTGTGAAATACTCCCAGTATCTTAGCCAAGCTTAAAGGCAACAGAAGGCAAACTCACGACTTAGTAAGGACTAAAATCCACAGCTATATTCTACCAAGGAATAAGCATCCAAGGGGGAGGAAGAATTACTACCTTGCAAATGGACTCCTGCACCGCTTGAGTGTTTGTTAAACAAAGCAGGTAAGTCCCAAAAACGAGAGTTTCCTAACAGTTTCTTTATTCCAAAACGTTCAGACTTGCTAAAGGAGATCAGCGTTTAATAAAACCAATGGACTCTGCCTTTTGGGTTTTTTTTTATGAGCGTTTAAAGGACAGCAAAAAGGTGGGAAGCTGCAAGAGATGAGAAGCAGCAGGATTCGGAGCTGTTGGGGGCTGGTCTCACCCGGTGGCCCTGCCCTTTCCGCGCTGAGGCCGAGCTTGCACCCGCTCAGCTCACTTCAGCGTGGATCCAGCGGCTGCCCACCTTCACTCTCCGCCCTGCCCCGCCCCGGCCCAGCCAGCCTCACCGAGCGTGTCCGTGCCGGCCCGCCGGGAGCCGCCGCCACCGGGCTGGTAGCAGCGGGACGGCGCCGGGCAGCGCGCAGGTGAGGCAGCGGGCAGCGGGCAGCGGGCAGAGGGCAGAGCCCCCCCCCGCCACCGGCAGCATTCCCCCGCTCCGGCCCGCCCCGCGCCCCTCGGCGCTGCTCCGGTCCCGGGCATAGCCGGGTGCGCGGGAAGCAGGTGCCGCATCTTCGCTCCTGCCCGTCGCACCTGAGAGCAGAGGGGTGCCAAGTCGCGGGAGAAGGTCCCAGAGCAGCGGGAGATTCCAGCGTGGCTCTGCGGCTCGCTGTCCTGCCCTGATCTCCTCTGTGAACACCGGCGTAGTTGTCCTCCGAGCGTTCTCTGTATTGCCTACCTTGTGCTGATACTGCCTCTGTACACCGCGACCTGCCTTCCTCCGGCTCCTTCCTATCCAGCCTGGGAATTAAAACACATGGGAAAGCAATACTTCATCTTGCTAGCGGCGCCTTTTGCAGCGTATGTGTTCGGCAGAGGTCTTTGCGCACCTTGCTCACTTTTGCGTACCAGTGTCCAAAAATTTGAAAGAATATTTATCAAGCAGAAACAATCATGTTTCGGGTGTTTAGTCAAGTCTCTGAACTCCACAGGGGGGACTGGACATACAGGACGAGGCGAACGGAACAGGCTGGGAGGGAAAAGGGGAGGAGAAAGGTTTGTTTTATTCATTCAGAAACTGGATGTAACCCTGAGAAAGGAGGAACAGCCGCACTCTTTCCGTGACATTCTGGAGAAGGTCATGTTCCATCTCAGCCTGAGACACAGGACTGACTCACTCTCCTGCTGTTTCTGGAAAAAGAATCAGAGATCCATCCTATCCCTTTCTGTTCTTAGGGAAGAGCCTGTTTTGTGTGGGGCTCTTTTTAACCACGAGCCTGTTTTGTGTTTTTACAGTAACCAGGAGTGAAGGGAAAACATTAGATCATGTCGGAGTTCTGGCTAATTTCTGCCCCGGGAGATAAAACAAATCTGCAGGCATGGGAGAGGATGAACACGGTGACATCTAAATCCAACCTGTCCAGCAACAGCAAATTCCATATTCCGGACTTAAAGGTAAACGAGGAATCGGTTTGTGTATGGGCGATCCAGCGTTTTTAACCATGGCCAAATAAATTTGGGTTAAATGTGGGATTTATCAGTTGGGATAATATGCAGAGAGTAGAAGAAGATTGCATTTGGGAATGAGTTGCGGTCAGTCAACTGAAAATTGATCAGAAAGAAAAGAACTCAGTGTCATTGTGACCTTCACGTTGCAAAGATATACATATGAGGAGTGAAAGTGAGATGAGTCAAATAAGTAATCTTCTGTATTCAAGGTGCGATTTGCTCCTGGTTGTGCAAGTCATACAGCATTGTACATCTTGGATGGCTACTGCAAAGGGAGTAGCCAAGTACCTAGAACCATGCCAGTGAGACTACTGACAGAAAACAGTGCTATATGCACATTACTCCTTGGGAAATGGATGTGTGTGTTTGTTCAGCTACATTATCCAGCTTCATATCAGCATATAAATAGGAAGACTATTAATGCATTATTAATATCTTTGGATTATTTAATCTTATTTTATAAGATCTGAACCTTACTTTTATTTCACTTTTGGCTGTGAAAAATCTAAATATACTGCATTAAAGTCAATGGAGCTACACAGCAACTTGGTTCCTTGGGGATTTATCATCACCAATCACTTAACAAAGCTACACTTAGTGCATCCAAAATCTGGCTTTAATCCAAAAAGATTGTTAACAGTTATAACTTGAGCTATTCCAGTTACATAAGGATGCAAGTAAAAGGGGAGCCTGTTCTCAAGTAATAACTGACTGAATTGTCACATGAATGTTTCAGTCTGGGAATCTTGCTTTTTGCATGTGCCCCTGAGATTGATACGATTTTTACCACCTATGGGCCTTACCCAGATTGATGTGAGTCTGTTAATGTTAAAGCCCATTAATATTCTGCTAATTGTTCTATGTAAAATTTGATTCTTCTCCTTCAGCTTGACCCTTCATGATGTCGAGCTGGCAACATTACAAGAGAAGGGTTTAGCAATATACTGCAATACCATAAGCATGGGACTATGACTGTAACAGTCATACAAAAAGCAGATGTCAGTATTGGAGGAAAAGGCTTTATGAGAGTCTTGCTATTTGGTAGTAGCAAAGAATGCAGAGAGAGACTCCCTTTTGAATAAGTGCTCCTTTCCTCATTTCTCTTAGTACGTCTGGTTTGTTTGTATGTGTATGGTGTGCATTTCTAGTCACTATTTTAGCAGGTTGAAGAGTAGAGTATGCAATTCGATGATACAGAAATGAAAACAGGAAGGAAGACACTGATATATGCTCCGGAGACTACACATACTTTTTTCCTTTACTGGAAAAAGCTTTTTATGCCCTAGGTCTCGGTAAAGGAATTGCTACTATTTTCCACCAAGTAAATAAGGTTCTGCCCAACTATTGAATTCACAAGGGCAAACACAAGTTGGTGTCCCTAAGGCTGCCAACAGAAGCCTTAGGCAGACTTGTGCATCTTTCACCTACTTCTTATCTTTTGCACAGGTGGGGACACTGGATGCGCTTGTTGGTCTGTCAGATGAGTTGGGAAAACTTGATAGCTTTGCTGAAAGGTAAAATAGATCTTATTTACTACCTACGAATGAGAAACAGACATTGTTTTTATGGGACAGTATGTCCTTGTGTTCACCTCAGTCTGACTCAGTTCAACCTGAACTACAACTGGACTAAAGTGGATTGACTTTGTTTAACCCTTTTGTTGGTTGTCATGGAGTCATCAGAAAGAATGCTAATTCCTTAAAATTTAGCTGAATTAAGTCTGTGATAGTTTTGTCTGCACAGCAATCTGTTTGAGTGGCAGTGTGAGGGAAGCTGTTTCTCAAAAGGAAACTTATAAGGGTTCTTTTATTTTTATTTTTTTATTATTTATTTATTTATTTTTAAGAATATTTTTAAGAACACCCCATCCATAAACTTAAATTGAGCATTTACAGAATATGAAGCCTTCCTTGATCTTATTTTCCAAGACTAGTTTTGTTGAGCCTTCTTTTCAACCAAATACAGTTCTGCTGTTCTGAATGAAATCTGGACCTCTTCCCTCTTAGACTTTTAAACTTCTTGAAAACCAGAATGTTGACTCTCATTACATCAAACTTATTTACGCAAAGACTCACGTGATCTCATTGTTGCTCATTGCCCAGTTTGCCTTTTGGGCCAAACTGACCTGGGTGTTCAAAGAATAGTATACTACAGCAAGCTGAGAAAATGTCAGGTTGTAAGATACTTCATGGCTCAAAGTAGACTTTGTTGTTGAGGCAATGAAAGTATAAGCTGTTGGGGGTTCTGGGTCTTGATAACAGAGGCATGTTAGTTCTGGGGCTTTTTGCCTTTTTCCCCCAGCTATGAGCGATAAGGATTTGTCTATATATGCTCGATACTTTCATAGATTTTCTCTGGCAGTTGCAAACACACACTGATAGAAACTGCTTACATCTGTGCTAGGCAGTTTGGGTAAAAGTAAGTCTGCTAGAATACATTTCTCCAAAGGATTTTTTACTTTACTGGTGCTATAGCAGGGATGTATTAGGATGATCACATTTGATCCTTCTGGGTTGCATACAACATTGAACTTTTAAGAATACGACTCATATCTTGAATTAGAAGGGACTCGTAAGGATCATCGAGTTCAACTCCCTGCTCCTCAGAGGGCTACCTAAAACTAAACCATTTTTCAGGATTTGTAGCAGGACAGAGCAATTCAATTCATAAAAAATACCAACCCCAAACCCCTTTTCCATTGTGATCCTGCAAAAAACCTGTCACAAATTCTTTATAAGCATGTTCAGGCCTCTGGTTCATACTGCAGAGATTCTTCATGAAGCAGGAATGGGGGCAAATTTGGGGAGAGACAGTGCCATAGTGCCAGTACCTGTTATCTCTGTTCTGATGGAACATGTCTCTACTTAGGGCAGCAGATGGGCAATCAACTGTATGATCTGGGTTTGAGGACTACCAAAAATCACACAGAGCTGGTTTTCAGAAGGGCTTAACTAATCCCCAGCTTTCTGCAGAATTAGGACTTCTGAAAGGCTGACTGTAGGATCTGTGTAAGATCACAAGGGGTAGTTTTAAGTGAAATGTCAGTATGAGCTCCCTAGGCTGTCTGGCTCCTTTAGTTACCTATGTCTTAACTTGACAACATGGTACAGTTCAATGCCACTTTACTCCACAAGTTGTCCCTTTAATGCCAGTAATGACTCTTACTATGCTATAGCCACAAGCAAAGGGGTCAGTGAGGCCCCTGCACTTAACCTGCTGATTTGAGGACTTTTCCTGTTTGTCTCGTTTGCCTATTAGTCTGGGTAACCAAGAAGAATCAAAAGGTTTTAAAAATAAGAAGAATGTGTAGAAAAATAAGAAAAATGCATTAGAGTAATTAACAGAGAATAACCCACACTACTCTGCCGTGTCCCACAAGGACATAAAAAGCATTTTGTGCTAAATAAATGCCCAGGGCTATGAGCCTAAACAGTGATTCGTGGGTTAAAATGCCAAGCGCTCGAATGACATCCAGAGGGCTACAAGCCTGTTCAAATGACTGGAGCATTTATGTTCCTGCTCCTCTGAAAGAGCTACCTGCTAAACTGTTGCTGGATAAACACAGCTGCCCATAAAGCCAGGCAGTGCAAACCTGTCAGCGCTGCCTCCTGCCAGGACAGCAGAGAAGGGGCAGGAGTTTGCAGGATCTATTGTTTCCACATACTTTTATTATTTATTTACGCAGGGAGGCAGAGTGTTTTTCCATGTCACCCTGTGGCAATGTGGAGCTCTCTGAAGCTGACAGTCCCCTCAGTCACCCTTACCCCGGGGGTTCTCCTGGATACTTGGTTGGTGGAACATTCTGCAGCAGCATCAGATTGCAGGGCTTCTGCTCCCTGCAGTATTTTGAAGGCCTAGCTGGTGGCAACTTTTAACCCACAGTTAACACTTAAAGAGTGTTAGGACTTTTTCTTTTTTTTTTTCTATTTTTCATTTTTTAAACTAATGGGATTGCAGCAATTCCAAAAGCAAAATCTGTGAGTCTTCCAAGCCATAATAATAGGCTAAATGGAGTTATTCTCTCCAATTACGGGTTTTTGTTACTACTTCTCAAGGCAGTTTAGCTGAAACCCTTTCCCTTTATAATGCATTATTTGAGGATGATACTTGCTCAAGGTCTCATTTAAGGGCAGAGGTTTAAGGGTTGGATGCAAAAGCTGCTTGCTGATGGATGTCACAGTAGGCGATGGGGCTTCTACAGAGATCTGATTCCTCTCACTCGCCTCAGACATCAGCAGTGCACAGGGTGCGTGTTCTGTCTTTGTGTGGGGAATGTATTGGACGAGTGAATCCCACTTGCATTTCATGGGATGCAAGGCAAGGCACAGAAATTAAGCCAAGACTGGAGAATATTTCTCTGTCCCAGTGTATACATGCATTCTGGCTGTGCTCTGCTGCAGGGACCTAGCCTGGGCAGCTATGACTATCAGGCGCATGAGAGCACATACCTGTCCCACCATTTATACCTGTGGAGAAAGACCAGAGCTAACTGTCTCCCAGCTATCAGGTTAGCCACCAGCTGCACTCCACAGTAATGAAAGCAGTTCAGTCCCCTGGGAAAAGCTGCTGGGTCATACCCTTTTCTTTTGGCTACCTTCTCTGTAATGTCTTTATCCTCCTGCTATACCAGTCTTACCAACTGCGCTGGAGTCCTGTCTTGTTCCAGGTTCCTTGGGCTTCCTGAGCATTGTGAAGGAGCCAAAACCCAGCTGCGTCTGCAAGCTGAAAATTGCAGAAATGCTTGGCAAGGCCACAGCTGATGCAGAAGCTCAGTGTGGACCCTGCACCGTCCCTGCAAGCTGCTCACAGTGAGGGGCTCTGTTCAAATCACTGCTCTGAATCGGGAAGAAGGAGGTTTTGAATGTAATTCTCCCACACCTTAAAGGAGTGTCTTGTCTGCAATGATAAAGAGAGGAAGAGTCCCCTAAAGAAGAAGAAGAAGAAGGAACTTCTCTCTGTCCATCAAGAGAACACTAATTTTCCAGAGTACTTTGTAGGAACCTTATCTCAGCAAGCCTAGGGGTTTATTTAGCATCCCATGGAACAGATATTCAGCCTGTATGTGCCTGCCTATATGCTGCCTCTTGTTCCTCCATCACCTTTGGCACTTTAAACATGGGTTTCTTCCTTTCTGGTTTCTGCTGAGTATCTTGAGGGTACAGAAGACTGAATCTTGATCTTCTGGAAGTTTAGAGCATGGTGGAAATGCTACTGCCTGTGTGTTTGCAGAGATCAGTGTATTTAGAAATAAGGCATTTGGTTCTGCAATATGCCATAGATGGTTTATCTTAATTTGAATTTCGAATTAACCTGCCTTGCTTTAGAAGTGTTTTGTTTGGACATCTCCATGTTTATCAGATCATTGCGGCAACCTTTTTTGTAATCATTTCTTCACTAACAAATCTTCTCTTTTTATACCTCAGCGTAATAAAGAAAATAGCCCAGTACATAGGAGAAGTTATGGAGGACTCAAAAGATAAAGTGCAGGAAAATCTTCTGGCCAATGGAGGTAGGTTCTGTGAATATGAGGTTTTTGTTTGCTTCAGAAAATGAACATGTGGCATTGAAACACGCACACATTAGAAAGGACAACCATCAGCAACATTTTTAAAGAACACATCTTGCTGGCTCCTGTTTATTTCAAAGGTAGCAGAAGCTCTGTCCAGCACCAACTTTGCTTCCAGGGCAGTGTTCGGCACCTAGTACTGAACTGATTCCTAACAGAGCTGAGGAGTGAAGAGGAAAGCAGCAGACATCTTTGTGCACTTCTAAAATGACCTAGCACCTTCTTGTGCCCTCTATGGGCTTGATCTCTTACAGGCAGCTAAATCTCATTTTGTATGGCTGCACAACATCTGTCAGTGGTCTGGCAGCGATTTGCCTTCCCTCCTACAGTGCTGGGATAGGTCATGTTGTTAACTGTGGATTTCTGACATCACAGCTGGGTGTGGGGCAGCAGCTCCAAAAGATGGAGCCAGGGCTGCACTCACAAGGTTGTGCTAGGGGCTGGCAGGACATACAGGTGCTACTCCTCTTAGGAGGAAATGCCCTCCAGTGTAGTCCTGCCCTTGCTGCCTGCAGTAGTGTGGCGGAGAAGAGCAGGCAGTGACAGCAGGGGCATTTCTGTCATGCCAAAGGACTGTGGGAGCCTATTACCTTCCAGTATGCCCCCCTACATCATCTCTAAGTAGTCAATGCAGTGTTTTTATAACCTCCATGAAGTAATTTTCCCTGCTTCTTATCTAGTATGGTATTCGAGGCCATAAAGGGAGCCTGTGTCACGGACAAAATTAACATTGAGAAACTGACAGTTGCTAGACCTCCCCACACTTAATTAGACCCTGAGTGTGTTTCAGATTAAATTCCTCCCCAGCTATCCTGGAAAAGTACAAAATTGGATTTGTTACAGATGCTAATAACAGGCCTGTAGAGTGATGCTTTTACATGAACTAAGAATGCGCACTCCATCTCCCTTTGACTGTCTGCAGTGTTGTACTTTAGACCTGTATGAGTAAATGATGGGGAGGAAGTTCTGTTAGAAATGTCCTCCTTGTATGACATAAGACTGACATTTGATGAGTCAACTCTTTGCCAAATATGATAATCCCACTTACTGTGTTTCAGGACTAAAGGATAAAATGAAATGTCTCAAAAGTATGTTGAGGATTGGTGATTGCAGTGTTGTTACAAGCATGCATCTGTGTGTACTAGTGCTAGAGAAAAGTCTTGGTCTGGTTGTAGAGATACAGTGATCAGGTTACGATGGATTTCTCAAGTAACAACCTCGTAGCTTGATCACGATATCCCTATGACTTGAGAAACAACAGGTTTCGCTTATTTCCCTTGTTTCCTCTTTTTACACCAGTTTCTTTCCCTATTAACTCTGCATGTGTTGTAATAGAAGGATGTGAAAATTATTTGTATGTGTTACTAATTTCTGTATTCTATCTGGATTTGGTCATTCAAACAACTCATACTAAACTGAGCCATGAACCTTTCCAAGATTATCTATTATTACTATTATCTTAAAAAATTAAGTGAACTTTATTATATGGGGACTCCTCTAAAATACTCCAGTGTCATTCTTTATAAACAACAGCAACTTTGCTATACGAATTCTTCCTTCTCCCCTTTCTGGTCAGCAAAAGGACCCTAAAGTTGAAGACTTCCTCAAGGTCATGAAATCAGAAACAGAACTATAAGACATGACTTCATGCTGCATGGTCCTGGTTCAGACTATTACACTGTTCCAACTCAGACTTTGGTTTAAGTCACCCTATACAAGTTTTCTGATTTTAGCTCAGTTGCATGTAATCCTGACAGCAGTTTGGTCCAGGGACCGATGAAGATGGTGGCTGTGTGTCTAGCAATGGTTTGGTTAGATTTGTGTGAAGAAAAATACAAAGTCCTAGAAAATACAGCACTTTAAGTGAACACATCCCCTACTTCCCAGTGGGCAACAGTCAGAAGCAGCCATGTGGAGATGTCTCTCTTTTGTGTGTTTGTGTAATAAAGGGAATTTTAGTATATCACCACAGCAGGAAATGCTTTCTTGCCCATGACAATAAAAAATGTGAAATGTAGGTAAAGCTTTTCTTCAAAGATTTGGATCAAATTCTCTTCCGTTTATAGTAATGTTAAACCCAAAGGAGTTTTAAGATTTGGTAAGTGGTGAAATAACTCTGTTCTTTACAATGAGCTCAAAACAAAGCGAAATGGGAAGCATAACAATTTTGAATAATTGTTTTGAAGGGAATGTGTTTAACATTGCCTCTTAGAGCTGGGTGAGTAAATTAGACTTACCAGAGATTTGTGCTGTAGGGTTCCTGGGAAGCTGTGGAGGCATTGCATCAAGTAGGAAGCATCTTCCCTGTATGGGTAACTATGTGAAAGCTTCTAGGAGTGACTTGACAGGTTCCGTACGTGACTGGTGTCATTCCAGGAGCATCAGAGTGCTTGGACTGCATGGCATTTTAAGCTCAGCTCTGCCAGTGTGTTCACAGAGGTTTGTGCCATCCCCAAGATGAGCCTGCTGAACTGAACTGCACCAGAGCTAGCACACTGCTGGGGAGTAAACTTGTGAAGCGGGCTGAGAACTCATGCTTAACTGCCTAACATTTAAATTCTGCTGAGATTCAAGGAATGCAAGGATAGAAAGGGCATGTGTAGGTCTTCAAGGAACTTTCATATCTCCTCAGCTATAAATAGGTCAGTGTCTGTCTTTAAAGAGCCTGCGAATACACCGTTCCTACGCTCAGCCCAGTAATACCATGCTCTTCGCAGTTTTCATTCTTATCCAATTCAGCAAAGCCTAAGCAAGAAAGCCTGGAAGAGAGGCAGCAAGATGAAATCCTTGTGTCACCTACCCTGTGCTGGAAATGTTCTGTGAACTCTGTGGCTCAAGTATTTTTTTACCTCCCTGCCTTTTGCCCAGAGACCATGAGTAAGCCCTACCAGCGAACCACATGCACAGGAGCTTTGTGATAGCTCTTCCTACCTGCAGCAGTCATGCCCCTTCCCACACCCTCCCTCTGCAGGAGAAATTGCCTATTCCCAATCACATATTAACAGGGAGGGCTGGATCTTTGCCTTATGACTCCTGTCACCTCCCTACCCCTTGATGTGGCTGAGGTTTACTCAGCTGTAGTTTTAGAAAGAGGGGGAGAGCACTATCATACCAGTAGTCTCTGCCTCCCAGGCAGTTTATCCCTTGCTAAGAAGCCTGTTTCCTTCTAGCATAAGACTTTCCATGCTTTGGAAATCTAATAGGGTAAACTGACTCTGTTGTGGGGTGAGAGAAGCCTATGGAAAGGATAGTGCTCTCCTGCCAAGGGTATTCAGTATCACAAGACAGGGTAGTACCCTCAGCCTTTCAGTATGGCTGTTACACAACTTTTCACACTCCTCATGCATCTTGGTTCATAAAGTTTTCCCCACACCCTTGAAATCCATCCCACAAGAAACTGCTCAAACCTTGATGTGGGACTAAATTAACTCTGGACAAGGCAGCAAAGAGCACTGAGCCTCAGCATGCCCTTCGTTTTACTTGGTGCCTTAAGCTTGTTTTGTTCCCCATTTCCCCAGAGCATTCTCCATGTTTGCCCTCCTGGTCTGGAAGGAAGCCCACCCTACAGGTGACATTTCCTCTGGCCTCTCTGCCTTACTCTGGACTCTGTAACCTGCCCCTTTGCTTGTTGTGGCAGGATGTGTGGCTTTATCCCATCCCATAAAGCTGACCAAGAACACTATGTAGGGGTGTGTTTGGCATCCCAAAGACTCTCAGGACTCAGGTAAAGAGCTCTCTGATTTCATGAGCTGCTAGAGGAGAATTCCTTATTTGGTACCATAATGTACCAAGCCTTAATATTTTCTCACGTTAAAGAAGCTCGGTGTTCAAAGTGAAACACCATGATCCTCTTCTGGGAGCTGGGTGTCATATGTGTCATTTCCCCTCAATTCTGGGAAGAAGCCATGGCACCCAGGGTCTGAGGGTGCCTTGTTTTGGGGGACTGCATGCGCAGGGCCTTGCTGTGAGTTTCTGTTGTTGGATGTTGTGACTGGATTTATCCATTCAGAGAAATACTGTACAGCTTTGTGTGAGATGGTGAGCTGTGTGTGCAAAACTGATGAGGAATTTGTCACACCTGAATTTGATTTCTAGCGAGTGCTTGACTGCATCACACAGAAGTGGCATCAGCTACGCACTTAATACCATTGATTGAACTCTCACCAACCTGGAGTATTACTGCTGGTCTTGGGCACAAAGTATTTTTCTGATAGCCCTTGCCAGGATTAAATTCAGGCATATTGCAATAATCTAGATTGAGGTTACATGAAGCTGTTTCTCCTGTGAAGAAGAATGGCTGCACATTGCTGTGTCTTGCTGACACAACCAATTCTACAGTAACGCTTGTTCTCTACTGTTAGGTGTGATGCAGAAAAAAATTCTGGTTCAACTTCTAAGTTCGGGGATGTTTGGAAAGATTATTAGATCTGATGTATGATCTGTGCAGATTTGATCTGGATCAAATTTATGTGAGGACTCAGTGGTGGGCTTCTGGCTCACTCCCATCTATGATGTTAATCAAAGCTGTGCTTAGGCTATAGCTGGGGACTGCTACCCAAACTTTGATCTGCCATCTGGTAAGCGATCTGCTTTCATGCATCTCTTTGCATTTGCAGTTGACCTAATTAGCTACCTGACACGGTTTGAGTGGGACATGGCCAAATACCCCATAAAGCAGCCACTGAAGAATATATCAGAAGCATTAGCAAAGGTAAATTGTACTCCAGTTTTTAAGAAGATATCAGCATGGGCAAACATGTCTTTTGACAGTTTCTGGTCCCTCCTCTCAGGGCAATCAGTGAGAGCTTTGCCTTTGGTTTGGGCAGGAACAGGCTCAGAAGCCTGCACTGAACCAGTTGATATTATTGTAATTTATACTGTAATAATAATGGTACATATATTTACACCTATCTGATCTGTAAGCATATGGCACTTTATCAGATTTACTAGAGTACATTGACACACTTTCTGCACTTTAATCCCCTCTGTTATAACATTTCATTGTTTTTATCTACTGCCATGTTATTCTCCATTTTGGAGTTCTTTTGTGAGATTGTTGGCCTGGCATTAAATCAGACATGCTGTAGGCTGATTGAATGATTTACATTGTCAGTCTGTTCACAAAGGAGTGATGTGTTGTTCAATATAGGTAAGAAATGAAACCGTGAACTTGCTCCTTAGGTACAGCTGTAGCACAGCTAACTGAACCCTGCTTTCTGCAGAGGGCTTTGCCACGGGTGACCTCTGACACCAGCTCCCCCTTGGCCACAGTGAGGCAGGTTTATGGGGGCTGACAGCCATGTCCTTGTGTTAAAGTGCAGAGGGAGCAGGAGGGGGCAAGGACAATGCCTTGAGCACTGAATTGACTCATTCTCTTTACTTTGTTTTAGCAAGTGACACAGATAGAAGCAGACCTAAAGACCCGATCAGCTGCATACAACAACATTAAAGGAAATTTGCAGAGCCTGGAGAAAAAAACGGTGTAAGTACAGCACATGGTGTTTGCATCTGGAATACTGCACATCTGAACTGAGGACAGTGCATGCTCACACCCACTTCTGTGCAATGGACCATGTGTGTGCTGGTGGGAGCAGTTCTTCGTCCTGCTTGTTCCTATCCCTCACCAGCAGCACACACACATTTTATTTTGTTTCATTCTGTCGGTCCAGGCAATGCCCTATCAGGGCTTCCCAAATGCTCTCTCTCCTGTCTTCAAGTGTTTATGGTCTTTACCTATGGCAGTGCTGATACCTGGATTTTTTTTTTTCAGGGTATCACTAGGGAGAATAGTAAATTCCAGGAAGTAGTAAATTTAAAGCAATTTAGATGATGCTGAGCAAGCGCTTGCCCAGCACATGCTCATATCTGCCACTGCTTTCTACTCTGGTTCCTTGGACACAGGTCCTCACCTTCCTGGCACTGCAGGAACTGCTGTCCTTTATGGAGACCTGCTCAACATGGGACTGCAGCGCCCATAAGGGTCAGCAGAGCCATATCACAGTTACATCTTCTCTCTCTGCTGAGTTCCCGTGTCCATGCCTCACCACCACCAGCACGCACCACTGGCCTGTGCTTCCAGCTTGGTATAGACAGTGTTAGACATGTTTGTCTCAGACTGCATCCATGTGGTTAACCATGAGTGGGAGGTACAAGGGGACATTAACTCCCATTTCTCTTTTCTGGCTCATTCATATTTCCAGTCCACTCCTGCAGCATCTCTCCAGCTTCCACATCAGCTTTAAGCTCCTGTAGATAGACAGAAGCCCTGCGTGGGGAACATGAGCAGTGATGAACAGAGACCTTGTGGTCCAGGCCTATCTTCCTCTCACCACCCCACCCAGCTTTAAATGCTGACATCTCTGGCATCTCCCAGTGCCAGCTAGCTTGGGCTGAACATCTAATAAGATGTTACGGGCTAGTTAATTAATGTTTAGATTGGCACAGCAAACCTCAAACCAAAACCTACTGGGTTTGGTCCTTCTTCACTTCTCATGGCTGCCCTCCCTGGCACTGGGAAGGAGTGCCTGCCAGCCACGCCTGGCCAGCCCCAGCCACCGACATGTCCTAGGTATGCAGCACTGGTAGGACTTCATGTGATCGGGTGGGCTTAGGCTGTGAAGAGACCCCCTCCTGCAGGTCCCACCTTGCATGAGACCACTGCTCCCTCTGTCCTTCACCTTGAGGGAAGTATCTCTGCATGCTTGTCCACAGCAGTGCAGGTTTGCCAGGGTTTGATGGCTTAGGTCCATTGCTTACTCTGACTGAAGCATGGTCACACAGGGAAAGAAGGTGGCTCCTGTGAGATGCAGCAGTAACTAGGAGTGGACCCGTAACTTCAGATGTGCACTTCCCAAGCAACTGCAGCGTTACTGTAGAAACAATAGTAGCAGAATAGTGTCATTTTACCTAAAGCGCATAAACTAGCTTAGTGCTAGTCACCAATATTCTGTCATTAGTGTTAGTTGCCTTTTTTTAGTTGCAATAAAAATAACTAAATGGCCATTTTAGAAGTGTAGACATGTCCTTTAGCCACTTTCTTCCTGGCCTTCTTCAACCCTGGTATATGCTATTAGCAACTATGCCCACAGCTCAGTGCCTCCAGTATGCTGCTGCTGGGCTCCTGCTAGTGTTATTTTTTGTCTTCTTCACCATAGGGGAAATCTGCTGACTCGGACCCTAGCAGACATTGTGCATAAAGAAGACTTTGTTCTGAACTCTGAGTATCTTATCACGCTGCTCGTCGTGGTACCAAAGTAAGGCAATAGTGAGCTCACGTGCTCATGTGGCGCTGAGTTTCAGGCCAAAGCACCGGATCCAGGCGATAATGGATCAGGTTGAGGCAGGTCATCAGCACTCTGGCTGGGGCATAGGTAGAGCTGTTAGCAAAGGGGAAAGAATGGTTTCTGCCAAGGTAGTGCTGGCACAAAAGGAAGAGGCAAAGATGTCTCCAAACTCACAGCAGGACAGAATTGGGATGTAGGTGTTTAATGGTTACACAGTGGGTTCTCAAGCAGCCTCCTGGTAGGAGGCTTGTGCAGGGGTCCTGGAGCAAAGGATGTTGTGTGGCAGCCTGGAAGTAAGCTACATTCTTCCCACCATCAGCTTCCTGCTTTGGGCCCTTCCTCATGCCAAGAGCCAAAGTGACAACTGGGGGTGCAGCGCAGAAGGAAGTATCTCTCTAGTTCATGACTAGGAGAGGAAAGGATAGGAGAGGCTTAATGTATCTTGATCACATAACCCAGCATGAAGAGCTCCAACACTTCTAAGACATTAGCTTAATTAACTTTATTTATCAACACCTTTGCTTCCATAATATAGTATGTGTTTTCTGTGCTTTGTTTTGTGTTGCTCAAAGGTCAAGCTATGTACAGTGGCAGAAGACCTATGAATCCCTCTCTGATATGGTAGTACCTCGCTCCACCAAGTAAGTGAAATTCCAAGTAACAGTCCCTGTTGGTTTCAGAAATCTCTGCCTTATTTCAGCCCCTCACATTGCTGGATCCTGGAAGGAATCATTTGTCTGATGCAAGGGCTCCGTTTGAACACAGAGATTTACCCAGTCTCATTCTCAACTGGAATCAGAAATTACTCTGTTGAAGTGAAGTGCAGATGAAAGAAAAAAAATCATCCATGTTTTGTTTACAATAGCTTATTGTTCCCTTTTCCCGTTATCTCGTTCTTTCCACTTTCAACCAGGGCCTTTTCTTTTTGTGTAGAATTGCCAAACAATTTGTTACAGTAATCCAGGCATAATTCAGACACGTGCAATCACATACAACCTTATGGAAAGTACTTTTTACAAAGATCAAACACTATCTTTGCATCTTTAATTGCTTCCTGCTGCAGAACAGGATAATTCAGTGTACTGTCATTTGCGTAAACTTATCCTTTCACCTGGAGTAAACAATCCTTCCTGGGAATTAAATATTCCACTGCTCAGCTCACACAGACCGTGAGGTCCAATCCAGGGAACAAGCGACAGTGCTGTTATCTGAAATGGAAGAAGCGCGAAGCACAGAGAAAGAAGAAAGGTGTTTGTTACTGCCCGTCTCAAAAGTGCAAATGCATGGGAAGTGGGGAATGTTACCAGGAAGCACAGAAAAATCAGGCAGGCAGAATGTGTGTGTTCTGCGATGGGTTCAGGAACTTTACTCATGGGAGTTTTATGTTGGAGGTGGTGTGGCCAGTGCTAATGAAGTTTTTGTTTGTTATTTTGTTCAGAGCAGTTCTTGAAAAGCAGGGTGGTGGTCAGCAGCATAAATGAAAAGAACTGTGAAATAGGAAGGTAAAGAGGCACGGGGGATTTGCTGTGTCAAATCACAACAGTGATTTCCCTCCTGCAGAATGATTGCTGAGGATGCAGAGGGAGGACTTTTCACTGTGACCCTATTTAGAAAAGTGATGGATGACTTCAAGGCCAAAGCCAGGGAAAACAGGTAAGAAGCACTGATTGCTAGGCCGGGTGGGCTGCAGCAGACCGGTGGTGAGGATAAGGGGAAGCTTGTTCTGTGTGCAGTTTACTGAATCCACCACTGGGTTTGGGACTTGTTTACTGGTTGGGCTGCTCTGGCCCTAAAGCCGTGGAGAAGGCAGGGTGGGAAGGAGCTGTGGTAGCAGAATCACTGACTCTGTTCTTTAAGTACCAAACTACAGATCCTGGAATTGTCCTTCCTGCTCTCATGCTAAGACAGCAGGAAGCTTCCTTTCTTGGGGTGACTTCAACTCCCACCCTCCACACACTTTAACTGGTTAAATGGCTAGCAACTTTGAAACACCCTGTACCTGCTTTTCTAGGTGAGCGTGCATATTGCTTGGACTATGGCTCGTGAGAGCAAATGTCATTTGATTACAGGTTCATGGTTCGAGAATTTTATTTTGATGAGAAGGAACTGAAATGTGAAAAGGAAGAGCTGATGAAATTAGCTTCTGATAAGAAACAACAATATGTAAGTAGCACGTCAACTTGGTAGCCCATGTAACGACATCCTTTGCTACTGGCATGCCTAAGCAACCCACTCAGAAATGGCTTTATAGTTCTGGCAGTCTCTGGGAGCTCCATTTAGCCCATATGACTGAGGCAGAGGACAGAGGCTTTCCCCGAGGTCACCCAGGTTCTAATAAACTGGAAACCACTAACAAGCTGCCTGACAATCTCACTAGCATGTGATGGTTGAAGTGGGGTTAGCTATGGAGTTGCTTCACAGAGCAAAGGGATCACAACGCTGTTGTATCTGTTCTCATAGGGCCCACTGCTGCGCTGGCTGAAAGTGAACTTCAGCGAAGCATTTGTAGCCTGGATCCATGTGAAAGCCTTGAGGGTTTTTGTTGAATCTGTCCTGAGGTAAGCAGGGAAACAGCCAGTGCTGGCAGACATTCCTGCAGAAGTCAAAACATAACAGCTCTCTTCCTGGGGTAGGTCTTTGTGGGAGGGAACATCCCTTACACACCTTGCGCCAGGGGCTCATCACAGGAGACAACGGAGATGATCACAAAAATGGTGACATTCAAAGCTGATGAAAAACGGTTCTGTGGGGGCACTTTCAAGGAAGGGAAAACCAGAAAGACACTGTTTAGTTGAGGTTTGGCATCAAAAAGGAAATGCTTTCAGGTAAAGAGGCAACACACCACCACTGAGGTTGTTTCTGCAGTGAAACATCAGCTAGCATGCCAGGAGGCAGAGGGAGAAGGGAAGGAGCAGAAAGGTGTGCCTCTGCCCAAGAGGTGATCACGTATGTTGATGTGTTCCAAGGTATGGCCTCCCCGTGAATTTCCAAGCAATGCTGCTGCAGCCAAACAGGAAGTCTGTAAAACGGCTGAGAGATGTCCTGAATGTGGTCTTCAAACACCTGGATGAAGTTGCAGCAGCAAGTATAATGGATGTATGTATCTGGACTGCAAGTGCACATGCTGTAGCTTGTGCCAGCTTAGCCAGATGAATACTTCCGTTGCCTGGGGGCTAAGGCACACATCTCCACACACCCTGCAGTGCTGCTGGATGCAGCTCTAATCCCTGGTGGTTACAGATTAGATTACGGTAACAGGCTCAGATTACAATGAAAATGCATAGATTGCTTACATTTTCTGTTGAAGCATCTGATGCTTATAGCCACTGGACTGAAACAGATCTGCTTAATTATGTTCAGATCAACACAAGCAAGAAAATTAATCCAGAAGCAAATGCTGGGGCTGTGACACCTCTAGCCCCTGAAAAAGGCTGTTACTGACCAAATACCTCAGTTTAAACCTTCAGCAGCACTCACCTTCTCCCTTCCATAACTTGATTGTACAGTCAATTCAGGATAAACCACTAGGCATTAGAACAGCCTAAAACCAGCAAGTGCGGGATTCGCAGTGCAGGAAGGGAGGAGAAAGAACCGAGTTGGTCTAGAGCTGAAGCACACAAGAGTGCTACTACACATGCTCATAAAGCTGCAACCAAGCCTGACTTCTCAATGCTAACCTTCATTAGGCAGCCCAAAACCACCAAGCAACCCCCAGATTCTCAGTGGCAAATTCCCCCCTTTTAGCACAGCAAATGTAAAACTCCATTCCACCTGTGGAAAGGGGCATAAAAGCAAACCATTGTTGCTTGGAACTGTGCAAGCTTGTTTCTGCTGCTAAATCACATTGCTTCCTTTTGCAGCCTGGCATGGACATCCCTGGTCTACAACTGAGTAACCAAGAATACTATCCTTATGTCTACTTTAAAGTGGACCTCAGTCTTCTTGACAGCAGCTAAAGAAAAATGGCTCAAGCTTCATCTATTAATTTTCAACCCTAATGTTGCCGTAAACCAGTCTTTAGCTCCTGAAATTCAAATGCAGATGCTGTAGCAGGATAATTACACAAGATCTTCCCCCCTTTTGCAGTAATTCCTACAGTGACTTCAATATGAGTATCTCATACTTTTACAAAAACATATTTCAGAGGCAGGAGGTACTATAGTAGTATTTATTATTTTTGGTAAGTTACAAACATGGAGTATCTACTGGACTTGAAATAAAGCAATTTAAAAAGTGTGGTGGCTAATGGATCTACCAGGTGTATACAAGTCCTGATCTAAGAAAGCAAACTTAAAAAAAAAACCCAAAAAACCCAAACAGAAAACCTAAAAAGCATCAGAGCAAACCTCAAAGTTTAATTTTTTCAAAAATAAAAGCTTAAGAAGGATCCTCAGAATTGCTGCGGAACTTACTGTAGAATGACCTCTAGTCCCAAGTACTCCTTGGTTTAGTTTTTGCCAGAACCTTTTAGGTAGAACTCATGCTGGGATGGCTTAGAGTTGAGCACGTTCCCTGCACCAAATCCCAAAAATTACTGCTGGTCACCGGTGAGTCTTACACTGCCTTTCATCAGGAGGGAGCTCTCCTTACAGGGCTATCTCTTACAGACACTACACAATAAATATTCACATTAAATTATTTCCTTGAAAGGAGGGTAAACTTTCAGTTCTTTCATTCCTTACTTAGAAACAATTCCATAATTCTGAACTGATCGTATGAAGGTCACTTCACTGGACACAAGACATGGAGAGCAACAAAATATAATAGTATTTGTATTTAAAAAGCAGCAGCAACCATTGCCACGCCCAGTCCTGATTCCCCTTCCAAGGAAATAGTGATTTCAAATCAGAGCAATGTCAGATGGGAAGTGAAGAGTACTACCACTACCCAATTTGCTGGAGAGCGCACAATGGTGTTTTTGTTAGCACCTTGCCCTAAAATGTTAGCTTATGCCCTAAAATGGAGATAAGCTTCACCTCCAATCCTGAGGAAAGACCAACAGCTCCCTGTGTCTCCCACTGCAGCAGCCACCCTGCTTCCATTGTGTTAAAGATCTCACCAAGTCTGGCACAAAGAGAAAGACCCTGAGAAAGAAGAGGAAGACTAAAGAGCATTTAAACTAGGATTGTCCATCTAATCAGGCTTTCAGCCAAACTGTCAAGATCATTCACAGCAACGGATGGTTTAAGGACTCCCCTCTGCCCCAGCCTCTATAGTCTACAGCTCATTTTTCAAGAGTCATCCAAAATAGGATAGCTTTTATCATGTGCACCTCTGTTACGCTATACAAGACTAACACTGTGTGTCAAAAATATTTTGTTTTATTCTTTAATTGAAACAGAAGCTGACCAGGTTCCACCTCCATGAAAAAAAACATCACGTTTAAAATTGGTTACACTAACAGCCTCCAGCAACACTCAAACAGCACACTATCAACAAAACAAGCCCCAAGATGTTCCAAAGAAATATCCATGTTGTCCTCAAAATATTTGTTACACAGAATACAATCAAGTTTACTGGTTATGACAATTCATAGAATTTCTGCAATGTTTTCTTGAGATGCGTACAGTTCACTGCTGCAGTGCATCACATAGCACAGTGTGGCATGTGCTAGTTCTCCATAAAAAGGCCACTGGAATATCCATCTGATTGTGAACCAGGTTGCAAACTGCTGCACAAGCTCACCCAAGAAAAGAAGTTTCCTGAAGATCTCACAGCTCATCTTTATCCCAGTCATCCAGATCCACATCACTGAGATCAATATCATCTTCAACTGGAAGCTGTGGAAAAGGGAAGGTTTTGAGCATGGGTTTAGAAGCACTTAACACAGGACATCACTGATTCTGAAAGATGCTTACTTCGTACCGAGAGTAAAGCTCCCTCCTGTCATCTCTGTCATTCATAAAAACTCAGTGTATTAAGCACAGGACAAGTGATCCAAGGGTTTAGACTAGGAGGTTGTTTTCTACTAATAAAAATACTCCAGATAAAGGCAAATACAGATGTGCTGATACTACTGTATTCTGCACTTTAATTCCATCTGAAGTAGATCAAAGAATTGCAGTAACTTAAGTTTTTACAGCAATGTTGAACCTTAAGAACCTACTTAATCCCTATTCTATTTATTACATGGGCTTTCCCTTACAAACTGTCCGACATTAAGACAACTGATAATAAGGTCAGCATATTGCAGAATGAAAGGCTCTGAAACACTCATTACCTTGATTGCATACACTACCACCTCCCTTATTCAGCACAAGTAGTAACACATTTCAGGCTCAAGGGATTCAACTTTCAGACCACATCCCAACAGCTAGGCAGGAGTATCTGTCCACAGTGTCAGGTGATGAATGTGGTGTTTGGTCTCGTGGCAGGATTTAGATAATGGGAAACCATCAATACAGCTTACCACAATCTTTGAAGAACAAGAACTTTCACATTGCCAGTTCTTAGTTATTTTACCTAATCACTTCTGAGCCTAGCAAATCATCATCACTTTTAGAAAAGAACGCCCCTTACCTCGCCATCTTTGCCATCCCAAGGTTCAACTGAATGAATTTTAGGGAAAGCTCCACCAGCCACTGGTGCTGTAGAGCCACGACCAACAGATAGTTCCCTGAGAAAAAAAAACCCAAAACAAGCAAGTTAAAGAAGTTTCTTCAGTTCCATCCACCTGGAACAGTGCCTGCTTCAGATAAAAGGAAGTCAGCTTCAAGATATGATCTCTGGAAACAAATCTAAACTGTCTGGAAGCAAAAACTTTTCCATCTGAGAAGCAGAAAATTATAGAGCCTTTAAAGGAGCATTGCAAATTTGCAATTGGATTCAAAGAGACAAACAATGTGAATTACATTATTTCACATTTCAGCAGTCTAACAACCGTGGACACACACAGCCCCTTTAACAGTGTGTTATCACTTAAGGCAACTCCAAGAGCCTTCTAGTGTTGGAATTCACCTGCAACTGCTACTTGAAATCTTTTATAATCATCTTTTTAGTGATGTTTTTAAGCAGAGACTAAGCATCCACAGGTTATAGTGGGGAGGAGGTAACCAGCTTCGAGATACTCCATCTTGCACTTGCTAATTAGACTTCCTCAAAAAGCCTTAATGTTAAAATCCCAAACAGCTAATCCCTTTGCACTCTTTCAGAGGCAAGTAAAACTGAACAAGCATTCCTCCCTAGGTGGGACCTAAATTTTTATGCACTTCTTAGTGCCAACTTCTTCACTTTTGGTCAACACTGCTGAGAATGCCTATTAGATTACAAAAGCTGCACACAGGAAGCTGAGTTAACAGCCAGCTAACCCCCAATGTGATTGTACATTCTCTAGGCAGCACAGCTGATCTGAAGTGTCAAGTGAGAGATTATTCTAGCAGGAACTGCTCTGCAGTAAGACAATACCAAACCAATTACCTAATGCAATACAAGCTGTTAAGTTGGCTGCAGTGTCCTGAAAGCACCGTCCACCCTCACCAGGAGAGGCTTCACTAAGATGGATTTTACACACTAAGAGACATTTCCCCATGTCTGAGACAGGCAGATGTTTCTCGCATGCATTAGTACAAAGTGATTGGTATTACTTTCCTTGCACCTGAATCCTAATTTTTACTTGATGTTCCAAGAATGGTCCCTTTTTGGCATTAAGAAGACAGTCTGATCACTTACACAGGTAAGAGAATATAGCAATGTATCTATTAAACCAGCATGAAAAGGGTTCAATTAATGTGCTTCTTATGGCAAGGTGAGGAGAGACTGTTGTATTTGCTTTTGTAATTCTGACTGTCCTCTGCCATTCTTTGAGCAAAGATACTGCTAATGTAAGCTCTCAAAGGCTTACATTATATATGTACATACATAACTTATGGCAGCTGGTGTTTTACCCAGAAGAATTCCCACTTCACTTTGACCATGCGTAAGTAATGGTTTAAGCTTAGCTGCTCTGTTTAATTGCTGCTGCCACCTTCTGTCATTTCCATTTTCTCTCCCCATTCAGTTCTTTTCAGCACTGGCTCTTGCCCAGCTACACAAGAAGCAGTTTCACTGAACTTGAGCTGACTTTTTGGATGGATTGCTTCAGGTCCCTCAATTAGTTTACCAGAAGCCAGGGGAATGGGGAAGGTGGGAGACAGAAGACAGGACTAGACCAAACCACAAAGCTTAACAGCAGCATGATTTTTTTTCAAAATTGAAAAAAAAAAAAAAAAAAAAAAAAATCGAAAATTGAAGTTCAACCAAGCCAAGTGCAAGGTCCTACACCTGGGTCGGAGCAATCCCAGGCACAACTACAGATTGGGCAAAGAAGAGATTCAGAGCGGCCCTGAGGAGAAGGACTTGGGGGTGTTGGTCAATGAGAAAATGAACATGAGCCGGCTTCAGTGTGCGCTCGCAGCCCAGAAAGCCAACCGTATCCTGGGCTGCATCAAAAGGAGCGTGACCAGCAGGTCGAAAGAGGTGATCCTGCCCCTCTATGCTGCTCTTGTGAGACCTCACCTGGAGTACTGTGTGCAGTTCTGGTGTCCTCAACATGAAAAGGACATGGAACTGTTGGAACAAGTCCAGAGGAGGGCCACGAGGATGATCAGGGGACTGGAGCACCTCCCATATGAAGACAGGCTGAGAAAGTTGGGGCTGTTCAGCCTGGAGTAGACAAGGCTGCGTGGGGACCTCATAGCAGCCTTCCAGTATCTGAAGGGGGGCTATAGGGATGCTGGGAGGGACTCTTCATTAGGGACTGTAGTGACAGGACAAGGGGTAATGGGTTAAAACTTAAACAGGGGAAGTTTAGATTGGATATAAGGAGGAAATTCTTTCCTGTTAGGGTGGTGAGGCACTGGAATCGGTTGCCCAGGGGGGTTGTGAGTGCTCCATCCCTGACAGTGTTCAAGGCCGGGTTGGATGAAGCCTTGTGTGGGATGGTTTAGTGTGAGGTATCCCTGCCCATGAAAGGGGGGTTGGAATTAGATGATCTTGAGGTCCTTTCCAACCCTAACTATTCTATGATTCTAACATACAGAACCTCAACAGCATCTATTTAGATACCCAAACTCGGAACTTCCCGATTACCATAATCTACCATTTGAATCAGACATTATTGATTACCAATTCCTGCCAATGTCTTTGATTACCAGAGAATCAGAATTTTTCAAGATCAAAGCATATTTCTATTTTCAAACTGTTTTTAATATTTGTGCTAAAATATTCAAGTCTAAATGGCCAACTTCTTAATTCTGCCCACCATAAAAACACAGTGACTGCTTTATTAGCTGAAATCCCCACTGAAATAATTCCCTGACTCCAGTGAATACGCATTGCCTTAATTCTCTTAACTGTGCAAGTCTCACCTGATCCAGGAGGGCCCGATTTTGTTTTAAAGAGTCACGAAAGAGAAAGATTTAAGTCACTTAAAGATGTCATACCTGAGAAACTCATTAATCCCTTGCTCACTGAATGATCCTTTCAGAAGGGCAAATTTCATTTTCCGAGCATTAATAGCTGCCATTGCTGGATACCCAAAGCCTCCAATCCCCAAAGAGCTCTCAAGATCTGACTGAGCACCCGCTTCTGTCCACAGCCACCTTCAGGAAATTATAAAACAGAAAAGTAATAATTAGGATGAGCACTACAATCATGTAAGTCATACACATCCCAAAACCCTGTAGAGTTCAAGCTGGGCTCTGAACTGCCCTTGACAGTGTCAGCTGTTATTGAAGTCAGCAGGATCCCAATCTTGAACCACGTAACAGAAGAAAGCCCCTCCCTGACAACACTTCTAGGCCAGCCCCATGCTCACAGCCACTAGAAACTGGACCAGAACAGCAGCAAAACACAGTCCAGGGAAAGAACTACGTTACCAATCTGAACAAATTGCTACACTTTAGTATATAATAAGTAAGGTTTAAAATGGTTCACAGATCCAAATACGACAAATTTACCGCCCAAATCCCACTGCAGAAGATTTCTTGCCAAGATCTGCAAGACCAGTATGTCACTCAGTTCCTTGCTGGTCAGGTTTCAGTTCCTCTAAAGCTTAGAACAAGTCCCCTGAGGAACCTCTGAAATCAACTAGTCTCAGCATTTTCACCAGGCTTTCAAGCCATTTTGCCCTCTTTTCACAGCAGTCTGTGTCAGAACTCTCACCTAGAGAAGCCCCAGAGATCCTAACCTCTGCTTGAGAGGAGGAGAAAAGGCAAAGCCTGCTGGCCTGCTTCACTGACAGCATGAGATTTGTTAATAAACTGCAGTTTACTTTCATTTTTTGAGGATTCAGTCATACTGGCAGACTCACCCACCAGTAAAAGACTCTAAAAGAAACTGGATAAATGCTGTCCTAAAATATTGTAGCATTCAGGACAAAAGTAAAAAAATCTGATCTCATTATTGCTTAGATAACATTTGCAGATTTGAGAGGATGAAAAGAAAACCAACAAGGAGTATGAATAAACCAGGAGTTTATTCATTCCCACCCACAGCACAGTTTGTGAAATACCAAGATACACTATCCTGAACAAGGAACAACTCTTATCTGCAGACAGATTGCTATCATACAAATTAGATCCTGTTACCTCTAAAAAATGCTCACATCTTTTTCAAAGACAACTTGTCTACAATGAGACTTACCCCCACATTTTCTTTTTGTATTTTTCAGCCATTTTTAACATGACATCCAGGTAAGAATTCCTCCCTGAAGCTCCTGTTAGACAGGATTGAACAAGTTAAACACAACTACATGCTCTAAGTGACAAATTCACACAGAAATCTGTTTGCTTGTATGTCTACCTGTGTCAAGAATATGAGGCAGGACAGAAATGATGCAGAGCTGATGAGCATCACAGGTATTCTTCAGAACATCTTCACTGATTATCTAGAAGAAAGCAGCAGAAAGTCAATGAGATTAAGACATGGTTACCCAGCTCTGTGACTGCACTTCCCGCCAATAGCCTATCAACTCCATCCTACAAGATAATAAGCATTGGAACAACTTGCCAGAAATGCTTACAAGACTCTTCTACTTCACTGGTCCCCCAGTGCAAGACTAATTACAAAGAGTTCACAAAGTCCTCTGCCAAGACTTCATAACACAAAAATAAGCCGTACCAAATAAGGCCTAGAGAGAATAGCAAGATCACAGATGCTAAAAATCACTGTCCTTGGAAACAGCACACCCAGACCTACACGTATGCCTGTAGGCAGGCTGAGGAAGTTGGGGCTGTTCAGCCTGGAGAAGAGAAGGCTGCGTGGAGACCTCATAGCAGCCTTCCAGTATCTGAAGGGGGCCTATAGGGATGTTGGGGAGGGACTCTTTGTCAGGGACTGTAGTGACAGGACAAGGGGTAACGGGTTCAAATTTAAACAGGGGAAGTTTAGATTGGATATAAGGAGGAAATTCTTTCCTGTTAGGGTGGTGAGGCACTGGAATAGGTTGCCCAGGGAGGTTGTGAGTGCTCCATCCCTGGCAGTGTTCAAGGCCGGGTTGGATGAAGCCTTGGGTGACATGGTTGAGTGTGAGGTGTCCCTGCCCATGAAAGGGGGGTTGGAATTAGATGATCCTGAGGTCCTTTCCAACCCTAACTATTCTATGATTCTATAATACTGCTAGTATAAGGAGAGCCAGCAGGGTGCAGCATCTGCTGAGGATTAGGACATTTAATCAACATTAACAGCAATACCAGTTTTGTGTGACCTACCTTAAAAAGGAATCAACCCATTTATCTACACCTCCAAACTTTGTGCACCTTTGCCAGTAAAAAAAAAAATCTCTAAGCATACAGCCCCAATACATGTCTATCAATTACATGCATGTACTATTGTACTAACATTATGTACATTATAAGCCATGCAGAAAATTGACATTTTGAAAGGGTAACAAGGATGAAACAAGCATTGTCTTTAAAGATATTAATAGTACAAATCTTTTCTTTCTGTTCCTGCACCCCAACAGATTTTCTTGGATACACCTCACTTTGGGGACAACTGATCACCATTTCAAATCCACCAACATCAAGCTGAAACTAGCGGAGATTTTTGGACAACAAGCAAGCTCAGTTCTTATGCATCTCCTAATGGATGGCTTGCCAATGACAAAACCATGCCCTCCTGTTATAAGAAAAAAGATGGGGCACAGAACCCAACCTTTTCACCCATTCCTCAACAGGATTCAGACACTCTGATACCATCCCATTAGTGTCTTCACTGTACCAATTCTGATAATCTTTCAGTTCAGAAATTCAGTGAAAAATAAATAACAGCTGAATGATCAGACTTGTCATCCTTGACTTTCCGCTGCAAAAGAGTGCACAGGGCAACATGTTTAGGCTATTTACAATAACATAGTCCTGTAAAAACTGCAGCAAAGGATATGATGGAAAAGCAATTTGAGAAAATGATGTAGAGGTACCTCCAGGAGCTCAGGTGGTGGTGCATTATCAGAAAATAGATCCAGAGCACGAGAAACGATGTCAGATCTGGTTCTCCCACCATCATAATCAACAGGGTCTTCTCCTTTCTGGAAAATTTTAATGGTAGGAAATCCACGAATCTGCAAGAAAAGTAGAAACCATCAGATCACATAAATCTGAAAATTTATGGTGGAAATTATGTGATACTCTGACACATTTTAGATGAACTACATGAACAACCCTAACTATTCTATGAGTCTATGATTCTATGAAGAAAAAGGAAAGAGATTCAACACCTATGTGAATCAAGTCTCCCAGCCTGTTACTACTGAACTTGAACAATTGTTTCCTACTTGTGCAATAATTCAAAACAAGGTTAACATACACTGATACACTGTTTCAAGTCTTAGGTCCGATAAATCAGTAATGGTTTCATATCAATTCAGATGTACCAAGCACTGCAGGTTTAAGCGCCATGAGGACTATTTTAACTCTTAATTTTTATTAGACAGTAGTTTCCCCAGTTTTTCTTGGGTAGGGGGGGACAGCACTGTGCCTATATGGCAACAAGTAGACCTTAAGCTCCCCCTGCTACACTCCCACTAAAATTTGTTCAGTGCTCCCACTGACCGCCAGTCATGTGCACAGTAAAACTAAGCAGCATACTGTGAACGTCCTGTACTAAAAATTAAAGAGTATCAGTTCCTTTTGGACTCATAGCATAGCTGATGGGGGCAGCTAACACTGTCAGTGATCTCCAATATCTGGCTCCAACATTTACAGGTAGATGTGCAAGTTCTGGAGATACCCAGCCAGCATATAGTCTGAGAGACCTTTCACTTGAGATGATGAAGCTATACAAGATTTCATGGACATGAAGAGCCATTTTCATCAGCAACATCCAGATTTATTCATTTATCTCATCCCATTAATTTATGTTGTTACTGACATTCAGGAAAAAATATTGGGGGAAAAAGGTGTGTGACACAACATTATTTTTAGCACAAACATTTAAATGGTACCAGATTAAGGAACAGTTCAGTATGCATTACAGGGAAATCTGACTTACTAGAGACGTAAAAGAAATTGTAACCACTGCAGAGCACACTTACCCCATATCTGCTTGCCAGCATCTGATTAACAGTTGCATCTACTGCCGCCAGCTTTACTTTTCCCTTTGTTTGTTCCTTCACCTCAGTGGCAGCAGCTGCCCATTCTGGCTCCAGGCTGAAAAACAAAGGGTACAAATTCTCTAAGCTTTAAGAAAGCCAGCAAAAATACACCATGTTTCATGTAGCATACACCACGCAGGAAAAAAATAAAGCCTCTGCAGCCAGTGACAGCTGAGAGGGTTATTCCAAATGAGACTCAAGTCCCACATAACTTTTGGATCTTATTTCCACTGGTAACTGGGCATTTTACTGCTAAGGCGGGATGCAGCCAGAGCAGCATCAAGGTGCCCTGAGCAGTCAAAGCCCACAAATGCTTGTTAAAACACCTTACAGAAACACCCACTTCTGACATACCAGAGATGCAAGTTCTCCTTTAGGGGACTAAGGGTATCACACAAAACAAAGCATTAATGTGAACTCAATTGTTGAAGAAAAAGCTCATTTACTTTTTGCAGTGCCCACACCATGGAGCATAGAACTCCACCATCCACACATCATCACTATTTATGACGTTCTTATCGAAGCTGTCATCAGTCAGCTCAATCACATCCCTCTTATCACCACCTCCGCTCTCTCGGCTCTGTAAGAAACAAACAGACCCTCACATAACTGCGTCATGTCATACCAAATGGTCTTTATTTGAATGAGACACAAAACTGGCAGTATAGGTTACACAACTTCTCCATTTTTAGAACTGACAATACACACAGCCTACTCCCACAGCACTTTCAGGAAACAGTAAGCGATCCTTCTCTTAAAAAGAAAATCAGGTCAAACTGACTAACAAGAGGAGGGAACACTTCCCCAGTTCTTCACTGAGCTGCCCAAGAACAAAGTGCTCTCCAACCCCCTCCCCGCATTGTTTTCTGGTTTCCAGGCAAAACAAACACGTGTAGGAGCAATACACACTACAGGGCACAGATCACCGAAGTCTTCTACTTGCCCAGCCTGAGGATGTTGGAGTCTATTTGCTCCATGATTTAGAAACAGTAGTAGGAGCCAGAAGCTTTTCAATTTGCCTTCAGCGAGAAATCCAGCAAGACAACTTCAGAACACAACCAAATTCAGAAAAGCCTCATCCATTCACAGCTTAGACTAGAACTAGGCAAATGATACCTCAACCAGCTGAAGAACAGGGCTAACAGGGACCTCAAAGTTCAAAGGGAGACACACCTGGGGAAGAATCACATCATATTTGGGACTAACTGTAAAGTAGCTTTTCACAGGGACCTGGGGGTCTTGGTGGATGAGCCGAGCCAGCACTGCACCCCTGTGGCAAAGGCAGCCAACAGCCCCCCAAGCTACACTTGGGGTTGCCAGCAGAGTTGGGGAGATCTTTTCCTCTGCTCAGCACAGTGTGAGACACCCAGGAGTGCTGGGTCTAGTTCTGGGCTCCCCAGCATACCCAGTATAAGAAGTATACACACACTGGAGCAAGTCCAGCCAAGGGTCAAAGCTGGTTAAGGGCTTTGAGCATCTGACATATGATGAGAAGTTGAGAAAGATGGGATTGCTCAGCTGGAAAGAGAAAAAATTTAACATGGATCCTTATCCATGTATATAAATACCTGAGTGAAAGGGAGTAAATGAAACAAAGGCAGGCTCTTCTCTGCAATACCCAATAACAAGACAATAAGGGCGTAAGTTGAAACACAAGAATTTAGTTGAAATACAAGAGAAAACTTTTCTACTCTGAGGGTGGTCAAACTCTGGAATAGGCTGCCCCTAAAGTGCAATCCACGTGGAGTCTCAGTCTTTGGAGATACTAACAACTTGGTGGGACACAGCCCTGAGCAATCTGCTCAAGCCGGCCCTGCACTGGGCAGGAGGGCAGGACTAGACAGCCTCCAGAGGTTCCTTCCAACTTCAACTATTCTGTGAAATGAGCACAGGCTCTCCTGTACAGTCTCCAGTTGAACACATACATCCCCTCAAATACCTGTTTCCCAGAACTATATCCTCCACTTCTGCCACTAAGACGGTCTTTCACCAGGGACCGAAGAGCGCTTAAAGCAGCATCTACAATAGCGTCACTTGTCCTGCCACCTGCAACGCAGCAAAATGAGCGATTGAAGCATCAAAGGTTAGGTTAAGGTAGGCCCCCAACTTCATTAACAAACTTAATACTCTCTCACTCTACGGATTTTTCACAAAAAGCAGGGCTGGACTATGAGTGATACGGTACTAGTGGTGGGACATCACGGACAAACAATATGATTACTTCACTCCAGTTTTTAACTAACACCCTTATCTGATGTAGGGTGACTGTGGCAAGCTCCCAGTAAACAGGAAGAAAGGAATAATTCTTTAGAACTGCTCAGCAACCTCCACCAACTGCAGGTGGGACTGTTAGCCCACACTAAGACATACACAATTTGGTCAAGTTAGTCCCACCCACCCGTGTATCAGTTGCTACAAACACTAGATGGGAAGGAAACACCACACAAGACAGCATTGGCAGCTACCATAATTACTATATTCAGGAAAGTTTTCAGGCATGCAACACATGAATAAGCATCACATTTACCCTGATAATCCTCTGCTTTGTTTTTGTTGGCCCCAAATATCTTGATAGTTGGAAACCCTCTGACTCCATATTGTCCACCCAAGGACTGATGTTTGTCTGCATCTACTGCACCTACTTTCACTACACCCTGTGGAAGTAAAAACAAATAGTAAGACAAGACCTTTACAACGATTTAACACATTTTATACTCTGTGTATGCTGTGGGGGGCAGAGAATGTGTTATTAGGAGGGTACAAAAACAGTCACCAGAAGAGAGGTGCAATCCCCCCCCAGAAGCACTAACCTACAGAATACCATATGTCCATTCTTTCTTCATTCTGACAAATCAGATTTTACATTGTTTGGCATTTTTTTAGCATGTGATTGAAGAAGGGGAATATATTCAACATAGGCAAAAGTTTAGCAAATCACTACCTGACCAAGTTTTCTGTAATTAAAGAAATATTCATCACCAACAGCTTAGAACACTGTTTTTACATGTTTTTCCTGTACTTTAGAGGCAGGCAACAGAACAGTGAGGAAGAAATGAGGAACATGCTATCTGGGCGGATAACCAGATTCTAATGCCTTCTGGTGCTGTTAAAAGCAGCCCTGGAAAACAGTGAAGGGAATTCACAGGGACAGAAATTACCTGCTTCCTCTATAACTCAATGGCTTCTTTAAAAAAAAAAAAAAAAAAAAAACACCCACAAAAAATACTGTCTAAGTGCTTCTGACTGGCCACTTCCCTGGCTGGACAAGTCTGACTAAAGTGATACAGTTTTGCGGACCAAGCCCCAAGCCAGATGACCAAGAGCCAAACTCTCCTCAATCCACTGCCACAAGCACATTTGAAAGGCTAAACAACTTACTTTTAATGCTGTCGCTGCTTTCTTCCACTCCGGGGTTAGTCTTTGACAATGACCACACCTTTTAGGAAACAAAACACAGTAATTGTCATTCAGACCTGATAACTATTTCACAAAATACAGAGTGGTTTTGTTGGGTTTGCAATTACTAAACAATCACCCACAGCAAACTTAGGAGAGTTAAGATCTTCTCATGAAGAGGGGAAAAGGCTATGCCACAACATCACATCATCAGACTTCTGAAGAAAGCACATGTACTCCACATGTATTATACAAGGGCATGCAAACATACGTATGTGCACACATCTCAAAAGCTAGCTGGCTTTCCTAGCACAGAGGCAAACATGAGCATCAAAATCCAGATTTGCACACTAGTCTGCTTGTTACAAACTAATATGGATGTGATGGGACCTGAAAAAAATATTCTAGAGGTAACTTCTTCACTAGCAAGAATTTGTGGCACATTTCCTGGAGGTGTCTGGCAGACAAGAGCAACAGCTGACTGGCAAGTAGAGTACAGTCACAGTATCACAAGTCTGTAGGGAAAGAGGAGCTCCCATTTTACTTATACCAGTTCCACACTTGATTGCTATTGTTCAATAAAGCTTTCTTTTGTCTGTAAAGCTGCAACAACACTAGAGGTGGCACAACAAGCTTCCCGCAAGCCTCTCAGTCCAGATTCAATCAGGCTGTTGCAGTGAAAGGCCCCTTTCTCCAGAATGTGGAGCTTTGGATGGCAATAGCACAGAGGACTTGTGCAAAGGTGGACTATACATCCCCAGAATTTACATGGAAGAGACTCCACGCTTTGGACATGAACAGGACAAAAGACAGAAGTGCTAAATTCAGATGCATAAATCCAGTATTTTTCAAAAGAAACTGGAAATTCTAAGTGTGAATTCAAGCTCTGTGCTTCCATATCAGCATGAGTGAGACAGAAGTGAGAGGCCTTCTCACCTCCTGCACTTTGACTAGTCATTTTCAAGGCTGACTTCAGTAAAAATTGAAGTAGTAAAATGGCATATAAGGTTTTGTTATTAGACCCTATTTACCAACTTGAAACCAATTCCTGCCTTTTTCCCTCATGAGGGAATTCAAAATAAGAACTCCAACTGGAGTTATTTTGCTAGGCATGAGGCCACCAAACTGATAACTGTACTGCCAATAACTGACTGAAACCCTGCACTGATCAGCAGCAGATTCCTATGCTGCTTCTCCACGATAAGAACAGGCAAGTATGCAGCTGTAATTCTTACCATGGGGCATAGAACTCCACGAGCCACAGGTTCTCACTCTGAATGACCTCCTTGTTGAAGTTAGTTGGTGTCAGCTCTATCACATCATCACTGGCTGAGTATAAACTGTTAACCACAAGGAATAATGTGCAGCTCACTGTGCCTAGAACAAAAAGCAAAGAAATCAGCATTCCTGCAGAACATCTATGATTTTCCTCTTGCCACAGCTAAATCATCTCCCCACTCCCTGAAATCAGCAGGGAAGTTAAAATTAAAAAATATAAAAAAAAAGATGGGGGGACACAACAGACTCAATGGATTCAAAGGCCACTAAAAAAAAAAAAGGAATTTAAGGCAAGATATATGCCTCTCCTCCTCACTTAAAACAGGATGCCACAGGATCATGCAATATATTCACTGCACCTAAAGCTAGCTAGGGTTATGCCACTCCCTCTATAGCTCTCCAAAGAACAGTTTGTCAAAGCTGCTACTCTAACCCTACCAGACCAGCAGAGCTTTCACAGGGATCCCCACAATTAGCTTCAATTTCTTTCAGTTCTTTCTCACAGAACCTCTTACGCCCACACCTCTTGCACAGCAGGCAAACACATCTTTCATAGGACCACATAACTCAGGACTGTCCCAACTAGTTTTAGTACAGTCACACTGATTTTAAGACTGGCTTGATGCTAGTGTAAGGAGATCCTTCATTCTTGCTCATCAGGATCTTAGTCTACTACTAAGTTATCTCTCTAGCAACAGACTGGAGAACAGCTAAATCTCTGGTTAACAACTCAAGAACTCTTAGAATCCTAAAAAATTGAAAGGTACAAGGAAATTGCTTTCTCTGAAGAAAGACTTCGTACTTCTGGATCTTGTATCTTCACACTTGGCACATAAAACCTCATAAACCTTTCTACCAAGTCAGAGAGATTGAAAGATGACAACCATCTCTGTAACAAAATCCACACAGCAGAAGACTTTCCTTAACCCACCAAAGACTGGGGGGAGTAAGAGTTCAGACAGCTAAATCAGATCTACACAATAAAGTAGTTAGCTTTGCTGTGAGTGGTTAGCAAATTGCATAGGAAGCTGCACATTGTCTCTCAAGACTGAATATGAGAGGAAGATACAATTCAGTGATGCAGAAACTTCACAGCACATGGTACACAGACTGCACAGCATCACCTATGCCTTATCAGTTCTGCTCAAGAAAAGCCAGTTTCTATCCTGCATCTTCCAGGTTACTCAACCACAGATCTGGACTGAATTGCCGTGCTGCAGCCCACCACCCTATCCATTGCACTACTCCTTCTTCTAAATGCCTCTTTTAGCCTTAGGACCCAACCTTTTTCTTCTGGTGTGATCCTAGTTGGTTTACATTACCAGATTTATCCGTTAGATTGGCTGTCTCCATTCAGCATGCCTATGTATAAACAGCACTTCATCAGAACTGATCAACTGACTTCCAAGGCAATCTGTGGCTGTCACAGCATGTTACGGTGACCTACAGTAGCAGCTGCCACTGCAGTAGAGTAAGAAAAGGACAGAAAAAGCTACTTGAATGTTATAGTCACTCTCAAGCAAGAAACCCTTCTTTAGGTGGAATGAGACCATTACATTTACCATATTTTAGCATCACCTAAGGAGACCTCTACCAAAATCCATTCAGAAGCTGAAGAGCTCCCTCAGCCATTTCTGCCACTTCAAATAGAAAAGTCCTAGTTTACCTAAAAATACCTGCTGAAAAGAACTCACAAAAGAAAGCATACAGTGAAATTCACCAAGTCACACATCACTGCTTTTGTTTTGCCACTCATGAACTGGTGGTATAATTTTCCTTTCTACAGTGCAATATTCAAGGTTTAATTAATCTAGGAAATAAAAGGATAATTTTCCTACAAGCATCTACGCCAAGAAAATGCAGATGGAGGGGGGGGGGGGGGAGAGAGAGACAAGCTTTTGCTATGGGACGTGGATGATGATTCTGAGAACTTCCTCCTTAAAATATCCACTCTTTCCTCAGCAGAGGAGCCCGAGTGGGACTGCTTCACAGGTTTACCGATTTATTTGGTACAGAAGACCCAGCAGCAGGGGAAGAAGCAGCACAATTCCCCATGGCCTCCTCCTTTTGTCTTCACTCGTTGCTTTCTTGCTGCTCTTACAGCACTAGTTCCCACGTCAGGGCAGCCAGGCAAGTAAACACCACTGCTCAATAGAAACTAAAGCTTGCCTGTTTCTATTACGGCGAGAGATGAGCACCTTTTGTTTGTTTTTGCTGCCGAGACCTTTAAACTATCCACCCGCGCTTCAGCAGCCCACCGAGGCACCCATAACCCACACCCCCGGGGGCGCAGCGGCCGGAACCAGCAATGGCCGTCACCCGCCCCGCTGCCGGCCACCGCGAGGAGCGACCCGCACGGCCCAGAGCCCCCGCTCCTCCACGAGCGACAAACGGACTCACGGCGGTTCCGCACCCGTGCCCAGCGGCCCCCCAGCACCCTCCGGCCGCGACGGGCCCGCAGCCCCGCCGGGCCCCGAGCAGCCGGGACAGGGAAGCCGCGTCCCACCTCCCCTCCGGCCGGCCCCCGCCCCGTCCCCTCAGCGGCTCCTACCCCACCACAGGCAGCCCGCGGCACGCGCCCCCATGGCTGCCGCCCGCTCCGTAGGCCACCGCTACCACAGCCGGCCCGCCCCGTCCACACCGCCCACGCGCCGCGCGTCTCCCCGCCGTGGCTGCCGCCCATTGGCGGCCCCAGCGCTCGCGCACGGAGATAGCCAATGAGAGGGGTCCGCGTTAGCCGGTGCGGGGCGCGGGTGGCCGGAGCAAGCCTGGAGGGGCGGAGATGGGCGGCAGGGCCCGGGCTGGGGTGCGGGCATGGGCGGCAGGGCGGCCCGGGGAGAGGCGCGCTCAGTCTGTTTCTAGCAGCTTCCCAGAGTCTTGGGGCACTGCGGGGTGCCGGGCTGGACCCCACGCAGGCCTTCAGGGAGAAGGTCCTGTTTGGTGCCCGAGCTGCTGCTCTGCTGCCTCTAGGCGCAAACATCAGCCTGAGGACTCGACAGCCTAAATAGTGCTGCTGCGAAAACCAAGCGGGCATCGGCATCTGAAAAATAAACTGTTTGCGAGTCACAAGCGTGCATGTGAAAGCGGGTATCAGCCTGGTTGCATCTGCTGTAGGCCAAGGAGATAACTACAGGGGGAGGGGAGGGCTAGTGAATGCTGATACAAGCGCTGTTAAAGTCTGGATAACCTGCTTGCACTTGACAGAGACTTGGGAAGCTTGGGTTCAGCAGCACGATATATATATGGCTGTTTAGTATGAAAAATCAACATCCCAGTCAAAAAGCTTTAGAAACAGCTGTCGAAAAGCTGGTTATTTCCATCCTTTCCAATGATGGCATGTTGCAGGGGGGTGCTAGAGCTTGGGCTGTCTTGTTGGGGGGCATAGATCTGTCCAAAAGCTTTTGGATTCAATGGTTAACTGAGCTTTTTAGTGTAGGTAATAGCTGAGCTTTATGTACCACTAAAATAGTTTTCCAGCAGTTGAATTCACATGCTTTGCTTCAGAAGTAGCACTTTTTCAGTACGATGAAGTCCTGCTTTTTAAGAGTATGAAATTGCTAGCACCGTAGTGAGGATAGGCAACCATTTGCACTTCAAGTTATTTCAGAAATGGAGGAACAGGGATACATGAATACAAGTTTTAATTAGAATGGCTACACAGTAACCAGCATCTTCTCATTTCCATCCCTAAAAGGCAGACTGCTGAGGAAGCAGGTTCCAGTCTGTTCCTATGTACTCCTAAAGCAAAGGGGAGCTGCTTTGCTGATCAGCCTTCCCACGGGAATGAGTATTTCTCTTAAATTGCTCTTAAGTTCCACCTGTATGATGAAAAAAGCAAACATGACACCTTGGGACACTGTTGAGCAGTTATCATGACATTAACTCCAGGTAAAATCCTCAACACTAGAGATAATAGAAGGATAGTTTTATGTAAATTGGCAGAGAAAATGAGTAAGTAGGGATGTGTGGCTAATAGAAGGAACAGGATAGGGGTAGTGTGGGTTTTTTCATCAGTGTCATGCAACAGTAAGTTGAATGGCTGTGCTTAATATTTCTATAGCATCAAGAAGGATGTGTTAAAGTATGTATTGCCAAGTAAGAAGCTTTTAACGCAGATCTTTACTGACTCAGTACATTCCTAGTGAGTTTCTGCAGGAAATGATTGTACACTAGAAGCAATTCAACATTTTTATGTGTGTCCTGGAAAAACACATAAGATAGTGCTGACGAAACCTGCACCAAGAGAAATATTAGTAGAGTGATAAATAACGATGAAAACAGAACAATACAGAGTATTTGATAAATGCCTTCAGACAAAATGTACTAAGAGTTTTAATAAGTTCATGTAGGGCTTTACTAGCTCAGTGAAGACAGTACTTGAATGGAGTCTCTGAAAGATGATTTAGGGGCTATTTCTCATTGCAGCATGAACTTCTGTGGTGTTACTGGTAAAAAAAAACCCTCTCATGACTCATGGCTACATAAAAAGGGGAATAATGGGGAGATACTTTATCTGGAGAGGTTAATGACACAAGTTACTGGGTCTATATTAAAAAATGTACAGGTAATTGCAGGGACAGGATTAGAAGGGACTTTCAGATTTCCAAGGTCAGCACACTGATACAGCAGGGATCGTTCCATACATGAGTCCATGAGACCTCATGGGTGCCTGCAGGGAAGCTGGCTGATACAAAACCCACAATTGGCTACCAGAGAAAGGAAACAGTGTTTGAAGAACACTTGTACAGAACAGACTGTGAGAGGATTAATGTTATAAATGTAAATGTGAGGAATATTCTTGTATTCCACATTCCAGGGATCTTGCCTGGTTCGTGCCCTGGCAGATGAGTAGGAGGTGTATAACACACACGGATTCTGGCTTTACAAGTACTTTCTGACTCCAAAACTCAGAAATGGTTGAGTGTTCTTGGAATGCAGTTTACAGAAAGCAAGCTTCACCTGAAGGAGCATTTTTCATTTGTGTTAAGAACAGGTATTTAATCTTAGTGGCCTGTAATTACCAGAAGGCAGCAGACAGAAGCTTTTACTGCAGGAGAAGCCTTAGAACTAGTAAAAAGTGGTGGGAACAAGGAACAACTGGCTTGGAGGTGCCCCAGGGTCCATTTGTCTCTTTGCTTCAGCTTGACCAGCCTACTTGCAAATGCAGTAAGTCTAAAACCTTCTAACATGAAGTATCTAACAAGGCTTGACAGCACAGAAACAGCATTTTCAGCAGCTAATAATATATTTAGTGTCTTTGTGATAGATGCACTAGAACATTCTGAATTAAAAGAACAAAATACACAAAACCATTTAAACTAAACCAGTAAGTTTTTCAAGAAAAAACATGATGCCTGGTGGGGAGGAGACCATACCTCAGACCACAGGATCCAGGTGATTAACATTACTGCAGTTTGCTTCTCTTTTGTGCAAAACTTAGAAGCTCAGCCTTCATGAATCTCTGGGATGACTAAGTTGTATATGGTTGTACAGAAGGTCAGACTGCCTGTCACTTTGCAAGTCACCTTGGGATTATCAGTAAAAGACAAGCATAATACATACCAAATGTTAGGGAAGCCCGGTAAGCTTCTTGTCATTTTTCAGTTTAATGGTTGGCTTATTTTATTTGACCAGTGTGGCAAGGAGAAAAATCTATTGTAATAAAGTAAGCATAGCTGTCGTTCTTTAAGAAAAATGGTCTGATTTAAGTGTATCAAATATAGGTTGATCTGTTGTATGGAAAGGCCTTAGAGCTCACTGTGAATTTCTATGAGCACAGCTTGTTCTCAGTGAACCTCAGTCTTGCAGCTTGAATTCACACTATGCCTATCCTGAGAAAGAACCAAGGGAAATTGATGGGTCCGGATGGAATGCACCCACGGGTGCTGAGGGAGCTGGCGGAGGTCATTGCTAGGCCACTCTCCATCATCTTTGGTAAGTCGTGGGAAACGGGCGAGGTGCCTGAGGATTGGCGGATGGCAAAGGTCACACCAATCTATAAGAAGGGCAAGAAGGAGGACCCGGGTAATTATAGACCGGTCAGCCTTACCTCCATCCCTGGAAAGGTGATGGAACAACTTATTCTTGACTCCATCACTAGGCATATCAAGGATGAGGGGGTCATTAAGAACAGCCAACATGGTTTTATGAGGGGGAAGTCATGTATGACCAACCTTATAGCCTTCTATGAGGAAGTGACTAGGTGGAGGGATGATGGTAGAGCGGTAGATGTAGTTTTTCTTGATTTCAGTAAGGCATTTGATACTGTCTCCCACAGCATCCTCATAGATAAGCTAAGGAAGTGTGGGCTTGACGATCAAGTAGTGAGGTGGATCGAGAACTGGTTGAAAGGAAGAAGGCAGAGAGTTGTGGTCAATGGCGCAGAATCTAGCTGGAGGTCTGTGACTAGTGGAGTCCCTCAGGGGTCGGTGCTGGGACCGGTGCTGTTTAATATTTTCATCAATGACCTGGATGAGGGAACTGAGTGCACCCTCAGCAAGTTTGCTGATGACACAAAACTGGGAGGAGTGGCTGACACACCAGAGGACTGTGCTGCCATTCAGCGAGACCTGGACAGGCTGGAGAGTTGGGCGGGGAGAAACTTGATGAAATTTAACAAGGGCAAGTGTAGAGTCTTGCATCTGGGGAAGAACAACCCCATGTACCAGTATAGGTTGGGGGGTGACCTGCTGGAAAGTAGTGAAGGGGAAAGGGACCTGGGGGTCCTGGTGGATAGGAGGATGACCATGAGCCAGCAATGTGCTCTTGCGGCCAAGAAGGCAAATGGCATCTTAGGGTGCATTAGAAAGGGTGTGGTTAGTAGGTCAAGAGAGGTTCTTCTCCCCCTCTACTCAGCCTTGGTGAGGCCGCATCTGGAATATTGCGTCCAGTTCTGGGCCCCTCTGTTCAAGAAGGACAGGGAATTGCTTGAAGGAGTCCAGCGCAGAGCCACAAAGATGATTAAGGGAGTGGAACATCTCCCTTATGAGGAGAGGCTGAGGGAGCTGGGTCTCTTTAGCTTGGAGAAGAGGAGACTGAGGGGTGACCTCATCAATGTTTACAAATATGTAAAGGGTGGGTGTCAGGATGATGGAGCTAGGCTTTTTTCAGTGATATCCAGTGATAGGACAAGGGGCAATGGGTGTAAACTGGAGCATAGGAAGTTCCACGTTAACATCAGGAAGAACTTCTTTACTGTAAGAGTGACAGAGCACTGGAACAGGTTGCCCAGGGGGGTTGTGGAGTCTCCTACACTGGAGATATTCAAGGCCCGCCTGGACAAGTTCCTGTGTGATGTACTGTAGGTTACCCTGCTCTTGCAGGGGGGTTGGACTAGATGATCTTTTGAGGTCCTTTCCAACCCTTGGGATTCTGTGATTCTGTGAAATGTTGCAACCAAGGAAGATTGCAACAAGGGAAATTCTGGTTAGATGCTAGTAAAAAAACTTCATTTTGAGAGTGACTGAGCATTGGAGCACAGAAATTTTGGAGCCTCCATCCCTGTTAAAACACAGCTGAATATGACCCTGAGCAACCAAACTTAGTCTCTGAGGACCACCTCCAGTCGTCCTAACTAGCTCTCAGAAGGCCTGTCCCTGCATCTGCCCTGTGCAGTGCACACAGCATTACTAGAGTAGTTAAAGCTGGTTTTTTTTTTTTTTTTTTATGACAAAGAGTATTTCTGTACAAAGCTTTCTGGTGAGGTAAGCTTTTACCAAGCAAGGGTTTTTCCTTTATAGCTCTGCATAGTTCTACATATCTAATCACCATAACTCTGCTAGACAAGCACTGCATGTGTATGCGCAGCATCCTCTGCTCAGCAAAGTCAAAACATCAGCCCACTGAAAAGCTAAGAGCCAGCACCACAGACCTGAGTTAACATTCCTGTCAGATTGTTTTAGAGGGAATGTAAATAAGTTAAAAGAAAATCAAGTGTTATCTAGTTGTCCCTGAAGGGCTGCAGGTATGTAAATCTTGTTACAAACATGCATTTCTGCAGAAATCTGTGTTCTCAGGCATCTCATTTACAGCTTATGAGTCTGCCTCAGCTCCCCCTCTTTGTGTCTTGCTTAGGAAGTCACTGAATATAGAAACCTGTTTCCTTTAGCTTCTCTGGGCTATATTGGTTCTCTTTTGCCCCTGGGCAGGGGCGTTCAGCTTAAAACCCTGATAAGCACATCTCGTAAGTCCAGCCTGGCTTTGCTTGTGTTATATTGGAGCTTTTGGAAATGTTGATTTTAAAGGTTAATTAAGAAGAGTAAAGGGTGGAACAAGACTAAGAGAAAGCAGATATTGAGAGTTGAAAAACGCCACAGTGTATGTACACCAAGGGAAACTGTAAAAAGGGAAAAATACCAAACGTGGCAGTGGAGGGGAATATTTCAGATGTTTTATAGAAGTAGATCTCTACTAGCTTGTTTGCATTGGGGGGTGGAAGCCCAGTTTGGCTGGAAGTGGGAGCCTGCATACCAAACCAGCTCCAGCAGTCCTTGTATCCCTGGGGGTGCTGGCTGACAGGGCAGGGTGCTGTGGCTCTGTCCTGCTCCTCTTTTTTCAATGTGATCAGTTCAGGCTGGCAGAGCACTCCAGCAGAGTATTTCTGCACAATGCCAGACTATTTCTGGCTGGCCAGGAAGGCTGCATGATTATTGTGGTTGACTGCCCTGCTTTGCCTTGTCCTGAAGGTGTGGGCTTTTCCACATGGCTCATCTGCACTGGCAGGAACATATAGCATACAGGGCACTATAAAAAGCTATGAAAGTGAAGGGAAACTCAGACTAAAAAAATTATCATCAGGACTAAACAATGTGACTCATCATTTTGAATACATAGTCTGAATATTGGCCATCAGGCGAGCAACAGTACAGACAAGGTCACAATAAACTAGAATTGTATTCTGCTAGAACCAGGATCTGGAAGAAAGTGCATTGGTGAGATCCACAGGCAGTATTATTCTTGAAGAAGCTGCTAAATACAAAGAAGTAAATCAGAGACCTATGGGAAAGACTAGTGAGATTGAGCCTGGGGAACTGCTGACCAGCCTGCCTGGCAGATTGGCTTAAACCTCTTGCACTCTGAGACATCAAAACCTAGAAATACCTGACCCCACTACAAGCCATGGCAACTTTCCCCTGGCTGGTAAAAAAAAAACTTCCCCCTGCTAGTTCTGGTAAAAAGCAAATGTAAAGCAAAGATAAAGGCACTATATGGATTGGAAAAGCTGAGCTGGTTTCTGCTCCCACATGACTCCAGGAGGAGACATGACTCAGATGAAGAATAATGATTAAAAATTGTAATTTACTGCCTCGCTAGCAATGCATTGATATGTTACAGATTAATGTGGTGGTAAGAAGGTGTTCTGTGTAACCTTGTCAAGTTTTATTTTAGCTTACAGTAAAAATGAAGGAGTAAATTTATGAGTGGCATGGATATAGTGGATAAGTTACAGATAGGTTCCTATGGGCTCCTACTTTTTCCTCTGGGTAGTTAAACTGTTGAACTACTTGCTGCAGGATTTTTCAATGGTAAAAATTTAAAGGGATCAGAAGAGTAACTGGGCAAAATCTGGAAAGAAAAGCCACCCATGGCTAGTTAGCCATGAGCTCTTGTCTTGGAAAGTCCCCTAACCACCAAATGGTGGAGGCTGAGGCTGTGCTGGGAAAATGTATCTATGTTTTGCTGTTATTAGCTTCTTCCAAGGTACAGTGCTGGATAACTTTTTGGCCTGCTTTCATATCGCTGTTTTATATTGTCAAATCATTACCTATTGTTCACTAAGAAGTTGATTATTTTGGGGAAGGATTGGAAAAAGCTTGTGTAGGGCAGCTACCACCAAGCTTATTTGCTCTTTTGGAATTTCTTAGCCCAAGCTGCTACTGGGCAACAGAAATTCCCTCATTAGCTGCATTTATTTGTGCCATGACTACAACGACAACAACAAAAAAGAACTGTTTTGCTAACCGCCGCCCCTAACCAATAGACTGGAATTGTTTTAGAGAAGGCATCAAGGTGACGGAGGTTTAGAAAGATGAGCTGGAGTGACCAGTTTTCTAAGTAACAAGTAAATGCTGCATAGGTAGGTGAAAATGGATAACACATCTGTATGGTACAAATAGCCAGGCGATCAAGGAAGTTTTTTGCTGGAGTGTGTCGAAGCAGAAGGAGAGGTTGGAAGAAACTAAGGACCAGTTCATGAAAGCTGTATGTTGGAAGAGTAACTGAGAGTGGCCATACGTGGGGGGTGATCCCTGATGGCAAAGGTTTTCACTGTGGTAGAGAGGGAGGCAGAAGGGCAGAAATCCCAATTTCACCTGCTCTTCAGCTGTCTTTATACTCCTCTGTCTCAGCACTGGCGCAGGGGATGGCCCTAATGAATTAGGACTTCTGGCCCGGTATCAGCTAATGCAGTGAATATCCACTAGATGCCACTGTGCCACTTCTCAGTCTATGTAAGACTAGGTGCCCTTTGCAGACTGGAGGAGCAGAGTTTCGTTCCTTTCAGTGGCAGCTCTGATGCTTTTAGCTGATGGTGATCTCAGCAGACCATTTTAAAATGCGTGTGAGTGGGTTTGTGTACATGTGACCCAACAGAGACTTCTGACAACACTGTCACAGAAAAATCAGGGTAGATTATTCATTACTGAGGTAATGCCAGCAAGACTAGTTGTTACACAGTAGAAAGCAGCAGTGGTTGTTAATTTATAAGAAGTGTGTAATATTTTCCTATAAACTCTTCTTTGTGCTCAGTTTGAGTTGCCACATGCCTATGTCTGTGAGCTTGGGGACAGTCAGTAAAATCCTCAGTCAGGGCTACCAAGAAGGGGCACAAATGCTCAAAAGCTGTTATGCACCTAAGCATTATTAAAAAAAACCACCCTATAGATGGCACTCTCTTCCATGTTCCTACAAATTGTCACCTATTTAACACTGTTTCATGTTACCTCTGTTGTGACACATTACTTCTTTGTGACGTTACTGGTGCTGTTATATGCAACCTCTTTAATTACTATCAAACCAGAAGATTTTAGTAAGGTTTAGAAAGTTCAGGAAGGAGGGAGAGGGAGGGAAACCACACTATTCCAAAGCTAAGAGCTTATGGGTTAAATATTCCTTAGAGAAGATTTAGGGCATTAGCCCTTAATTTGCTTTGGAATATTCTTTTCTGATCCCCTACAGATGTAGTTTTGTGCTGACTTTGTCTCTCAGCCTGATCCTAAACCTAATCCTAGAGTGTTCCTCGGTCGGGGCAGCCCAAACTTTCTCTTAGTTACACCATGTTCAAGGACAGATGCTTTCTACAGCCCTTTCTGTCTTCTTCCAGCCCTGCTCCAACTGTGGTCTTACTCTCAGACCTAGTCCTGACCCTAGCAGTAGGATGAGCTGTAGACACATTGAGCACAGGCCCTGCTCAATCCAGGGGCTAATTATTCCTCAGATAAGAACTCTAGTAAAACCAGTGTTTTACTTCAGTGTTAAATTGAGAGGAAGAGAAAGCCCAGAACTGCAGGAGCAGGGCTGACAGCAGTCTTCCAAAGTGACATCTGGCGTCAGCCCTCGGTTTACTTAGAAAGACACTTTCCAGCTCTTAATAGCTGTAGCTTTGAGTTTATTATCTCTTGGCTCTGAAGTGAATCATAAACCTTGGCTGGACCTTAGACAAGGTACTCAAGCCTTTCCTCTAGCTAAACAGTCCCCATGGGGATATCTTTCTGCAGCTCTGAGCTTTCTTTGGCAGCTCCTTTCCATCTCCACCCCAGCTGCAGCTCTGGACTGTCTCTGTCTCTGAGCATCCAGCACTAGAATGAGCCCTTGGCCAAAACCCATTTAGATATGGGGATGAAATCAACACCTCTAATACATGTTAGCTGGTGGATCTCTGACAAGAAGACTTGTGCCGGTATGCACATTTGTTGAATTCCAGAGAACTGGCAAAACTTAGCAAACTTGCAACCCACTCCCCCCTCCCCCCCAGCCAATAAAACCCCACCAAAACCAAACCCAAACAGTACAGGTTACTCATCAAGGTAATACTTAGACGAGAAATGTAAATATTATACATTGGAAAACAGAAAAAAAAGCTTTTATCTTGTAAAGGATTTTGTGTCATTCTCCTGTGTGTTCCATTTTGCTTTGAGCCTTGCTGGCCCCATGCATATCTTTGTGAGTGTATGGATAGTGAGGGCTACGGTGCACACACGTCTGTATGGAAACTCCATGTATGTTTGATACTGTGACAAAGACAAGTTGTGACAGATACAGAATTTCTCAAGGAAGATGCTAAAATGAAACAGCAGCCAGTTTCACTTGTTTCCTTTCAGTACAAAACAATTTATGTATAGACAATTGGGTGTTAATAATATCACAATTGGCAGAAGACTCATGGAAAGAGAGACTGAGCATAAGCAAGGTTGCAAGAGAACTCAGAACCACCATGAAAGCTTGTCTTGCATTTGACCAGCCTAGTCCTGTGATGACCAGAAGCTGGTCATCCTAGATGTATATAAGTTTTTTACTACTGTGTTTTATTTAGTATTCACATAACTTGATGTATACTATATGACCAGAAATAGCTGGGGTCTTAACTCAGTGCTCCTCCTCTTAACAGGTGGTATCCAGTCTTTCTTGGGAGTGATGCCCTTTATTTTTCAAATATTGGTTCAGTTTTCTTTCTGCGGTTTTTCATTTGAGTGACAAATGAGTGACAAGCAAGAAATCAAAGCACCTTATCTCCAGACACCAGCTGGTACTCAACTGATGGCATTTAGACGTATGAGAAATCTGTATTAAGCATCTGAAAGGGCATGCATTTTCATCATTATGTTTGAATCCTGCTGGATTCTAGTTTTTGCGGTGCCACATGTTTTTCCTGCCAGAGTTTACAAGTCTGCAGACTAAATGATCTTTTTTTCTCACTCATTCTGTTATTGTTACTAATTAAAACATGTCATCCGTGAGAAAACTAATTATCACTACTGTACAGAGCAGCAGGCTGAGGAAAAGGTATTTGCTAGGAAATCAGAGCTGTGGCAGCTGTCTATTCAAATGGATGGACACAACACCCCTCCCTATGCTCTATTTTAGGTATTCTCTGAGATAGAGGATTATTTGGGCCAAGAGAATATTGGTTATGAATGTCTGTGGTCATGTTGAGGCATGGTCTCTTTTACCAGGTACCTGTCTTGAACCTTAGAAGAGAAACTTGAAATCTTTAAATTTAACTAACATATTACTTTGAATACCTTTTTATTGCAGCAAATCAAAGTGTTCTGAAAAATATGTTGTAATTTGATGCATTTCAAAAATTCTTGATTAGTTTGAATCAGAAGCTGAATTAATGGCACATGAATAGATATCTTTACTATACGACATTAGTGGGGATTGTGTGGGGAATATGATCTTTTCTCAACTACTGCTACTTCAGGATTGCCCAAGTTCTGTCTGAACCTGCTGTTCCTTGCAATGCTCTGAAAGAGCTGGCAGATGGTGCTGCTTACCTTTGATACACAGCTTACTTTATCACTGTACTCTTGGTACTGTCAGAACAGTTTGTTCATACAGGTGTTGTATGTTGAGAATGGAGATCAAGGGAGGAGGAGAGAGTAAAAACGAATGAACAGGAGTGAGCCTTACAGTCTTACAGTGCTTAAGAGTTTGATCAAGGATAACGTAGGTAAGATTAGTTGGAGCTAACATGACAACTTACGTTGTTTGCTAACATTAAAATTGAAACTCACATGTGCAAAATTAGACATACGGTGTCATATTTTTAACTCGTATGTTGATGTAGCCATAAACTTTAGGGTAAGAGAGGTTCATTCTGCCAGTCTAGGCTGACCTAAGGAAATGACACGTTACATTTTTTGCACTGAATATTATAGTACTTCTACATAAGAAAAAGCTCACATTGCCTCATGTTACATAACATCGTTGCAGGAAATAATGCTGCGCTGTTGTAGAAACAATATTCTAAACCTCAAACCCAGATGTTATATGGAGGGAAAAGTTACTTTATTTACAAAAAAGCCAGTTTCTCCCATCATCATACCTTCCTGGTCTCAAGCACCAAGACATATGTGTCCAAGTAGGTTGTCCAGCATTTGGGCGTCTAGAGTGATCTAGTGGGTCAGGTGGACAAGGTGGTCTGGGCTATATTTCTTGTGGTGAAGAATTCTGGAGAGGACTCTGATTACTGAGTACCCATCATATCTCCTGGGTTCTCCTTAGGTTAATGACCATTTGATAGTTTTGAATAAGCTTTTTTGCACCCATAGAAGCTGATGGTGACTTCGATCTTTTGCCTTAACATCCCATTGCATCTCACTCATTAAAATCTACAGATGGTCCTTTTTCTCTTTATGAGGGGATTTTAAGGATCCAGCTCTGTTAGAATTCCAGAGTGGATGAGGTTAGAAGGGACCTCTGAAACTTGTCTAGTCCAATACCCTTGCTCAAAGCAGGTTTAACTGAATCAGGTTTCTTAAGAGCTTGTCAACTTGGGATTTGGTTATTTCCAAGAGAGGAAGCTCCACAACTACCATTACTGACCACCCCTTAAATGTTAAAATTTAAACATTTTTTCTTTTATTTAAATGGAGTTACATGTTCCTTATCTTGTCATCATCATCTTGTAATGTCTCGAGTCTTTGTTTTAGTCTTGATGTAGGCTGTCCTTTGTTCTTAGGCTCTCATTTTTTTAACTCAACCTGAATGTGAAACATGCAGAAGCTGTTGGTAGATATGCTATGATCTTGATGACGTGTTAATCTAGGTGCCATCAATGTATGCTATTATTACACTTCTACTTCTTCCATGTGTTCTGATGCATCCACATCCATTTGCTTTGTTTCTTGCCTTGAACCCATCCTAATGTTTCTGTTACAAATCTTATCATCGGTGTCATACAGGGACACTATTTAAATCAGGCAAATGTTAGTAGAGAGTCACCAGGTATAAGGGAAGTGGACATACCAGGGTAAGACATTTTCCTTGTGACCCAGCTTAGAGAAACAGACCTAATTTCAGAGAACAGGGCAATATTTCAAATCAAAACCCACAAGTTCTCATGAAAGCTCAATCTATGACAGAGAAATAGTTTAGAAGGCTAATTTAAATAATTAAGAGGTTGATTTAGGAGGATGACAATGAGGAGGAATGCAAGAACATGTCCTTGCAACATTGCTTAAAGTTCATAAAATCATAGAATGGTCAGGGTTTGGGTTAGAAGGAACCTTAAAGTCATCCTTGTTTGGGCAGGGACACCTTTCACTCGACCAGGTTGCTCAAAGCCCTGTCCAGCCTGGCCTTGCAAACTGCCATCGATGGGGCAGCCACAACTTCTCTGGGCAACCTGTGCCAGTGCCTCACCACCCTCACAGTGAAGAATTTCTTCCTAATCTAAATCCATCCTGTGTCAGTTTAAGGCCATTACCCCTTCTCCTATTTAGCCTTTGCGGGTGTCTCATGGGAAGTGAACAGTATGATCACACTAGCTGGCCAAACACAGCAGTGTGACTAGTGAAAGTTCAATATCCAAGTATGTGTTATTAGGGGGCTAGGTATAATTCAGGCAAGTATCACTATTTTTAGAACCTGTGTTTGAATCTCTGAGCCTGTCAACTCTGTTACACCCTGGCTCTTTGCTTTCTCAGTAACCTGCCCAGAATATTTTTGTTAAACCCCTCAAAACCCCCTGGTGCTTTCTCGCACTGCTGCATATGAAAACAGCTAACACCAACAGTGAACACAAAATCCAGAGTCTAGATTTCACAAAGAGCAATAACTTATGGTTAGTTTTATGTTATATTTAGCCATAAAGATAAAAGGCAATTTTTCCTCTTTTACTTCCAAACTGATCAAGATATATGCCTCTTTTGGCTTCATTGCTTTGGGCTGTTGGTATACTGTAGTTATACTGCTACTGGTAAACTAAGCAAAACATGGATCCTTTTTTGGCCTTGAGGCCAGTTGGCCTGGTATGGCATGCTATGGAGCTTTTTAGTTTCTGGAAAATGTTGTGTGCATCTGGGTTGATGCCTGGCTTGCGTTAGCTCCAAAACTGTACCTGTGGATTGTGTGGGAAAGGGCTGGTTGGCCTGGGACAAAATTGTGCCATGGATTATTCTGATGATGTAGCCATTCTAGAAAATCAAGGGTCCAGGCCTACACCTCGAGGTTAGTTTATTAGTACAAATATAATCCTATAGGTTTCAGCATAGCTTCGTTTTTCATGGTAGACATAGTTCCTTCATGACTTCTAGAGCCAGGAGACAAGACTCAAAGCAAAATTTCCATGAAACTCTTTTCCTTTCACAAAGCACAGTAACTTTTTTACTCGAAACACATAATCATATTTTAAAGCCATTTATTAAAATGAGTTTCTTTCTCATTAGAAAAGCCCAGGGAACAAATGTAGAAAATGAAGCATCTAGCATGGAAGTTGTCTGCTAGGCTTCCACGTCAAATAGTTACATAGACGATGAAGGGATCTTAAGCTGTCTTTATAGCTAAAAGTGAGAAACAACCACTAATTTCATACTGAAACAATTATCTGGATGAGTCAGGTGAGTGGCATTATTTCTACCCAGGGACTGTACCAAGAGGCTGAATGAATGCAATATGTAACCTTCAGGTAGATGAAACTTCAGCAAGTGGATTCCTGCCCATTATGGCTAATATTAGCTTCTCCAGATATTTTGCCCACATATGGCAAACTCCTCAGTTGTTTTGGAAACCTTCTGTTGCAGAAAACTCAAATGATTTTGGTGGCTGCGAAACATGCTTGTGGAAAAATCTTGTTACAGGCACCAGCAAAGCTGTGTGGTGCTGCTGCTTTCCCCTTTACATAAGCTGTGCAGAAAAGGACCTTAAACTTGCTTTAATCATCGGGGATTCATCTCCCGTAGCTGTGTCAAAAAATAATTAACTTTGGTTTGCTAATAGGCATATTTCATTAATGCAGACTCGAAAGGCAAGGAAATAAAGAGCTGTCATTCAAAAACACTTCATCCTGTTCATGTTGCAAGCAGCCAAGGAAGAGAGCTCACCAGCTGGAACAGAGGGGCAAAAGGAGCTAAGCATGGGACTCAGCAAGGTGGCTTGGCTGCAGCCACTGTCTCCATCCCCCTGCCTTAGCCTTTATTTCCATTCAATTTCCATACCTCCTCAGACAGGTCAGTGCAAGTCTTGTATGCTAGTACAGCCTGAGGCTGCGCCTGGAATAAGCCACAAAAGTGGGAGAACAAGTTTCTAGCGAGGCAGACAATAAATCCTAACTCTTCAGTCCTAAATCCCCAGACGCCAAGCAGGAAGGCAGCAACTTCTTGTGGGTAGAGAGGTCTCAAAATAACACAGGCCACAAAGTTGCTGCCCTGCTCTGTCAGAAAGCGAATGGTTCTCCAGCCTGAGCTTTTGCTGTCAGAGAAAAATTTGTCCAGGATTCACATCAGGGGAGCATGCAGAAGTCACATTCTTGTGGGTGAGTTTTAAGCTGATCTGTTTTAGAAGAAGTGGCCTAAAAATGCATATAGTCTAGGCTGCAGATGATGAAAAGAAATCTTTAAATCTGAGGCTAAAATCCAGGATGGAGAATCTAAATTGTTCCCTATCAATAGTTAGGGGAATATTTTTCTAAAAATATGATACACACTATCTAACAGTCCCCCAAAGAGTTACTGCAGGAGTTATGAAGGCAAAATTTAATGACAAAAATATGAACTGAAGGGATTTTAGCTCTGCTTTTGTTACAAATTTCAATGAAACATCTGCTATGACATTACTACCAAGTCCTTTATCCTGAGCCATGATACTGTTCATTCTTTCAAGGCTGAAGTGCATTTATTAATTTAACAAAGTACTTCACTTAATTTGGAGAAGAATATTACTATTTCCTGGAACAGATAGCTTTGGGCTTTCATAGGAACAGCAATAAACACCAAATAATGCAATGAATGATTATTAGCTGCTCCTGGCCCAAGATAAGCTTACCTTTATATGAGTAATGTGCTTTGTTAAGACTGCAGGCCATAGACTGGACATTGGGCTGAGGTGAAGCTGCCTGAGCAGGATGTGGAAAACTATGGGATGTGACATGAAAAATGGCTGTATACAGTAGCTGGCAATATGAGTGACTGTCTAAGGTTAAAGCAGAAGGAAAGCTGGATTTCACAAGTTGTTATGGGGTAGCTACATGATAGATGGCTAAGATACCAGAGATGCTTGAGCTCCACAGGCAGCTCCGTTGTCCACAATATTACAACTAAGTGCTGGGACTTCCTCTGTGCATTCCAGAATAACCTTGATTTCTACAATGCTGTGCAGGACTGTTTATCTCTTTCCTATGACCTGTCAAGACCCAGTAATTCTGCAGGTTTGATAGATGCCCTGCAGAACTCAGTCCAACCAAAGCAATTAGGCAGGATATGGGGAGATTACTTATTCTGTTGTCTTCTTTGCCGGAGAAGCTTCAAACCTACATCTCATGTAGGGAAACAGCATTAAGCGATGTGGTTTTGAATGAGAAAGATAAGGGTGTTGAACCCCTTATGTCAGAGCTGTTCCTTTTTGTACAATAGGCTGGAAGGATTCACTGATAAGCGAGCAGGGTCAGCAGGCAGCAGATTAGTGCAGGCAGGGAAGCTCTTGTCCTGTCCTGGAGAACAGGTAGTATCTGCTGCGGATGTAAGCTCTGTAAATGATTTGGTCTTGTATGGAAACAGCATCACAGAATAATACCTTTTGCCTGTGTGTGTGTTGGGCACCTCAGTCTCTCCAGGTATAAACATTTAATAACAGATGGAGATGTGTGCAGTCCTTTAAGCTAACCAGGTGATGGCATGTGATGCTAAACTCTGATTTGTCTGTAAGAAGGTGTTGATTCTGGAAATTCTTAGATGTCCTGAGAAAAGAAAGAAGTAACACATTTACCAATGTTATCTGATCAGAAGTCTGTTTTAGCACTTAAAGCTGAGGGAGAAGCACAATATTAGCATTCTGTTAAAGAGTGACTATGGCACGCTGGGTTCATGCATTAAGAGTGCCAATTTGCAGACCAACGACTGGGAACTTGATTGTCCACACTGATAACTTGCTAGAGAAGACCTTGACATGGTTTTAGTCTCATTCAACTGGCACTCACACAAAGCACTCTTGAGAAGAACTGAAGAGTGATCCAGGCTAGGGACTTGTTCCAGTGAGGAGGTTGCACATCGGCAGCCTCTCTTGGAGGCTGAGAGAGTATTTATCTCGCCTGCTCCTGCCAGCTGGCCATGATACTGCTCACAACATCAGTATAGATGTTACCTCTACTGGAGCTTATTTGATCAGGTATAGATGCCTCCAATATACATTTAAATCACTGTCACTCTCAGCTCTGTGGTGAGAAACAGGCAGTTTTAAGACACTATTCATGTCACCTTAAACTCAACATCTAAATAAATTAGATGAATTAGAGCCTAAAATTTCTATGTGCCTCTCCACGGATGATGGCAGCACAGGCAACTGATTCAGATGAAGGACCACCTGTGTAAGTCCAGACAGATTCCTCCCTTGATGAACAGAGACCCAGTGGCTGTAGTGTTAAACTGTAAGTAGGGCCACTGAGGCCAAGGGTAAAGACAGGACCACTGTGATATAAGTGAAGCTGGAATTTTGTTCCTACTGCAGAGAGAGGAACTGACAGCCATAACAACACTCCTGCTCACTCTAAGAGGATACTTAGGTACTTAAAGGTTACCTTTAAATACATAGATTTGTTTATATAATCCAGCTGTCCAGTCTTCTTACCAATGACATCTTTTACAAATGTTTTTTTAGACATAATACATGTAGACACTGCTATTAGCAAATCTGGTCAGACTAGAACTGAGTAGGATGTTATTCCAAAGTTATTAGAGCTGAAAAACTTGTAGCCTTTTCAGGTGAAATAATAATAAACCTTTCAAGTTCACTGATAATAAAGGAAAGGAACAGTATCCAGGGAAAATGCTGTTCACAAAAGCTTTCAAAATATTCCTTGTAGCCAAGTCTGGGAGGAGGATGTAAAGGACTAAGGGACTAGCCCTTTGACCCATCTGCAAGCCAAAGAAAGATGAAGCTGTGGATGCCCCATCCTTTGCAGTGTTCAAGGCCAGGTTGGATGGGGCTTAGGGCAACCTAGTCTAGTGGGAGGTGTCCCTGCCCATGGCAGGGGGATTGGAACTGGATAGTCTTTAAGATCCCTTCTAACCCAAACTATTCTAGGATTCTATGATTCTGTGAAGGTTTGGTTCTGAAGGCCAAAGGCACAGACTTAAATGACGTGTTAAAAAAGGAGGAATTATCAAAAAGGGCAATACAGGTTTTGGCAAGCACAGAAAAGGGGAAGGTTAATTAACAATCTGCTTCAGAAAAGACCATCTTTAAGTGCTCTTTTGGATTTTTGGATCTGTCTTAGAATGAATTTTTCTAGCAAATTAAAATTGTAACCCTTAATTAACTCCAGGAACTGTTGAATTGTGGTGTGCTCAGAACTTCAAAGTAAAGTGGTGCAGGACAGGAGTTTTAAAAACTGTTAAAACCCCCAAATATTGTGAAAACCAGAGTCAAATATTGGTGCATTTCAGGGATGCTCCCACTGGCCTCAATGCAACTATAACACATGATTTTAAACTACTAGCTTCCTACCTAGACAGAGCAATTGTATATTGATCTGCCTTTTGTATGTGATGAGTATGGTGGATAAGAGTTGCTCAGATTTGCTTTTGAACCCAGCACACAGACCAGTAAATCATTTAACATCTCAAAGCAATTCCTTTGGCCACGAGAAGAGTCAAGCCTTGGTCATGTGGGGAGAATTTGTCCTGTGAAGATAATAGTTCCTTATCACGTAGATGAGTACAAAGTTAGCAAATGGAATTACATCCTGCAACAGTGTTTCTTGTTCAAGTGCCGAGTACTGTTCTGTCCTTATTTGTGACACTAAAGAATGTGATATCCATGGTATTTTCAAGCACTGAAGCCCCACTTAATTAGAAATAGCAAGATAAAGCCACCGGTTGATCTTTTGGGGAAATGACCACATACTTGTTCGATTGGACAGCATTAGATTACAATTTGATTAGTAGATTATATTTTATCCTCTTTTGTTCATACTTTTCATTAGAATGACAGGCAACCACTTAATGAGAGACTGTGGTTAATAATTAGCAGTAGCATCTCTGCTAAATTTAAAGCTTCATTTTTACTTCCTGCGGTTTAATGAATTAGGCAATGAGCAATTTTTTAATTGGTGCAAGCGCAATGTATCAACTTAAGCCTCCTTTCAGCAGGTCCTTTGACAGTGCTTGCTTTGATTAGCAAGATAATGACAGACCCTGCTGTGTGGAGGGGGTTGTAGTTTGTCGGTTTGGATTCTTTTTCAAAGGCCAAGCTACAGGATGTCAGCACCTAGAGCTTGAATTTCTGCAGAAATTCATGCTAATCTGGGAAGGTATGACTATAGCAAGCACCAGAGACAGCTTCCAAGCCAAGACGAAAATGAGTTTTGGAGTGGCAAATTCCCCTGAACCAGTGCCCGTTGAGGAATATCAGTACCCGATTATGTGTGGACCGTATTTCTACTTGTAAATCAAAGAATACTGTGGTACAGGTCCAAGCAGTGCAACCCAGTTATCTATGCAGTTAAACTGTTATCGTGACTCCTCATCCAGTTTAATACTGGGAACGCTGCAATGCCATTCCAGTTAGTTTTGATTGAGTGAAGTCAGTCTAGAAAGTACTTAGTGGAGAGGAGGATGTGCCCAAAGAACTCCAGAGGAAGCCTGTCTGTCTAATTAAATCAGGGGAACAATTTCCTTAAATCTCTGTTATTTGAGTTAGTTCAGCAAGTTATTTAGATCTAGTCAAATGAGATGTACATTAAAAGATCTAGTAAAAATACCTAGAATGTGATGAAACCAGAGATTTTTGATTACAAAGTTGAAATGAGTAATAACAAAAAGAAAAAGTTAAGGAGAAATGAAAAAAATTTATTTTGCTGGAAAGAAACTAATTTCTGAACAAAAGACTTTTTGCTTGTCCTCATTTTGAACTTTTTCATACAAATATTCATGTAATGTTATTTACAATTGCAATAACATAATTAATCATAAAATGATATTTAAAATTTTCAAATGCATAAGTTCAGAAGAACAGAACAGTACTTTGGAAAAGCAGAAGGAAGTGCAATACGGCACTCCGCCTCTGACCAAAATGAAACCTACTCCTTCATTGTCAGCCTCAAAAAGTAAAACAAAAAATCCCACAGTACAGATAAATGTTTCCGCAAATGAAATCCTATATAGTAAGTAAATTTATTTTTAGTCTTTTTATATTTAATTACGTGCACAAAATTGCCTTCTAAAGCTGTGACATAGATCAGTGATCAAACATTATTCTGAGATGTAATTAATATTCCTACATGCTGTATAGAAGAAACAGTCGTCATCAAGATACAAGTGGAATTAAATTAAAATTCCTGCGGCTCACACTAAGTACCTTTTTCTGCAACAAATATTTTCTTATATATGGAAAGTATAAAGATTATTTATGTGCCTGGGTATGGGCTATGATCTGTTCACTATCAATTTCCTTACCCAGAAGTGCTGAACACTAAATAATATGAAAGTACATTGCCAGCACAAGCTATAAAGTGAAATGCTTTGTTTATAGACTGTGAATGTACACAGACTATAGGCTTGTTAAAGCATGTAAGCATACATATAAGTGTGCACATGCACAGAGCACCGAAGTTATTTTATTGGGTATGTTTTATGGCCTAGTGGCTATGCCTGTTAAATGTCTGATTGATCCCTCTATTTTCTTGTTACCCCATAAAGACCTTAATAATTAAAAAGAACTGGACTTCCACATGTAGAGCCTCTACCTTCTAAAGCCATCTTAAAAGTTTTGTGCCTTTACAGCTGCCAGAGTCTGTAGTTCCTGGGATTTGTACTTGCTTACAGAAACATTTTCTTTTTTCTTTCTGGTTCTGCTATGCTTGGCATTATATCTTCCAGTGTCATTTTTTATATAATGTAACTAACATGAAAAACAAAATTAATCTCCTATTATTCTTTCCATGGTGGCTCAAAAATGCGGCTGCTTCTGTATTTATTTCACTTATTTGAAAGCACAGGGGTATGCTCCAATCCTAGGGCTACTAAGTGATATCCTCGGCAGGATGTCACCTCCACGGACCATTGGAGCAACCAGGCACCAGTTTGTGTTGTCAGCCAGAGCCTCTGTGGAGGTGGTGCTCTCTGTCTTGGATACAAGAGGGTTTCTTGCAGAAGTCTTAGCTTATTGAGCAAATACAGACTTAGTGAATGCTCCCTCTCTTGAGATTGAGGTAAAATTTAAGAACTACTTAAGCCCCTCTTGAGGCCTGTGTTAAGAACCTGAGGACCTGTTGGAGAGAGTCCAGAGGAGGCCACAAAGATGATCAGGGGGGCTGGAGCACCTCTCCTGTGAAGACAGGTTGACTGAGCTGGGCTTGTTCATACTGGAGAAGAGAAGGTTCCAGGCAGACCTTAGAGCAGCTTCCAGTACCTAAACAGTCTGACAAAAAATCCGGAGAGGGACTTTTTACAAGGGCATGTAGGCATAGGACAAGGGGTAATGGGTTAAAATTGACACAGTGTCGGTTTAGACTTTAGGAAGAAATTCTTTACCGTGAGGCTGGTGAGACACTGCCAAAAGTTGCCCAGAGAAGCTGTGGCTGCCCCATCCCTGACAGTGTTCAAGGCCAGGTTGGACAGGATTTTGAGCAACCTGGTCTAGTGGGAGGTGCCCTGTTCACGACAGGGGGGTTGGAACTGGATGAGCTTTAAGGTCCCTTCCAACCCAAACCATTCTAGGATTCTAAGATTGATCTTTTGCAGGGTGTAAAATTTCATCACTGGTAAGAAAAAGGGTTTTGAAACTTGTGCTACCAAGAAGGCAGCTGAACAGCAACATCTTCAGAGATGAGGTACTGTAAAGTAGTGTGGAGTCATCCTGCCATTTCCCTCATTTTCACCAAGTCAGCTGACAAATTTGGTTTGTTTTCAACTTTAATTTTTGATTCGGTGTCTAGAGCTCTTATTGCAGTGAGGACTTCATGATACTGATTGACTTGGTAAGAAAATGACAGGTGAAGCTCTGTACCAGTGACTGCAAGTAGCACAGGGGAGGAAATGGCCCTAACTAAACACACAGAGCCGGGCCCCTGCCTTAGCTACTAGCACTCAGGAAAGAGCTAATTTTCAACTACAGAGATGAAAGGAACATTAGGAATTGTTAAGAAAAAAACACCCCAAACCTGAGAACAAACCAGAAATAATCATGTAGGTGCTGTAGGAACCAGTGATCTCCTCACATCTCAATCACTGGCTGCACCCACTGTCATCACCCAATGGAGTCAAATGTTCTCTTAATCTTACAAGGTATAGCAGAAATAGAGAACAGAAAGATATAAGTGAAGGGAGGTGCGAGGTACGCTGCAAAAGTAAGTGGTCACTCTTGGGACTGTCAGATGGCTGTCACAGAGCACAGTCAGAGTTGTGGAACTCCTTGCTGCAAGACATCTTGGGCAGAGCAAGTGGAAATGGGTTCAGAAGAGGATTATGTGTCTAAGTGGAGGCGGCTTCATCAGGAACTATGAAAAGTAGTTGTCTGAAATGTAGCCTCTGCCTAAGTAAGTCCATAAACATCTGCCTGACAACAGATGTATACACACCTCAATCCTGTCCACCCATCATCTCTCTGGAGACAAGTTGCTGGATTACAGGGAAATCTGACCCAGGCAATCCTCTCATTTTTAAGGCTATAAATGTGGCTGGTTTTCTTCTTTCCTAAATATGCTTTAGGCTGGGGAATCTCACTTTATTCCCTGGCTTTTTACAGCTGGTAGGCACAGAACAATGCTTTGCAAGCTTTGCACAAGCTTTCCTCTCCTGGAGGCAAATGGCTGCTTAAGTGGTTTTAGAAGTCACTGAGCAATCTCTTTCTCCAGACACACGATACCAACATACATTTAAAAATCTGTGGGGCAGAAAAGAGTCTTTAGAAATGGAGCATTAAAAATCAGGTGGTGACTCGACGTGTTTTGTATACTGAGTTTGTTTGGTGTTTTATTTAGAGATAGAAAGTGTTAGAAATACACAACCCCAAAGGAAGGCACCGCCTACACAGGAGTTATTAGATAACTCAAGCTGTCCCACTTCTGATAGAGTGCCAAGGGGAGAGAGTTGTGTATAAAAGGGTTACAGGAAAATAAATGCCTTTTCACTCTGCAGCATTTTTTTACTGGCAATTGATGTTGCTTCCATAGAAAGAAACACCTATATATGGGGATAAGATATAAAAAAAGACAAATGAAGAGATACAAGTGTTCTCCCTGGAGTTTCAAGTTTCTAATACAAGCAAAATGACACAAAGCCTGATGTCTTACCTGCAAGGTCCAAACTTTGAAGTTTCCCAGTCACAAGATCCCATGGGCAGACCCAGTGAAAGACTTAGGGTACCTAAGGTAAGGAGTACACAGAAAGCCCTCCTTTCTCCCTATTACATCTAGACACTGTTGGATGCATTGACTGCTGTCATCACTTCTGGCAACCTTAGTTGTCATTGCTATTGGAGCTATAGTAGAAGGGACATAGCAGGAGTTAGGAGGGAAAAGGATATCAACAGAGGGATTGTGAGAAAAGGGTAAAAGTTTGTCTGGGGTTTGGAAGGCGGCATATTTTTAGGGAATGTTTTCTTCCTTGGATAAATGAGGGATTCTTAGAAATAATTAGGAGGTGCCTTTCTGTCCTTACTGGATCTTCACTATGTTGTCTGATCTTAGGGGGAAAAAAAAAAAAAAGAATTTTTGGCAGTTCCAGACAGAAATGTCCCAGTTTCCTTTAGTTATATTCTCCATATCTTGTACAAACCTAGTATCCAGGTGGGTAAGCCTTTCCTTTCTGACCTTAGCCAACCAGAGCTGACACAAAACCTCTAAAACATGCTTCTAATCTTCCCTGAGCCCTCCATGACATGCAAGAGGGCTCTGAGAATTCGGAAGTGTTCCCAGCAGCACCCCTGAGCTGAAGCAGTGCCGAGCTGCATTCCAGCATATTGCTTTCACAGAAATGCTGCCTTTCTTGCGGGAGCACTCAAGGAAGCATAATGCTGACATTTCTCAAATGTCAAATAAGGTAACTCATTATCTGGCACGTAATTGTATACTTTAAACATTGCTGGAAAAGGAAGAATTGCTGGGGCATGAGAGAGCTCTGCTCGCTCAAGGCAGCAGCACTAGGCTGCATAACACAGCTTTGTTTAGCTCACTGTTAGACAAAAGCTTTAGAGAATAATGCAATTAGAGATCTGAACAATAAAATCAGAGTAAATAATGAAGGGTTGTACCTTCATTAGGGGGGGAGAGAGAAATAACATTACATCAGCAGGCACCCATGATACTGTGTTTTTGTAGTGGTACTTTTCTCTGTCTCTTCGTTTGCCTTCTCTGTTCATCTGTGGTATCCTGCCCAAATGCAGCAGTGTGGGTTATGGCCCTAGTTCATGTTATAGCTTGCCCAGGCTGTTGATGGGCTCCTGATCCTTGGAGATAGGAGGTGGCAGGGACATGCAGTGTGGGCGACACAGGTAGCAGGAGAGCTGGTCCCAGTGGGACAGGCGATGTGGATAGACATTTCCTGTGAATGGACCTCCACTTATGCTCCTCCCTGTCTGCAGTCTCATCTCTTTCCTCCCAGACCCCTCTGGCCACCTTGGGGTCCTGCCGTTCGCCTGCTCTCCTGGTAAGTTCGCCACTGCTGGAAAAATGACCTCTGGGAGAGTGTGATTCACGTAGCAGATCATGACAATCCAAAGTATCTCTACTCAAATAGCTATGCAGCTTATTTGTCCAGAGATATACAGCCAGAAAAGAGGTTAAATGTCTAAAAGGCTACCCGTTTAGATCTTCGTTAAAGTATATAGCTTTTCTTATGAAACATGGACATATGCAACTGCTTCAGACCACTCCACAAGCTCAAGATCTCACAGGCTTGGCTGTGACAGCAGCTCCTTGGCAACTTAATTAAAAACCAAAACCTTTTTCTGTAGAGGAAGCTTGTGATCTTCTGCCTTAGGAAAACAAGTTGTTTAATCATAGCTGGCAGCTGAAAATAGTATATTTCTAGCCGATGGTTGGGTTGCTGTTCCCTGTCTCAGAGTGACTTATTTAGAGATGTCTTATACCTGTCTGTTTTTTTCCACTTCTATTTCTGACCAAGTCTTTGAGCCAGCCATGTGGTAGGATGACATATGAAGCAGGCAAACCATACAGTATATCGGTTTCCTCTGTTATTCACAGATACATAGAAACAGAAGACCATTTATTTTAATTTGTATTTGAGCAAATGGTTTCCAGTGAAGGTCTGTATGAGGGCAAGAAGTTTGCCCCAAGACATGAGGCCTGATGTACCCATCCCTGCCCAGCTGTGCAAGTGGAGAAATGATGGAAATGATTCCCCTTCACCCTTGCATGAAAACATCATAAAATCCCTTGGGCAGTACTTGTAGGCTGCCCGGCCTTCTCCTGACCACACTTCTGGTTACATCAAGCTCCTTGCAAACTGATAACAAACAGTCCTTTGAGAGCTGGCAGTGTGGCTTCTGTGAAGGGTTTTACAGCATGTCGCAGATTATCAGATTGTCCCATGAGTGGGACGTCTCCAGAATGCATGTAAGGACACCACTTGTGTCTCAAGTGCCCTAGGAACACATGTACCTCTACTCACTTGAATCAAACATCTCTTTCCCAAGGAATGTAGAAAAATTGCTTTCCCATCTTGTGAGACAGCATCATGTTCTGGCTGTGGTGACTCACAGGGACAGCTTCTGCAGCTTCAAAGAACATGGGAGAAGGTACGAACCAGCCCACCTTTGTTCTCCTGACTTAATTCCCACTGTGCAGTGCTTCATACAACTGCCAGCACTTGGTGTGCTGTTTTTAACAGCAATCTGCTGCAGGGATCACACCCATTGTGCAATCTGCTGGTTATCAGCATAGACAGTTCAATTTATTCTAGCCTGTTTTGTTTTACATCCTAGAAGGTTTTAGCACCCTCAGTCAAGTTTATGTGCAGTGAGCTCTTGTAGTGCCTCAGGAGCAGATGTCTTTGCTGGTAAATTCTTGCTGGACAGCCAAGGTGCCTGCAGCAGCTTAGAGAAGTTGTTTAAAGCTGCTTTGATTGAGATGCTGAGATACGTGGGGTTTCAGGCCAGCAGAAAGACATCGTAAGGCACAGTCAATAAGATGGTATTAATGACTCAGTCTAGACATTGCTATTTTTCAGCTGTCCTAGGGATTTGTGCAATATACTTTTTTCACTGCGTTTAAAAAAAGACCTGTTATAGGAAGTGCTAAAAAAAAAAAAAAAGGTATAAAACTGATGTCAAGAAACTGTGTTTTAAGAGCTGGTCTGGTCTAAATAAAGTGCAACACCAAACCTTTATATGCGGCATTTTCTTTGTTTTGTATCATGCTTTGCTGTCTCCTTCCCAGCTTTGCTATTTGTTCCAGAATATCTGCCAAAGCATTTACCACATGCTTTACACCATATACTTTCCCATTTCTCTGAGTTGTAGGAGATGAATGTCTATAAGTTATTTGTTTTTAACCACTCCCATCAGTCTGCTTTTCATTAATTAAACTCAACTGTTTGATTTTGGTTTGGCATAGGAATGCTAAGGGAAGATTTTATTCAATAGACTGTGCTCTTTGCCCTCAGTTTCCACAGCAAAGCGAAGTTATTAAAACACTAAATTAAATACAAACTCTGAAGTCTCAGTTTTGCTTATTACATTGCTCTCTGTAATGGCTTCATTGAAGTTAGTGGAAACACTACTATTAAATCAGAGGTTAGGACAGAAGTTGTGGAGATCGTCACAGAGGTGAAGAGCATCACAGAAGTCATAGCATTTCAGGGGCAGCAGAGTCCAGTCCTTGCAGGATAACACTTCTACTTGATAAAAGTAGCATGAACACTGTAGCAGGATTTTTTTTTCACTATCCCTGTACTGCTTTGCAGAATATTTTCCATTTGTAGCTGTGTGCGAAAGCACATGCTGGAAATCAAAGGCTTGAGAGAATATTTAGATTCAAAAGTTTTACTGACATTGGATCCCAGCCTTCCATTTTCATACCTGCTGAATAGCCTCTCACTCACACCCGAGGCTTCCCTCGGGTTTTGAACACTCAGACCTCTTGCTCAGCACAATAAGCATAGCTTTCCTAAAGACAGCCTGTAAATCAAGCCTGGCTGGATCTGAAGCAGTGTTCATGTGGCGAGTCTAAATGGTCCCAACAAAACTGCACCATCCTTATCTGGTACTAATGTAGCAGAGTTAAGGGTCAAGCCCCTTATAAGCTCAGGTTAAAATCAGCTGGCTCTAATACCACCTGCATGGCCAAAACCTGAAACCTCATTTATTATCCAGTCAAATTAAGCATGCATTTTTGGGGGAAGAGGAACTGCCCAATTTAGAGTAACATGAAGAAATGAGCTACTCAAAGTATTTCCACTGGTCTGTCTGGTAATAGCAATGGCAAAGCTGACTCATGAAGTTAGAAGCAAGAAACTTAGATCACAAATGTGATTGCCCTTTACTGCGTAGTCTGAGTAAGAGCCTTTTCCTGCTGTTTAGTTCCAACATCTACACTTTTTAAATAAGGATAATTGCATGAGGCAGATCATCTTCCACCCCCTGACCAGTAGTCTAGACTCAGATCATCAGGAATACAGAGATGAATGGGATGGTGCTTTCAACTTGCTGCAGGTTAGAGAAATGTCTCCTATTGTAAATGAGGATGTCTGAGAGATTGTTCTGTGACACTGACTACATATTTTATTGAGAGTTCACCTGGTATTATGCACAAATACTCTAAAAGCTGGATCTGACAGAGAAGTATGCCTCCTGTGAAGGTTTTTAACTATCCTACAGGTTCATGGAAGGATGGAAAATGTTATCCCTGTAGCAAGGATGTCATGGTTACAATACTTATTTTAGTAAGGATATCAATTTCATGCAGATTAACAGACCTTTCAGTCTGCCACAGCCTCAAAGTAATTTTCCTTATCTCAGCCCCTGTGTTGCAGCCATCACCATGATGTTTTGGTGCCTATGAAGTGAATATTGCGCATTAGCCTGTAACTACTTGTCCTGGGTTCAGCAGTAGCAGTTATTTTTCTCCTTCTTAGTAGCTGGTGCAGCGCTGTGTTTTTGACTTTTGGCCTGGGAACAGCGCTGATAACACCGATGGGTTTAGTTGTTGCTCAGTAACGTTTACTCTGACCAAGGACTTTCTGAGCCTCATGCTCTGCCAGGGAGGAGGGGAAGCCGTGAGGAAGCAGAGACAGGACACCTGACCCAAACTAACCAAAGAGGTATTCCGTACCACAGCACGTCATGCCCAGGATGTAAACTGAGTGTTACCCCGAAGGGCTAAATCACTGGTTGGTTGGGCTGGGTATTATTGGTCGGCTGGTGGTGAGCGGTTGTATTCTCTTCCCTTGTTATTTCCCTTATCATCGTTGGTGGTGGTGGTGGCAGTGGTGGTTTGTGTTATACCTTAGTTGCCGGACTGTTCTTATCTCAACCCGTGGGAGTTGCATTCTTTTGATTCTCCTCCCCATCCCTCCGGGAGCGGGGGAGGGAAGGGGGGGAGTGAGAGAACGACTGTGTGATTTATGACTGAGCTTAAACCACGACACTACTATAAATCCAGTGAAAGATTAAACCAAGAAAAAACAACAGTATGCCGCCCTTAAATTTTCCATTTAAAAAAATTTCCTTGAGAATGCACAATAATATTTAAAGCTTCCTTTTCTTTTTTTCTTTTTCCCCACTTTTGGGGAGCACTGCCATATAAGACTATGTTCTCTAGACTGCGTAGAGATGATTCATTAGCTGATTTAGGCCGTCTGGGGAGAGTTGTGTGTCCCTGTGTATTCCATGGGTTCTCAAAATACAGAAAGAGATCTCCTAGACCATTCCTTCACAGTAAACTTTCTGCAGCTTTCTAAAACACAAATGATTCCTTACCAGAGTGGTTCTTAGTACTTTTGTACCAAAACTCCCACTGGGCATGAAGATTTCACAGTTGCTCGCTTGATATTGACTATTTGAATTACAGAAGGCTACCCCTAGATTACTAAGTAGGCACAAACCCTTAAAGTTTCAGTAACTTTAAACCTCAGGGTTTACAGTGGAAAGCACAGTGTGATTTAATCCTAGAACAACTAGAACTCTCCCAAAGGATTCCTGGGCATAGTCTGAAAAGCAGCATGAGCCGAGGACTTCTCCCAGCAGGCAACAAGGATGTGGTCAGAGCACATTTTCTTAGTAGTAAGGATACCAACCAACCCTACCTCCTGGGGGTAGAAGAGAGGCTCTAGCATTATTTAATTCATAAATATAGATGGAGTCAAAGAAAACAGACTCCATTTGCAAGGGACTTGACAATGTCTTTGTTGGGAAGGCAGGTTAAGAGAAAACAGCCATGAAACAGCACTAAGTAGTATACCACAGTTGGCACTGTCCTGGTTAAAAGTATCTTCATGGTTTCAGCCTGTCATCTGAGGGTATCTCACTTAGATGATCTGACACTATGGTTTGGGCTTAAAAGTTATTGACATTTGTGATCTATGTTTGATGCCAAGTGACTGTTGCCACTATCTTCGTGTGCAGAAAGCCATCATGAGAGTAGTCTCTTTTTTCAGATATCCCCTTGGAATGAAGGGGCACTGGGAAATACGGTCTCTGTGACCCTGGGGACCAGAGATTCATGGTGGTGGTAGCTGGACAATGCTGCATAGCACTGGCTCAATCCACACCCCCTGGGATAAAGCAGAAAATCTGCTTTCCATGCCCAGCTCCTTCTATAAGTAACTCACAACCAAGACAGTTCACTTGGTCCCTCTGGAGTCAATCTCTTCTCATCTTAACATCCTCCAGCTGCCCTTTTTTGCAGGGTTTCAACCTCCATTCCCTTTGAGCATCTCTGAAGGATATTAAGAAAATATTAAACATTTTCCTGTTTGCCTCTGAGTTACCAGACACACTTAGCTGGATCTTTGCAAACCCTGCAGGGACACTGGCTGGCAGTGTTTGTGCTTTTCTCCAGGCTGATGAGCCCTCAACCAGCAATCCTGGCACTGGTGCAGTGAGCAGGCTTGGTTTTTTATCCTGTCAATATAACAGCCAGTGCTGACTGTGATTGATTGATTGTAAGAACAGCAAATTACTGTGCATTTTTAACTATGCTGCAACTCTTTCTGAGACAGTAATAAATCTGCTTTTGAAACTGGTAGAATAGTTAGCTTCCTGATACCACTGAGATTCAGAAACCTGTGGTATTGCAAATGTACTGGGGGGAAATTGCTTCTGAATCATCTGTGCTATTTGTACCCTTAAACTGTATGTTAGGAGCAGCTGAAGATTAATGATAAAGTATGGGTACACTTCATATTTTAAGACACAATAATGACAAAGAGGAATAAAAGGGATTAGAGTGCCTGGTCTCAGTAGTCAGTGTCTCTGGTAACTTCTGTGGAGTTAAAGAACCCAAAATCGAAGAGCATTTCTTGTTTTTTTTTTTTTTTTTCCTACAATACCAGATTCCTTCCTGAAAAACAAAGAAGTCATAGTAATTATTAAAATGGTTTAAAATGGGAGCTGGATTTTGGAAGTGTAGTGCCCAAAGAGTCTGCATGTTGAGCTTAGAGGAAAAAGAAACTGCATCCTCATATAGTTTCTTTAGTGCCAACTGCCTTTTCTTGTTTTTCCTTCATCCTAGCATTGCAGCCACCCTGGATAGTTGCTGTCCCTGTTTTCTCTGCCAGACCAGGGCCAAAGAGGAGAGCCAGGGATGCTTGGAGCATTTTGCTCATTCCCTGCTCTTACTACCTGGCTCAGGGGAGAACTTGGTCCACTGAGGATGACTGACCTGAGTTTGCCCCAACAGCAGAACGTGGTTTCCAGTAGCAGATCTATGACACTGACACTGGGATGAATGGTGACCCATGAAGGCTGAGGGAAAGAGGAAGGTGAGAGGTAACAAAGCAAAGCAATTCTTTGTTGCTTTGTTGTGGGAAGTTTGTTTCTTTTATGGTCTCCTTTCCAAGTGAGAAAAGCAGATACCGAACCCTGTGCTGAACAACTTTATGGTTTATCTTAACAAAGTCTTCATTATCAAAGTTTTCACATACCTAAGGGTTTGGCAGCTCTCTGTTTTGGTTGCTTACCCCTTATTGTTCCGTGATTTCTCTCTTCCACCACTTCTTCACACACGGGTCCTTTCTGAAGGCCATGTCTCTAGAGATGCTCATTGGAAGTTTGCCTGCAGACCATTTCATGCCAGCAGAGGACCAGTGCATACATGCTGTGTTATGGCAGCATTGTGGCTCCCCTTTCTCCTGTGTGCTCCCTGTTCAGACTGCAGCCTTCCCAACAGGGATTCCCCTGAAGACAGGGATAATGCAGCGTTTGGCTGTGGTTGAAGAGTCTCTGGCTCAGCTGCCCAGGGGTGAAATGGGGTGCCTGCACGCAGCCACTTTCTGAGGAAGAAATAACACTCTGGGAACTTGGGAGGAGCCCTTGCCTTGTGCATCAAGGGTTTGCCTGCATCTTTTACATCTGGGAGGCAGCAACTCCTCCTGATTTTGACATGTTCACCTTTTTTTGCTGCCTTGTTCTGGGATACTTGTTATCATATGGTCATTCACCAGCCCATCCTGCAGTAAATACATTTAGTTCTCAGCTTAAAGGTTTTCATATCTAGACCACCTGCATCCTAGAGTAACAGCTGAAAAGGTGTTTCCTTATGCAATGGACACTGCATGGTGATCAATGACAAAATCTGCCAGGAGGTCTCTGCAGCAGAAACTGATGAAGCTCAGTGAGAGAAGGGACAAAGGAGACTTGCTCCTTCAAGGAGCTTAAAATGACATGCCTCATCTGTAAGCATTAAGAGAGACTGAATTCTAGTAGTGGAAGATGAGATGATGACCTTCTCTCTTGGTCACAAAACAACTGAATTAGGAATTGTCAGCAGTTGTTTAACTCAAGTTTCTGCTTCCCTGAAGAAGTGCTGTAGCTTTACATTGGAGTCATAAGAAAGCTGTAAGCTTTGGGCAGACTTAAAATTCAAAACTTAAAATTTAGGTCTCTAAAGTTGGCTGAGGGCAATTCCCTCCCACCAGCTGCTGCAGCATGATGGAGAGTCGTTGATCTCACCTGCAGTCTCAGTAGCAAGCTCCAAACAGCACAAAACGCAAACTGTGAGCAACATGCAACCAGTCAATGAGCTGCTGCAAAGGCCCAGTTCTGCTATTATCTACACCAGCACATGCTTGGGATAACCCCACTAAAATAAACACTACATCTGCCAACGTAGCCAAGAGCAGACCTCGACCCTGAAACACGCTGTGTCTGAAGGAGATGTGGCAAAGAGACTCCAAACCTCCTCATCAAGAGTTCTGAGCATCTCAGTTCTGCTCACTGTTTAGTAATCTTTCAGATTTTTACTCTAAATGAAGTAATCTTGATACTTTATCAACAAATTACCAAACCATGTTCCAAGAATGATGCCAGCAGTTCAGAGTGAATTACCGATTCATTTTACCATTTCTTTAACAATTACAGCTCTATTTAGAATGGAAAGAATTATATTGCTATTCAATTTTAGAATGATAAATTACAGGATATTAAAAGATTCTTCACTGAATGCAAACAATAGAGAATTTAATTACTGCTCAGAGTGTCACTGTAGCATTATAGAACAATTTGAAATTCAGCTTGCCTGGCTAGATTTATTTTAAGTCTGACATTTTCAGCCCTAGCTTTCACTGTTTAGGTCTCTTTTTCACTCTGACAACACATCAATCTATTTTCTAACAGTTCTAACATTGAAATAATCTCCCTTAATCTGAATCTTTTTCTTCCTTATTTTATATTGGGAAAAAAGATTTCTCTGCAATTTCAGTATGGTACAGGGAACAGGTTTATATAGGATACAAATTCAGACCAGCAGCAGCATCTGTAATCCATAAATCCTTCTTGTCATAGTTAGAGCTCCCTGAAAATTCTTGAAGAACCAGCTTGCAATGAAAAATGCTGTTCAGTTGAAACAATGTTTATGAGAACAAATTAATTTCTCTCCTGTTTTCAGTGAGGAGAATCCAAAACACTTTGTGTCAACTTTATCAATGCATCAGGATACTACATTTCAACCCAGACTAATGTTCATTTTAATAGCATACAATTATTTCCCATTAAATGTGTATAACTTTTCCTGCAATATCAATTTTAAGAAATAACTTTTCCTGCAATATCAATTTTAAGAAATATATTTATAGTATGCTTTTCTCTTGATCCCAAGTATAATATTTTGCTCATATTTTCATGGGAAATTTCAAAATGTTGTCTCTTGTTCTAATGTGGAACAATTTGTGATTATTTGGCATCTTAGGCTGAAAACACACTCCTATTCTTGGGTACCTTCATCTGAAGGAGAGGGACCTAAAGGCAACGTCATCTTCAGAGCACAGAAAGACACCCACTCTATGCACTGTACAATGTGACCGGGCTGCACTAGTGCCAGAGACCCTTTTCCGCAACTATGAGCTGCAGACCACTTTCTGCTGTGGTCAGGATCTTCTGTGACTATAGAGCTCCAGTTGAGATTTGTGCCATCAAAGCTGGCCATGGTTATCCCCATGACAAAACCTGAAGGAGAAGTTATACCAACATCAGACTGAATGGCTCGGTCTGTTAGCGCAGGTTCAGCCACTGTTCCTTCTCCAAATCCAGTGTGGACATTATCTCACCCAGCCTTGGTCTGATGTCAGTGTACACCAGTCATTCTGAATATGCTGGTAGAGAGAAGCAGGCATCCCCAGAGGCTGACTCACCCATGGCAGAGGGCTAGATCTCTCCTCAGAAGTGCTGTTTCTCACCGTGACTGAGAGGAGGAGCTGGAGTTTCAGCATAAAAAAGATCCGTGGAGTTTGGGTGACTGTGTTGAGGGATGTCTGTCTTTTGCACAGTCCATGTCTGTGAGGTGATGTCACCCCTAAAAGCACTTCATAGAACCCATAGAATCATAGAATGGTTTAGGTTGGAAGGGACCTTAAAGATCATTCAATTCCAAACCCCTGCCATGGGCAGGGACAACTTCCACTAGACCAGGTTGCTCCACGCCCCGTCCAACCTTGAAAACTTCCAGGGATGAGATATCCACAGATATTTTTTTTTTCCTGATATCTAAACTAGATCTCCCCTCTGTCAGCTTGCAGCCATTCCCCCTTGTCCCATCACTCCATGCCCTTGTAATAAGGCTTCTTGTGAAGAGCTCAGTAGCCTCAGAGAGCTGATTTACAGTACGATCATGTTGGGTTGGTGTAACCAAGGGGGAATCTCTCACAGACGGAGTGGACAGGATGCCATGGCTGGGGTTTGAGCAGGACTCTCCCAGACTGGCTCTTTCACTAAAGGACTCATCCTGTGGCACTGTACCATCAAGGAAGAGGTCCTTATATATCTGTACAACTTTGAGCAGGTATGTAGCACATATCTTCTGTGTTGACCACAGCTGGTGCCATTCACAGAGCTGGCAGTGGCCTGCCACAGCAATGACACTGGGAATGGTGTGCCTTGTAGGAGCTACCTGGGATTGAGGTGCAATGGGAATGCTCGAGTTGCCTCTGCCTGCTCTGCCAACAAAGCGCTTTGCTTCTCCCTGCTGCCTGCGATCTTTCGGGGACTCCTGCAGCTTCCCATTAGGCTGCAGTAAAAACCAGAAAGATGAAAAGTTGCGGTTGTGATTTATCAAACATCGTATTCTGAGGAGATGACACAGGAACAGAATGCTCACCGGCCCCAAAAATCTGTAACCAGAAGCTTCGGAAAATGGCTTGAGGAGATTTTAACATCACTTTAATAACGGGAAACACCTGCTAAGATTTAAATCACCTCTGAGAGGAACACACAGTACAAAGTATACATGTTAAAAATAAAGATATAACTGACCTTCAAGGCCCCATAATGGGAACAAAATATTTTTCACATTTCTCAGATTGTTTCCTGGCTGAATCCTGAATTCTGTATCTTGGTTCATTAGATCTCATTCTTCTTCCCTTATAATAATTGTCCAAGCAGTTCCTCAGTGCCCCATGATTGCAGCAAATGCAGCTCTGGAGAGATGACAGCCTTATGGAGTAGGGGAGGGGTGTTCCATATGCTGGTGGTCAGCACTGAAGGTGGAGCAGGTGACCTCCACATGGCTGCTTTGAGGTGAGGCCAGGCCCATGTCCCTATGATGGAGAAGAACAGGATGCCCTACACAACCCTGTTGCCAGCCCCACTCTGGTGCCGACTGCCCCGTGTGGGGTGCTGAGAGGGGTTTTTATCCCCCAGCCCTCCTCTGGCCCTGGGTGTCATCATCTCTTGCCTTTTATTCTTGGTGAAAGTTACCAGAGGTACCCGGAGACACGAACTTTGTTTGTTCCTATTGCTGCTGATCTATTTCTGGAATTAAGCTTTTCCAATGCAGAAGCTACAGCAGGAAGTTTCGGGGAGCTTTACTCCCTACAGGAAGTCAGGGTTTATTAATCACTTGCCCCTCACCACTATTGTCATGCTTTTATCTGAAAATGACAAGAAATTTTACTTCTGCTTTTCTCTAACAATGAACCTAGTATCTTTATATGAAACCAGGTGGGGATTGTCAGTCCTAGCCATCTACTCCTCTGCTTCACCATAGCCAGCTTCTCCCTTTGAATTATGCAGATCGTAGCTCTAGTTTCCTTCCATAGATGAGAGACACAAGGTTTCCCTTAACCTGCTGCCCCTTTCCTCCTACTCTTCCTCCCCGTTACAGACATGGCTCATTTCTTTTGCATGCACCCTGTGAGTCACTGACGACTGCATGCCCTCCGTGGAGGGAAGCAATTGGAACTAGCTGTCTTGAGGCTTCACAGTCCTTCCATTTCTGGCACCAGCAAATTGCATTGTGTATTAAAGCAACATCTTTTTTTCCCCTAGGCTCCAGAATGGGTTTGATAAGAACGTTGTTCAGTTCCCAACTTTATTTTGCTATTCAAGAAATCATTTTCTTTAAAAAAGTGTAAAACAGGGTGCTTTTCCCAAGCTCTCATGAAATATTTATTTAATGTTTAGACCTCTTCAGTAGGTAGAAAAGGTCTCAATTTAGAAAACCACAAAAGTTTCTGTAAAACAAATCTGAGCTTCCTTGCTAAATATTAAAATGCAGGATGGGTGAATTTGTAACTAATTCATGCATAATAAAAGCCATATGCCTCTAGAAGTAATTAGCCTATTGTTCTGATTCAGGGAACATTTGCTTAATAGGCTCAATAACCGCTCACTTTCACAACGAGATTAAAATTAACATGCAAGGGAATGACACTCAGATAAAATCAATCATTTCAGTAATAAAGAAATTCAGATTTTATTGATGTTTCTGTAGATGGCCTGAAATCACTGAATTTTAGCTTTACTGTGTCTGGAAAATCTGCAGTTATTTGATTAGGGCTAAATAAGCTCCTTAGTTCACTTAAACCGGGAAGATGGTATTATAAACATTTGGCAGTGGCAAGAAGTAAACACTGAAGATATCTGCTTATCATAGTAAGGCAAAACTTTGCTTAAAAGTGTAAAAGTAGATGAAATTTCTGCGGGAGAGATGAGGGGTGAAGTGTCAGCCCACTGAGTGCATCTCCTCAGCCCTTGTGTGCCAGCCAGAGCCTGTGCTTAGCCCCAGCTTGCACCTTGCACCTACACATCAATGTAAGTAAGTTATGTGCAGAGTAGTCAATAATAATCATTTACTTTGAAGTGAACAGAGATGGGATGAGATTCAGTCAAGACTGTTCTAACTACATTTATGTGTCTGCAGATTGATAGCTACAGGAGTCTGAAGTGCCTGCGCAGCCTTTATAGGTAGTAAATAAAAGTAGATCTAGCATGGGTTCAGTTGTCTAAACTTGTAGGAATTTGAAACTCCATAGTAGAGATAGGAGTCCTGCACAACAATAGCTATGGACATACAACACATGATAAAAGCTTCATTTGTTTCCCTAGAAATAGGTGTCTGCTGACCAATTTGACCCCTGTATAATTCCCAGCAGACACTAGGAATAAGTCCTGCTCATCATAAAAACTCCATCAGAGCTGTCGTTGTGGATCCAGTGGGTCTGAATAGCCTTTTGGAAGCAGAAGTGGACCTTAGAGCACAGGGCCAGTATATGTTTCTCCAGGATGAGCTATCTCCAAAATACTGGGAGGGTAATGCAGCACTGGCACGTGTTGCCCAGGAAAGCTGTGGAGTCTCCATCCCTGAGATAATCAGAAGCCATCTGCACACAGTCCTGGGCAATTGTCTCTGGGTGGTTCTGACTGAGCAGGGGAGTTGGACCAGATGACCTCCAGTTGTTCCTTTCAACCTAAACTATGCAATGACTCCATGATACTGTGCTCATCTTGAACTGGTCATGTGCATAACAAAAGGAGTTCTTTTTCTAAGATTGCTATGGTCTGGAATAAAATCTAGTCAATATTATGTAAAATTATATATAATTCTATCTGTTAACTGAATTTCTCTAGGCCTGGGTATAAAAGCCATTTTGTTATGTTCTTTATTTACAGAGCTACAGCATGGGTGCATAAAGGAAGAAGAACAGAAAGAATAAATAAGAGATATCGATAACAAGACAGTGAATTTCTTGTATCTTTTTTAGGTCTGTGAAAGTTGCTGCATGCTGAAGTGTGTAGGACAAGAACTGTACAAATGTGAACTTGCCACAAAACCCTCACTTCATCCCTACCCTGAGGGCCAAATTTAAGTATCTGCTTGGTAAATCGTAAGCGTATAAAATGTAGCTTGATATTCTGCTTGTATACTTTAAAGTGTGCTTAAAAGTGCTCGGTCTCATAGCTATTCTCATAGAAAGCAGAGACGTTCTTTGACATCAGGATTGCTATGTTAACATGCAGCCTTTGCGGAAACAATGCAGCATGGTTTTTATCGCACTGTAACTTGTGAAATAAAGTTACAAAGCTTGCCTTGACAGCCAGAGACCTGCACCTTGCCTCTGCTAGGATTTTGTGCTGTGACAGGTCCTTTGAAATGCCTCTCGATCACAAAACTTCCTCTTGCAGTGAAGACATAGAAAGTTTACTTGTTATTGAAACAGAATATAACAGTTCCCTTATTTTCACTTTTCCCTCATTTTGAGTTGTATTCCTCTTCCTGTCTTCATTGCCTAACATCTTTTCTGAAGACCTTCTGAGACAGACTACTTATCAGTGACAAAGGCATTTGGACACTATGCAAACTTGCGCTGAAACAGAAAATGACAAATGTCCTGTTAGAAATATGACATTCACAATATTCTCTGCTCCTGAGTAAAGAGCTCTTTCTCCCATGGAGTCCAAGTATGAATGCATGCTTTCCCACTGGCAAATTCACTTTGAATTCCCTTGGAATGTTGTCAGGGGCTTCCATGGAAGAAGAGAGGACTTGGAGGGCAGGTTCAAAAGAGACCCCCAAAACATAAAAACTGTCCAAACCATGCCTAATTCTGGGTTCAGTCACATGCATGCAATTAGTTTGGCTTCAGTGGAATTAGTCCTTCAATAGCAATGGAGAAAGGATCAGAGTTAACCTCACGAATATTCATTGAATTGTAGATTTACATGTGAAAGCCTGTTTGTGCATCACAGCAGGATGATGATCCTGCGCTGTTTGAAGTGGTCCTGACATCAAGTGTTTTTTTATCTCCCAGGGGCTCTCTTCACTGCGATGTGACTTTATACTTTGCATAATACCAAGGTGGTAGCTTGCCTTTGGTTTGCCTTTGGTTTGTAGGATATACTTTGTTTTCAAAATCAGAGGTAAATTAGACAAGAATACATTTTGTCTAAAAGTCAGAGTGAGTTTCTCTTCATTCAGGTTGACATAACCTGCTCGATTTAAAAATTGATAGACTTGAGAAATGCTGAACACTCTCATTACAGCTGCAGATCAACATTAAAAACAAAGGGTTATTTTTAGTAGCAAGGTGCCCTTGTCTTTATTCATATGTCGCTCCACTGGGATATTGAATGGTAATTCACAATTCATGCATTTTGACATCCTGATACATTTATCTTCATTTTCTTCAAGAAGAAAATGCTTTAAAATCTCAACATTAGTACTGTGCTGGGTGTTCTTGAAAGTCACCCCTGTTCTTAAATGGATTGGTCATTTTGACTAAACTATAACAAGTAATAGATTATTTGCTCATTTTCCATTTCTCAAGCACCCCAAATGCATTTTGACTGGAGTGAGGCTTTTGAACATGAAAAGTTTAGATTTCTGCATGCAAACCAGACCATTTGAGAAGGAATCCAAACTGTGCTAAACATCTCAAAATGACAAATATTAACAAAAAGCTTTAGAAGTCATGTTCCTGGCAATTGCTTGTGCTCATATGTTTTTGAAACACTATGCAAACTCATCTAATGCCATTTGCACACCAAAAGAAGAGCTGTTAGTTAACTAAAAATGTTTATTATGTTAAATTCTAACCTTGGGTAGATATGTGTGGAATATTGCCAAGCTGCAGCTTTCACATAGTTGTGAAAGGTTCTTTTTTAGCTGAACGGATCACTGCACTCTTTAGCCAAGTTGCTGCTCTGTGGAATTTTTCAGAAAAGAAAGAATACATCATGGGATTGGTTTTCTGTATTTTCACAAAGTAGGTATTGACTTCATGTAAGCCTTACATTGCACTGTAAAAATTCAGTTTCTCAGAAACCCTTTAACACTACAATGTGTCAGACAACGCTGCTGGGCAATTAATCAAGATTTTTATGGGTTTGCTTAATTCCAGGTAAATAAAACAGTGAAACTGAAAGCTGTTATTAAACCTTTTCATAATTTAGGGATAAAGTGTTTCAGAAGGAGGTTTAAACGAGACAATTAGATATTTGAAAGTGTTCTCCGGGGCTTGACCTTATCAGTAGTTTTCAACAGTGTTGTGTCATAAACAAGCCTGCAAACAAGTGAGGTGGTTGCAGTAGGTTTTGACTACCTAGCCTTAGCCTACAGGTTAGTCTAGAGCCCAGCTACTGCCTGGGTGAGGGAAGAGAAGGAGATTTGTTTTCTTCAGGGGTAGCTTTGCACAAGGAACCTATGGAGGAGTACCACAGCATCATGGTGTGTGCTGGATAGGGGTTTGACTGCTCTCCCCCTTATCTGGTCCAATAGCTACAGCCATCAAAAAGCTTAGCAGGAAGTGGATGAAAATAGCTATACTAAGGTGTCAGCTTCAAAGGGAGCAGGCTTTGTTGTCCAGGACTTTCTGTCCAGCCAGCTGTCCTGCCACAGCTAAATGCAGCATGTAACACAAACCTTTGGATTACTAGTTTCAGCACATATCATACTGTCTGCCTATTTGCCAGAGGGGAAGCACATGAATATACGAGTGTTTAACAAGGAGCTGATGCTGCTGACAAGCACATGCCGTGAATATTTCATTTGCATAAAGATGATTTACAAGCATCAAAAAACCACATCTGCAGCTCCAAAAGCAAGAGATTTCATTTTTAAAGGCATGAGATGGTTTTTAGATACTCTGTGCTATTTTTTTTTTTTATTTAGCTTTTAGGTTTCCACCTTAAGGCTTAAACTTTATTTGTGATTTTATGTTTTTTTTCCCCAAGCTAGTCTTTAAAAGTGCAAGTCCCTATTTCATCCTCTGGGTCCTTCCGAGAGACACTAAATTGCAACGTACATGACAGACTCATAGGAGTCTTTTTTTTTTTACCCCTGACCTTATAAACAGTGCAGCTGGAAAGAAAACAACATGTTTGTTTTCTCAAGATTTAGCTGGGTAGGTGAAGCTGATGAGAAAAACAGCATCCAATATGAAAAGACAAGAAAATGCACTGTAAATCTTCCTGGTTAGTAATCTGAAAGAAGGATCCTACATGTCCCAGGACTGCTGGTGAGCCCTTTATATATGTTTTCCCTAAGCACCCAGACTTCCAGCTGACTTTGTGCCCACCTCCGTCCCCCTGTAACCCTGAATGCCTGGGGCTTGGGTATGCCACTGTTACCTTATCACTGTTTCTGTGGTGGTGGCCAAAAAAGCCAAATCACAGAAAGGTTTGGAGGGAAGGCACAGACCTAAGCTAGATGGCATCCGCAGAGATCATAGTTATTTTTCATGAATGACAGCAAAGAAAGAAACTCGGCTCTGCGTCAGGAGCGGCATTTCATTTTCAATGCAATGGTTCTGTCACTCATGGAGCTACTTTTAGCTTTGGGCTCAGTCCTGTGCTAGTAAAACTAATGGAAATTTTATCATTGCCAGAAAAGAGAACAGGATTTGGACTTTCAGAGCAACACACTTAATTCTAGTGTGCAGCCTGGTTTAAATTTTTAATGATAAAATGAATAAACAGAACAAAAAGTGTTCCGCAGGTCCTGGTTCCTCAATAAATGCATCATAATGATATAGCTAAAATTAATACCATTTTTTACACTCTGGATAGGCGGGTGAGACACTCTGGGGAGTGTTTGCTACATTATGCTCTACAGCCAAACTAATTTCCTCTTCCTACTGGTTTTCACTTACTGGGCGTCTGAGTTTTCACCTGATGAAGCACTGTTACTCCAAGATGAAGACAGACAGATGTTGGATAGTTATGCTGGGCTGATGTTGGTCTGCTAGAAATGCGATGACCTTCATGTCTGGGTCAATGAAACTTCAAAGATGCCTTGTTCACTCTGAGACTTCATCCATCTCTTGTGCCTGGCAGAGGATGTACACCAGGCTCTCTGTGGAAAATGGGCCGGTTACTCTGCCAAATTTCCACTGGGTAGAACCTAAGCAGGAGGATGACCTGTGACTGCAGCTGCACCCAGAACTGCATCTCAGTACTGTAGTTCAGCTATAATATGAACTCTAGATATGACAAACACTGGAGAAAGAGAAGCAGATTCAATTTAGCCTGTAGACTAAACCTTTGAGATACATTGAGAAAATACTCAGCACTTGATTGAAGTGTGTGGCTTTGAATCAGTAGGACCAGGCAGGAATTTTCATGTCTCAGGCCTGGGTCATATATCTTCTGGTTTCCTCTTTCACTGTCAGCTTGGCAGCAGTTTGACTCTCCTGAATTCCTTCGTCAGGTAACCCCTGTATCCTGTTTTCTCCACCACTCTAGAGCTAGGTATCTGTATTACGACACCAAAATTAGTCATCTCAAAGCAATGAGCCTGATTCATGGTTTTAGTCACAAGAGGGAATTTGTTTCTGATTTTTGCTTGGTGGTTTGGTTTTAATCAGGTTAAACAGCTGCTGGGTTTCTCAGTGTGGTAACTGTAGTAGTGAAAGCCATGGCTTGATCCCACTGAAAAGCATCAGTGGTGACAGCTTCTGGTTATGGCTTTGGAGCAAGAAGGGGCATTCACAGCATCCAAGCATAGAAACAACAGGAAGATGTCTCTTGCAGACATCAGCAGAAATGCTTCTGCTGAGGGCTTCCCCAGCACCTCCAGCTTCTCCTGCACTGCTGAGAGAGAGATGGTGACTGGAGAAAAGACCAAAGAGGGCTGTATCAGAGGAGGGAGACGAAATCTGAGTGTAGCATGAGGCTACAGACAGCCCTTGTCATGGGAACAGTGTGAGCTGGTCCTTGAGCTGCAGCACAGCATCATGGCACAGAGAAGCCACAGGGAGACCAGACGAGGCTGTTTGTCCCACTCACACTTATTTTTGTATTTTGTGTTTTTCTTTTTTTAATGAACTCAGTGTGTGCTGGGCAAAGCAGCCTTAGACACCTCCCCAGTGAGCACACGGGCCCTGCTTACCCCTAGTGAACTTCAATGGGCTTGTCTAAATTCCCAGAGCTGCCTCAGGAGTGCAGCAAGCAGCAGCATTACAGCATTTCAAGAGCCAGGAGTGGGTTTTAAGTATTAAGCTGAGGCTGGTATCATGTATATGTAACAGAGAAGCCCTAAAGGTGCTTCTAATAATTTATTGCTATCGCCTTTAGAGGATAAAATATGAGATGCTTTCTATTTGCATATAAATTCTTCTTAATGAGCTTAAACTGCAGCAAGGGAGATATAAACTAAACACTAGGAAAAACTTCTCAGGGATAAGAAGTGAGGTAACAGTATGTCTAGGGGAGACTGTGGTGTCCCCTCACAGGAGCTTAGAAAACATGGTGACAAACTAGTGTTTGTCAGGAGGGATTTGGGGGTAGCTGCTCCTCCTGCAGACAGGGACTTGGATTTGATGCTCCCAAGTGCTCTTCCAGCTGTTTTGTAGCAGAGTACTAAGATGACGCAGGCAGTACAGTCATCAAATATCCAAGATACTCCAAGATTTTGTGTCCTCAGCATATGGCCTGCAGCAGAGAGAAGGTTGGGGATCACTGGAAGATCCTAATGATGACAGCAAGGATACCAGGACAGGGGGGACAGAATCTATGCAAAGGTTAAAAAAGGTGAAATTAGCTTTATGTAATGTAAAACTCCTCCAAACAGTGCAAACACACTTTCAAGCTGCTGCTGGCTTTTTGTTCCAATAAATTTGCATTAAATGTTTCCAAGCTATTATAGTATCAGTACAAAATGTAGTGGAAAATGTTTAGAATTTAAAGTCAAATCCTCCATATTTATGCTGTCAACAGGCACCATGGTTATGCATCAGTCTGATAGAAGGTATAAAGAATGACAGTTATTAATCAATAAACACAGGAAAGCTGTCTTTGGAAACCAGAAAATGTGTTGGAATGAGGTGAAACCCAAGCAAACGGTGATAAAGTATTTTATCTCGGGATTTTAATTCACCTTCTAAGAGGTTCACTTTCATGTTTACTATTTTTGTCATGCACTCCTGAATGGGTAATGGCACCTATACTTCTGTAATGTGAAGAGACAGGAAAAGCCTGTGGGAAAAGCTTCTCTCTGGTTTTGGGGCACCCACCTTCCAGGACTGTTTCTCAGCAGTGTCTGTAACACGTTATGCTCTTTGCAGTGCTCAAATACAGTGGATTTCTCAACCCTCCACTCTTTCCTGCAGCAATGTCAAGTAGGTGAAAGTGAATGATCCTCATACTGGCTGGAAACATTTCTTCCAAGTTATTTGCTAAAGAAAAAAATCCAGTTCTAATTACAGCACACTTGTCTAATCCCTGAGAACATTCACTTCTTACCTGTAGGTTCACTGTTTTCAAGGAATACTGAAATTCCCTGAGATCGCTGGCTTAGGTATCTAAAACGACAGCTGTGTAAGAAGTGGGAAGCATAGGATGACATTGTGGTTTGTGTGCTTGTCAATACTAATTCCACAGGAATAAGAGAAAAGCTCAAGGTGAGACAAGTTGGTAGAAACAAAGATTTTATTGCCAGAGCAAGCCAAGGTTTATATAACCCCTTTTCTGTTTTGTAACAGACTCACATGGCTGGTCTATATCAATTGCGAAGTGCATTGTTGGTAGCTCACACCTGAATACAAAATGTAAGGCATGTCAGTGGCAGCAATTGTACATGTACTGCACAGCCTGGAGGAGAGAGGGTAAATGAAGTCTCTAAGGGATCTCTTTCTTCCACTTATCAAAGCTTTGCAGTTTATGTGTGTAGCATCTTCCTGGTTGTCTCCTGACGTGACGTACGCTGTTTATAGATAACTGTAAGTTGTGTGCCCACACTCCTCTATGTTAGAGGGTCTCAAGGAACAGCTAATCTTTGGTAACTCCTGCCAGAACCCTGGGGGCTGGCACTGCAGGCACAAAGCCCAGGGCAGGCAGGGGCTGGGTTTGTGATGTGCACATGCTGGGTGGAAAAGAATGGACCAGAAGAGGCAACAAAGCTGCACCAGACCTGAGCGTGGGCAGTCGGGAAGAAAGCCCTTGCGAAAAGTCCTGGTGTGCTTTTCAGACTGAGCGCTGGCTGAAAGGTGCTTAAAAGGAGAAGCAGACAGATGCTGTATGGTCCCTGCTGTGCCGAGGGAAGAGGAGCTCAAATGCTCCTTAAATGCAAGCAGGAGGCAAGTGAATGCTAGGCATCATCAGCTGTTCCTCCTCCTAACAGCTACAAATTTTTGACCAACTGCTTGTCTCAAAAGGGAGGACCTGTTGGTAAAAAACAATTTTGGTAGCGGCTGTCAGCTTCTCTTTTCCTGAAGACGTGCCCCCCATGGTTATTCCTTGGAGATATTTCCCTTCTGCAGCCAGTAACCAGTACTCAGTACTGAGCACATTCGCAAAAATCTAGACCCTCTTCCCAGAAGGAAAAGGTCCTGAATTGTTACATTGATGCTTTTGGGTCATGATGGCAACAACAGCCTGGTTTGTGGCTTTTAATGCTTTCTGCATTTCCACTTCATAACTCTCCGCTTGGATGGGATGCAGCAGTTGCGCTGCTCCCCAGGCCCAAACTCCAGCAGTGGTTGTGCTCACACGGGGACATCGTGCTGCAGCTGGGAGCTTAAAATGTTTGTCATCTGGCACTTGCCAAATTTCTGTCCTTCCCAAGAGCTTTCGCTCAGGCTTGGACGGTGTCCAGGAGTGATTTGACAAGACTGACAGCACAGCATGAGTTCAGACCCTTCTGTCAAACCTGACTCACCTGATCTCTGTCAAATGTTTCACAGGTATCTCTGTCACATGTGCAAGCAACATCTGCTGTGCTGCATGCTTTGGAAATGTCTTTGGTCAAAGATAGTAGGAAATGTTGATAGCAATAGGATGCCCTGAAGCCTTCAGGCTTTAAAAGAAACACATACCTTTCCAAGCATTAGAAGAGATGTTTTCTGTGCTGTTATAAAGTAAATGTAACAGAAAAAATGGCAAGGAAAGAAGTGCTGAGAAAACTGGCTTTGGACAGATGGGCAGGGGCCAGATGCTCCCAGCCACCCTTCTGTGTGTCTCTGTTAATGAAGGGCACTGATGCCACATCCCCAGCAGATCAGACCCAGGGAGGGCCAGGTTGGCCAAAGCAGTGGACAAATTAGGATTTGTACTAACAACCCCTTGCCGTAAGCACAAATGTCACTCTGGACTTGAACTCTGTAGTACCTATGGAGTGTAAAAAACAGATACTGGGCATGTAGGAAAGTGCTTCTTTAACACTGTTTATCATAACACTGTTATTCATGATGAACTCAGATTTATTTCAGTATGGGGTTGGGATGATCTCTGGTGTGAATGGACAAGCAGGATTACCAGCACTGAGTGCTCCTCATCCCGTGTTCATCTGCCCTTGCTGAACTAGCTGTTCCTGGAGGGGCTTCCTCGCAATGGGCAGAGAGGGGCTGCAACAGCAGAAGTCGGCTCAAGTCACTGAGATCTGTGCTGTCCCAAGGGGACCCACCTCCTTCCACTGACCACAGGGACACCAGAGGTGACTGTGCTCCCCACTGAGGTACCTGGGTTTAGCACCCTGGAGCCTGGGAGGACGAATGTGAGCCTGAACATCTGAGAAGCGTGAGACTGAGTGAAACCTGTGGGACAAAACCACAGCAAATCCTGAACCTCTCATGCCCCTCTTTTCAGCGGAGTGGAGTTTGCCACCCGCTGCCTAGGGCAGGTTTGAAGGCCTTCACAGAGAAGCCCTTCTGTCTGCTGCTGAGGTTGTTGGAGATGGCGAAGTCTCACCAATGTGACCTTGCTATAAAAACAGATGGCTTATTTACAGTCTTGCTCAGATGATGTTCACTCCAGGTAGGACTAAATATACAGCACTGGAGAATAAGCTCTTGCACATGAAATATTTCATCAGGCACAAGGACAGCAGTAAAAGAATTGGGTCCTCTTCTCTCTTATCTATCTATTCTGCTCAAAAAGCAAATATATTGCTTAAAATTGTGTCAGAGGTGATTCTGTGAGGTGATTCTATGATTTAATTGCTGCAAAGATGCACCTAAGCCAGCTAGGTTTCTGATGTTCAGTCCTTCACCTGGTGGTCAGGGAGAAGACTTCCTAAGCCAGAAAATGTTTATGGATTAGTCAGATTCCACATTAAAATGGGAGTACACAAGAAGAGGGATTTCCTGAAGTCATCAAATCACATCACCAGGTACTGCAGACACTGCATCATGTCAACCCATCTCCACATAAAACGAGTGTTCTCCACCTTGGCATGCGACAGAGTTACTCCAGATGTGTGTGTGCTGTCATGTTCAGCATGAGCAACACTGTACTACTGAGGCACACTGTACCACCACTGTACACCACTGTAGCTCATGCTGTCATGTTCAGCATGAGCAACACTGTACTACTGAGGTACACTGTACCACCACTGTACACCACCGTAGCTCATGCTGTCATGTTCAGCATGAGCAACACTGTACTACTGAGGTACACTGTACCACCACTGTACTCCCTGAGGACCTGGGGGCTCATTGGGAATGGATTCACAGGAACAGGCAAGAAAAACACTCCAGCAGCAGGAATGCGAATACTCTGTCATACACCCATGTGCCTTCATCATGTACAACCGCTGTGGGGCAGAAGATCTGCACAGGTAGTGTAGAAATGACAGGACAAGGGGTAACGGGTTAAAACTCAAACAGGGGAAGTTTAGATTGGATATAAGGAGGAAGTTCTTTCCTGTTAGGGTGGTGAGGCACTGGAATGGGTTGCCCAGGGAGGTTGTGAGTGCTCCATCCCTGGCGGTGTTCAAGGCCAGGTGGATGAAGCCTTGGGGGACATGGTTTATGTGAGGTGTCCCTGCCCATGGCAGGGGGGCTGGAACTGGATGATCTTAAGGTCCTTTCCAACCCTAACTATTCTATGATTCTATAAGTATCTGTGAAGAAAGCCTCCCTAGCAGCATCCCAAGGCCTGGTATGTACAAACAAATATGTGTATGCATGCATATAAATGTATTTCCAAATAGTCAAGAAACATGATCAATTGCCTGGAAGCATATGGAATAATATAAAATAAAATCTTGGCAAAAATGCAAAGTGCTGCAGAGCAAACAATGTACAATGCCTGCGATCAGATAGAGCGTGCACAGACAGCTGTGGCTGTACTGTGTTGCCTGTGTGTCACCTGATAGGTATGGGCCACCTCTACCAAGCAGAGAGCTGCTTTTCAGCCAGTGAGATGCTGGCAGGGGCAGCCACCAGTATCAGACAGTTAGGCACAGAGGTGTTCACTGCAGTGAGCTTATCCGTGGAAGCAACTAAAGCAAGGAGCTGTGTATGACCAACGTTCACCGCAGTGCAGCTAAAACAAAGCCTCTGCTAGACCATACATCTCTAAGGTTACAGGCTGCAAGTGGCAGCCTGATGCACAGTGTCCTTATTTTCTTCCCCATAAACTCACCACACCACGTCTGGAGACTGCATGAACACAGTGGTGGTGGGGAGGATGGACTTCTCCAGTAGCCTCAAACTGCCCAGCAACCTGTAGCTCAACCTTCAGTATCTCCAAGACTCTGCACATGTAGAGACATGTACACATATACATGTGTGCATATCTGAAGGCCAGATCTTCCCAAAGGATAATACCAGTAACACCTGAAAACAGTGGTGCTACAAAGTTGGGGAGAAGGCGCTGCTTTTCCTGCTGATCCCTATTCTCCCAGATGGCTCAAAGTCAATATATTGGCTGTTCTCTCCCTCCCTCCCAGTCTTGCAGCTGGGAACACGTGCCGTCAGCATGGATGAGGAGACACACAACAGCTGCTGTTGGCTCAAGGATTTACAAGAAAAACGTGCATTGCTCCCCAGCAGGCTTTGTCTGTTATGCTGTTTCTGACAGTGCAGCCTATATTCCTTCCTTCATTCCTCCCCTGTGGATGTTCCCTATGGCACATTCTTGACTAGTTCAAAACATCTGAAAGTACCTTTCATCTACCTCCTAAAGGTCAATATTTCAGCCTCCACATCAAAAAGCAAACAACCATCAGATTTCCTAAGGGTGTCAATATATCTCTGTGACCACATATATTAACAAAGTAATGGTTATTTAAGCATGAAATGAAGCACCAGGTTGTAAGGGTTAATCAGTTTAGTGCAGAACTACACAGCTTTATTTAGCAAGGCACGTGGGGGCTGTGCATGAGGGAAGGCATGTTTTCAAAAAGGGTAGGAAGCTCCAATTTTATGATCAAGGAGTGTCTGCCATGGCATAGTGTCACTGCCTAGACACCACAGAAAATGAAAATCCTGTTTATTCGCACAGGAATATGTCAAAATCTGACAGCCTAATTTGAAGATGCAGCTGCAATCCAGAAAAAGGTGGATGCAAAGCCATGACAAATAGAAAGGAGTCTGCACAGTGCATAGAGTCTGGGAAGGCATATTTAGTCACTTAATGTCTATAGGCAAAGGAGACAGGCTGCAAAAAAATGGAGTAAGTTATTAACCAGTTAAGGGAAATAGGAACAATTGTACTTACCAATGTACTGAAGATAAAAACTATATATAGACAGTCCCCTCCAACTGTAAAGCAGATGATAAAGTCTTAGAACTGTTAATTCTGCTGTTAGTTTAAAAGAAAAGAGAATCCCTGGGAAGCTGCGAAGGTAAAACTAGAAGTTCTATACATTGCAATTTGTAAGACATTTGTTAATGAGATTGCCGGCCACTGATAAATAGTTTTGAAAGTCAGAGGAGAAAAATAGAAATCAAAAAGATGAGAAATGAAATTCCCCTGGAATTTTCAAAGACAGGAGAGAGATGCAGATCTGTAATTTAGTTCCCTAAACTGCATCAGACCACAGAAATTATTTTGATCAAGGGTTGTTGTAAGTACCTAGTTCTAGTCATGTCAGATATCTTAATACTTATGTTATCTATGTCTATCTATTTAGATTAGATATTAGGAATAAATTCTCACTGTGGTGAGACACTGGCACAGGTTGCCCAGAGAAGTTGTAGATGCCCCATCCCTGGCAGTGTTCAAGGCCAGGTTGAATGGGGCTTTGAGCAACCTGGTCTAGTGGAAGGTGTCCCTGCCCATGGCAGGGGGTTGGAACTGGATGAGCTTTAAGGTCCCTTCCGACCTAAACCGTTCTAAGATTCTGCAGTTCTATGAAGTACAAAAAGCACAGATGTACACCATTAGCAGTTCATAAGATCCCCAATAAGGTGCATTTGGAAATATTGCTAGAAAATACAGCTATTATTGCACATGGGCAAAGCTATGAATGCTTAACCACTGAACTCAGTAGGGGCAGCTCGGCTCTGAACATTCTATGCAGAATGTGTTTTGCTCTGCATCTCCATTTCATTAGGCCTTTCTTTGTTTTTAAAAGATCATGTAACGATTCTTTAAACTGGGTTTGTTCATTTTTACAGAGACATTAACTTTGCAGCGACTTTGGAAATCCGGGAGACTTTCTTTTTCCCCAGCTGCTTGGTTCTTGCTTTTATTTATTTATTTTATGTCTCCAGCTTTGAGGAAATGTTTTCAAGGCGGATTTGCCACTTTGCTGCACAGCAACTCAAGCAGCAAACTGCCACATTCAAAGTGATGGCAAACTTTGTCTCTAGCTTCTGAACTTTTCAAGTAGTTCCAACACGCCTTTCCTTTTATTAGGAAGGCTGTAATTACTATCTGAGGGCACCCTTTGTTATGACATGAAAAGAAGCACTCCAGCTACTGTGCTAAACATCAGATACTTGGCTGAGTGATAAAACACTATAATCAAACCCCACATGTGACTATCTCCTTCAACTAACTTTCACATGCCCAAGTGCTAAAATTTCAAATCACATAGTATTTATTAAGGCACAGCATAGGCCTGTGAAATGAATGTCTTTGCACATGTTTAGAAAAAGAGAAAGCTGGAAAACCACCGTTGTGTGCTGTGTTTCTCCTGACTTGGCACACACTGCCATTAAAAACAATAGTGTTGGTAATGGCACTCCAGAGACTGAGCGTTTCTCTGCATGTGGTGGGTGGGTGCAAAAGTTTAAGCAATATTGTTGCTTTTAAGCAAAAGTAAAAAAATCACACGTTGATATTGCACAAAGGTGTAGCATTTACTTGACCTAGTGAAATTGAAGGTGAGGTTTCTCCAACCCGACTTTACCCTCCTAAGCAGGGGTCTAGCCCAGGTAGCTACTGAATTCTCTGTAGATACAGAGCAGGTTCCTTTTGAAGAAAATCTCATCAACCCACCTGGGAAATTTATTTTATCAATAGCTCTCTAGAGGTGCTTTGTCTCGGTTACTGCTTTTCCGCAGAGCCTCAGAAGTGGCATTATTCAGTTCTGGTTTCAGGAGTTAGGGGATTGTGAGAGATGTTTGCTTTTATATGAAATAAAGAAAGAAGGGAAAAAAAGAAAAAACCCTTAGGCCAACTGATTTTAGAGATGTGCTCAAAATATGAGTCTTAATGGCCAAAATATTGGAAAACACATTTAAAGTCCATAATCCTTAAATCCGTATCAGTAGTTTGTGGTACATTCCACCGTATTCCCAGGCTACATTTCACAATGCCTGTAGTTCTTGTTTCCTTCGTGCCTTTGGAGGGATTGCTCCCATCAGGATTGCTCTGAGCAAAACCGTGTTGTGGGAAATTCTCCTCCTCCAGGTGCATGGATGAGCCAGGAGTGCACTGAGGAGCAGAGGGCAGGATAGTGCAGTGCTGCGTCTGTTCAGCTTTACCAGTGTTGGAGAGTGGTGGGCGGTAGGAACTTAGAAACATGGAGAAGAAACATGAGACACATGAGAGTTTCCCTCGGGGCTGGGGTGGGGGGGGTGGTCACTAACTTTTAGCCCTACCTCTGAAAAGTTCTTTCACTGAAGCTTCCTCATCAGCCCCCTTCTTTTTCCACCAGACTGATACTGGCATGACAATAGAAAAGATTGCTATGGAGACCCATGGTCTGGCGGTCCCACAGGCTGAGATCAGGAGGGGTTTGAGAAGTGAATTATTTTTTGATCCCAATAAGTGATCTAATAAAAGCCAAGCTGTTTTCCTCATTTGTTAATTCCAGGAAATCCTCTCTTCACCGTGTCTTTGCGTCTTTTTGTTAGACGTTGCAAGCTTTCTGGAGCAGAACTAAGTCTTTGTTGTAGCTTGTGCAGCTGAAACACATCTTCGGCCATAGCAAAACTAACCCTAATAATAATAGCATGGTAACTGTGGGAAGCTGCACTGTTGCTGTTTGACTCATTTGAAAAGGGAAGAGTTCTGGTTCACAGAACACTAGTTCCAAATATTTCATTCAGATTTTCAGATGAACAGAGCTATTTTCACATCCAAAAGATCAGGTTACCGTCTCCAGTGCTGAACTTTTTGCTATGATTCAAAATGTATCCTTCTCTGTACTGATTTGCTAGCATGTGCACAAATTAGATTGATTCAGAGGTCTAAATATAGGAATATTGATCGTGATGAGACAGATAATTTTACTAGTCTTAGTTTGCTTGCAGAAGCCTTTCCTAGCATCATTGCTAAAGACAACAGTTTTTTTCTAGGTTGTGTTACAGTGTGCCTTTGGTTGTTACTGTGTACAGCACATATATATGATGCATCCGATACATGGCAGTTATTGGCTCTGATCTGTGGTAGCAGTGGGTTAATACTTATTTGTGTTTGGTTTAATAATACAGAATAAGGAAATGAAAAGAAGTCAAGGCATTTTTTTAACCTTTCCAGTTTTCATTTCATGCTTAATTTCTTAGGACATGATGTTCGTGCCTTTTAGCTAAGCTGAGATTGAGGGTTTTTTTGCTAGCAATCAGCATTGTTTTCATTCAAAATACGATATAAAATATGACGCCATATTTTAACATTCCATATTAATTACAAATATAACATTTATACTGTGTGCTCAGTTTCATCAACCCTTTTTGCCTTCCCACCTCATAAGTATGAATCTATTGTTATCTGTCCCATCATCATACTGGAGATACGAAATCATTTTATACTCATAGGTAATTTGCTTTACATCTGTATCTCCATGTGAATGTAAACGTATATTTATAAAACATATAAATACATAAAATGTAGGTAACTCAGATCAAATCATAGGCTTGTCTCTCTCTCAAAAATAAATTCATTTAGTTTCATTTATTCCAGTTTCAGAAGTCTCACGGTTACATTTTCCGGAATATATCTGTCTGGGTTTTTTCTTGTTCATTTTCCTTGGGGATATTAATGCAATTCCACAACTGGGATAGTACAATCAATCATCTTCCAACTGGGGGGAAAAGTTCCTGATAGCACGTGACACCCAGCATCACTGACTCATATGTATGTATATTTAGCCCTTAATCTATTATGATAAAATATTATTAATTTATTAATATTAATAAATTGATTAATATTAATAGTGTCATTGCTTAAACATGGCTCCTAAAAGTGGGCAGAAGATGGAGCCACTCATGTTCAGCATACTTGGCAATGGCAAATCTATCACAATGAGATAGATTGAGACTTTAGATGTAGCATGGAGCAGGGGCAAAACATCAGATCTATGGCCCTGGTGCTATTGTCATCCCCTTTGATGCATGAAATCATAGTTCCTCCTTGTTACAAGAGGTGGGGGGAATAAATATAGAGCACAGCAAATACATCTTGCTTTTGCTGGTGAATGTCTTAGAGTGAGAAGTCAAAGCATGGATCCAGTGCTCAGTCTGTTCTGTATTGCTCCCTCTTTCCCACTCTAAGAATGGATAAGCAATAGGAATCCTTGCAGATTTTTGTGTTTCACTGCCCAGGAGCTTGATCACTGGTGCAAAAAATATAGGGAAGGAGCACTTCTTTTTCATTTATTTACTTCTCTATAGAAGTGAGTACAAAATCTAGCTTTCTATTATGTTTTCAGCAATAAGTCAAGAAAGAGTTTTCCTTTTTTTTAAATTTCAAAATACATAGTCACTGCCCAGAAAAGCCAACAATCCCATGCTGGAAAATGGATAGATAGCACAGACTTGTAACTCCATTAGTATATGCAGTAATGCTGTAAGGACCAGGAATGGTTTGTACCCTAAGATGAGTTTTTCCTTAGTGAAGTGGATGGCTGCAGACTCCAGAAAATCAGTTCTACGTATTCTTTCTTTTCTTTGGCATGCCACTTGCTGTTCTGCCAGTGAACAGGAATAAGAAGCAAAAAGATAGGTATTATTTATGCAGTAGTATAAACCATCTCTCATATCAGTCAGTACTAGACACTTGTAAAGATGTCCCTACTGCTTTTTCTCCTGTTTGCTGATGTAGCATCTTCTTCTTATTCTCATTCTTTTCCTGAACCACACATAATATTCTACTAGACGTATGGATATCTAAGCCGAATTAACCCTTTTTTTCATAATCCTTTGCAATGGGTGCCTGCAAGAAGCAATTGACTTTCCTAAAGCATAGGAAACCACCTCTGCTTTGAGGACCAGACACATATCAGAGACAACATGGAAAATTATGTGAAGAGCATCTTTTGGCAATTAAACACTGCAGAAAAAAAGCAGCTTTAAATTGTCTGCCTCTCATTTTCATCCCTTTTCTCCTGACTTCATTTTTCTAAGAAAGGGTGATGAGATTTCCATAGCTGACTTTATATTATTTACTTTTCTTCTTTCACGTCCCTTCTTTGTCTTTTATCTGCTTTCTGGTCATATTGGTATTTTCTAATGACACCGGTTACTGAAAGCACACCACCTACCCATTATAAGCAAATGAGCCAAATGTGCTTTAAATGACAGATGAATCTGACTGAGATTTGAGATTGAGATACTAAAGGATGTTGTCAAAATATTTATGACTGGAAAGAGCACAGCTGAAGCATCAGAGAGGTATTGCTGAAGATTGTGAAGAAAAACTGGAATGATTTTACCAAGATGTGTGTGGTATGGAGAATACTTGCTGCCACTCAGGCTGCTTGTTTGTAAACAGCAGATTGCAGAGCCATTAAGGTCCAACTAATTGCAGCTGCCAAATCCTTTGAGAAAACAGTCCTTTATCAGCACTCCATCAGGTTTTTAGCATCCAGAAAATAAAACAGTCTTAGGTGGTCAGGTCTATGAGAGAGTGAAAGCAGTGCATGGGGAATAATTCGAGTCAAGATGTCAGAGAACAGATCTTCCAGGTTTTCCTGAGTATCTTCAGTGGTGAAAATCACCTGAAGCAGACTACTCTTCTGGAAGTATTTCATAATAACAAAAAGTCTAGTAATAGCTACACTATGATCAAAAGAAAGTTTGATCTATTTTTTCTCTAGCAAGATGGAATCATTATTATTATAGAATAGCATCTGGAAAATCAGCAGACTACTAACAAATATATTAATGGCATTTGGGCACTTTTTTCCTGTTTTATCTCTAAACCAAAAAATTCATACTCCTGGTACCAGCACAGACATGAGGGTTAATCAGCTTCTGGATTTCTAATCCAAGCTCTGGTACTTGCAGGAAACAGTATTTCCATTATATTTTCACTAGAGAGTAACATAATAATTTTTATTTCTTCATTCAAAGTAATAAGTTGTTATTTCTTATTTCTACATGAAGTATGTCAGATATAAAGGATAGTTGCATTAAACTGGAAAGTATATGGCAAGCTGGCAGTGGGGGTTCAGCTCCTCATATTGGCTGTTCCTGTATCAAGTACCCATTTTAAGATAATGAGGTAAGATTTCTCTGTATTTAGAGGAAAGAAAAATGCACCTCTGAACTAATTTGACTTCAGATGCATACATGTAGGCATCTTTCATATAGCTATCTTCCTATATGCTAGGTGTTTAAGATCCCATTATAATCAATGGGGATCTACTCAAAGCCTTCACAGGGATCTAGAAGGTGTCTCATCCCATCCTAAAGTGGATACTGAGCTTCCACTCAGTCAAGCGTCACTGACTTCTTTGACTAAGAAACTATATTTGTTTGCCTAAACACAGGTTTTGAAACCTGATTAAGATGGCCTCCTGGCCTCAGCAGCTATAGGAAGACAGATGATCTTTCCTAGCTCATTTTTTGTACCTGCTTGGGCCATGGGCATGATGCACCTATGCTAAATCTCTACTAACTACAGTGTTTAGCCACATGCCTCACCTATGAACAGCTGCTTTTACAGTAAAGGTGTCTATGTCTGGAGTAGAATCCCAACTATTGCACCAAATTTATTCCTCAGGTAGCCAAGTGAAGGCACTGAGCCAAATTTGTTGTGTTAGTTAATAATGCTTTTGAGTCTTGTACGCAGCAATATCAATAATTTAAATTCTATTTACTTCAGCAGTGCCACTTCCAAAAAGCCCTTCAAATCTGCTAGAATCTATTGTCCTGTGTCTACTTGTCAGGAGTAATTTTTGTGCTTCAATCACTTTGATTTCTATAACATAAATAGAAAAGCTCCTGTTTCATGCACAAGGTTGTTATTGACAGAATATTTGCTATTAAAATGGAAACCAGCCCTCAGCTTGTGCGGCGTCTTTGTTCAAATAGCGATTCGGATAAAATAGAGACCTGTTTTTGCCTTGACAGATATGTAAAGAGGAAAACTATGTGGTCTATTTCAGGACTTTTGATTTTTGGAAGAGATACAAGCCCAATCTTCATCTCTACTTCATATTCCTGTGAAAGCATCACTCCTTACACCTTCAATGGGACAGAACAAAAACTCATTTAAGCAGAAATGACTCTCCAGCAGGCCTTTGGTTTGATGGAAATGTCACAAAAATAGACTATTGGCATAGCAAAATACAATTGAGTTTGGATTAAAACTTTCATATTCCCATCTTCAGAGTTTTATTAGTGCTGTGGCTATAAGCCTAATTGAGAAATCCAACTGAGTGTCTATAACATAGCAAACCTTGGCTTTCTTTTTCATTTTCTTTATACTGATGTCGTGGTTCAAACCCAACCACAAACCTCGTCCACTCACTCCCCCCCTTCTTGCTCTCCCCCTGCTCCTGGAGGGACGGAGAGGAGAATCGAAAAGAATGCAACTCCCACGGGTTGAGATAAGAACAGTTTAGTAACTAAGGTATAACACAAACCACTGCTGCTACCACCAATAATAATAGTGCTAAAGGAAATAACAAGAGGAAAGAATACCACACCTCAGCACCAGCTGACTGATAACTCGCCCCACTCCCCCCAGCAGAGCACCGACCGATACCTCATCCAACCCTGCAGTCCCAGCCCTTCCGGGTAACTCCCCGTTACATCCTGGGCATGACGTGCTGTGGCATGGAATACCTCTTTGGCTAGCTTGGGTCAGGTGTCCTGTCTCTGCTTCCTCCCAGCCTCCCCTCCTCCCTGGCAGAGCATGAGGCTCACAAAGTCCTTGGCCAGACCAAACAAGCAGCAACTGAAAACATCGGCGTTATCAGCACTGTTCCCAGGCCAAAAGATCAAAACACAGCACTGTACTAGCTCCTAAGAAGGAGAAAACTGACTGCTGCTGCTCAAACCAGGACAACTGAAAACAGCGTAAAAGTTAAGTGTGAAGTAACATAATATTTTCCAAGAAAGTATAAGAATTCTCTGAACCTCTGCAGCTGAGTGGTGACAAACATAAGATCTTTTCAGGGATAGCTAGAAGTCTCCATTTGACCCTAGCATCTGAAGCCCACTGTGTGAGACAAACATATGCAGGTTTCCAGATGGCACGTTTTAATATGTCCAGATTTTTAATAGACTGCAGTTTTCAAGTTCAGGGTATGCTAATTTCAAGCTGCTCTGAACATATGGAGGCTGTTCAGTTTTACAGCAATTCAAAGAATAACAAAGTTGTAATTGGGTGTCGTAAAATAGAATAGACCATTTAGAAGATAAGATGGGAAGAAGATAGGTGGAACAGCATTTATCACTGATAGCTGTACTTTATGTATCAGAAGAACTTAGTTTTGTATGTTTTGGCTGAAGAATGAAAAGCACAGGGACAACTTTTTCCTTGCTGAGATGGTCAAGTGTTTCTTTGCTGTTCCTTGAGCTGGCCTTATTACTGCAAGGGACTCGGTTGCCCTGACTTTGGTGGGGTTGCAGTACCTGTTTTTCACACCATGCCATGCATTCAGCAGCTTACAGGGAGAAAACCTTGAACTACAGAGCTGACAGCCAATCCAAATTCATGCCTTTGTTTGGAAAACTCAATCATACTTGCCCATTTCTTATAAAAAGGAAAAAGTCTGGTAATGACAGGAGCAGAGCTGACTCTTAGAAACAAATCACCCAGAACAGGACACTAGTGTTCCTTACTTGTACCTCTTAATTATAACATTTCTGTGGTTTCGGTGGTGGTTTTTTGCTTTTTGGGGTATTTTTCTCATAGACAGTAATCTATTCATTAGCCTCATTCCCATCCATAAAATTATTTTATTAGGATCTGTTACACTTCCTTTTCAACAGTTTTTGGCCACAGGAGACTGTATGCCCAGAACTTGTGCTGTGTTTAGTTCTCCCTCAGCCCCAGCTACGGAGGGAGCATCAGCTGTTATTCCCACCATGTATGCACAGAGGTGGGAACAGCTGTAGAAGCATTGTAAGTCCTTTTCTCCTATTGTGAATTTTCCTCTTAATGGGGACCTGAAGAAGGGAAAAAGGTAGGTCTTTTTACAATGTACAATGGAAAATACATCCATGAAAAATCTTAAGCAGAACAGGACCATAGCTCCTCTTATTTGTATGTGTTTAAGGTAGGAGCAACTTGGGGGCAAAAATTGGTCTGATGAATACTAATCTGAAGAATGTAGACAAATTTATGGAAAACTCGTAAAGCGATATCTTGAAGGACACTGATTGTTTCTGCACTTTCTTTTCCTGTTCAGCTGATGGCGCATTAGAAACACACCTGTCATGAACGATGGTGCAGAAAGAAGCCAAAATTGCTCTCAACAGTCCTGGTAGCTCAGAGAGCAATGGTATGGCAATGTGGGGAGCTTCCCTGATTACTGAGAAACCTTCACATAAACTAATCTCCTGCAAGGGCTCTTCAGGTGGAATTTCCTTTTCCATCCATGTGACACTAAACACCATCTTACCTTTGATCAGACAGATTTGAAGTTGCCTTCAATCTTCTGAAGTTTTTCCAGCCTCCTCAAGATTTATTTTTTTTTACTTTATGTTTTTCCCTTTTTACACAGCATAAAATCAAGGCTGCGAGCGTGAAGTTTCAGAGTTTCTAAAGCGGTGTTCACTGAGAAAAAAATAAGATGCAGAAATTTCACATCTGAGCTCCCTTTCTAGTTGATGAAGAGATGTAGACACTTCTGGAATGTGATTCATCTTAACCTAAAATTAGTCATCCTAAATAGGACAGCTGAATTGCACCCGAGATTACCTATTGCTCGCCTTTGAGTGCAAAGTGAGACAAAGGTGATGGGCTCAGATGTAGCTGTCAAGATTGCAAATGTCTAAAGCTAGGTGAGATGAATCCCAGTCACAAATTTTGGAGACTAGTACGTTTGTATAGACTGAACAACAACTTTTAATAGGAGAATGCAAAGTAAAACATCCAAATCTTTCGTCTGTGTTTACTGCAGTGTTGGAGAAATTTTTGGTGAGGAAGCATTGCTTAGACTTTATTCTTTTTTGAACTTTCAAGTACCACTAGACTAGTTCACACTGGGAAATTTCTTTGTGAATTCTATCTTGTTTCTGCATGTTCCAGGTCATGGTTCTCTCAGATGTATTTGTTATTTGGTCTAACTCACTGAATCATTTCTGCTGCACTCTCTTAGTCTGCTGTTTGCTCTTGAACTGATGATTTTTTACACTGAAAATTTCATGATGTTTCCATTTTTCTGAATTAGGATGATAGAAGAAGAAAAATTGGTTTGATGAACATAGATGGCGCTTTCAAATTACAATAATAGTTTGCAGTCAATAGCTCACTTTCCATCTTAAAATCTGTGTATTTCCCAAACACTGGTTTATCTTGCGATTAGATCATGTGAATAGTACTATATCAGTTAAACAGACTGTGTAACTTAATGCCAACTGCTTCAAAGGTCTGCCAAAAATTCCTCTCACTGCCCTTTTTCCTGTATCTGCACCACCAAAAGACTGCATTTGCTCAAATGGACATTTGGATGTACGGCTTCCAAAGTTATATACAGCCTGCTCAGAAATGCATGTACCAGATAACCACAAAGTCTGTGCATCTTGTTTTTTTAAAACGTAAATTATGCAGTTCACATCCGCATACCTAGTCAAAGAAATCCAGTCTGTCCAACTGCAGGCATCTAATATGTTACATTTTAAATACCAAAGCAACCCAGTTATTCTAAAAAAAGATCTGATATTTCCTATACAGTCAGTGGTGAGATATCTTCAAAGGAAGATCCTATCTGCCTGGATTTCTGGAGAACTTATTCGCTAGGCATCTAAAATGCAGGCACAGATAAGGTATCTAAATTAGGCTAGCTGAATCCCATCATAAGCACCTCTTCTTCAAGAATCAATGTTCCCACAGAAGTTAATGGAAAATGAGTGTCTTTATAGGTATTACCTTAAAAGTTTAACACAAGTCGTGGAGGAAAACTGTGGTAGAGCTGGAAGAAGAATCTGAGAGGTCCATTCTTAGTGTTACACTCAGTTGCCAGACATTGGCATCTAGCACCCTTTGAGCTGCCTGAGGATGTCTGAGACCCATGTATGGGCTGTAGGTGTGACACACACAAGATCTAGGTCCTTCTGGACTGAACCAAGAGCAATACTCAAAGAATGTCAAAGGTCATCTCAAAGAACACCAGATGCATTGATGCAAGAAACTGCACTAAGCTCCTAGTTTTAACCAGGAGAAGCTATGTACAAGCTATTTCTAAGTTGAAGTGTATAATGGCTTTATTAGCTGAAAAATACAGCTGGGCTCTTTCCTTTCTTCCTTGATCAAGTTCTATTCACAGTCAATATTCACAGTCAATAAAGTCGCTCCATGCCCACATTTCCCCAAACTTGTTGTGTTCTTATTTTAATAATCAAATAGAGGAAACTGGTTTTATCTGTTTGATAATTGTCTTATCATAAAACATCAACACTGGTAGTTTCCTTCAAAGCAGCTGGCAAATTACTGTCAAATTTGTGATTTCTTCAGTCTTTACTAATACATTTGATAACTAGGTAACTTCTATATTTATATAATGAATAGCAACAAGATCATGTCAGAAATAAGGGCACCTCTTGCTCAAGTCATATGTCTTGGGGAGCAGGATCTAGTTCTTTTCTTTATTCTCTCATATGACCATGACTACATGATCACAGGTGAATCATTTTTATCTATATTTCAGTTACTGGCAGTAGATCAGCATGAGAGGAGAATGCCACAGAGAACCATAAACTGAAAGGGTAAGTCCATGCTGTGTTGTGCCATGCATTTGTAGCAGCTCATGCGAAAGCTGCTCAGTGCTTAGATTAACACAGAATGGTGCCAGGCCATGCAGCCAGCTGGGTTGCAAGGACAAGGATAGATAAAGCCTGGGTTTCTGAGACCACTAACCCAGGGCCATTCCCAAGACTTGTTGCAGCTGTGTCTTAGTGATCATTTACCAGTAACTGAAATTTCTGCTTATTTACAGAAGCCAATCTGGGCTGCAAGGTGCTGAGGCGTTTCCACTACCGCAAGCCCAGCTGGGGTAGCTCAGTGAGTTACAGGATTAGGCCCAGTCACTGAAACCAGAACCATTTTTCTCCACTTTCTTAGCTCTCTCTAGTTCTGTAGGTATCAGCTATTATCTTTTAATGTTTTAACAACATATTGTTGTTGTTCTTTAGCTAAATAAGAAAATCTATAAGCCAAGCTGTCTGAAAGCTGCCTGATAAAATGTTTGGAGAAAATTGACACCCACATACTGTAGTCCTCTGCAATGTATGGAACCATTTCCAGCACTTGTACAAGGTGAGAGAACATGTGTATTTACAAATGCAGATACTTACATTTAAACATAAATATATTAATGCAGATAGGAAAACTGGATGAGGAAGTGTTTATATGTGTTTTTAAAAACTTATGAGGATAGACATGCTAGTTATCAACCTCTGTAGACGTAAGCTTTGCACCTTTATTTTCCTTGTACCTCTTAATACTTGTATAAAGTTAAAAAAGAGGTAAAGCTATTTACTTGCATGGAAAGAAATGGAGTTAAGAGAAGCCACAATATCGATACCCAAGTATGTGAAATGAACATTTAACCTTGTATTTCAGCAATCATCTGGTAAAAGCAGTTTGACCTCCTAATTAGAATATGAATTGCTGACAGCAGACCACTCAGAACTGGATCACTGTTCTATCTGTCTAGGATTCTGTACAGCTACCTTTAAATACATGCATTTGAAAACACTGGATGCCATGTTTGTGTCCAACACTATGGTGCAACACTATACAGTAAAGGGTCTCTACCATAGGAATGGATGTGAGTCCACATGCCCTTTCTAGTAATTGTATGGGTAATAATGGCCAGAATTTCATATTTTCATAGCTCAGGCCAATAAGGCTGACTTTTAGCATTAGTTCAGATAAAAATAGTTAATATTGAAGAATTACAGATTTTTGAAAGAAAGCATTAACTCTCCAAAACCACACTTCAAAAAGCATAGCTTTTTTAGCTCTAACTAACTGGAAACCACTAAACACAATCTCTAATCAATAACCCTAACAATTTCAGCCTTTGCCCCAGGGACCCTGTCTCAGGTACATCCCCAGGTAACAGCCAAGATGAAGAAAATATTGTTCCCTTCATTTTTCAGATGAGGATAAATAAGCCTATGAAAAATGTATTTCGCATTGTCAAATACTGCTTCAAAACGATGGGTACATTTACCCTGCATTGAGGGGGGGTCTGCTGAGTTGCCTAAATTATGACTAAATTGTCAATGGGCAGTAACAATCTATTCTGCATCCATTTCCATTATTCAGTGCATTCCAAATTTTGCTTACATTCACTATCACTTACTTACCACAAACACACATCCAAAATTTCAGTGTGTGGGGAATTGTCTCTCTCCTTCATTGCAAGTCTCTAGGTCTTAGAGTAGTCTTTCTTACCAGGCCATGAGAAACCTGGAACCTTGTAGAGCAATTGCATCCTTAAAAGAAGAAAATACATCACCTGATTTTTTATTCTTATTTTTCTTCACAAATCACTCAGGTATTAGTATTTTTATTCTTCTACATGTTTCTTTCTGAGTACTCTTCTTTACAAGGCATGAGGAAATGAATGCCTCACTCTGCCTATAAACCGCTCATAAATAGGCAGTCGTTTTATGAATTTGAGATAATCTAATATATATTTGGGGCAAATCCATTTTTATTTTAGCTCCTGAGCTTTCAACAGCGAGTTAGCCTGGGTGCTGTTTAATGCCTCTAATATCAATAGCTTGGAACTACAGCTTTATAAAAGATCAATTAAAATAGTAGTAGTAGTTCTGTCCTCTTATGGGATTACCTAACCTTCCTAAACTGGGGACCATGTCTCCTGCCAGTACAGAGGAGACACTGAAAGAGGGCAACTCTTTCTGTTTGTCTAGGTTTGCACAGGAGCTGAATGGATAAGCCATGCACATGCAATCATCCCAGGAAATTGACTGAGAAGTAAAACTATCAAAAGTACAGGAGGGGCATTCGTAAGTAGTTGCTTTAAGTGGTTACCTAACTGTATTTTGGTGGACTTGGCCAAAGAATGCTCATGAATAGATACTTCTTTTCAGCCGGCATACTGCAAGCAACATTTGCTTTACATTTTCCAAGAGACCCGTCTTCTAACATCTGCTTATGGCACTTGCTAGAAGTTTAATTTGTCCAGTTGAGTTTTGCAATTATAACACTCATAGCTGTTCTTCACAGTCAACTGTGCCTCATGCAGTTATCTAGCTTTTGTGCTTTAGGATGCAAATATACCCCCAGTGCTTGGACAATTTCACAGGAAATTGTCCCCACAGTCCTTCTTGTCACTGACAAAAGTGGTGCGATTCAGTCTGAGTCAAAGCATCCCAAATTCAGATGTCTGCATATCTTGGATCTCTCACTGCTATTACCCCAGTGCAGCTTTATCTTTCCCAGTTGCAACACAGCCAAATTGGGAATATTTCCTAAGGCAGGTACTTCCATCTTTTTTTATCGCACAGGGAGATCAGGAACCAGATAAAAAATAACTTGCTGATTTTTTTTACTCTTTGCCGTGAATTTACCATCTACTGGTCTATCGTCATAAAGATCAGTCCTCCATGTAATGGCATAGGTTGTTCTAAATTAATAGCAAGAATTTAGGTAACAGTGAATGCTTTGGTGTAAACGTAGGGGAACAGCCACCAGCAAAATGTGGGTGTTTTTTAACTTATCTTCCATTTACAGGTTGTTTAACTCTTTCTGTTTATTCTCTCATTGTAATTACAATGTCTGCTGCGATTTACCTTTAATGAAACCAGACAGCCTAGAGAATTTATACCAGTTACATATAGTTCTGAATAATTCAACAGCTTTTGTGTAGTACCTTTACTGAAAATAGAAAATTGGAATGAAAGTTCTCACACAGCCTGAAGGACTGTTAAGATTGGAGAATAAGGTTTTTATAGAGGCGCTTGTGTGCAAGTACCAGAAAATGGCAATATGCCTGGGAACCCAAAAAGTCTAGCAAAAGACCCCACAAAACTATAATGTAACTGAAGCGCAGGATGTAAAGCACAGGTATTACAGCTGAGGCAGTCTCAGAGCCAGCTGGCAGGACAAACAAAACAACTTTTCATTTTAATGGAAATACTTATTTCAAATGCTTTTCTTTGGTTGCCAGCCAGCCCACAGTATCGCAGTGACTGATGCCTTAGAAACATGCAGGCACACAACACAGCTGTGGGAGACAGCTAAATGAAATAGGTCCAGCAGTCTGGGTGAGCATCTCAAAAGGTTTCATCAAGTATTTTTGTACATAGCTTGAGGGTGAATATGAGTTGACTATATTTGCTTGCCATTTGGGCTAGAATCAAAGTTTTTAGGGTACAGAAGAGATGAGAAATGTTCATTAAGGGCCTGGTTTAAGGATTTAAGAGTTTTTATTTTTTCTGCTCATTCTTGTCTGGAACCTCACCTCTGTCATGAACATAGCCAAGTGCTTTGGACACACGTAACCAACAATTTTCTCAGGCTAAGGTTTTCCCTTAGTAATTAGCAGTTTCCTCCTGATATGGTATTGATGGAAATTTCCTATGTACCTGCCCCTAAAAAGAACCAAATGTACACATCATAGAAATGAATTCATGTGAATTCACTGGCTTTTGGATACTTCTGGATACCCTAACTGTATACTTATTAAAACTAGCTGGTATGTCTATACAGCAACTTCAACATCCAGGCCCCAAGAGGTATTTGCAAACACACAATTCATACACTGGCTACTAGGTTTAGAAGGCAGTTTATGTCCCTGAAAGCTTATTTGTTTTCGTCAGGCATGTAATTTGTGCTACTAAATGTCATTACCTCTGTTTACAATCCTACCTGCAGAATCAATTTCTTTTATCCTGAACAAGACAGTTGTGTCTAGGTCACCAGGGCAGACTTTGACAATGGAAGCTGGAATTCTGCTCTGGTGCAAGCAGTATTTTTGCTGTTTAAACCAGGAGTCCTGTAAAGGGCTAGCTGGCGTTCTCTTACTCTGTGCTTTCAGACCAGTATAAAAACCCCTGCTGCCAAAGCCTAACATTTGTTGGTGAATTAAAACAGAATATCATTTGCCAGCAAATGTCTATTGATCCCTTCCTCTGGCTTCCAAAGACTGTAAAGCTGGGGCTGGCAGATAAGACAAAATGAATGGGTGCTTTTTTGTATGCTAACAGTATAGTGAGCTTGCAGACAGCTGTCAGCTCCTCACTCTTCTTCCCTCCTCTGCCCCCAGCTGTTGTCCCCCTAACTACTGGGGCAACTTCAGGTGGGTGTTTTCATCTTCATCCTCTTGATCTGGAATTTCTAATGGCTCAACATCTCTGAAATGTGTAGTGTCAGAGATGGGCTTAGGGATATTTATTCATCCATATTTGTTTGACTCCAGAGAGCCACAGGAGTCATCCATACATTTATTTCCCCTTTGCTTTTCTACGCACTCACAGGGGTTCTGTTTACAAGCTGAAGAAATGGTTGTTATTCACGCAAAAAATATTGCAAGTAATCATGTGTATAAAAGATATTAGCATATGAATGTCCTGTCTCTGCTCTTGATTGCTATTCATTCTCAGCTGCTTCTTGCTTATTGCTGGAATAAGTTCCCAACAACGTTAAAGAAAGGACTGAATGGTAACTGTGGGTACTAATAGATAATAAGTAGAGGTAGCAAACATATTTGAAGAAAGCAAGGATCATTTTGCAAGCAATTTGTGAGCAGAAAAAAGAGCAAAATGGCTATAATTTGTATTTAAATTTATATTGATATAAATTTGTATTTAAAGTGAGAGAAGTCTTTTTAACGAGTTTATGGTAAACAGAGAAGGGAATATCACTTAGTTATTTGGAATTTGCAGCAAGTCGAGGTGAATTGATGCCTAGACCCATTTGTGTTTATGTTGTGGTCTGCACTTACAGTCTACCGCATGTTTACCTGCTTTTTGAAAAGCTGATTTGGAAGCTTTGGCATCTTTTGAAAACCAACTTGCTGTCATCAGCTAGTAACCCAATAGAGAATTCTGGTGGAACGCAACAGGGCTGTTGTTAAGTTAAATAATGACTCGGTTAATGAACAAATTTTTCCACTCCGTGTGTACAAAAATCACATATTTTATAAGTTTGTCAAAACCCACCCATTTTAATGGAATGTTAAGTTTTAGTCCCCAGACCAGCAAGTGCCAACTTCTTCACAGTCAAATCTGGAAAAGAGAAAAACCAAGGAATTAACAACAGTATTCAAATTGGCAATAGTCAGAGTGTACACTGAGGAATGAAGGCAGAGGGTTTAAAAGACGCTCCAAGTCTGATACACGTTATTAAACTAATATGCAAGGGTGGTGGACCACTCTGCTATGGTTCTGCAGAAGAAATGAGTTTCCAGAATATGAAATTCAGATGCTCCCATAAAAACCCAAAAAACGTACAAGGTGTTGTAACCACCTGGAGATGTGTCATGTGCAGAGTATCTAAATTTTTGTTCTGGGCTTGCAATTATACCATTTGTATACTACAATATTAGACTTTGATATTGCAGTTCTGCAGTTAGAAACTAGTTGTGGGTGGACCAGCGAGAGATTTTTTGCTAACATTCTAATTCTACTTTTCATTACATTCGTAACAATGACATTAAATCAATTATTTTCACTGGCATTTTACAGACCTTTGGCTGCTTTTGAGATCTGAGTCTGCGCAGGGGGGGTGGATTGGCTTTGTTACTGTTTGATTAGCGTAAAGAACACTCTCATGACACTCCTGGGCTTCCCAAAGGTTTTATTAAGGACATTCTTTCCTTTTGAAAAATGTACACACGGAGAGCAATTGAAGAAAATTCAGGCTAAATAAGACCAGAGGGGCTACAGAGAAAACAAAGGCAATAGCCAGTGAAAATCCCAGAGGAGGATGTTGACTTCTTCTCTTGCCCTTGGGCTGTATGTGCTGAAAGTATCCTTTTCTCTCACAAATTCCATCTATCATTTCTGGTTTCTAAGAAAGGTTCTGGCAAAGAAAAGAAATATGAAGAATCTCACGAGTGCTAGAATTGCTGGTGTTGTACACTGGAAATAGAACCGATAATTTTTTTGACAGCAGAGACTGATGTCAGATAAATGCAGTTCAGTTAAATTAAAAGTCGCAAAAATTTGCAATAAAAACACTTAATTGAGGTACATCCTCATGTTGAAAGAAACTGTTTTCATAGTGTCAAAATATATTTATCTCTGTAGCTAAACTGTTTAATTGCAGTTTGTCATTTCAATTCTTTTTATTTTGGCCTTGTATTGCACTAGCAGAATTGTATTTAGAACACAGTATTAGAATGTAATATTTAGTGTGCAGTGTATAAATATTTCCACAGAGCAAAATTTTAGTGTAGCTAAACCAAAGATTTGGATATCTGATATTTGGATCTGTTTGACATGCTGTTACAAGGAAAATTTCGAAATACAGATTTATTTTTTTCCTCCTTCTGCATCTCAACAAAATGTCAAGATATCAGAAATTCCTAGAAAATATTCTGTATTCTGCCCAGGTCTAGTTAAAATTAATTACTACTAGTCAGTCCTACCAAGGAAAAAATAGACTTCAAGAGATGAATGAAGAATAAACAGTAGATGGTTGATTAGTAAATGATTTGTTACAAGCTATGAAATAAATCCCAAGTAGGCTATACAGCTGGGAGCAGGGTTGTGTTTCCCCAGCTATATGGTGTGATCATTTATTTTTTCCTGCATATACATTAGGAATTTGTGGCAAAATGTATAGAACATGCAGTGATTTTACCTTCAGCACACTACCAGCTTAAGACCAAAATGAGGGAAGAATCTAGCCATGTATTGATTATTGACAGATTATTTATAATAATTGTGGTGCTAATGTTGCTGTATCTAGCTCTGTTTTCAAATAAGCCAAAGGCAAGCCCCCTATGATGAGACATTGCCAACCGGCATGTGTTCTAGTGATTTGTGGCAAATTGTGACTGTGGATATCCCGACAGGGGGTAATTCCTCTTTCTGATGGTTCTGTTACTGTGTCGTCTTACTAACTGTGCACAGAAGCCTAAAGAAAATATTAGAGAGGAATGAGCAGGTAAAACTTGGTATAGAGCATGTGGGAGATGTTTTCCATTAAGGGAGGTTTTAACATTATTGCTGGCATAGTCAGGAGCTCCTTTATCAAGCCAACCCAAGAGAAATCACTGTAACTACAGAGGATGTTTGAAATCCTACCATCACCAGAACCAAGGAGTCCCTGCTATCCTGAGATTAGCCTGTGTTCGTTGCAGCAGTGATATGCAGTGAAGCTTAGCAAAAGCAATGAAGTTCTCATTAGTCATCAGGACAGAACAATTGCAAATGCCACAGAATTGTAACAAAGAAAGGTCTCAGCAGTGACACTTCCCAGTCATCATTGAACTTCCTTTCATCTTCTTAGCCATTTTTTCTCCTGAATGGCTAATCTTGGACTCTGTAATCTCATCACTGAGGATGCTACAATGAATCTGTGCTGCATGTATTGCATTGTTTGAATGGGCTTATGACTCTACCCTGACTAAAGAGAATTAGTATGCAAAATGTCAATACAATGTTAAATTAAAAAGCACATACTAATGAAACACATTTAATTTAGTAAACTAAAATGAAATCTTAACTGAGCAGAACCTATTATTGTATAAAACAGAACAGATAAAAGGCTTGACTCACCCGTTGTCTAGACAAATCACTTAGAAACATGTGGGTTGGCTTTAGAGCCATTCAGATAATGCAAAAGCTTATTTGTAATCTGTTTTCCAAATTAAAAAATGTTTTTTGATTTGACTCATTTGTAAGCTATTAAGAAATGCAATGTGTTGACAGACAGCTCAAGAAAAGTAGCAAGAAGGTAAACAGCTTGCCCAATGGCAGACAACAGATCCAGAGAAGCGTCAGGAAATTGTTTCTGACACATCATCTATCCTCCAGAAAGTGATTTTTTGATTAACATCGTAAATTCCATTTGAATTCAGCAAAACTTTTTGCTAAGCAAATCTAAAATGGAGATGATGAAATCAACTTATCAAGATAAGGTCTCACAGAGGTTTGGACTTCTTTTTCAAAAACAGCAAGAAGAAGATGATCCCCATAACCTCTCAAAGCAGTGATTGGGACATCATGGGAAAGGGAAATTAGGTATGATTTTTTCCTCTTTGCCTAATCTATAATGCAAAGGTTTGCTGATAAAAAATTACTTTTATCACCCCAGATTCTCATGCTTTAATGCTTCTACTCAATGCAGCTGTGCAAGCAGGATGCAGGACAGGGAACACCACCTCCTCCAATCCCTAGCCATCTTCCTGGCTACAGGCAGGACTGTGACCATCACATCTCTGCAGGAGATGGAGGGAGTAAACCTGAAGAGTCCACAGTCTGCAGGAGTCAGTGAGGTGCTCCAGAGCATCACGCCACAACTCTCAGTACTGCAGGATTTAATGAAGTCGAATATACACAGGTCTCCTCTGTGGGTACAGCATGGGTAATTTCATATTTGTGGAGATATGAACTCTGCCTCTTAAACACCTTCCCCTCCTTTGTCCTGTACCAGTCGTTGAAAGAAGAAAAATTATAACTGTACTTGCAAGAGCATGTGAAAATTGCAGGCTCTGCTGAAGTCTGTATTTTAGTGTGTTGCAATGTTTTCTGGGATCAGTGAAAGTATTTTATTCTTTATTACTGTTTCAGCACACTGATGAAATGTTTTCCGTGGCTTTTTTCCAGCCAGTTTTCTTCATAGCTTTTCCACACTAGAAAATATTTAATATTTTTTCCTTTTCATTGAGTACACATATAGGAGTGGTTTTGACCATGTTTACTGTGAATTATTTGATTATATTCCTCTCCTGGTTATTTTGATTGCCCACAGTAAAAACATTTATTCATATAAAAATCTCTTCTATTGTGAAATGGTATGTGCTAAATTGCTATACATGTTCTCCTTTCAAAGAACTGGGAACAATAGCTTGTACAGAGTATTATTAATAATTATTCCAACGTCAAGCAAAGTAGAGGGCTGCAGTGTTAGATTCTGTTAAAAGAAAACACTAAAATACATTAAAAATCTCTCCCCAGGCAGGCTTAGAAACTGGCTTCATGTCTTGGCTGCCAAAACTTAGCTATCTGCCCGTTGCCATCTCTTTATCTGCTGTCATGTTCCTGGTCTTTCCATTGAGTCGACTGTTGGTAATGATATGATTTGGTATATATTTTGGCTTCTGAAGCAGCTCGAACCCCTTCATAGGCTGCCAGTATCTTTCTCAGTTGGGGTATAGCTGGCCTCAGATCCTCTGTATCCCTGACTCCAAAAGCCGAGGGGTCGACCTCGAGTCTCCCCTAGAGCTTTCTGTCAGAGGCTTCGGGTAGGACCATTCTCCCCAGCTGCAGTGTAGAGCACATTTTTAACATCTGGCCCGGTCCGGACTGGTCCAAGGGCTACTGCATGAACTATCTCGCATTTAATTTGCTCAATGGCTTGTTGTTGCTCAGGGCCCCATTTAAAATCATTCCTCTTCCAGCTCACATGATAGAGAGGGCTTACAATCAAACTAATTCGGGATGTGCATTCTCCAGAACCCCACAGCACCCAAGAAAGCTTGTGTTTCTTTCTTACTAGTTGGTGGAGACATTGCTGTTATCTTGTTGATCACATCTGTGGGGATGATTCTCATACTAAAGCCAAGACATAGCACTGTACCAGCTACTAGGAAGAAAATCAACTCTACCCCAGCCAAAACCAGGATGTTTTCTCTTTTCTTTGTACTTGCAACAACATTCAAAGGGAGAAATATTAATTGAATGCTTTTGGTGACAGTGTTTAAGAGCAGGAAGCAAACTTCCAGTCCTTCCTCAAAACACAGTGACTATAAACAAGACAAGGTCCTTAGCACATTTACAGCATTTCCAGCTCCCATCCCATTCAAGCCTCACCAATACACTTAATTTCAACTCAGCTGTTAGTTGCTTGCAGTGGAGGCTGCATCTTATTTATTTAAAGCCATTTACATTAAATCAGAGATTTGGCTGGTCTCCTGGGTGGTCACTTAACGCAGGTTTCATTGTATAAGAAAACAGACTCATTAAAGTCAAATGGAAAGCAAGACCAATTGAAATTTACAGCAAGCTATTATCAGACTTTCAATGAGGAATTAATTAAAAGATCTAATAAAATAAATAGATTGACTTAGTATATATAAATTCTGAACTTGAAAAAAGAACCAAAGTAACTAATATAGGGCGAAATAAACTGGGGGCTCATTGGATCTGAAATTATAGTCATGGAGAAATATGTAAATATGCCGAAGGCAGAGACACATAGAACAGCTTCACAAGGTGAACTTATCTGCTACAGTCTAGATACCCATCTCAGTTCAGACGCTTCATAACCTCTTGCTTTTGACATATCTATCTAATGGTGAGGTTGTCTCACTAACCACTAGAAACCACCTTAGATCTGGAAACCCTGACGGATTCTTACAGCAAAGTCTTTCCTGCTCCTCCTACTAAAGCTGGCTGCTGTAAAATAATCAAGAGTAGCTGTTCTTTCTGAAGCCCACAATGACATCATTAATTGCTTTGCTTTCTTTGAGATTACCTGCCTCCCATTTCTTGTGATTGATGTGAAGTAATTATATGGCATTTCTTCCACAGAGAACCGCAGAACCTTGTGCTATCAGCTGCCAAAGCAGATCCCATGCAGCTGGCTGCAAGCTTTATCCTCACAATACCCCAAGGAAAGGAGAAGGAATAAGATATTTCCATTCCCGTTTCTCCTTTAGGTCTCTTATTGACTTTTCTATAGTACACTTTCATTATATGTTCTTGTCTTGAGTGGCTCTTCACAGTCTGCATTTAGCTGAGGATAAGTTGCGTGTTAGATGCTGAGATCTCTTTCTGGATCCATCATAGTTGCAGTCCTGTGGGTGTCATTTAAAAACCAAATATGACATAGCAAAAGGAGAATTGTGGGAAGGGATTACACTGAGTAGGAACCACCATCCTCCCAAGGTTGTTGTTAGTTCTATGGCCTCTGTGGTCCACAAAACAATGTGCAGCATAGAAATCATAGCACCTGAAAAGCAGGTGTCCAGTGGCAACAGGTGACTCAGCACAACTCAGTGCACCCTAGACCATTTTTACATGCGCCCAAGGATGTTTCTGGTCACTGAGGTCAACTGGAAACTGGTTTCCATCTAATTAAGTATCCTTTTAGTCTCTAGTACAGGTGGCTGCCTGCAAACTTCCAGTTGGGAATGGTCTCTGATGGACACGTGGTGGCTGGGAAATGTCCATGTTGGTCAGTGTGGGCTGGATCTGTGCCAGACATACTCTAACTGTTTCTTTCTTAGACTGTCATAGTTAGGTCCTTAAACTTGAGTTTACATGTGTAGACACAGCACTAAATGCTCTGTAGAGTCCAGAAAGAGAGAGGCCAAAGATGCTGCCACAGTCTCAGGCACTGAAAGCAGGACTGTGCTCAGTGGAGGGGACTGACTACACTGTGGCCTGCTTGCGGAGAGGCTGCTTGACTCCTGCTTCTGCATTAAACACCCCTCTCCACATGGAGTCCAATCTTTCTTACCTCCTTAAAGTTGGCTCCTAACCCATTCATTCCCCTTCATGCATCACTACTGCCCATAGGTCAGTGGGGAGCAGCTGGGTGCATCAGCTAGGAGGGCAGAGATGCTCGCTGAGCTTCAGGAGTGCAGAATGAGCCAGACTACAGCTCAAGAGAAGCAATCTCTCTTCACAGACTAACACAAAGCCATGCACTGGTGAAGGCTCTCTCTCAAAAAGTGGCAAACAAGGGAGCCAAACCTGCAGCTCCAGCATCCTTACAGCACCGCTGTCGCTGCAGGTCCCCAGGTGCTGGGTTGTGGGATGCTTTGTGCAACCCTCATGTTAGGCCTGATGCCACTGAGGAGCCATATTCGAGCTCCAGTTATGGTTTGTGGACAAAGCTGTGCAGGGGTCCAAGCTCCCTGGGTTGATCCTGGGCATCCCTGCTGGGGCTGTCCTTGGCAGGTGGGTATCCAGCAACCTGGGAGTCCACGCCTTGGGCTGCAGAGCTTGAGGTCTGTTTGAGACTCCTCCTTCTCCTCCCTGAAGCAGCCAGTTTGAACTGCAGCCAAGACTTAACACATCTGCCCGTTAAAATCCGTGTGTTGTTCTCTGAGCCAAAGTACTGGCACAAAAAGAAAACTCCCTGTCTCATTCGGTCTGTAGGAGTTAAACTGCCAGCACGCAACGCTTCAGACACAGAGCACAGCTTGGCCTGTCTGCCCAGTCCAGATACATCAGCAGAAGCTGAATTTAGAATAATTGCAGTGAACTACTCATAAATGAGTTACAGGGCAACAATTGCCTACTGAAATTTTTAGATTAGAGATGCTTTCCTTTCATGGATGAAAAATGAATTCAATTAGTGAAATAAATTGTTTGCTGCAAATTATTCATTCTGCTCTTGTTGTTTGCTGCTCAGCGAAATGTCTGATAAAAAAAGCATTCATTAAGATTTTCCCTGACCCTCCTTTGGATCATTTACATTTATCAAAGTGGATTTAAAATACTATCAGATCTCTGACATTTGACAGGCACACTGAAAGGTGTAAAGAGCTTTGCAAAGGTGCAAGACAAGAAAGAATAAAGCACAAGGATTTTAGCAGCTGCACTAAGTAAAGTCTTCATAAGGACTGATCTGGCATTTCAAAACCAGTTTCTTCCCAACCTTTCGTTGTGCTGAGATTTATCATTTGAGAGGAGCTGTTTTCACCTTTCAAATTGAACAATGTAATCTTGTGTGCCTATTTTGTAGGTGTTTGTTCTGTAAAATTAGAGGGTATGGAAACAAGCCTATTTGGAAACTAAGTCGGTACTTTCTGTGTCAGTCATGCTCAGCCATATATTGATTTCTTATCGTTACCTGCAGAAAAGCCAAAAGGTTACTGAAATGAATCCCTGATCAAAATGAGTAGGTATCTGAGATGGTTGAATCTGAGGATTTAAACCTAACGAACCTGTTCTCCTGTGCCGATGCAGCCTGACAACACGTTAAACCTACCTTTCCCAGGTCTCGGTTTTATTTTGCAAGAACTGGCAGTCAGTAATCACATCTGCATTTCCCCTGTGCAAGTATGAAATTTCTATTGGCATCTTAAAGTTTATTGTGCTAAAATCAAGCCAAACCATTCCTGTGAGTGGCCAAGGAAGTCCCAGGTGGGTAAATATTGCTGAACCCACAAAACCTCAGTTTTTTCCAGATCTCCAATGTATTTCCCTTTTCTCAATAAGCTTGCAAGTTTCAGTAAACTTATATGTGCCTGGAAAAGAATTCAAGGGACATCTTGCATTACACCCACACTATGAAGTAGCCTCAGGAACACCTGAAGGTGACACTGGCCTCCAGAGATTAACAGTGTGACGCAGGTATAGACTAATGGATATTACTCTTTCCCTGGGACTGTCACTGGAATAAAGTGATCAGCCCTTGCAGTTGTGTTCCTTGCCCTCCATACTGTTCTGCAGCAAGGATACAAGCAACACAGCTCAGGCATTTGAAGATTATGGAGCTCTGGTTCATGCACGGTGTATTCCTCTCTGTGAGACTGAGTGACTGGGTGACTGTAACAGAGCAGCAAGTACACACTTCCTCTGGCTTCAGTTTCTGCATTGTAAATTTGTGCATGGATGTGTGTGACAAAGAGAAGGGCCTTTGTGTTCCTTTCTTTTATAGGTTCCTTGTAAGTCTTCCTCTATTAGGAATTCACCTCATCCTTCTCATACTTTCACTCTCCTCAATCGTGCAAGAGCTCAGGGACAAAGAAGGTCATTGGAAGGTCTGGGAAAGGGCTGGATCAGTGATTGTGACTCATGGCTTGTGCACCCCTACACAACACGAACTGCCTCTGATGGATTTTCATAATGTATGTGCAGCTATGTGCATACCCCATGTCGCAGTGATGTCTGGTGTACAACCTCTTACTAATCCCCCAGAAGTTTCTGGCAAGGCAGTGGAAATGGAATACAGTGTACTCACCAGGGTCCCTCTCTTTGGGTGACAGGAGCACCAGGACGGCAGGCACATCAGTGCTCTCGCCTTTCTCCCAGGATGGACACAAGCCTAGAGAAGCAAATTATCAGTTGGATTTGCCCTTCCCTATTCCCCTTGTTATAAAAATTTCATCTTGGCCATGGTCTGATTTAATTATTTTATTGTAATTGATTAATATTGAGAGGCAATAAGCAAGCAGCGCTGGGTGCATAGGGGAGTCTCTGCTCCACCAAGATGCATGCCAGGGTCTTTAGGGTCCAGTCTCTTATACTTCTTGGTCTCGGGTCTCAGCCAGTCCCTTCTTCATCTGCACCCGGATGCTGACGCGGCCCCCTTTTCATTGTTCTTTTCTTGTTGCCGAGGTCTGCTTTTGGGTGAAGAAACTTCTTGGAAGAGGAACTGAACCCCTTGGTAATTTATTAATAAAGAATCGTTTATAACAAGCTTAATCACAGCCCTAGTTCTATCCTTATATGGCTATTTAGTCAAAGCATAGGTTTCACAAACCCCTTCCTTAAAGCACTCAAGCAGTAAAACAAAACCTTATTATTTTAACAGTCAAAAATGATTAAAGACTATTCTATTCCTTTGTTTCTTCTTCTCTCCCTTCATTATATTGACAGCAACATTTATTATAATCAAAGTTGTTTTTATACATCCCATACATGGTACACTGGTCACAGGTGTATTGGTAACAATGATTCCCAAGTTCCTGACACGAATCATTCTCGTATTCTTTACACCCTCCACTTAGAAGCTTTTCAGAAGCCAGTAAATATAAAAAGATCGAAACCTGATGTATAAATCATTCTGCTATGCCCAGAAACAGTTAACTTGCTAACTATGAGTTTCGCTGGATAAGAGCCCTCAGGACCTACTAAAATGAACTATATCACCTGCATGTAAAGGTCTGGGGAACAAATGTTCACCAAATCCTGGAATTTGGAGAAAACAAAGTTAAAAGGAAATGCTTGTTATTCTGCTTCTGCGTGTTAAGAGCTGGATGTAGTGCAAAGCACCACTGCCGGTAAGTAACATTCACCAAGAAATCATCATAGATGTAAATTACTCAAACCCTCCTTAGGGTCAGTTGGCCACAGATCAAGAAAGCATGGCTAACACTGAGGACACAGCGCTGTGGGAAATGTGCAGAGAGTGCAGGGAAAGTTTTGCTCCACAGCTGCCTCCAAATCTTTATGGTCTCTGCTTAGTTCTCAATGACAACAGTATAAATCTGCAGTAACTCAATGTCCTGACAGGGAATTACTCTAGACTTGCTCCAGTCTCGCTGAGAGCAAGATTTATGTTGTGCATTTATTCCAAAACACAGTATTTTTTCCTCTGTCTTCTGCCAGCAGAAGAATATATTTTGGTGTCTTTCTGAAGCTCTGAATGAATTTATACACGGTTATGTTTTGTATTTGATTCTTACAAAAGTGTTAAAAGTGCATGGTGGTACAGAAACACGTTATTTTACAGCTAGGCAGGCGTATAAATAGCTGAGCTGTTTTCTGCGTAGCTGGTGCTTTGCTGTGTTTCACCAGAAGAGGGTAGAGTTTGGAAGGGACTCCTCGCAGTCTGTGCTTCCTATTGTGCTGGGAAACAGCAAAGGGAAAACAAGCACAAGTTTCTCCTCTACACACTTGCACCGACTCCGTGCAAGAGTCAGCAGAAAAACTCGGGAAGACCTTAAAGTAAAAAGAAAACGGACAGAGAAACAAAATTCCAAAGCAGCTTTCTAGGGAATTCTGTGGAATCGAAGAGAGAAACTGCAACACGTTTCTGTGGGCTCACCCTGCTGATTGTCTCTGAGAGCTGTCACTTACTGCAGGTTGCATTAATCAGAGCGCAGGATTTATTTCTCTGCCGTGACTGCCAACCTCTGAATAAATATCACTTTTAGAGAGAGAATGGGACCTGAAAAGACTCTCGAGCACTGAACAGAGGGGTGAGTTTTATTAAATGGTTTCTTCTCTTTCAAATCTGCTGGAGCTTTCTAACATCCTGCTTGCAGGCACAGCAGCCCGATGACTTGTCTTTTCCCTGCAGCTTGTTGCATACCTCACGAGCCTTTCTGACTGCAGGCTTATTTTTGTAACCTTTCCCACCACAACTCTGTGTCAGTTCAGTAACGCTGGTGATAGAGCTGGCTCGCTACCGGTTTGCTTTCATGAGGAATTAAAACCACAAAGCTTTGAAACTAAACAAGAAGCTGAGACTCAAATAAAACCTGATAGAGTTAAAATGGCAGGTGACTCTAGCTTTCCAGATATGGACAGTGATGGATCAGAAAGAAATGAAGAAAATGAGATTGTAGTCAATGTTGGTGGGGTAAGGCAGGTGTTCTACGGAGATAACCTGAATCAATACCCAGAAACACGGCTGGCAGAGCTGATCAACTGTTTATCGGGAGGATACGATAGCATATTCTCCCTCTGTGATGACTATGATCCTGGAAAGAGAGAGTTTTACTTTGACAGAGATCCAGAAGCTTTCAAATGCATTATTGATGTGTACTACTTTGGGGAAATTCACATGAAGAAAGGGATATGCCCCATATGTTTCAAGAATGAAATGGAGTTTTGGAAAGTGGATCTGAAATTTTTGGATGACTGCTGCAAAGCTCATCTAAGTGAAAAAAAGGAGGAACTGGAAGAAATAGCCCGAAGGGTGCAACTGATTCTGGATGACTTGGGAGTGGATGCCTCAGAAAGTCGCTGGAAAAGGTGCCAAAAATACATCTGGAAGTTTCTGGAGAAGCCAGAATCGTCCTACCCAGCTCGAGTGATCGCTGTTCTGTCCTTTCTCTTTATTTTGATCTCCTCCATCGTGATGTGTGTGGGGACCATCCCAGACCTCCAGATTGTAGATGCAGAGGGGAACCGTATAGAGCACCCGACGCTGGATAGCATAGAGACAGCCTGTATAGGCTGGTTTACCATGGAGTATGTGCTGAGGCTGATCTCCTCTCCCAATAAACTCCACTTTGTCCTGTCTTTCATGAACATTGTTGATGTGCTAGCAATACTTCCTTTCTATGTCAGCCTGACCTTGACCCACTTGGGAGCCAAGCTCATGGAGCTGAGCAATGTCCAGCAGGCTGTCCAGGCACTGCGCATCATGAGGATTGCAAGGATTTTCAAGCTTGCACGGCACTCCTCGGGGCTCCAGACTCTAACATATGCCCTGAAACGTAGCTTTAAGGAGCTTGGGCTGCTCCTCATGTACTTAGCTGTTGGAATCTTTGTCTTTTCTGCCCTGGGTTATACCATGGAGCAAAGTCACCCTGAAACTTTATTTAAAAGCATCCCTCAGTCGTTTTGGTGGGCAATCATTACCATGACCACAGTTGGGTACGGAGATATATACCCTAAAACAACACTAGGAAAGCTGAATGCTGCTATCAGTTTTCTATGTGGGGTGATAGCGATTGCCCTTCCCATCCATCCGATCATTAACAACTTTGTCAGGTATTATAACAAACAAAGAGTTTTAGAAACAGCTGCCAAGCATGAATTGGAGCTGATGGAGCTAAACTCAACTGAGGGGAAAGCCACAAGCTCCAAAAGTGAACTAGAGGATCTTGTGAGGGAAGGCAAAGAGGGTCCTTTTTATAGCAGCCGGCTAAAAGTCTCCCACAGTGATACCTTTATTCATCTCCTGTCAGAAGAGAAACACTATAGGACCAGGCTTCAGAGCTGCAAATAAACTGTGAGCTGTTGTCAGCACTAAGCTGTAGACTGGGGCAACCTGACAATCAACCGTTGAAAAGACTCGCGGGATCTGTCAGAGTTGGGAGTGAGCACTGCTTTGCTTTTCCAACATGAACATAAATTAACCCATGGTGTCTCCATCAGCAGTTGGTAAGACTTTGCTGTTATTTCCCAAAATAAAATAGTAGGACTCCATTGAGATCAGACTGCTTTTAATGAGTGCATTCCAACAGAAAGCATTTGTAACCATTTTAGAGACTGAAAAGTCCTTCCTGATCGGTAAATGTTCAATGACCTGAATGTGCAGCATTGCCACACCAGAACTCTGTACCTGTGACAATAAAGAACAGCATCGCACAGATTGTGTTTTCCAGGCTGTCTTCAATGCCTTTGCAGCTAGGAGAACTGCTACTTAATAAAACTAAAGCAGCATCTCACTCCTGTTAGATTCAGGTTTACAGTGAAACATTACAAGCAGGTTTAGCCTAGAGGTACTGCAAGTATGAGCAATCAACCATGTGCAGAATATTAGAGTCAATGAATGGTGTTATTTTTGCAAGATGTAATTTTGGGCTCAACTTCTTGGAAAGTTACCTGTTCCTCTTTCCAGAAAAAAATGCAGTTTTCAATGGGACATTAAGCTGACAGAGATGTAGAACAGAGCCAATGTGTTTTAAGGAGCAAATGAAAAAAAAGATAGTTCTAGATTTTAATTATAACTAGTAACTTATACATGCAGGGATCTTTCAGGAAGGATTTATAATCAAGTAAGTTTTAAAACGTTGAGTTAGCTCACTATATTTTTAAATCACTATGAAAGCAAGAGAAGTTTATAGAGGAGTTAAACTGAGCACTTCTAAATCAGAAACTTTAACTCATTGAAAGTAAGTGTAAAAAAAGTTTCAATCAAAATAGGATAATCTCCAGTTCATTTATGGTAGAAATATCTGTGCGAATGAACATATCACTAGGGTTTTGGGTTTTTTTAGAAAAAACACATCCCACCCCTACAGTAACTGTATGGCTTTGTAAATGTTAGTTTACAGAGGTAGTAGGTACTAATCAGTGGCTTGTTCATCAGCCACCAGATTAATCAACACCAGTGTGTACCTCCTATCCTTGCCAAAAGCAAGTGCCATCTGTGTGAGCATTAATTTGGCTCATGTGATAACTGCAATATATGGATCTGGTCTCTACTGGTGACATCCGTTGAAACTAGGAGTTACACCAGCTCAAAGGGGAGGGGAGAACTGGCACATGGATATATTTGCATACATTAAAAGTAGGATCCCAAATAATTAAAGGGCTAGAGTAGCTGTCATTATTTGTTCCCTCTTGTGCTGAGCAGACCCTTGCCTAGGTGAAAAGCAGCTGCATGAGCCATGACCCACCCCTGGGCACCTTGTGCTTGAGACCCCCACGCAGGTCCTTGTAACCCTTTCCTGGGACATGGGCAACTGACAGGGCTGTGGCATCCACCCCACAGGAACACTGACTGATGGGACAACATTGCTACAGTGTGCTCTCTCCTGGCACCTTGTTTTCCCCTGGCCACTGGCAAAGGGGTGTACGTCCACTTTTGGGAAAAGCCCTGTCCTGCTGGGAGCAAGCAGTAGTGGTGGTGTATAGGGGCTGGGCAGGTGTGCTCACTAGGAACACTGCCAGCTCTGCAGGTATCCTGACATGGAAATCAGCCCCTGGCTCCCCCAGGCTGAAGCCCTTTCCCAGCACTACCCCTCACACCTCCAGGGACACCTGCTCTGTATACCTGTGCCCCAGCCCCATGCCAGACCTACCTACCCTCCTCTTCCCCAACCCTATTCCTATGCCTTGCCTTACGTACCCCCATCAAGTAAGGTAATTCAAAGCAACCTCCAAGCCTTTCTGTACCAGACTCCTATACCAGTCTTTGTCCCAAATTTTCTCCTGAATAAGGCCAACAGCACACCCGAGTGCTCTCAGCCCAAGCATCCCTTTCCCCCCATCCTCCCCTCTGCATCCCAGCTCCCAGCTCTCAGCCTCTAGGACCTGCTCCGTCAATCTTCTCATCTGCTGAGACCTGTTTGTTTCTTACCACCAGTCTCAGGTCTGCTCTTGCTGGCTGCCTGGCCAGGACCATAGCTGCCTGTCACCAAAGGGGCAGGATCTTGCCCCTCACACTGCTGAAGGTTTCCAGGACACAAGTATGGGCTGTATCCATCACAAATCGAGTTGGGTGGGATGCTGAGAGTGGGAGAAGAGGAAAAGCAACAAAGATGTGCCGGTCCCAGCCATACACTTTATCTATCAGCAGGGATATTAAATGTTCCTGACTTCCCTCATGACATGCAGAGGGTGACTGAGGGTGAATTAAGTTAGCAAAAGCTCTTTCCTGAATGAGGAAAGCACTGTATAAATGCTAAGTAATGTGGTTAGCACCAGAAGCACTAAATCGTAACTGCTGCACATTGCAATTTATTTAATGTAGCATTAAATAAAAAATAAGCCTCTTTCATCAGAAATAATTTTATTTCTGCTGATTTCTCCAACATTTGTTCAATGCCTTTGGGCACAGAGGTCTGCCTATGCCATGTCAGTATGGAAAGAGCTTTGAGACAACCTCGGTGCCACTCCAGCCTGGGCTTATCTCAAGCCAGGCTCCATGTGTTTTGCTGCACTAGGGACCGTGTTTGTTGTGTTCATTGCTGTAAGTTATATGTTGTTAAAAGGCTGTGGGTGGGCACGATGGATTCCTGCCTGTTTGCCTGGCCCATGGTGTGGGTACCCTGCAGGAGCAAGGGGAGATGTGGGCAGTGATGGAGGGACAGGGCAGGCTGGCAGCCTGCAGCACGTGGTGGGACTGGAGATGGAGGTCTCGTGTAGCTGCAGTCCATATGGTAGGAAGCAAGAGGCTTTCTGGGGCCTCAGGGAAGACACCTCTCACAGACCAGGAAACTACTGTAAACCACTGGCTTTGAAATCAGGGCTGGAGGGGAGGTTCTGCCCCTTATGGATGGAGTGAGCTAGGGAATGTTTGTTTTCCCTTTTTTTTTAAGTACTCTGTACAACCCAGCAGAGCTGATGTTCCTTTATTCCAAGTTAATCTAAAAAAAAGAAGTACAGAAAAATGTGCATTAACTGCCTGGATCTCTCCTGAGACCCCTGCCACCCAAATGCTACTCCTGCTACTCTTTGGACTCCAAGGCTTAGGAAAGGAACAGGTCACTCTTCCCATAAGAAGTTGTGAGCTCTGGGAAGAAAATGTACTACTCTTCTAGAGAAAATCCACCAAGGAGAATTAGGAGAAAAAAAAGGGCTATCATCATTTTAGTTGAAATCCCTTATACAGAAGCTCCTCAGTTCACTGTGCAGGAAATTTCAGAGGACAGTGAGCAAGTGAAACTATCCTCTTGAGAAGTTATCCCACAGGACATCTGCCCTATGCAACCAGCCCTGGTGCTTCTAAGAAACTTTGAGTCTTTAATACAATCTGCAGCATACAGAGTTAAAACTTAAAGGGACCAGCTCTTAGTTCTTAGCTAACATCAACTTCAGCTGTAAACCTGGGGTTATCCAGGTTTGACACTGAATAGCTGGCAGCAGAATTGATGCAATAGCCAGCGGTAGATTGGTGGCAACTGCTAAGACTGCAGATAAAATGAAGCCTGTTTTTAGCTTCCTGAACACCATAAAGGGTAGAACTTTATAATAGAGTTGAAATTGCTTTTAGATGTGTAGGAGATGGCTGCAGTAGCTACACACAGCATTAGTCTCAGGGAAGTGATAGGCATGTGACACGTCAACTCATGCCACACTCTGGCTGGTGTGTCACAGCCACCTTTGGAGACAGCTTCAGGTGCAGGCAGAAATAGCCATCTACACCCAGGTTTTTATTGCTAGACTGCCTATATGTATGATTTGAAGATACTTAAGAAAAATTGTGGGAAATACAAGAATATCACTATTGGCTGCTGTCACGCCTGAAGGATTGCTGCCCCTTGCTGCAGGTGTGGCACCTGACACACAAGGCTAATTAAAGTGTCCTCTCTGGTCTGTTCATGGGTCAGTGGAGTGTGTGGGTGTGGAGGCAGAACCAGCTCCTATCAAACACAAGGAGGCCTGATTGTGCAACACAGCCCGTCTGTCCCTGCCTGTGCTAAATGCACTCATTGCTAAAGTCCTTTTTACGGTTGAAGCTGACAGCAGTGCTGTTTCGGTAACCCTTTAGGCAGCTTTCTTTTTGCCTATGCTATTTGAATCAAAATCAAAATCAAAATAAAAATAAAATAAATAAAATAAAATAAAAGTTCTTAAGAGGTGAAACCCAGACCATGCTGTTTTCAAAATTACTGCGTTTTGCCTAGACCTGCCAGCTCTTCCCCAATGCCGTTACTATGTCCATAGTAATGATTCATGAATATCAACATTCCCTTCCACACCAGCTTTCATGAGACACTTTCCCTTTGACACAGATGTTACTTAGTGATGGGAGGAATAAGTTCTGCACTGCCTGGTGTAAATCAAACTTCTCTAAGACGTGCAGCAACATAGCAACTCAGTCAACTCAGGGCAATGTATAGTAAATTTACTTGCTTCAGCTGTAGATACCCCACTAAACCTGGAACTGGTTTCTCTTCCTGCACTGAACCATATTAGGCTATAATGCAGTGGGGGTTTTGTCTGCCTTAGGAGGGTTTGGGGAGAATAATGCTGCCAAGTGAGCCAGGCTAATGCACAAAGCAGGCTCGTGTATATCACTGAGGGGAAAATGATGATGGTAGAAAGGTCTGAGGGCTCCAGGAGAGGCTGTGCCACTTAATTGTTTCTTTTCTTGTTGCTTTCATATGTAGATGAGAAAACTGCCAGTGTCTTAAAGCTGCTTTTTGTCTTCCTGTGTAAGGGGGGCCTTGAATATCTTGTTAACATGCTGAGAGTCAAGTACTGCTAAATCATCCTGGTCAGTTAAAGCTATGCAATAGAAGCACAAAGGAAGAGAAATCTTAAAAGCAATCTGCATAGAGGACTGTCTTTAAAAATAAAATCTCAAAATGGAAAAGAAGACTAAACGCTGTGCTGTGCATGCCTAGAAAATCCTGTTATTTTCAGTGCATCACTACTGATTTCAGTGAAAAGGAGGCACACAAAGGCTGACCCTAGTGCTTTGCTTTTCTGTTTAAGCATGCAATATTGTAATTCGCTATTCTGTAAGAAAGTAACCTATACACTCTGCAGCAGGTAGACATCTCCAGAAATGAAAATTATCTGTATTCATTAGAGCCTGTGCTAAAGCTCGCCAAATGCTGTGTTATTGCTCACAAAGCGGTGGAAACTCAGGTGAAACAAAACCAGCAAGTTGCTGGGCACTGCAAAGGGAGGTTTTCAGAAACCTTCTGGCAGCCTCAGCCTGCTTTGGTGTGCAGCAGACAAACTGCAGCTTCGATTACTATAACACCATTACATGGAAATTCTTTATTGCTACGATGCACCCCACTGATCCCAAATACTGTTTCCCCTGCATCACGCTTATCAGCTTTACAAAGTCGGTGTTTTCCAGGCTTACTAGTGTAGTAAGATATGACAATTTTACATGATACCCAGAATATGAAGTAGCTGTAGCTAACTGTTGGTCAACGTTGAATATTTTGTATTATTTTTACATCAAAAATGATACAGCAGAAATATTCTTTGCCATATTCACATAAATGAAGTATTCATTGCTTTCAACTTCTCAAATCGCTGAAGTCTCAGCTTGTCCATTATCAGCCACTGAAGAATTAACCCTTCTGTCTTAGGTTATACCAGATTAACCACTGTGAAATAGTATGTGCCATTTTGGTTTCTTCCCTTGTTCCATCAAGATTACTCTATAATCAGACAGCTCTTGTCACTAGCATATTTTTCTTTTCATTCAGCCTCATTTTTCATGCCTTAGATTCAGTCTATTACACTTCATTATTTTATTTCAAACAATGGAAATGATTCATCTGTCTTGCTGCTCACACGCGATACACTTGCAGATGACTAGCGCCCTCCCACTAGTTGCAGCTCTGCATCATGTCAGTTCACTGGGGCAGGCTTAGAACATGCCTAGGAGAAAAAACACTGCCACAAGACCTCCTTTGGACATGTTGACCAACCACCCCCCAAAACCCTTCAGTGCATCAAAAGAAAACTCTCTTATATGTGGAACGCTCAAAAGCTGCAAGGTCTGTGTGCAGCAGCCCTCTTTGATTTAGCCAAACATTTTCACACGTGTTTAAATTCCCTTCTTTTTGACAGTACTGAAACACTCTGAAACAGTTTGCTGGGAAGAGATTGCTTTAAACGTGCACTTACATACTTTGCTGAATAGAATGTGCTCATGTTAAACCTTACATGGCAAAAAGGATGGTTCTGAACTGCATCCAAGCAGGCACCAGCAAGTTTCTGCTCATGGCCACCAGTCAGGCATCAGCACAATGGAACCTTGATTGGTCTCTCCAGGGGCTGCTGCAATATAAATAAGAATGATTTTCTCTTCATGAATAACAGATAAAGTATCATACTATTGCTTGAGAATTGAAATATCTAGCCTGACCTTTGAATTGCCTGACTTACTTTGTAGAAACAATGCTAAGTACGAACATGTTTTGCTACAATACTAAAAAAAAACCAAAACCCCAAAACCCAAAAAAAACCCAAAGTAATTATTTTACTATTTAGCAGGCAAAATTCAAGCAGAGAGGAGATAAAACCTGCATCCTCCCCTGGACTTCTGCTTGGGAATGGCCACTGGCCAGCTGGACACCTCTTGCTTGTTTGCAGAGGAACAAATCACACCCATGCCTGCCAGCAGGTCCTTCTATTTCTACTGGTTGTCACAGTAATAAATCAATTGTTGCTGCAAAACAGAGCTCCTGTCCAGCTCATGGGGAATCTGTAAACTCTCTGCAGCACAAATGTCAACCAATTGCTGGCTGGGCTTTCGAGCTGGAGTGGTTATTGTTCACCAGTTAGTTATTTGCATTGGAACAGTAAATTCCATTTGCAAAAGCCTTTACCATTTGGACCCATTTGCCTTAGGAGCAAATTAACGGCTGCTGGACGTCATCATCCCTGCTGTGCCTCACACAGGGCACATTCGTATGTGCCTTGGCTGGAGGAGTGAACATGAGTTGCCAGCTGGACTTCATCTTTGCGTACCAGAGCTGTTACGGTCTGCCTCATGTTGGGGCTCTTACCATCAAGACTGTTCACATGAGAGCTGAACAACTTCAAGATACATTAAAATAAGCTGCTCTCGTATCTGATACAACTTGTCTGCACAGTGACTGCAAAATGTTTCTGAGTTGGGAAAAAAGAGCATAAGGAGAGTGTAAAGATCCTCAGTGAACAGCGAGAAGCTGCCTGGGGTGTGCATGCAGGGCTGCCAGAGCAGTTCTTGACCCAGCCAAGCAAGGGTGGCCAGGTGAGGCACCCATGTCTCTCTTCTTCCTGCCACTCATCTGGCTGCCCTCTAAGCCCTGATTTACAGTGACCATGTGGGTTGCAAAGCGTTGTTGTGTCTGACATTCCCCCAGAAGAGGTCTGTCCTTTCCTACTCCCTGTACAGAAAATCACCATTGCCCAATACCATGAAGCTCCAAGTACAAAAGGCATTGGAAGAGGTGATATTTCCCTCAGCTAAATCCAAGGGATACAAAAGGTTTTTTTGGAGAGGAATACTCTTTTAATCATAGGGTTACAGACAGTCCCAGTGTGACAATGTTTGGGTCCATGACTGAGATATGCAGGTGACAGTACATTTAACAGTAACACATGCCTGTGCTGGCAAATAATAACTTGTCATATAATAACATGTGCCACCCTGAAAAGCTAATTGCTCTTGGTTTTCTGGATTTTGAGAGGGAAAATACTAAAGTCTTTTTCAATATGACTGAAGAAGTTACAACTATATATAAGCAAACTGGCTTCTGAAATACCCACATAGGCTAGAGCAGCTCCGTAGGTCACAAGCAGCTCCGCCACATCCACCAAGGGAAATAAAGCAAGCTAACTGGATTCCTCTATGTCTCTTACTGTTCCAGGGTAAATGAGATTATAGCGATGACAGAGAGGTGGGAGAGAGGGAGATAATTTGCTGATACACTCTCCTCTGATATTTGTGGTCTTAGCTTGTTCTCCCAAGTTGGTACATTTTATTGACTAAAAAATTGGATTTTGAGCAGCAAGGCAGAGGGATTATGGAGGAGTCAAGCACTGCTGATTCTTGGGAAGTCTGCAGTTAGAAGTGGAGTGCAACAAACTACCCTGAAATCCCAGATTTCAACCTAATTCACTCTTTTATCAGCTCAAGACACAGACTGCTCTATAATAATGGCAGCTGCAACAGAATGTAAAGGATCTGTCTGTACATCAGTCCTGTGATGGGAAGAGACCACTTGCAGCTGTGGTGGGAAGGAAAGGACCTTGGCAGTAGGCTGCAAGACTGGAAACGTGCCTTACAGCAAGGTTTTGCACCAGGACCCCCATCTGCAGCTCAGTGCTGCAGCTTCAGTTCTGCTCAGGGAACGTATAAAGGACTTCCCTGTGCTGCACTGTCGGTGTGTGAGAAAGTGTTTTATAGAAGCAAATGAGATTGATTCCCCTTGAGTAGCCAAATAGGGAGGGTAATGGATATTTGGGATGAGTGTCTCTGGGTACAGCATGATTTTTAAACAGAGACTAAAATGGAAACAGCTCTTTTCATCCTTCATTTGATTCTACTGCTTTCTCTCCTCTTCAGATAATAGCACTGTTATGATTTAATAGGGAACCATAGTTACTTCAGTGAAAGATCACCAGCATTCAACTGCCAGCTCATTTGCCCTGTTCTGATCCAGGTAAGAAGAGGAACACATCATCCCAGTAAGCCACATCCTCCAGCATGAGAGGGATCTTTCAAATCTTTAGTACTTAATGAAGCATCCCTTAATATAACTCACAGATGAACAAAAAGCAACTCAAACCCATTTGGATTTGGGATTTTTTTTTGGGTCACAAAATGCTACTAAAACACTTTAAGGCTTTTCACTGTCCTGTTTTGCTATTCAGTGTCTACCAATGCACTGGAAAAACAAAAACCACTGTGGCTGGCAGAGACTGCTACACAAATGCGAACACAAATCAAAGTAAATTATTTTCTGGTGAAAACTAATAAAGGCAGAACAAGAAACAAGTGTTGGGTGAATTGGTCTCATTTAACCATCATCCATTTGAGCACATCTGAATGCAAGGTTTGCACACAGGCTGTTTATGCCTACAGAATGAGAGCCTGGATATGTCGTGGTGAAAAACACTTAGAGTTAAGATGAGGTACTAGGCAGGATAGTTGAAGAAGGACAATTCCCACATAGTGTGGTATGTGATGGCTGCTGCAATGCTGCAGTTACTGAGTAGCAGTGTGGCAAGGAGATCTACCATATGCATGGTTTAAGAAACTCAGCAACTGTCATAGTAAGGGCTGCAGGAATGGATTAAAGTCTGAGAAATCTGCCTTAAATGAAAAATTAAATAAAAAAAAATAGCGGTCTTTTAGTTTGCCCAGGGAATGGTTTAGAGATGGCTTGATCAAACCAGCATACCAAGGGAGCTCCAGGTAGCTGAGGGTTTATTAACGTAAGAGGCAAAAGCATAAAACGCAGAAATGTAGCATACTCAATGTAGATGCACAACATAATATCAAGGAGTTCTCTTACCATGGAAGCAAATTATTTTGGATGTGCAGGCTTTACTATCTGGGCTCCTGGTTGCATATTCCAGTGTTATCGGCGTAATATTACATGACCATTGAGAAGCTGGTCACTCAAACCTTAGTATGCAGTGTACCTGAGATGCTGAGGGTGTCCTGCCTGGCCTGGCACAGAAAGAGTCTGTATTTCTCTTAAGTGCTGTTCTGTATCTGCCCGTCACAGGCAGATGTAAGGCATCTCATGGGTGTACTAGACATCTAAGCGTCCTCAGATTAATCAAGCTGGAGTGAGCACTGTCACTGGAGCCTACAGGAATTTTGGCAGAGCTGCAACTTCCAGGTGCCCAGTGCACTGGCACCTATTTCCAGCTGAGGCCACAGTATCACTGAGGTTGGAATAGACCTTTTGAAATCACCTAGTATAATCCCTCTTCTCAAGAAGGCTCAGTTAGAGCAGGTTGTCCAGGCCTGTGTCCATACAAGAGAAGGTATCTGAGACATCTGCAAGGAATGTCAAACATACCCTAGGGATACATGAACCTTTCTGAAGTGCCTGCAAAAGGCCAAGAAAGGTGCCTCACAGCACCCAAACCAACACTACGTCTATGTTTGTGCAACTGAATCCTACCCTTTGTGTCTGCTTGAGCATTGTCCACACAACTTCAGTTGCATGCTAGGCCCCACTGTTGACATAGCCTAGATCTCCACTGACTCTAGAGGTAACTGAGAGCGCGCATGCACTTGCAGTACTTGGGTGTCTTAAACCTGACCTTAAATGTTACATCTGCTGTCTGCCTGTCTGCTTCCTGACTTTGTAAGTCATGTGGTGAGGTACAGAGGAATTTGCTGAGGACAAACACGATAAATGGTCTTCTTTTACCAAAAACATGCACAGGTCAGTAGTCCACTTTTACAAAAGTCATAGAATGTGTTTTTCCCTTGCTGGTTGGTTAAAAAATAATGTATTACACATAAATAAAGGTGCCTTAAACAGGTGGTCCCCCAGTCTGCAACACAGGCATGATGTCATGACCTTTCAGGCTTCCCTGTTCCATCAGTGGGTGCCTGGATCTGCTACTGGAGCCAGACCCATAAATCCTGTCCGCAAATCATCAAGCTAATACACCCAGCATCTGTTTCTGATCTCGCAGATCAAAAAACCGCTTGTGCCAGTTGTGTCAGGAAATGAGACAAAAATCAGAACTGGGCCATGTATGGGAATAGAAACAACCATGGGCGCAGAATGGAGACCATTTTCCAAAATGCAAGAGACACTCAGGCAGCTCCTCCAGCCTTAACTGCAGCCTGTAATCCTCACAAAGCAATCATTCCTGAGCGCAGGTCCCCTTTTTGTTCTGCCACCCTGAAGAGCCTGCAGCTTCAGATCCTCAGTCTTTCATATGGAAGTAGATAGCATTATAAACTGTTCAGTCATTTTGGAAATGTAAATTCAAGGCTCTTTCCACAGTGCCTGGGAACATTGTGGTTAACGCTTTCCAGCTGATGAGGCTAGACTTTCAGAAATCATTAACGGTCTTTTTCTTAGAGTCTGCAACAAGATCTAGCTTTCAGGTTTTCATATTGACTCCTGAATGATAAAGTATAAATGGTATTTTCATAAACTAACTCAGCACCAAATTTTATTATGTCACCATACCTGAAGATTGCTTTAAACTCGGCAAAGTCCTTTTTCCTTAACATTTTAACAAAAGTGCTGTCTTGCCTTGCATTCTCTGGACAGCTTCTCATGCATATTCAAATTGAACAAACAAGCCACTGTATAATATTAATGTTACTGTCCTGTGATTTACATAGGAGTGAAGATCACTTGGCATAGCTGATGATTGAGTTCAGTATTCTTCCTAAAAATAACTAAATCATGTGATTTCACTAAATCATCTGAATAAAAATGAAAGACTAGCCACCCACACAACTCAAGTAACAACCTATAAAGATACACTCCAATGTTTATTATTGAAATATATCTGTGATTTAAATTCATGGCAAAATATTTGCAAACACTTATTCCACTATTGTATGTTCATTTTCATCATAAGATGGATCAGATGAAGCTCAGCTAATGGTGTAGTTCCATGATGTTTAGTGCCACACATAAGCTTAGCATCACATTCTGTAGTTCTCACTGTGCCCCTGCATAGAAACAGTGTGACTTCATCTCCCATTTATTACAGATGGAGTGACAGACACAGATTTTACTACTGTCAAAATAGCATTAACACTTGGTAGTAGTTGGATACTAAAATGCTATGAACTTATCCCTCCATCAGACTGTCTGGTATGGTGTTATATTGCAGAAAAGATACTGTCATTGACATGTTAGTGGGAAGAACAGAAACATCAAAGCTGCAGTGCAATGGCTGAAGAACAAAATGAACCTGATTCATCACCCTGAAAAATCCCATCTAAAACAAACAGTCTTGAAGAGCCATCACAGTTGCACCTTTTCAGCTAAGGACAATGAGAAAAGTTAATGTGCATGAGAGAGCAAGCAATTGCCACTTGGCCAGGCTTGGCAGGAACATGAAAGGATGTATAAAAGCAAAAGAACAGAATAAGTGGGAGTAGCACAGGGTTTAGAAAGGTAATAGGGGGCAGAAGAATACCAGACAGTACAGAGAGAAACACTACAGGAGAGAGAGGCAAAAGGGAAGGCGATGAGAGACCTTTTCCATTTTTATACTTTTCCGTCTTCACAGAGAGCTCTGTTTTTCACTTTCCTTTGGGTGACTTTAATTCAATATGACGCAAGTCCCTTTAGTACTCTTAGCACTATCAGCCATTTGCTAAAGACAAATCCAGTCAGAACAGCGATGATGCATTCATGAGTGCATGTATGAATATGCCTGTACATACACATATCTATGTATAAATACAGTCAGCCTTGCATAGTTAGTGAAAAATATTTGTAAGCAGTTTCAGAAAATGGTGCTACAGTCATAACAGAAAATCTTTGAATAAATAGATTTACTATGGGATGTATCTATAGACTAACACATATTTGTATGTTTCGTCTTTGTGCTTATGTACAAAATATTCTTTCTATTAATAGTTACTTTTTGCATGGTGCTGAAAAGGTCCTTCTGCACAATGCCACCCGTTTGCAATCCAGAGGCTGACAAATAGGAATTTATGAAATCAACTCAGTAACAAGCTTCAACCTATTCACATTTCCCTGAGAATTAACTTGCCATTACTTTATTTTTCCACAACCAGCACAGGACTGACTCATTTAATTGGAAAAAATACAGCACAAAAAGATATTGAATGTTTCTGAAAATTAATGGCTGTATGTCTTGTCCCTTTAATTTCCAGTTGGTAATTCTTTCTAGTGAGTCCTACAGGAGAAGTCTCAATGAAACTGAATACATGAATAATTTGTAATGAAATAAAATCATTGTGTTATTCTCATTGATATACTGTTCTTCCTCTGATTGATTCTGATAGGTACCTGCAGGAAAACCAAAGAAAGAGCAGCAAGACTGTGGGTTGTGAATCAAAAGAATACTTCTGTACAGGGCATGGTGAAAAAGTTCTCTTCCATTCTAACGTATTTCCTAATTCTCCTGGAACTTAAACACTGTTTTTACCAAGGAATCCAAGGTCAGGGGTGGCACTATAAATCTCTACAGTAAATTTCTCCACTTTAAAATCTCTGTGAAATAGCAACTGACCTCTGGCTGCTGATCTTAAGCAGCTGAGAAAAGAATTGTTTGTTCTAAAAGACCTGTGAAATAAATGTAGAGGAACCTCTGTCCATTTATTTAATTAGTAATAAAAAATGCTATTGATCCCAAGTGCTCTGAAATGCACAGATGTAATACTAATTAAGAGTGAGGTATAAGCATTATTTCTTTCTCTTGAAGAAAAGTGCAACTTCTCCGTGTTTGATATAAATGCATCATTTATTTTCATGAATGAGTGTTGAAAGTGCTCTGGTGTCTGACTGTGTCGGTGGTGGAAGGGGGATCCAAGCTTTCCCTTCCCTGCCTTGACATGGGCATGCATGTGCTGGTACCTGCTCCTGACAGCTGGCCTTGCACAAGCAAAGGAGGTGGCAGGTGGCTATTTGGCTGCATAAGCTGCCATAAAAGCTTTTATCTCCTTTCCCTAAGCAAAGGCACATGCCTAGCAGATTTGTCTTAGCCAAATCCAGCCTCCTCACCAGCACCAGCATATCTCTGTTTTACAAAAGGGGTAAGCCCCCGGCTCAGCTATTCTTCCAGCTGCACTGACGCATATTGCATTTCAAGCTGGACTTCAGGGATGTCTCAGCTTTTCTGCTGCACAGCTACTTTTGGGCAACTCTAGCGAAGCTAAACACTGGGTCAGAACAGAAACCCTAGGCAAGAAGATGAGGAAAAAACAATATCCTGACACTCTGTCCTGGTAATTCAACTCTGGCGGTCGTTTGTGAAAAAGACAGTCATTAATTAACTTTCCTCACTTTAGACACAGACAGAAATTCAAGGCAGGTTTTCCTGTAAGGAGAGAGCCCTGGGTGTAATACGGTGCTACCCACAGCAGCATGGGATAATGGAGCTATCCTGCTTCAAACTGTCAAAGGAAGGCCCTGGAGAGAGGGATGCTTGTGAGAAACCTTCCTTGCCTCTAAACAAGAAGAAGTATTTCTTTATGCCATCAAGGTATTTTACTTTTTTATGATGTTTTAGTCCTACTTGATACATTTATATCACCACAATAAGGAGAGCTCATGCATACTGCTGGAATAATTGCCTAATACCAACTCAGCTTTTCATCTCATGCATCTATTGCCCACCTCTTCTCACAGCGGTTAGTCTCAGTCACCCCATTTTTGAAGGACACAAACAAGGATTGTGAAGTATCAAAAGGCCTTAGCTGGACACCAAGAGGTTCCTCCCAGCCCATTTGTCCAGCTGGTCAAGGTCTCCTTGAACAACAGCCCTGTCCTCCAGTGCAAAGACTGCTCCTCCCGGTGTGTTATCATCTGCAATTCCTCCTTCAATGATGAAGGTAGAGTAGAGCTTACAGGTAACTTTTCAAATGCCATTTTGAAATAAAGACAGAGAAAACACTGTCCTTCTCCTGCATGTTGCCACCCTGAGGGCCTTAGAAAGAGACATTTTTTGCAGATGAGCATGAGAGTAGCTTTAAACGTTCTTGTTTTGCAGGCATGCTTGTATCCTGTGCTGAAAATCATAGAATCGAATAATATGGAAAATACCTTTTTGATCACCAAGTCCAGCCTTTACCCCAGGATTGCCAAGTCCACCACTAAACCATGTCTCTAAGGGACTCACCTACATGGTTTTTGAACACTTGCAGGGAGGGTGAAGCCATCTGCCATTACACTGGGATACTGAGATATTCAGCCTCCCACCTAGGACCTTTATTGACTTGCTAGAAACAGGAAACAATTTCAAAGCCTTTTTTCATGCACCTATTGACTTTCACATCACTCCTTTAAAGGATTATTGGATCTTCAGATAGTGACTAATGATGTTATCACTAAAGAATTAATTAATCCTGAAAAATGACTGTCATCCATCCATGGAGTTTAGCAAAGAAAATGAAAGGAAGACCCTGTAGGAAAAACAAGTATAATGTTCTTAATGAAATCCCAAGAAGATAGTTATTATGAGAAATGCATCTTAGGGAATGATAATAGATTTTGCTTTCTTAACAGTGCTGAGGTTAGCTCAATGAATAGCAAGAGAAAGGAATGGTATAATGGCACAAAAATGCACAAGAGAAACAAAAGTTTAAGACCTTGTTTCTACAGTTATCCTTCCAGAAGTCTGGGCCTGATACCTTAAGACATTGACAAATTTGGGGAAGTCCAGTGGGTGCCACTAGGATGGTCAACGACGGAGCCCTTGCTCTAGAAGCAAGGGTGGAGGGAGCTGGGCTTGTTCAGCCTAGATGAAGGACAGCCTCAGGAGGGACTCACAGCAGCCTGGCCCTGCCTGCCTGGAGGATTATTGGGGAGCTGAACTCTTCACAACAGTGCACAGCAGGAGAATAAGAGTCAGGCGTTATAAATTGAAAGAACGCATTCTAGGTGGGTTTAAGGAAAGAAATTTCACTGAGAACAGCCAGGTTACCCAGACAGCCTGTGCAGTCTCCATCCTCGGAGGGTTCAAGACCTAACTGGATAAAGCCCTGAGCAGCTGGTCTGATCTCACAGATGACCTTGCTTTGAGCAGGGGATTGGACTGGGGGTACCTGAGAGTTATTCCACGATGTCTGGTTCTGTGATTCTTCTTACCTTTGTGTAGGAGCTTGCTAAGAATTCTGAAGAAGATCATCACTTTAAAGATAAATACGTTTTATCTCCACTTGAACTTCACTTTAACTATGTCTGTCTTTACAATGAAACAAGCTGAATTGCCCATCCATGTTCATAAATACAGATGTTAAGAACCCAGAGACAACCATAAACCCACCAAGCAATGAAAGCAAGGCATGCTGCCTCCTGTATAAAACTAAATCCTCTTGCAGTCTGTCCCCTATCAGAAAGATAGGTTTTCATATTAAGAGGTGCAACGCCCTGTAAGTGCAGTAATGACTACAAACAACAATTCCTAACAATTCCTTCAAGTGGAATGAAAATCCCACACATGTCTGTCCAAACTCTGCTGTTGAAGCACTCCCATTCATACTAACCTATTTCAAAGATCACATTACTTCTTCACCTCCATTCACACAGGCGCTGGTCCAGAATTATGTTGAGAACAGATTGCACAAGTACTGCGTTTCAGAGCTAAAAACATGTGCTAAACCATACCGACAGTTCCAAGAACACATGCACGAAGTTTAAACTGCTCTGTACACAGCGGAAAAATCTATGTTCTCTGCAGGACCACATCTTTAAACCTTTTGCAACTACATCTACAGGGTGAGAAGCTTCAGGCCATCAGAAAAGATGGTGCTTCTTTTGCCTGCAGCAAAAGCATATTGCTGCCTGCAAGTAATGCAGGTTGTTAAAAAAGAAAAAAAGCCTATTATTTTAGCACAAATATGCTTATGAAGGCTATTAAAATAGTGAAGTAATGGGCTTGAGCTGGCTATGTATATTAATTTTCATGTTCATTATGAAAACTAATGGCAGATTAAATACATGCATACATTTAAAATGTAGAGAGCTTTTTTGCAAATGCAAAGTATAATGAATAGAATTTTAAAGATAAATTAGTCTGTTATAAATCTACAGAAGAAACTCTTATCTGAATCATTGACCCCTTTGCTGAGACAAAGAACCATATTAGCCGGAAGAATCTTGTCAATAAGAAATTTGACCTGGTTTTGCCTCAGAATTGGAAGGCCACCTACACAAATTTAATACTGGTATGGAGATGCAGTATGGTTCCAAAGGTAGATCAGCTTGTTCAATTAAAGAAGTATAGAGGAGCAATATGTTTCCAAAGGCAGAGTGGCTTGTACAAATAAAGGAAGAGCTGCCCATAGAGTAGTTAAGACTAGACACATTGATGCTGGAGATCTTTGTTTTATCAAATTGCTCTATACTGATTTTGGAAATGCTCAAAAAATGTAAGTGTAGTTGGGATCCTTTAGTTGCTGTCTCTCTCATTCTTCCAGTCTGTAGACAAGCATGGAGAAAGAAACCTCATCTGACAGCAGAAGTAAACTATTTTATACAGAGTATTGTGTTTAAACTACCAGAGCAAGTCCTAAAACCTAAATGAGAAAACGAAAGTAGAGATTCCATTTCTGGGATTGAATGATCTGCTCATGACTGAACAATTTTATAACTTTTGTGCATGAGTCTGTCATCTTTATAAATGCCATTAAACCTCAATGTCAAAATATCTATTAAGAAAGTGGCTGTTGTTGAGAAAGAGATAATAAAAACCAGGTAGATTAATGGACTGCATGGGAAGCCTCACTTCAGAAATAATGAAGCTCATAAACTAAGCTTTGCCATTTACATCCACATCCTAAATCAACCAAGCACTTTAATACACCCATCTCTGAGCAAGAGTGATTTACCACACATGGAAAGCATCAATCTTCAAAATTAATGAAATTCTGTATACACTCAATCTGTGATATTAGAACACATTTAAATTAAACAGTAAAGTTTCAGGTGATGTTTCTTTAGTCTGTATAAATCTATGGGCCTAATGAGGCCCACATAGCTCATTTGCGCAAAGGATCACATTCAGACAACAAATGGGGATGGGATTTTGAGCATAGCAGGAATAGACAGTAGAGATGCTGTTATAGGTCGTAAGTAATCTCATGGATCTATAGTCACTCCAGAGCCTGCCAAAAGCAATTGCTTCTGGATTGCTAGAGCCTCCAAACACACTTACTCAATGCCTAAACCTAAGACTTGAGCATCTGGACCAACGTTGTGGCAATATGAAAATAGTATCACCTGTGTAAATAAGCATCCACTAATACCTCTGGCCATTGTTTTCTGCTATCTTTTTAGAACATAATTATATTTCACTTATTGGATTTTGGAAAAGGATAAAGGAGATAAGAAGCTCATGTTTGAAATAATCATATGAGATTAAAAACAAACAATGAAAAATTCCATAGCTACTCACAATATTCACAGCTACATTGGAACATTTGACTTTGTTATATACTCTTAGGTTTTTAATGTGGATGTGAATACATGTATATTCAATAAATTTTCATTTGCTCTGTAGTCACTGATCTCTTGTTCAACTGAGACACCATTTTGAATGTAATAATTTTTAAATATTCACAGATTTGGGCAAAATAGAAGCATTCTTGGAATACAATTCCCAGCAAAATCAAAACATTAAGGTAACTGAAGTGATGCACTGTAACAACCTGTTCAAACAACAAACGCTCAAGTCACCAATGGAATGTTAAAATGGGAGACAACAAAACTGGGTGGGTTTTTTTTCTTCTTCATTGTGCTAAATTCCATGAGCTAAATCAGCACCACATTTTAAACCAACATCTAATGAGAGTCAATAAAGCAACAGAAGAAGTATATTCACAGTCTCAAGACAAAATTGTATCTTTGCATCAGTTAGCACAATTTTCTTACATTGTCCTAAATAGTCTAATTTTTTCCACACAAGCAATCTTTCAGAAATCATCTCATTTGTTTCCAGGTGAAATATTATTCAAGACTGGATGCCAAGTTAGCTGAAGCATTGCTTTGTAAAACTCATTATTTTAGGGATTTGTGCTGTAAGAGAATCCTTTTGTTTCCATTCAGATAACTGCACTAGAAACTATTAAATTATGAACCGATGAAATGGCTGAAATTGTGAGGACCTCAAGCAGTGCACTCAGGCCACTGGAATATCTGCATTCTCTTCAGATGCCTTCAGATCAAGCCCTTAACCCAACACCTAAGCTTGTGAGATCATTCCCACCTACTCTGGTGACCTGTTCTTAATGTGATTCTTGGCGTCTGAAGACAGGATCAGCCATAGGTCAGGTCCTTTCTCACTCAGGAACTAATACCACAGGTTATTTCATGCATCACTAGGTGCATCACCTGTCTCAGCTACCCAGTATTGCATGGGCTGAACTCAGTCATAGAGTACGCAAGGGAAAATCCATGACAATAGTGATTTGACCCAGTTTCTATATGCCTCATTTCACTAATTTGCTAAATGAGAAATAGTGGCATCCCTCCTGTAAGTAAACTGAAATATTTAATGGTGTGTTTAAACAAGTTTTAAATTCAAATGGGATGAATAGGCAAAATTATAAAACAGACCATGAAATAAAATCCTGCCACAATTCTGTTTGCATCATTTAAAGTGTTTTAATTATATAATGTTGAGATAGGTTTCCCCAGGCTCCCAGAAAACAGGCAGCTCTGGAAAGAAAAGACTAGGAGCAAGCCTTTTATGAGAAAGGCTCACCTATTTCTAGTGTCAGGAATAAATCAAAATTGAGGGACATTGTGAGCTGTGGTGAGTTGACCCTGGATGGATGCCAGATGCCCATCAAAGACACTCTATCACAACCCTCCTCAGCTGGACAGGATAAAAAAAACCCCAAAAGGCTCATGTGTCGAAATAAGAACAGGGAGAGACCACTCACCAACAACTATCACTGGCAAAACAGAATTGGGAAAATTAATGTATTACCAATCAAAGCAGAGTCAGATAATGAGAAAAAACACAAATCTTAAACCACGTTCCCCTCACCCCTCCCTTCTTCCCAGTCTCAATTTCACTCCGAACTTCTCTGCCTCCTCCCCACCAATGGCACAGGGGAATGGAGGTTGTGGTCAGTTCATCACACTTTGCCCCTGCTGCTCCTTCCCCCTCAGGGGAGGATTCCTCATACTCTTCCCTGCTCCGGCATGGAGTCCTCCCCAGCCTGCAGGTGGAGATCTGCTCCACCATGGACCTCCATGGGCTGCATGGGCACAGCTGCCTCACCAGGGGCTGCACCATGGGCTGCAGGAGAATCTCTGCTCCATCGCCTGGAGCACCTCCTCCTCTCCTGCTTCACTGACCTGGGTGTCTGCAGGGCTGTTGCTCTCACATATTCTCACTCCTCTCTCCACCACTGTTGTTCCCCATGGTTTCCTTTCCCATTTCTTAGATATACTATCCCAGAGGTGCTATCACCACTGCAGCCACCTCACTACCAGGCCACACAAAGTCAGTACATGAGTGCTCACCAGTCAGGGCTTTGCTCCTTTATGATGTTTATGGGTCTACTTGCCTCTTAATTGTACTCATCAGTATAAAAGGGTAATGTTACTGTTTAAATACCCATTTCTAAGTTTACCCTTGAAACTTATTTCCAATTTATAACATTATATTTAAAAGTCAATCCTGATTTCACATGTGCCATACAAAAGAAGAGAGCAAATTCCTGCAACATTTTCAAACAGTGAATTGATCCTTTACCAGAGAGCTAATAACGCTTTATCCACCTTATCTTTCTGTGGGGTTTTTTTGTTCCTGGACTGTCTCACAAATCCCACCATTTCTCAACAAGATTGTATTTCTTTCTACAAACTGAACCGAACATTTTTCCAGAGAACAGGAGCAAAATGTTTGCATTAAGATAAGATCAGCTTTCCACAAAAAGCTTCCACTCAGACGTGAACTAGCTGGGGTTGATTTATAAATCACTGTGAAAGTTATAAAGAATTCATTCTGTTTAGACAGCTAGTTTCATTTTTTTCTATTCAAGTTTAATTCCGACTGTATTAAAATGGCATTTTTGTCTATTCTTTCACTTGATGAATGGAGATAAACTGGCACATTTTTTGCAACAGGTTGCAGCAGTATCAGTCCCAAAGGCTGTGCTCAGATCACAGCTGCTCAGGTGGGTGCTGGCAGATGAATCCTCAGCCCCTAGCCCATGATGCTCTCCCAGCAGTCGTTGATTTGGGTGGCTGATGGGTGGTGAAGGTGGTCACCCGTCTACTGCATCTTCACTGCAGTGTTGCCATCACTGCTGGCATATGTAAACTCACTGCTGGCCTCTCTGTAATGTACATAAGCATGTAGATAAAAAAGACTTAGCAGTCAGCCCATGGCAGATCCCAGAGTCCAACTGTGAAACCACCACCAAGCCCATAGTGGCCTGACATTATTCCAGGGACCAGAGCTATTTAAATATGAGCAAGTGATCGCTTTGCTCCTGTCCAAAACTGTGACCCATCATCAGTGGGACGACTGTGCCTGCTGATAGTCTAGCAGATGCGGCTGATCTGCTTCCCTGGCATAGGACAGCTGACCATGTGCAAGCTGCTGGCAGGAGGCAGCTTGGCTGCAAGTCAAGCAGGTGTGAGATGTGAAGGGGATGGAAAAACATGTGATGCTGTCTACAAAAATAACTGGAGCTTTAGTACATCTAGTGCAGGCTCAGGAGTGCCTTGCACATGGCACAGCAATGATTTTGGGGCAGTAGTAGCAGGTTTATGAGCATGTGCTTCCCAGACGCATGCTGGGCAACAGGTCACAATATCTCTGGGAGCAAAGGAACCAGAAAAGAGCCCCAATTGCCTATTCTGCATCCTCAGTTTGCAAGAACACATGCTATAAAGCAAACATAACACTAGAGCTCTGTGTTCATTTCCTTCAGATTACAGTGAAACATAAAGGTAAGACTTAGTTTCATGGGAACTGTGTCTGGCTGGACCTCTACCAGCTGCCTGATGTGCTTACTTAAGAGTAATGTGGTCTAGATTCACTTCTCAGAGACTCATTTCCCATTTCTGTTTTACATGCATACCAGAGGAGTCCTGTGCAGAAACACCAAGAAAGGATGCCGAGGCTGCCAAAAGAAAAGTATGAGAGGCGTAACAAAAACAGCTCTTTGCCAGTGTTGTCCCCAAATGCAAAGACAGTGTTGGCTTTGCATTTGACAAATGTGCAACAAATGTGCAAAATGCATAGGGCCGCCAGTAAGATAGTTCATTCTGAGCCCTCCGTGTTCAACAGGTAGAAACTTCTGTCTGCATAAAGCAAGGATTAATTTTACTGCCTCAGTTTCAGACATCAAGCAAATTTGGGTTAGGGGACTGATGGGAGCCGGAAGAGGGCACGTTGAAATGGCTGCCTAGTTCCTTGCTCTGACAACAAGGGCTGGGTGGCTTCACTTGGGTGCACAGATAGGTATTCTTCTATCACAGGATCATACTGGAACAGTAAGTTGTACATATGAGTAGTTACCACCCACACCCTAGGAATGTGGATTTCTACACAGAGTACCTGACTTTAGCTTTGAGAGCCAAAGGTAGTTTGGCTGCAGATACATCCTTGACTGGGGGAGCGGGGGAAGACAGGGTGAACAGGTCAAGAGAAATAAAAATTAAAAAAATAATAAAATAAATCAAGAGAAATTCTCTCTTGGCTCATCTGCTCTTCTTCTCTGTTCAGAATCACAGCATGCTTAAATGGATCTTTCCAGCCCAGAGCAACAAACCTAATTCATAATGTTCTTAATTGCTTTTCCTTTTCTTCTCCCCTGGCTGGCAGATGGACCTGTACCATATCAGCAGTGCTTTGTGTTGTGCTTGCAAGAATGTTAACAGAACCAACAAAATGATTTTATTTTGTGTTCTGTGCACGCTGCAAAGAAAGTTCAGTAAACAGCACCTGGTCTTTTTTTATTTTCATTTTCAGCTCTTGCCTGAGATCAGAAATTATTTCTGCTGTATTCTGTTTGCTTTTATTATATGGTGTTCTGAATTGTCTCTTTTAATTGTCACAAAGAATGGTTTTCGGAAACAAGCCAAGCTTGCTGAAGCCTTGCTATGGATGTAGAAGGATGAAGGATGCTGTGGGACAGCACACAGCAAAGCATGCTTGTAGAGTCTACCAACAGATAGGGACAAAAGAAGATGACTTCTATCACATGTATCAGCCAAGAAATTTAGAAATCTGGGGCCGGATGCAATGAAGGTTTTAGTTACAATTGCCTGCGTTTACAGGTAAGCTAAAGATTCAACTTAAAGCAGAGCCATCCTATCCTTGTTTAAGCTTGGATAGTCTTGGTTTAAGCTTGAATAGAGTGAGTTACTTTTCTTTCTAGTGGCTGGTACAGTGCTGGTACAGTGTACAGACTAAATCCGAAAATAACACTGGTAACACAGCGATGTTTTTAGCTCAGTAGTGCTTACTCTGATCAAGGACTTTTCAGTCTCATGCTCTGCCAGTGAGGAGGGGCACGGGAAGCCATGAGAGAGCAGAGACAGGACACCTGACCCAAACTAGCTAATGGGGTATTCCATACCACAGCACATCATGACCAGTATATAAAATGGGGGAGCTGGCTGGAAGGGACCGATCACTGCTCAGGCGGGCTGGGCATCAGTCAGCAGGTGGTGCATCACTTGTCTGTCTTGGGGGTGTATTCCTGTCTCTTTTTTTCCCCAATAATGACAGTAACAACAACAACAATAACAATAAAGTTCACCATTCTAACATCTTCAGAATCAGCACGAATCTTTTCTGCCTTCTTGCTATTTTACTGGGTAAGGGAGAATCATTTCATAGTTGTATTTGTGCCCAATTTGTGGAATGAACCTGCTATCATACTTTTGGATCTATGTATCATTGTCCTGTCCCCCTGAAAAGGATATCTTACAAAGGAATACGAGGTACATTCATGTTCAGATTTGTAAAGCTTCAAAGACTGCAGAATCTCAGCAGGTGGTCCGGGTGACCTGATGTGTGTTTCTGTATAACACCTGGAGAAGGAAAAGGTGGGTGGAATTGACTTCAAGGGGGTTTGGTATGAGCCATTTCGAACTGACCCTACAAGTCCTCACTGACACAGAAGTCAGGCTAAATAGTCCCTCCTAATTATTATCTAATGTTCTGCATAATAATTGCAAGATTTTTTTCTGAGGTAATTTCAATATTGCATAGTTGTATCCTTCTCAAATATTATGCTGTAGAAGGAAAAACTCAGTTTTCTTCTTTATAACACTTGCAGTCTAACGCTGCATGTGGAAAAGCAATGCACAAATGCGTGGAATGTTTGGTTCTCCTCACAGAAGGGGGCTCAAGAAAATTGCTATTTCCACTAGGGTGGCTTTGATTTTAGCATTATTTTTTCTGCCACGTAGTCTGATGAGGAGACAGTCACAACAGATAACATGGAGCTCTGCTGTGCCCCAAAGAAGGCTGTGAAAGAGCACAAAAATAGTTTAGCTAGTGTTTGTGCTAAATAAAATCAACTTACATACACTTTTAGTGTGGGAAAAAACCCAGGCTTGGAGTATTTCAGCCTTTGAGCAATACAACCGATTATGGCTGTGCTTATGGTGCTGTGTCTAAACCAGCCAGGAGAACCCAGAGCTGCAGTTTTCAGTGCTCTCCCGAGGAATAGCAGGGCATTACCTCCGACTAGCAGAGAAAAGGCAGTGAACCATCTGTGGAGACTTCAGTGGAACAGGAAATCAGCCCCACAGGGAATTTCTGCCTCTCAAAGACAGCTTGAAATCACTGGCCTGCCTTCAGGGCCATCAGCATTTTACAAACTCTGGGTTAGTGCAATGTGAATCCAGACCTTTTCTTACTACATCCAGTTGATTATGTAAATCCCAAGGCTTTTATATGATTTTGTTCTCAGTTAGGCAAACTGCAAGTGCCTGTATGGGTCAGAAAAGCCAGAGTTCAGTTTGCACCACCAAAGATCGAAGCATCAGATTCAAAGTTCACACCCAGATCCCCTATGTCAGGGTATTTCATTATTGAAGTGTATTTTGGTGTTAACTATCCGTCACCTCCTGGCTGAAAATGTGCATTTTCTTTATCTGCATTGCTCTTACACTAATTGCAGGCACCAACTAATCTCTTGGTGAGTGATTTCTCCCAAATTCAAGTAAGCATAGAGAGAAATTTTCTCCTGAAATCACAGAGATCTGTTCTTGCTTCTCCCTTCTTCAGTGGCTGAACCCTTTTCATTCAAGTCAGTGTTGTCTGAACTTCTATGCAAAGACAGAGAGGACATTAAAAAAAAAAATCTATGATTTTTATTGTTTTTTTTATGGTGGTGTTCTGCTCATCTCAGTTGGAACAAGGGGGATGCCAATGAGAGGATTAAAGAGCGGCTGTAGGATGCTCACAAGTTGCTCAGAGCCTATGCCTCCCTGCAGGCAGGACTAGAAGAGCACCATGGACCTCTGTTCGTTGTCACTTTGTACAAACTGGCAGGGGCTGCACGTTGTAACAGCCCTATTTAGTGCCCCAGGTAAATCTAGAGCTGGGAAGCTTTCCCTCCTTAGGCAGTTCTGAGGAGAAACTCTGAACTCACATACATTCATGCATCCTTTGCAATTCACGGGCCAGGTCCTACACTGGCCAAATCGGTCATAGGAAGGTCTTTGTCAGACCAACTTCTACAGCAGCAGGAGGATCTGGGTATTCAGATTCAGGCTCCATTCCCTGCTAAGTTTGGGAGTGTCTCGGGGAAACAGTACTTGGAGGCACAGTTAGCGATGGACATTGCAACACTGTAATAGACCTAAAATTCTTCCGGAATGGGATCAAAGGAGGTCTTATATAAAAAGAGGGAAAATAAGCAGCTTAGGAAGTCTCACAAAATCAGTTAAAGTATTGAATAGTCAAATGCAAATCCTGCAGCTGAAGAAAATATTGGGAAAGAGGTTTTGCACATACTAACTGTAGCACTGCCACTTCATCCCTAAAATACAGTTTGCATAGATTTCTTGGCATCTTGTCTTAGATTTACCTCAGATCACATTTTTCTTGTGGAAATAAATTCCCTTTCTCCGCTGGAAAATGTAAGTGTTTTCCACTCTGCTACAGAACAGTAAACATGGACTTAAATCCACTTCTCTCTGATAGTTAACTATTTTGTAGAATTATTGCTTTGGTTTTATTGTATTAAGTAAACAAATAGAGGTGAGGTCCATTCAATAAGACATATAAGCAATACAGTCCAAGACTAAACCTAACAGCATATAAATCTTCTCCTATTCTAGTGCTTAGGAGCCTACAAATATTATTATTATTGTTATTTTAAAATAATTCCTACCATGTTTCTCTAACCGAATCATCCCAGTTGTTTCTTTTCCTAACTTCTTAGACAAAGTGCTCAGTCTCCTCTGCGATGCACAGCATTTCCATCTCCCACGAGAGCTGACACATACACAGGTACTTTCTACTGTTCAAGGCATTTGTCTCACACAGCCTCTCACAGGAGGTGAAACCTCAGTCCTTCTGACGTTTGTCTTCTCCTCCATGAAAGCTCCTTTGTAGCAGGGAAGGTCATAACAAGGGAAAAATTTTTGCTTCTTGTTACCTAAAAAATAATAGTAATATTGAATATTCATATTTGCATGGATGCTGGTGTGATGTGCAGAGCATATTCACTAGTACCTTTGTCATCCTCAGCTACCCCAAAAAGGAAAGACATGAAGCTATTTACTAACTCAGGCTCTTATTTTAAACATAATTTCAGAAAAGCCAGGTAACAATTAACTTCCAGTGTAACGAGCCCTGGATTCATTAAATAAATAGTAAGTTACACAAATCCATATTTATGACTCTCTGCAGCAAACAGAAATCTAAAGTAATCATAGAATCATAGAATAATTAGGGTTGGAAAGGACCTCAAGATCATCTAGTTCCAACCCCCCTGCCATGAGCAGGGACACCTCACACTAAACCATCCCACACAAGGCTCTCTCCAGCCTGGCCTTGAACACCGTCAGGGATGGAGCACTCACAACCTCCCTGGGCAACCTATTCCAGTGCCTCACCACCCTCACAGGAAAGAACTTCCTCCTTATATCCAATCTAAACTTCCCCTGTTTAAGTTTTAACCCGTTACCCCTTGTGCTGTCACTACAGTCCCTGATGAAGAGTCCCTCCCCAGCATCCCTATAGGCCCCCTTCAGGTACTGGAAGGCTGCTATGAGGTCTCCAGGCAGCCTTCTCTTCTCCAGGCTGAACAGCCCCAACTTCCTCAGCCTGTCTTCATACGGGAGGTGCTCCAGTCCCCTGATCATCCTCGTGGCCCTCCTCTGGACTTGTTCCAGCAGTTCCATGTCCTTTTTATGTTGAGGACACCAGAACTGCACACAATACTCCAGGTGAGGTCTCACAAGAGCAGAGTAGAGGGGCAGGATCACCTCCTTCGACCTGCTGGTCACACTCCTTTTGATGCAGCCCAGGATACGGTTGGCTTTCTGGGCTGCGAGCGCACACTGAAGCCGGCTCATGTTCATTTTCTCATTGACCAGCACCCCAAGTCCTTCTCTGCAGGGCTGCTCTGAATCTCTTCTCTGCCCAATCTGTAGCTGTGCCTGGGATTGCTCCGACCCAGGTGTAGGACCTTGCACTTGTCGTGGTTGAACTTCGTAAGGTTGGCATCAGCCCACCTCACAAGCGTGTCAGGGTCCCTCTGGATGGCTTCCCTTCCCTCCAGCATATCAACCTGTCGTGGTTTAAACCGATCCACACAGTTCGTCTACTCACCCCCCGCTCCGACCCTCCCCACTCCCACAGGGATGGGGAGGAGAATCGAGAGAATGTAACTCCCACGGGTTGAGATAAGAACAGCCAGTAACTAAGGTATAACACAAATCACTGCTGCTACCACCAATGATAATATTGATAAGAGAAAATAACAAGAGAATACGATACCACCGCCGAACGAGTTCGACCCCCCCTGAAGAGAGAGTGTGCCCTTCCGGGTAACTCCCGGTTACCTCCCTGGGCATGACGTGCTATGGTATGGAATACCTCTTTGGCTAGCTTGGGTCAGGTGTCCTGTCTCTGCTTCCTCCCGGCCTCCCCTCGTCCCTGGCAGAGCATGAGGCTCACAAAGTCCTTGGCCAGAATAAACATTACTTAACAACAATTAAAAGCAATCGGTGTTATCAGCTCTCTGCCCAGGCTGGAAGTCAAAACACAGAGCTTGCACCAGTTACTAAGAAGGAGCAAAACGGCTCCTGGTAAACCCAGGACACAACCGAACCACACAGCTTGGTGTCATCGGCAAACTTGCTGAGGGCGCACTCAATCCCACTGTCCATGTCACCTACAAAGATGTTGAACAAGACCAGTTCCAACACCGATCGCTGAGGGACACCACTCGTTACCGGTCTCCAGCCGGACACTGAGTAACGTTTGAAAATAAATGACAAGAGGCCAAACAAACATTGTATGGGAGAAAGTAAATACATACTACAGAAAGAATGGTGACTCCATCCTGTCCTCATGGTAAAAACATGAGGAAAAATAAATTGAACTATTAACAGGACTGTCATATTGACGTAGACAGAGTGAGGCAAATGTCATAGCATCTTTTGTAAAGCGCTCTATGTTAATTGACAAACAAGATATTCCATTTCTCCACCGCATTCAGAGGTTTATTGTTTAAAAAACAAATAATTGAAAATGACAAAACCTATTCCCAGAAATTGCTTGAAGTTTTTTTTTTTCCCAGGGTCCATATTCTATCTCCCACCCAGGAGGATTCAAGGTCTGCATGCTGCAATTATTTTGTCACCCCTTCCACTTGGAGGTGATTAATTGGGGCAACATAATTTGAGGTTTTACATAGAAACAGCAGTAATACATGATTGCAAATTTAAACCAGGACGTTTAAGGGGAAGGAGTGTTTGCTGAAAATATGCTGTGCTCAATTCAGCTACCAAGGAGATTTCAAAATGGACTTTTTCTCTCTTTCATCGGGAACAGGAGGGAAAATTCATACCATGATTGTACGTTTAAAGGGTCCAAAAGCATAAATGCACAAATAGGAAAACGAAAGAAAACCTGACTAAATAAATGACTCATGATCGAGCCTTAAAAAATGGTATTGCCTCACAAAAGCATAGGCTATAACAAAAATTAACCAGGCTGGAAACAAATACAGTTACCACTTCCACCACTGCTCATTACATTTATATAGTATATGCTATGCAAAACATGCCTGCAGGAGTTGCCTCTCTCACCTCCTGCTTTACTTGTTTTGTTCCACTTGTGCCATTGAACATGAAATGCAGTTCTCTGGAGGAAAGACTAAAAGCTTCCGTTTTTTTGCCATGCATCTGTGTAATGCCTTTTGTTGTGGATACAGCCAGTCACGGCTCCTGGGCTCTCCTGCATTGCAAACGGTAAATGACTTTTCAAAGAAATGCACAGAAATGTTCTCCTGTTCCCCAAAATGTGCATTGAGTTTATGATTTCCTAAAGATTCATAATCGTCATCCAGAGGGCTCTGAAAGTGGAGGGTGTCTGGGAAAA